>NC_054490.1:16520961-17151274 GCF_017639515.1 Carcharodon carcharias
CGGAGGGTGAAGCTGCCGCCAATCGGTCAGGCGGAGTGGGGCGGAGGTGGGTGGGGTTTCAGGCAGCTACGCGGCGCACTTAACTCTGGCCGTCCGAGTGGTGGCCAACACTCCCCCTGCGGGATGGGTTAAGGGGCCTTCACACTTAACCAGGACAGGTTCTTAGTACACCCACGCTAACCCACGTGTCTCTCACTTTCACCCTGCAGCAGGAGTACATGAGGAGCTGTGTGCCTCGTGGCGTATAGAGAACGAGGGCGACAGAGAAGAGACCGGAGGGTTCTGGATGGGCGGAGAGAGGAGCATCACCCTGCTACAGAGCCAAAGCGAACTGTGGGTAGTAGACGCTTAGCGACACCCCCGGGACTATAGACGCTGCAGATAACCAAGAACATGTGTTGCCAAAGGCTGCACGTGTCTAGGGAACTGGTCGGTCGCATCTGCCACCTGCTGCAGGATGTGGAACCACGGGAACATGGTCTGAAGGCTACACAGAACACAGGGCCGAGGCCCTGGACTGAGACACCTGCCTTTATCTTGTGCAGAAAGGCTTCACATCTTGGTGACATGAACACGGCTCATCAGAACAAGGAGCCACAGGCAGGGAGACATTCTTGGGAGTTTGTTGACAATAGTGAACAGTGTGTACAAGTGACTAACGCCCATACCCAGGCTGCGAAACTATATCTTCTTAACCTTCCAAACCCTGCCTCTAAGTCCTGATGCTCCCTCAACATCCACAGCGGAGGTAGAGGCAGCCCGCTGACTGCTAAGCCCTGGCTGTGATAACCTTGGCAGGTGACCTCTGGAGGGCCGAGACTTGGAGGCCCTCAGCCTGCTTTTCAGGGCCCCGCTGTGCGGCAGTGGCCCCCTCCTCGGCCTGCGGAGCTGGGTCTGCGGAGGTCACAGGAAGAGGGGAGAGAGATGGGCCGGACACTCCCGGAGTTACCCGGGTGGATGGGCCTGGGGTGTGCACCTGCTGATTCTCCTCCCTGTATGTGCCCAAGGGCCCCTTGAGGAGACGGGGTAGCTGGAGAGAGATCGAGTTGCCCAGCACCCCTCTCGCGTACACACTGTTGGAGGCCGACAGCACTGGAGTTGAGCCCGCACAGCAGTGCAGGAGCGACATCCTGGACCAAGGTCTCCATGGCGGCCGCCATCCTGCCAGTGTTGACCTCAGTGCGTTGGCAATGCCGGCGCTAACACCTCAGCCTGAAGACGGACGTTCTCCTCCATTGTGCCTTGCAGTCTGAGGAGCCCAGCGGACATCCCTTCCTTATGTTCCCGAGCTTGCCTTTGCAGCTCCAGCAACCGTGAGATGACCGAGTCCAGAGGCTGGTCATCTGACTCGGACTCAGCAACGTTCCGGCCTCCGGCAGTCCTCTGAGTGCCGGGGAACTGGGACGTCCCTGCCTCCACCTGCTGTGGATCAGACAGTGCGATGTGCTCACCAGATTGTGATCCTGAGCCTATTCTGAAGCTAGGTCCCACCGAGGTGTGTGTCTCTGCGCTGGTGGAGGGTGTGGGTGAGCGCTGTGATGGGACATCAAGGAGGCTGCCTTCAGATTCCTCTTCAGAAGTTTCTTCAGGTCTTAATTGGAGGCTCTGGGTCGTGGACTCTGTCGGCTGTTTCCCAGATGTGCCTGTGAAAACAAGGGGAGATAATTAATGCACGGCAGTGACCTGTGAAAGAGGACACTTCACTCACAGCATGGTCGTCTGATGGATGTTGCACTGCTGGATCCTCACTTGGTAGAGCAGCGACGACCTCACTGTCAGCACAGGACCAGTCCAGATCCTCGCCGCCCAGCTGGATGGCTCTGTTTTCAAAGCCCGTGAGGACCTTGATTTTGGACATGCCTCCACCGGTCAGCGACCTCTCCCTCTTGTTGTGAGCCAGCCTGTCCTACGTGAATAGAGATGGAGAGAGTGTAAGCAGGATGCCAGTCAGGCCAGATGATAAGTGTGCCTGGCCTGTGTGGGTGGTGAGTGGTCCCATGGACGAGATGAGAACAATGACGGTGGGTGTGAGAGGGTAAATGGTGATGTCCCTTGCAGTGGCAGTGAGTGAGGGCCCTGTGGATGTGTGATGGGTTTGTGAGTGTGAGAGTTGGGAGTGATGGGAAGAGTGATGGGAAGAGTGATGGGAAGAGTGACTTACCCTGGCGGAGTGGAGGAGATCATTCATCCTCTTGCGGCACTGGGTGGCTGTCCTCTTTTGAAGGGCGTTGGCGCTGACCACCGCTGCCACTGCCTCCCAAGCCCGGTTGGTCACACCGTTGCCCATCCTGCGGCCAGAGAGGAGGCAGAGGACATTGTGGGAAGCCTCCACACCATCCAAACAGCATTCCAATGACACGTGGCTAAACCTGGGGGCTGCAGTCTTTTTGGCCTATCCTTCCCGGTAGCAGTCGAGGGCTGGAAGCACTGAGACTTGTGCGCGCACGTCTGGGCTTTAAATATGGCGGCCGGCGTGATGCGGCGATGAGGTGATGGCGTAGCGGGAGGATGGGAGCCCGGCTGCCATGGAAACGGTGTGTTTCCCAGGAATATGTAAGTAATGTGGCAGGCTTGGGACGATAGGGCGTGAAAGCCGGCCATGGCAACCAGCGGGTAAAACCTCTCTTCCGCACTTAGTGCAAACCTTGGACGATTCTGGCCTTAGGGCTGAATAAGAATGGAAGCAGGGGGAGATCCAGCTGAACGTCAGGAGATTCTTCATCCTCCAGGGTATTCAGAAGGCGAGAGAGAGGGAACAGAGAGAAGTGTCCCGCACGCAGAGTCAGCTCCGGCTGCAGTCCATGGGGGTGGGTACCAAGGAAGATGTCCAAGACGTGAGAAGCCAGCAAGCCTTAGCGTTCCCTGTGGAGGCCTCCAAAGTCATGTTCTGGCTCAGAGTCCACCCCTGTGGAGCAGCGTGGGACGTGCCTGCAATTCTGTTTCTGTCGTTACCTGATGTGTAATCGTGGTCGTCTGAGTTGCAATACACCTTTAAGAGAATGTGAGCAGGTTGGCCAGGTGACTGTCTTGTCCAGTTTCGGTGTAGCTCCAACTACAATGCAGTCAGCGGTTTAGAATGGGTTCTGGTTCGAGAAGCAGGCATGTTTTTGTGCTCTGTTGCATGCACGTGAACAAACAGCATGTGTTTCACCTCACAATGGCTTCTTTGTCCACATCGTTTAGTTCACTGATCAACCCTTCAGTAGATTGGCCGAGCACCCGTGTTGACTGAGCAGAGCAACCCCATAGTCAGAACATTACAGTAATATACCTTTAAGACGAACGTGTGACGTACGATCACATGAGCTTGGTATCCAATAGCGGAGTTGAGCGGGCTCCCTCTGTAGCCAGTTGTCTAAATTGGAATCCGAAGAGTCCAGGCAGAGTTTTGAGTTGTAAGCTGAGTCACCTTTTGTACATAAGTACAGTGGCCGGGATTTTTCCATTGGCGATTTGGGGGCGGGGCTCTGTTGCCGAGGGGACAGTGACGCAGGATGACATCAGGAGGAACCCCCGACACCATCCCGCCCCATTTAAATATTCAGGAAGGCAGCGAGATCAGCTGTCCGCCCGCCGACCTGTCTATGGCCGATTGAGGCCATTGACAGGATCATGAAGCCAGTTAAAGGCTGTGTCTGTCCGACCTTAAGGCTGGCAGGCAGGCCAGGAGTCACAGACGGGATGAGGCTTCATGTCGGGTTTAGAAGCGCTTTAATAAGGTCTGCGTGATATTTATTAATGTGCCCCCCATCTCGTGTGACATTGTCACATGAGGGGGGAGGTTAATCATTTTTTTATTTTTCTATTGTTAAAGTTTGAAACCATGTCAGCGATCTCCCCGAGACGGCGCTTGGTCTCAGGGAGATGGGCGCTCTTTCGGGCGCATGCTCAAAGAAGGAACACCCTCTGAGAGTTAGGGAGTTCCTCCACACCCCCCCTCCCCTCCCCTCCCCCGCGCAGGAAGCACACAGAGTCGGTGGGACATTGCTGCCCATCAAGGGCAAAAACCTGCCCAATGTGTTTCTTCTAAGGACGATCCGCTGACCTTCTCTGTCTTTGGTACCAACTCAGCCACCCCAAAACAGGCGTGCAGCTTGGATCCTTAAATCCCAACAAACCAGGGTACCGGGTCCAACAGTTTCCAAAAGATACAGAGAGAGAGAGAGAGAGGGAGAGAGGGAGATCTTTGATCAGCAGAGCGAAGGAAGAAGCCAACTCAGCAATGTCATCGCAGCCTGACAGATGAAGGATCAGCAAATCCTTTGGTGCCAGACCGTGTTACGCAAAGTCCGATGACAGCACATTCCTCCCCCCTCCACCACAGTGCTCCCTGCCCTCGATCTCAGAGGCCTTGGTGGACGTCTAGCGACACCCAGGGTCTACAGGCGCCACAGATGACCAAGACCCTGTGTCGCCAAAGACTGCAGGCTTCTAGGGAACTGGTCGGTCGCATCTGCCACCTGCAGGAGAGTCTGCACAAAGCACCGACTCCGAATGAGCTGACCAAGGCTGTCAAGTTCTGCAGAATGACCGGCTTGCCGGCCAAACTGAATTCAACTCTGCAGGACGGGATTGCCACCCCCCCCCCCACCCCCCCAACCCTCCCCCCCACCACCAAGGCCTGCTGGGAGTGTGTGGGGATGTGGGGGAGTGGTCGGCAGCATGTCGGAATCCATGCGGAAAGGCATCATCGTCGTGGAAGGGGAGGGAATTTTAAAAATTGGCGACCCATTTTCGCTGCTGAACACGGATTATAAAGTCATCGCCAATCAGGCAAGGTCCGCTCTGGAGTTGGTGATTCACCCTGATCAGCACCCTATGCTGCACCCAGCGGGAGAACCTCTGACAGCCTCGCGCTCCTCAAGGGTGCAGGATACAGGGGTGGATACCTGCCTCATCAGCCTGGACCAGGAGAAGGCCTTTGACAGGATATCACACACACCCACACATGATGGATGTGCTCTCCAAAACCCGATGCCCCTCTCTCCTCCACGCAGATCTGGCCCGTGACCTAGATGGGGACAGCCATTCCTCCCTTGAATGAATTAAACAAGGCCAGAGAGAGAGAGAAGAAAGGAGAGAGGGAGGGAGGGAGGGGTGGGTGGTAAATGGAGAGGGAGGCAATGAGACGGGGTAGGGCTGCCAATCAAATTTGGGGAATGGGGGATAGGAAGTGGCACAGAGAGGGGGGTGTGGTTTGTATTGTGTAGTCACTGCCCAACACCAGTCACAGCCTCCCAGAGCGTGTGATTTGCAAAAACACATCCTGGGGCATTGACTGTAGACAGTGTCCGGGGGAATCATTGGCACCTTCCCAGTTTAAAGAAGGAGTTTAGCACTTTCTAAGGTCCGATGGGCTATGGGGCTGGTTTTAATATTCTCGCACAGGATGTGGGCATCGCTGGCTAAGGCACCATTCATTGCCGATCCTGAATTGCCCCTCGAGAAGGTGGTGGTGAGCTGCCTTCCTGAACAGCTACAGTCCTTGTGGTGTAGGCCCACCCTTCAGTGTTGTCGGGGAGGGAGTTCCAGGGTTTTGACCCAGCTGGTGGGATCTTGCTATGCATCAGTTTCCTGCATGGAACATCAGTAAGGCAGAGATAGATGGCGTGACAGACAGAAAGAGAGATAAAGGGAGAGTGAGAAGGAGAGAGAGGGAGGGAGAGAGAGAGTGAGAGGGAGAGAAATACATCCAGCATTAGGATTTCAGAAAACTGAATTTTGATGTGACACTTTCGTTGGGATCTTGCTGTGTGCAAATTAACTGCAGAATTTCCTGCTTTGCAACAGTGACTTTAGAAATTAATCCATTGGCCCACGACCATGGCTGCTACCTTCTAGAAGGACAAGGGCAGCTGTCATTGGGAACAGCACCAACTGCAAAATCCCCTCCGAGCCACTCACCATCCTGACTTGGAAATATATCGGCCGTTCCTTCACTGTCGCTGGGTCAAAATCCTGGAACTCCCTCCCTAACAGCGCTGTGGGTGTACCTACACCATATGGGACTGCAGCGGTTCAAGAAGGCAGCTCACCACCACCTTCTCAAGGGGTAATTAGGGATGGGCAATCAAAGCTGGGCCTAGCCAGAGACACTCACACCCCATGAACGAATAAAAAAAGAAAAGTTAGGGAGAGGGGAGGAGAGAGAGAAAGAGAGAGGAAGGGAGGAGAGAGTGAGAGAGAGAGGGAGGAGAGAGAGAGAGAAAGAGAGAAAGGAAGGGAGTGGGAGGGAGGGGGAGAGAGAAAGAGAAAGGGAGAGGGGAGGAGAGAGAGAAAGAGAGAGGAAGGGAGAAGAGAGAGAGAGAGGGGGAGAGAGGGAGGGAGAGGGAGGGAGGGGGAGAGAGAAAGAGAGAGGAAGGGAGAAGAGAGAGAGAGGGGGAGAGAGGGAGGGAGAGGGAGGGAGGGGGAGAGAGAAAGAGAGAGGAAGGGAGAAGAGAGAGAGAGAGAGGGGGAGAGAGGGAGGGAGAGGGAGGGAGGGGGAGAGAGAAAGAGAGAGGAAGGGAGGAGAGAGAGAGAGAGGGGGAGAGACAACCAGGGAAAGGCGACTTTGTCAGAAGTGAAGGATTCACTGTTAACACGTTTGAGGCAGGAGCCAGGACATTTCCTTACGTTACCCTCCTGCATTGCCAGAGGGCAGGAATTTCAGGATTTTACTCTTGACGTGAGGCTGGAGTTGGGCCTGTCACCTCCTGCGCCAGTGAGGAGGAGCAGTCAGGGACACCTGCGGGGGTGGGGGTAAGGGTGGAGGTGAGTCAACCCCGTCTCTGCGTGTTTAATGGCTGCCATCGTAGTACTTTAATTTTTACCCTTTCACAGTCGCTGGCCTTGAACTGAGAGGCCTCTATTTTTTTAGGAGCAAGTATCAATTCCGGATTTATTCATTAATTCCACCGGGTGCCACAGTGGGATTTGAACCCACGTCCCCAGAGTATTAGCCTGGGCCTGTCGAACATTCGTCCACTGGCATTACCGCTATGCCACTGTCTCTCAAGAATCGGCCGAGGGAAGGACGGTTCACTCTTGACCTGTCGGCTGAACCTCGCCCAACGAGTAGCTGACGTCATCGAACATCTCCACGGGGCTGAATTTTATATTCGCCCTTCCACGGGTTTGTAGGCAAAGGGATGACGGTAAAATTTCTCGCTCAGCCTTCCCTCCCGCATCGGCCTCTCTGCAATTTCACTCCAGGCTGGGACGAGGCCTAGGCCGGCCAGCCCTTGCCCCAATTAAGTGGCAAAGTGTTGACCGCATCAGGGTCGTTTCCCACCCCCCGCCCGGCCTCGATTTCCATGCTGAAAGGAGCAGTCCAGGGGCAGGCGGGAGGGGTGGAGGAGGCCTGAAAATGAACCAGGTTCAGGCCTCAGGCAGGAAGAGACGGAGATGCCTCCATCAGCCATTTTAACATTTGGCACCTCCCCTGCCAGGTAGTCTGGCGCCTTGAAGCCAAACGTCCACCTCCTACCCCCCACCCCACCCGCCGCGATCCCCACATCCCAGCCTCTGTACCAAGGCCTCTACCTACCCCCTTGGATATCCAACTCCCCAAACTCCCCGCCCCTTACCCCCACTCTTACCTGGTCCCGGACTCCCCAGGAATTAGGTCTCCGGGGGCCAGTCCTGTCCACTGCCAGTTTCTTGGCGTTGGAGGGGGTGGGGGAGTGGAATGGGGGGGTGAGAGAGCTGCCGGCCAATCAGATTGGTCGGCTGCTCTCTGAGGCGGGGCTTCGACCCCAGTGAGGGGCAGAATTCCCGCCTCCAGCCAGCCGATGCTCGTTGAGGGTAGGGATGTGTCCCCTGCCAGCCCCGACTCGTTGGACAGAGGGAAGGGAAACCCCACCAGACAAAAGTCCTGGCCATGGTGTTTGCGACCTGTAAAACACAGCCGGGGTAACATGGCCTTCAGTGCTACCCTGAGACACAGCTCGTACCCATGACTGACTGCTCTGGCACTAGACTGCACCTGGGCAAAGCGGAACCACATCTCACAGCCATTGGCCCACACCCACGCCAAGATGATCTGCCATCAAACAAGTGAACAGCTCACCAAGCTTAGAGAGGAGCCCTGCTCAGGGGGCTGCTCCTAACACTCAGACCATCACTCATCAACCTTCTCCACACAAACTCCACGCGGGAGGGACAGCTGTCAGCGAGCTATCACTAGACTACTCTGCCGTTTGCCAAGCCAGGGAATGTGTGCCACACAAGGAGGCTTGGCCCGTTTATATTACTGGACGAATAATCCAGGGTACAGTAGTGTAGATATTATGTTAGTGGACTAATAATACAGGATACAGTAGTGTAGATATTATGTTACTGGACTAATAATACAGGATACAGTAGTGTAGGGGTTATGTTACTGGACTAATAATCCACGGTACAGTAGTGTAGGGATTATGTTACTGGACTAATAATCCAGGCTACGGTAGTGTAGGGATTATGTTAGTGGATTAATGATCCAGAGTACACTAGTGTAGGGAATACGTTACTGGAAAAATAATCCAATGTACAGTAGAGTAGGGGTTATGTTACAGGACTAATAATCCAGGCTACAGTATTGTAGGGATTATGTTACTGGACTAATAATCCAGGGTAAAGTAGTGTAGGGGTTATGTTACTGGACTAATAATCCACGGTACAGTAGTGTAGGGATTATGTTACTGGACTAATAATCCAGGCTACGGTAGTGTAGGGATTATGTTAGTGGATTAATGATCCAGAGTACACTAGTGTAGGGATTACGTTACTGGAAAAATAATCCAGTGTACAGTAGAGTAGGGGTTATGTTACTGGACTAATAATCCAGGGCAGAGTAGTGTAGGGATTATGTTACTGGACTAATAGTCCAGGGAACAGTAGTGTAGGGATTATGTTACTGGAGTAATAATCTAGGGTACAGAAGTGTAGGGATTATGTTACTGGACTATTAGTGCAGGGTACAGTAGTGTAGGGATTATGTTACTGGACTAAAAATCCAGGGTACAGTAGTGTAGGGGTTAAATTACCGGACCAATAATCCAGGGAACAGTAGTGTAGGGGTTATGTTGCTAGACTAATAATCCAGGGTACAGTAGTTTAGGGGTTATGTTACTGGACTAATAACCAAGGGTAAAGCAGTGTAGGGGTTATGTTACTGGAATAATAGTCCAGGGTACAGTAGTGTAGGGGTTACGTTACTGGACTAATAATTCAGTTTACAGTCGTGTAGGAATTATGTTACTGGACTAATAATGCAGGCTACAGTATTGTAGGGATTGTGTTACTGGACTAATAATCCAGGGTAAAGTAGTGTAGGGGTTATGTTACTGGACTAATAATCCAGGCTACGGTAGTGTAGGGATTATGTTAGTGGATTAATGATCCAGAGTACACTAGTGTAGGGATTACGTTACTGGAAAAATAATCCAGTGTACAGTAGAGTAGGGGTTACGTTACTGGACTAATAATCCAGGGCAGAGTAGTGTAGGGATTATGTTACTGGAGTAATAATCTAGGGACAGAAGTGTAGGGATTATGTTACTGGACTATTAGTGCAGGGTACAGTCGTGTAGGGATTATGTTACTGAACTAAAAATCAACGATACAGCAGTGTAGGGGTTATGTTACTAGACTAATAATCCAGGGTACAGTAGTGTAGGGGTTAAATTACCGGACCAATAATCCAGGGAACAGTAGTGTAGGGGTTATGTTGCTAGACTAATAATCCAGGGTACAGTAGTTTAGGGGTTATGTTACTGGACTAATAACCAAGGGTAAAGCAGTGTAGGGGTTATGTTACTGGAATAATAGTCCAGGGTACAGTAGTGTAGGGGTTACATTACTGGACTAATAATCCAGCTTACAGTCGTGTAGGAATTATGTTACTGGACTAATAATACAGGGTACAGTACTGTAGGCGTTATGTTACTGGACTAATAATCCAGAGTACAGTAGTGTAGGGATTATGTTACTGGACTAATAACCCAGGGTACAGTAGTGTAGGGGTTATGTTACTGGACTAATAATCCAGGGTAAAGTAGTGTAGGGGTTATGTTACTGGAATAATAATCCAGGCTACAGTAGTGTAGGGACTATGTTACTGGACTAATAATCCAGGCTAAAGTAGTGTAGGGGTTATGTTACTGGACGTATAATCCAGGGTACAGTAGAGTCGGGGTTATGTTACTGGACTAATAATCCAGGCACAAGTAGTGTAGGGATTATGTTAGTGGATTAATGATCCAGAGTACACTAGTGTCGGGATTACGTTACTGGACGAATAATTCAGAGTACTGTAGTGTAGGGATTATGCTACTGGACTAATAACCCGGGGTACAGTAATGTAGGGGTAATGTTGCTGGACTAATAATCCCGGGTACATTAGTGTAGGGGTTATGTTACTGGACTAATAACCCAGGGTACAGTAGCGTAGGGGTTATGTTACTGGACTAAAAATCCAGGGCACAGTAGTTTAGGGATTATGTTACTAGACTAATAGTCCAGGGTACAGTAGTGTACGGATTATTTTACTGGAGGAATAATCCAGGGTACAGAAGTGCCGGGATTAGGTTACTGGACTACTAGTGCAGGGTACAGTAATGTAGGGATTATGTTACTGGACTAATAATCCAGGATACAGTAGTGTAGCGGTTATTTTACTAGACTAATAATCCAGAGTACAGTAGTGTAGGGGTTAAGTTACCGGTCTATTAATTCAGGGAACAGTAGTGTAGGGGTCATGTTGCTGGACTAATAATCCAGGGTACAGTGGTTTAGGTGTTATGTTAGTGGAATACTAGTCAAGGGTACAGTAGTGTAGGGGTTATGATACTGGACTAATAATTCAATTTACAGTAGTGCAGGGATTATGTTACTGGACTAATAATCCAGGGTACAGTAGTGTAGGGTTTATGTTACTAGACTAATAATCCAGGGTACAGTAGTGTAGGGATTTTGTTACTGGAGTAATACTCCAGGGTACAATAGTATAGGGGTTGTGATACTGGACTAATAATCCAGGGTACAGTAGTGTAGGGATTATTTTACAGGACAAATAATACAGGGTACAGTACTGTAGGCATTATGTTGCTGGACTAATAATCCAGGGTACAGTAGTGTAGGTGTTATGTTACTGGACTAATAATCCAGGGTACACTAGTGTAGAGATTATGTTACTGGACTAATAATCCAGAGTACTGTAGTGTAGGGAATATTTTACTGGAGTAATAATCCAGGGTACAGAAGTGCCGGGATTAGGTTACTGGACTACTAGTGCAGGGTACAGTAATGTAGGGATTATGTTACTGGACTAATAATCCAGGATACAGTAGTGTAGCGGTTATTTTACTAGACTAATAATCCAGAGTACAGTAGTGTAGGGGTTAAGTTACCGGACTATTAATCCAGGGAACAGTAGTGTAGGGGTCATGTTGCTGGACTAATAATCCAGGGTACAGTGGTTTAGGTGTTATGTTAGTGGAATTCTAGTCAAGGGTACAGTAGTGTAGGGGTTATGATACTGGACTAATAATTCAGCTTACAGTAGTGTAGGGATTATGTTACTGGTCTAATAATCCAGGGTACAGTAGTGTAGGGTTTATGTTACTAGACTAATAATCCAGGGTACAGTAGTGTAGGGATTTTGTTACTGGAGTAATACTCCAGGGTACAATAGTGTAGGGGTTGTGATACTGGACTAATAATCGAGGGTACAGTAGTGTAGGGATTATTTTACAGGACAAATAATACAGGGTACAGTACTGTAGGCATTATGTTGCTGGACTAATAATCCAGGGTACATTAGTGTAGGTGTTATGTTACTGGACTAATAATCCAGGGTACACGAGTGTAGGGATTATGTTACTGGACTAATAATCCAGAGTACTGTAGTGTAGGGATTATTTTACTGGAGTAATAATCCAGGGTACAGAAGTGCCGGGATTAGGTTACTGGACTACTAGTGCAGGGTACAGTAATGTAGGGATTAAGTTACTGGACTAATAATCCAGGATACAGTAGTGTAGCGGTTATTTTACTAGACTAATAATCCAGAGTACAGTAGTGTAGGGGTTAAGTTACCGGACTATTAATCCAGGGAACAGTAGTGTAGGGGTCATGTTGCTGGACTAATAATCCAGGGTACAGTGGTTTAGGTGTTATGTTAGTGGAATACTAGTCAAGGGTACAGTAGTGTAGGGGTTATGATACTGGACTAATAATTCAGTTTACAGTAGTGTAGGGATTATGTTACTGGACTAATAATCCAGGGTACAGTAGTGTAGGGTTTATGTTACTAGACTAATAATCCAGGGTACAGTAGTGTAGGGATTATGTTACTGGTGTAATACTCCAGGGTACAATAGTGTAGGGGTTGTGATACTGGACTAATAATCCAGGGTACAGTAGTGTAGGGATTATTTTACAGGACAAATAATACAGGGTACAGTACTGTAGGCATTATGTTACTGGACTAATAATCCAGGGTACAGTAGTGTAGGTGTTATGTTACTGGACTAATAATCCAGGGTACACTAGTGTTGGGATTATGTTACTGGACTAATAATCCAGGGCAGAGTAGTGTAGGGATTATGTTACTGGACTAATAGTCCAGGGAACAGTAGTGTAGGGATTATGTTACTGGAGTAATAATCTAGGTACAGAAGTGTAGGGATTATGTTACTGGACTATTAGTGCAGGGTACAGTAGTGTAGGGATTATGTTACTGGACTAAAAATCAACGATACAGCAGTGTAGGGGTTATGTTACTAGACTAATAATCCAGGGTACAGTAGTGTAGGGGTTAAGTTACCGGACCAATAATCCAGGGAACAGTAGTGTAGGGGTTATGTTGCTGGACTAATAATCCAGGGTACAGTAGTTTAGGGGTTATGTTACTGGACTAATAACCAAGGGTACAGCAGTGTAGGGGTTATGTTACTGGAATAATAGTCCAGGGTACAGTAGTGTAGGGGTGACGTTACTGGACTAATAATCCAATTTACAGTCGTGTAGGAATTATGTTACTGGACTAATAATCCAGGGTAAAGTAGTGTAGGGTTTATGTTACTGGACTAATAATCCAGGGTAAAGTAGTGTAGGGGTTATGTTACTGGACTAATAATCCACGGTACAGTAGTGTAGGGATTATGTTAGTGGATTAATGATCCAGAGTACAGTAGTGTAGGGATTACGTTACTGGAAAAATAATCCAGTGTACAGTAGAGTAGTGGTTATGTTACTGGACTAATAATCCAGGCTACAGTATTGTAGGGATTATGTTACTGGACTAATAATCCAGGGTAAAGTAGTGTAGGGGTTATGTTACTGGACTAATAATCCACGGTACAGTAGTGTAGGCATTATGTTACTGGACTAATAATCCAGGCTACGGTAGTGTAGGGATTATGTTAGTGGATTAATGATCCAGAGTACACTAGTGTAGGGATTACGTTACTGGAAAAATAATCCAGTGTACAGTAGAGTAGGGGTTATGTTACTAGACTAATAATCCAGGGCAGAGTAGTGTAGGGATTATGTTACTGGACTAATAGTCCAGGGAACAGTAGTGTAGGGATTATGTTACTGGAGTAATAATCTAGGGACAGAAGTGTAGGGATTATGTTACTGGACTATTAGTGCAGGGTACAGTCGTGTAGGGATTATGTTACTGGACTAAAAATCAATGATACAGCAGTGTAGGGGTTATGTTACTAGACTAATAATCCAGGGTACAGTAGTGTAGGGGTTAAATTACCGGACCAATAATCCAGGGAACAGTAGTGTAGGGGTTATGTTGCTAGACTAATAATCCAGGCTACAGTAGTTTAGGGGTTATGTTACTGGACTAATAACCAAGGGTAAAGCAGTGTGGGGGTTATGTTACTGGAATAATAGTCCAGGGTACAGTAGTGTAGGGGTTACATTACTGGACTAATAATCCAGTTTACACTCGTGTAGGAATTATGTTACTGGACTAATAATCCAGGGTACAGTAGCATAGGGGTTATGTTACTAGACTAATAATCCAGGGTACAGTAGTGTTGGGATTATGTTACTGGAATAAAACTCCAGGGTACAATAGTGTAGGGGTTATGTTACTGGACTAATAATCCAGGGTACACTAGTGTAGGGATTATGTTACTGGACTAATAATCCAGGGTACAGTAGAGTAGGGGTTATGTTACTGGACTAATAATCCCGGGTACAGAAAAGTAGGTATTATGTTACTGGACAAATAATCCAGGGTACAGTAGTGTAGGTGTTATTTTCCTGGTCTAAATCCAGGGTACAGAAGTGTGGTGATTATGTTATTGGACTAATAATACAGGATGCAGTAGTGTAGGGATTATGTTACTGGACTAATAATCCAGGCTACAGTAGTGTAGAGGTTAAGTAACTTGACTAATAATCCAGGGTACATTATTGTAGTGGTCATGTTACTGGGCTAATAATCCAGGGATCAGTAGTGTAGGGATTATGTTACTGGACTAATACTCCAGGGTATAATAGTGTAGGGGTGATGTTACTGGACTAATAATCCAGGGTAGAGTAGTGCAGGGGTTATGTTACTGGACAAATAATCCTGGGTTCAGTAGTGTAGGGGTTATGTTACTGGATGAATATGCCAGGGTACAGAAGTGTAGGGGTTATGTTACTGGACTGATAATGCAGGGTTCAGTAGTGTAGGGGTTATGTTACTGGAATAATAATCCAGGGTACAGTAGTGTAGGGGTTATGTTACTGGACTAATAACGCAGGGTACAGTAGTGTAGGGGTTAGGTTACGGGACGAATAATCCGGGGTACAGTAGTGTAGGTGTTATGTAACTGGCCTAAAAATCCAGGGTACATTAGTGGATGGATTATGTTACTGGACTAATAATCCAGGATAAAGTAGTGTAGGCGTTAAGTTACTGAAATAATAATCCAGGGTACAGTAGTTTAGGGGTTATGTTACTGGACTAAAAATCCAGGGTACATTAGTGCATGGACTATGTTACTGGACTAATAATCCGGGGTGAAGTAGTGTAGGGGTTATGTTACTGGACTAATAACCCAGGGTACAGTCGTGTAGGGGTTATGTTACTGGACTAAAAATACAGGGTACAGTAGTGTAGGGGCTATGTCACTGGACTAATAACCCAGGGTACAGTAGTGTACGGGTTATGTTACGGGACGAATAATCCAGGGTACAGTAGTGTAGGAGTTATGTAACTGGCCTAAAAATCCAGGGTACATTAGTGCATGGATTATGTTACTGGACTAATAATCCAGGATAAAGTAGTGTAGGGGTAAAGTTACTGGACTAATAATCCAGGGTACAGTAGTGTAGGGGTTATGTTACTGGACTAAACATCCAGGGTACATTAGTGCGTGGATTATGTTACTGGACTAATAATCCAGGGTAAAGTAGTGTAGGGGTTATGTTACTGTTCTAATAATCCAGGCTACAGTAGTGTAGGGATTATGTTACTGGACTAATAATCCAGGGTAAAGTAGTGAAGGGGTTATGTTACTGGACTAATAATCCACGGTACAGTAGTGTAGGGATTATGTTACTGGACTAATAATCCAGGCTACGGTAGTGTAGGGATTATGTTAGTGGATTAATGATCCAGAGTACACTAGTGTAGGGATTACGTTACTGGCAAAATAATCCAATGTACAGTAGTGTAGGGAATATGCTACTGGACTAATAACCCGGGGTAGAGTAGTGTAGGGGTAATGTTGCTGGACTAATAATCCAGGGTACAGTAGTGTAGGGGTTATGTTACTGGATGAATAACCCAGGGTACAGTAGCGTAGGGGTTATGTTACTCGACTAATAATCCAGGGCATAGCAGTGTAGGGATTATGTTAGTGGACTAATAGTCCAGGGTACAGTAATGTAGGGATTATGTTACTGGAGTAATAATCTAGGGCACAGTAGTGTAGGGATTATGTTACTGGACTAAAAATCGACGATACAGTATTTTAGGGGTTATGTTACTAGACTAATAATCCAGGGTACAGTAGTGTAGGGGTTAAATTACCGGACCAATAATCCAGGGAACAGTAGTGTAGGGGTTATGTTGCTGGACTAATAATCCAGGGTACAGTAGTTTAGGGGTTATGTTACTGGGCTAATAAACAAGGGTACAGTAGTGTAGGGGTTATGTTACTGGAATAATAGTCCAGGATACAGTAGTGTAGGGGTTACGTTACTGGACTAATAATCCAGTTTACAGTCGTGTAGGAATTATGTTACTGGACTAATAATCCAGGGTACAGTAGCATAGGGGTTATGTTACTAGACTAATAATCCAGGGTACAGTAGTGTTGGGATTATGTTACTGGAATAATACTCCAGGGTACAATAGTGTAGGGGTTATGATATTGGACTAATAATCCAGGGTACAGTAATGTAGGGATTATGTTACTGGACTAATAATACAGGGTACAGTACTGTAGGCGTTATGTTACTGGACTAATAATCGAGAGTACAGTAGTGTAGGGATTATGTTACTGGACTAATAACCCAGGGGACAGTAGTGTAGGGGTTATGTTATTGGACTAATAATCCAGGGTAAAGTAGTGTAGGGATTATGCTACTGGACAATAATCCAGGGTACAGTAGTGCAGAGGTTATGTTACTGGACTAATAATCCAGGCTACAGTAGTGTAGGGACTATGTTACTGGACTAATAATCCAGGGTAAAGTAGTGTAGGGGTTATGTTACTGGACTAATAATCCAGGGTGCAGTAGAGTCGGGGTTATGTTACTGGACTAATAATCCAGGCTACAGTAGTGTAGGGATTATGTTACTGGAGTAATAATCTAGGGCACAGAAGTGTAGGGATTAATGTTACTGGACTATTAGTGCAGGGTACAGTAGTGTAGGGATTATGTTACTGGACTAAAAATCGACGATACAGTACTTTAGGTGTTATGTTACTAGACTAATAATCCAGGGTACAGTAGTGTAGGGGTTAAATTACCGGACCAATAATCCAGGGAACAGTAGTGTAGGGGTTATGTTGCAGGACTAAAAATCCAGGGTACAGTAGTTTAGCAGTTATGTTACTGGACTAATAAACAAGGGTACAGTAGTGTAGGGGTTATGTTACTGGAATAATAGTCCAGGATACAGTAGTGTAGGGGTTACTTTACTGGACTAATAATCCAGTTTACAATCGTGTAGGAATTATGTTACTGGACTAATAATCCAGGGTACAGTAGCATAGGGGTTATGTTACTAGACTAATAATCCAGGGTACAGTAGTGTTGGGATTATGATACTGGATTAATACTCCAGGGTACAATAGTGTAGGGGTTATGATATTGGACTAATAATTCAGGGTACAGTAATGTAGGGATTAAGTTACTGGACTAATAATACAGGTTACAGTACTGTAGGCGTTATGTTACTGGACTAATAATCGAGAGTACAGTAGTGTAGGGATTATGTTACTGGACTAATAACCCAGGGGACAGTAGTGTAGGGGTTATGTTATTGGACTAATAATCCAGGGTAAAGTAGTGTAGGGATTATGCTACTGGACAATAATCCAGGCTACAGTAGTGCAGAGGTTATGTTACTGGACTAATAATCCAGGCTACAGTAGTGTAGGGACTATGTTACTGGACTAATAATCCAGGGTAAAGTAGTGTAGGGGTTATGTTACTGGACTAATAATCCAGGGTGCAGTAGAGTCGGGGTTATGTTACTGGACTAATAATCCAGGCTACAGTAGTGTAGGGATTATGTTACTGGAGTAATAATCTAGGGCACAGAAGTGTAGGGATTAATGTTACTGGACTATTAGTGCAGGGTACAGTAGTGTAGGGATTATGTTACTGGACTAAAAATCGACGATACAGTACTTTAGGTGTTATGTTACTAGACTAATAATCCAGGGTACAGTAGTGTAGGGGTTATGTTGCAGGACTAAAAATCCAGGGTACAGTAGTTTAGGAGTTATGTTACTGGACTAATAAACAAGGGTACAGTAGTGTAGGGGTTATGTTACTGGAATAATAGTCCAGGATACAGTAGTGTAGGGGTTACTTTACTGGACTAATAATCCAGTTTACAATCGTGTAGGAATTATGTTACTGGACTAATAATCCAGGGTACAGTAGCATAGGGGTTATGTTACTAGACTAATAATCCAGGGTACAGTAGTGTTGGGATTATGATACTGGATTAATACTCCAGGGTACAATAGTGTAGGGGTTATGATATTGGACTAATAATCCAGGGTACAGTAATGTAGGGATTATGTTACTGGACTAATAATACAGGTTACAGTACTGTAGGCGTTATGTTACTGGACGAATAATCGAGAGTACAGTAGTGTAGGGATTATGTTACTGGACTAATAACCCAGGGGACAGTAGTGTAGGGGTTATGTTATTGGACTAATAATCCAGGGGAAAGTAGTGTAGGGATTATGCTACTGGACAATAATCCAGGGTACAGTAGTGCAGAGGTTATGTTACTGAACTAATAATCCAGGCTACAGTAGTGTAGGGACTATGGTACTGGACTAATAATCCAGGGTAAAGTAGTGTAGGGTTTATGTTACTGGACTAATAATCCAGGGTGCAGTAGAGTCGGGGTTATGTTACTGGACTAATAATCCAGGCTACAGTAGTGTAGGGATTATGTTACTGGACTAATAAACCAGGGTACAGTAGTGTAGGGATTATGTTACTGGAGTAATACTCCAGAGTACAATAGTGTAGGGGTTGTGATACTGGACTAATAATCCAGGGTACAGTAGTGTAGGGATTATTTTACAGGACAAATAATGCAGGGTACAGTACTGTAGGCATTATGTTGCTGGACTAATAATCCAGGGTACAGTAGTGTAGGGGTTGTGTTACTGGACTAATAATCCAGGGTAAAGTAGTGTAGGGATTATTTTACTGGAGTAATAATCCAGGTTACAGAAGTGCCGGGGTTAGGTTACTGGACTATTAGTGCAGGGTACAGTAATGTAGGGATTATGTTACTGGACTAATAATCCAGGTAACAGTGGTGTACATGTTATTTTACAAGACTAATAATCCAGAATACAGTAGTGTAGGGGTTAAATTACCGGACTATTAATCCAGGGAACAGTAGTGTAGGGGTCATGTTGCAGGACTAATAATCCAGGGTACAGTGGTTTAGGTGTTATGTTAGTGGAATACTAGTCAAGGGTACAGTAGTGTAGGGGTTATGATACTGGACTAATAATTCAGTGTACAGTAGTGTAGGGATTATGTTACTGGACTAATAATCCAGGGTACAGTAGTGTAGGGTTTATGTTACTAGACTAATAATCCAGGCTACAGTAGTGTAGGGATTATGTTACTGGACTAATAATCCAGGGTACAGTAGTGTAGGGATTATGTTACTGGAGTAATACTCCAGGGTACAGTAGTGTACGGGTTATGATACTGGACTAATAATTCAGTGTACAGTAGTGTAGGGATTATGTTACTGGACTAATAATCTAGGGTACAGTAGTGTAGGGTTTATGTTACTAGACTAATAATCCAGGCTACAGTACTGCAGGGATTATGTTACTGGAGTAATACTCCAGGGTACAATAGTGTAGGAGTTGTGATACTGGACTAATAATCCAGGGTACAGTTGTGTAGGGATTATTTTACAGGACAAATAATACAGGGTACAGCACTGTAGGCATTATGTTACTGGACTAATAATCCAGGGTATAGTAGTGTAGGGATTATGTTACTGGACTAATAACCCAGGGTACAGTAGTGTAGGGGTTATGTTATTGGACTAATAATCCAGGGTACAGTAGTGTAGGGATTATGCTACTGGACAATAATCCAGGGTACAGTAGTGCAGAGGTTATGTTACTGGACGAATAATCCAGGCTACAGTAGTGTAGGGACTATGTAACTGGACTAATAATCCAGGGTACACTAGTGTAGGGATTATGTTACTGGACTAATAATCCAGGGTACAGTAGTGAAGAGGTTATGTTACTGGACTAATAATCCCGGGTGCAGAAGAGTAGGTATTATGTTACTGGACTAATAATCCAGGGTACAGTAGTGAAGGGGTTATTTTCCTGGTCTAAATCCAGGGTACAGTCGTGTGGGGATTATGTTACTGGACTAATAATACAGGATACAGTAGTGTAGGGATTATGTTACTGGACTAATAATCCAAGCTACAGTAGTGTAGAGGTTAAGTAACTTGACTAATAATCCAGTGTACATTAGTGAAGTGGTCATGTTACTGTGCTAATAATCCAGGGATCAGTAGTGTAGGGATTATGTTACTGGACTAATAATCCAGGGGACAGTAGTGTTGGGATAATGTTACTGGACTAAAACGCCAGGGTACAATAGTGTAGGGGTGATGTTCCTGGACTAATAATCCAGGGTAGAGTAGTGCAGGGGTTATGTTACTGGACAAATAATCCTGGGAACAGTAGTGTAGGGGTTATGTTACTGGACTAATAATCCAGGGTACAGTAGTGTAGGGGTTATGTTACTGGACCAATAAGCTAGGTTACAGTAGTGTAGGGGTTATGTTACTGGACTAATAATGCAGTGTTCAGTAGTGTAGGGGTTATGTTACTGGACTAATAATCCAGGCTACAGTAGTGTAGGGACTATGTTACTGGCCTAATAATCAAGGCTACAGTAGTGTAGGGGTTATGTTACTGGACTGATAATGCAGGGTACAGTAGTGTAGGCATTATGTTACTGGACTAAAAATCCAGAGTACAGTAGTGTAGGGGTTATGTTACTGGATGAATAAGCCAGGGTACAGTAGTGTAGGGGTTATGTTACTGGACTAAAAATCCAGAGTACAGTAGTGTAGGCGTTTTGTTACTGGACTAATAACCCAGGGTACAGTAGTGTAGGGGTTATGTTACTGGACTAAAAATCCAGAGTACAGTAGTGTAGGGGTTTTGTTACTGGACTAATAACGCAGGGTACAGTAGTGTAGGGGTAAGGTTACGGGATGAATAATCCGGGGTACAGTAATGTAGGTGTTATGTAACTGGCCAAAAAATCCAGGGTACATTAATGCATGGATTAAGTTACTGGACTAATAATCCAGGATAAAGTAGTGTAGGCTCTAAGTTACTGGAATAATAATCCAGGATACAGTAGTGTAGGGGCTATGTTACTGGACTAATAATCCAGGGTAAAGTAGTGTAGGGGTTATGTTACTGGACTAATAACCCAGGGTACAGTAGTGTAGGGGTTATGTTACTGGACTAAAAATCCAGGGTACAGTGGTGTAGGGGCTATGTCACTGGACTAATAACCCAGGGTACAGTAGTATACGGGTTATGTTACGGGACGAATAATCCAGGGTACAGTAGTGTAGGAGTTATGTAACTGGCCTAAAAATCCAGGGTACATTAGTGCATGGATTATGTTACTGGACTAATAATCCAGGATAAAGTAGTGTAGGGGTAAAGTTACTGGACTAATAATCCAGGGTTCAGTAGTGTAGGGGTTATGTTACTGGACTAAAAATCCAGGGTACATTAGTGCATGGATTATGTTACTGGACTAATAATCCAGGATAAAGTAGTGTTGGGATTATGTTACTGTCCAAAATAATCCAGGCTACAGTAATGTAGGGAATATGCTACTGGACTAATAACCCGGGGTACAGTAGTGTAGGGGTAATGTTGCTGGACTAATAATCCAGGGTACAGTAGTGTAGGGGTTATGTTACTGGACTAATAACCCAGGGTACAGTAGCGTAGGGGTTATGTTACTCGACTAATAATCCAGGGCATAGCAGTGTAGGGATTATGTTAGTGGACTAATAGTCCAGGGTACAGTAGTGTAGGGATTATGTTACTAGAGTAATAATCTAGGGCACAGAAGTGTAGGGATTATGTTACTGGACTATTAGTGCAGGGTACAGTAGTGTAGGGATTATGTTACTGGACTAAAAATCGACGATACAGTACTTTAGGGGTTATGTTACTAGACTAATAACCAAGGGTACAGTAGTGTAGGGGTTAAATTACCGGACCAATAATCCAGGGAACAGTAGTGTAGGGGTTATGTTGCTGGACCAATAATCCAGGGTACAGTAGTTTAGGGGTTATGTTACTGGACTAATATAGAAGGGTACAGTAGTGTAGGGGTTATGTTACTGGAATAATACTCCAGGGTACAATAGTGTAGGGATTATGATATTGGACTAATAATCCAGGGTACAGTAATGTAGGGATGATGTTACTGGACTAATAATACAGGGTGCAGTACTGTAGGCGTTATGTTACTGGACTAATAATCCAGAGTACAGTAGTGTAGGGATTATGTTACTGGACTAATAACCCAGGGTACAGTAGTGTAGGGGTTATGTTATTGGACTAATAATCCAGGGTAAAGTAGTGTAGGGATTATGCTACTGGACAATAATCCAGGGTACAGTAGTGCAGAGTTTATGTTACTGGACTAATAATCCAGGCTACAGTAGTGTAGGGACTATGTTACTGGACTAATAATCCAGGGTAAGGTAGTGTAGGGGTTATGTTACTGGACTAATAATCCAGGCTACAGTAGTGTAGGGATTATGTTACTGGACTAATAATCCAGGGTACAGTAGTGTAGGGATTATGTTACTGGAGTAATACTCCAGGGTACAATAGTGTAGGGGTTGTGATACTGGACTAATAATCCAGGGTACAGTAGTGTAGGGATTATTTTACAGGACAAATAATGCAGGGTACAGTACTGTAGGCATTATGTTACTGGACTAATAATCCAGGGTACAGTAGTGTAGGGGTTATGTTACTGGACTAATAATCCAGGGTAAAGTAGTGTAGGGATTATTTTACTGGAGTAATAATCCAGGGTACAGAAGTGCCGGGGTTAGGTTACTGGACTATTAGTGCAGGGTACAGTAATGTAGGGATTATGTTACTGGACTAATAATCCAGGTAACAGTGGTGTACATGTTATTTTACAAGACTAATAATCCAGAATACAGTAGTGTAGGTGTTAAATTACCGGACTATTAATCCAGGGAACAGTAGTGTAGGGGTCATGTTGCAGGACTAATAATCCAGGGTACAGTGGGTTAGGTGTTATGTTAGTGGAATACTAGTCAAGGGTACAGTAGTGTAGGGGTTATGATACTGGACTAAAAATTCAGTGTACAGTAGTGTAGGGATTATGTTACTGGATTAATAATCTAGGGTACAGTAGTGTAGGGTTTATGTTACTAGACTAATAATCCAGGCTACAGTACTGCAGGGATTATGTTACTGGAGTAATACTCCAGGGTACAATAGTGTAGGAGTTGTGATACTGGACTAATAATCCAGGGTACAGTTGTGTAGGGATTATTTTACAGGACAAATAATACAGGGTACAGCACTGTAGGCATTATGTTACTCGACTAATAATCCAGGGTATAGTAGTGTAGGGATTATGTTACTGGACTAATAACCCAGGGTACAGTAGTGTAGGGGTTATGTTATTGGACTAATAATCCAGGGTACAGTAGTGTAGGGATTATGCTACTGGACAATAATCCAGGGTACAGTAGTGCAGAGGTTATGTTACTGGACGAATAATCCAGGCTACAGTAGTGTAGGGACTAAGTAACTGGACTAATAATCCAGGGTACACTAGTGTAGGGATTATGTTACTGGACTAATAATCCAGGGTACAGTAGTGAAGGGGTTATGTTACTGGACTAATAATCCCGGGTGCAGAAGAGTAGGTATTATGTTACTGGACTAATAATCCAGGGTACAGTAGTGAAGGGGTTATTTTCCTGGTCTAAATCCAGGGTACAGTCGTGTGGGGATTATGTTACTGGACTAATAATACAGGATACAGTAGTGTAGGGATTATGTTACTGGACTAATAATCCAAGCTACAGTAGTGTAGAGGTTAAGTAACTTGACTAATAATCCAGTGTACATTAGTGAAGTGGTCATGTTACTGTGCTAATAATCCAGGGATCAGTAGTGTAGGGATTATGTTACTGGACTAATAATCCAGGGGACAGTAGTGTTGGGATAATGTTACTGGACTAATACGCCAGGGTACAATAGTGTAGGGGTGATGTTCCTGGCCTAATAATCCAGGGTAGAGTAGTGCAGGGGTTATGTTACTGGACAAATAATCCTGGGAACAGTAGTGTAGGGGTTATGTTACTGGACTAATAATCCAGGGTACAGTAGTGTAGGGGTTATGTTACTGGACCAATAAGCTAGGGTACAGTAGTGTAGGGGTTATGTTACTGGACTAATAATGCAGTGTTCAGTAGTGTAGGGGTTATGTTACTGGACTAATAATCCAGGCTACAGTAGTGTAGGGACTATGTTACTGGCCTAATAATCGAGGCTACAGTAGTGTAGGGGTTATGTTACTGGACTGATAATGCAGGGTACAGTAGTGTAGGCATTATGTTACTGGACTAAAAATCCAGAGTACAGTAGTGTAGGGGTTATGTTACTGGATGAATAAGCCAGGGTACAGTAGTGTAGGGGTTATGTTACTGGACTAAAAATCCAGAGTACAGTAGTGTAGGGGTTTTGTTACTGGACTAATAACCCAGGGTACAGTAGTGTAGGGGTTATGTTACTGGACTAAAAATCCAGAGTACAGTAGTGTAGGGGTTTTGTTACTGGACTAATAACGCAGGGTACAGTAGTGTAGGGGTAAGGTTACGGGACGAATAATCCGGGCTACAGTAATGTAGGTGTTATGTAACTGGCCAAAAAATCCAGGGTACATTAATGCATGGATTAAGTTACTGGACTAATAATCCAGGATAAAGTAGTGTAGGCGTTAAGTTACTGGAATAATAATCCAGGATACAGTAGTGTAGGGGCTATGTTACTGGACTAATAATCCAGGGTAAAGTAGTGTAGGGGTTATGTTACTGGACTAATAACCCAGGGTACAGTAGTGTAGGGGTTATGTTACTGGACTAAAAATCCAGGGTACAGTGGTGTAGGGGCTATGTCACTGGACTAATAACCCAGGGTACAGTAGTATACGGGTTATGTTACGGGACGAATAATCCAGGGTACAGTAGTGTAGGAGTTATGTAACTGGCCTAAAAATCCAGGGTACATTAGTGCATGGATTATGTTACTGGACTAATAATCCAGGATAAAGTAGTGTAGGGGTAAAGTTACTGGACTAATAATCCAGGGTTCAGTAGTGTAGGGGTTATGTTACTGGACTAAAAATCCAGGGTACATTAGTGCATGGATTATGTTACTGGACTAATAATCCAGGATAAAGTATTGTTGGGATTATGTTACTGTTCTAATAATCCAGGCTGCAGTAATGTAGGGAATATGCTACTGGACTAATAACCCGGGGTACAGTAGTGTAGGGGTTATGTTACTGGACTAATAACCCAGGGTACAGTAGTGTAGGGGTTATGTTAATGGACTAATAACCCAGGGTACAGTAGCGTAGGGGTTATGTTACTCGACTAATAATCCAGGGCATAGCAGTGTAGGGATTATGTTAGTGGACTAATAGTCCAGGGTACAGTAGTGTAGGGATTATGTTACTGGAGTAATAATCTAGGGCACAGAAGTGTAGGGATTATGTTACTGGACTATTAGTGCAGGGTACAGTAGTGTAGGGATTATGTTACTGGACTAAAAATCGACGATACAGTACTTTAGGGGTTATGTTACTAGACTAATAACCAAGGGTACAGTAGTGTAGGGGTTAAATTACCGGACCAATAATCCAGGGAACAGTAGTGTAGGGGTTATGTTGCTGGACCAATAATCCAGGGTACAGTAGTTTAGGGGTTATGTTACTGGACTAATATAGAAGGGTACAGTAGTGTAGGGGTTATGTTACTGGAATAATAGTCCAGGATACAGTAGTGTAGGGGTTACGTTACTGGACTAATAATCCAGTTTACAGTCGTGTAGGAATTATGTTACTGGGCTAATAATCCAGGGTACAGTAGCATAGGGGTTATGTTACTAGACTAATAATAAAGGGTACAGTAGTGTTGGGATTATGTTACTGGAATAATACTCCAGGGTACAATAGTGTAGGGATTATGATATTGGACTAATAATCCAGGGTACAGTAATGTAGGGATGATGTTACTGGACTAATAATACAGGGTGCAGTACTGTAGGCGTTATGTTACTGGACTAATAATCCAGAGTACAGTAGTGTAGGGATTATGTTACTGGACTAATAACCCAGGGTACAGTAGTGTAGGGGTTATGTTATTGGACTAATAATCCAGGGTAAAGTAGTGTAGGGATTATGCTACTGGACAATAATCCAGGGTACAATAGTGCAGAGCTTATGTTACTGGACTAATAATCCAGGCTACAGTAGTGTAGGGACTATGTTACTGGACTAATAATCCAGGGTAAGGTAGTGTAGAGGTTATGTTACTGGACTAATAATCCAGGCTACAGTAGTGTAGGGATTATGTTACTGGACTAATAATCCAGGGTACAGTAGTGTAGGGATTATGTTACTGGAGTAATACTCCAGGGTACAATAGTGTAGGGGTTGTGATACTGGACTAATAATCCAGGGTACAGTTGTGTAGGGATTATTTTGCAGGACAAATAATGCAGGGTACAGTACTGTAGGCATTATGTTACTGGACTAATAATCCAGGGTAAAGTAGTGTAGGGATTATTTTACTGGAGTAATAATCCAGGGTACAGAAGTGCCGGGGTTAGGTTACTGGACTATTAGTGCAGGGTACAGTAATGTAGGGATTATGTTACTGGACTAATAATCCAGGTAACAGTGGTGTACATGTTATTTTACAAGACTAATAATCCAGAATACAGTAGTGTAGGTGTTAAATTACCGGACTATTAATCCAGGGAACAGTAGTGTAGGGGTCATGTTGCAGGACTAATAATCCAGGGTACAGTGGTTTAGG
This sequence comes from Carcharodon carcharias, assembly GCF_017639515.1. Lineage (NCBI taxonomy): Eukaryota > Metazoa > Chordata > Chondrichthyes > Lamniformes > Lamnidae > Carcharodon > Carcharodon carcharias. Next base: position 16,547,831 of record NC_054490.1, read on the forward strand.
TGTTATGTTAGTGGAATACTAGTCAAGGGTACAGTAGTGTAGGGGTTATGATACTGGACTAATAATTCAGTGTACAGTAGTGTAGGGATTATGTTACTGGACTAATAATCCAGGGTACAGTAGTGTAGGGGTTATGTTACTGGACTAATAATCCAGGGTAAAGTAGTGTAGGGATTATTTTACTGGAGTAATAATCCAGGGTACAGAAGTGCCGGGGTGATGTTACTGGACTATTAGTGCAGGGTACAGTAATGTAGGGATTATGTTACTGGACTAATAATCCAGGTAACAGTGGTGTACATGTTATTTTACAAGACTAATAATCCAGAATACAGTAGTGTAGGTGTTAAATTACCGGACTATTAATCCAGGGAACAGTAGTGTAGGGGTCATGTTGCAGGACTAATAATCCAGGGTACAGTGGTTTAGGTGTTATGTTAGTTGAATACTAGTCAAGGGTACAGTAGTGTAGGGGTTATGATACTGGACTAATAATTCAGTGTACAGTAGTGTAGGGATTATGTTACTGGACTAATAATTCAGGGTACAGTAGTGTAGGGTTTATGTTACTAGACTAATAATCCAGGCTACAGTACTGCAGGGATTATGTTACTGGAGTAATACTCCAGGGTACCATAGTGTAGGGGTTGTGATACTGGACTAATAATCCAGGGTACAGTTGTGTAGGGATTATTTTACAGGACAAATAATACAGGGTACAGTACTGTAGGCATTAAGTTACTGGACTAATAATCCAGGGTACAGTAGTGTAAGGGTTATGTTACTGGACTAATAATCCAGGGTACACTAGTGTAGGGATTATGTTACTGGACTAATAATCCAGGGTACAGTAGTGTAGGGGTTATGTTACTGGACTAATAATCCCAGGTACAGAAGAGTAGGTATTAAGTTACTGGACTAATAATCCAGGGTACAGTAGTGAAGGGGTTATTTTCCTGGTCTAAATCCAGGGTACAGTAGTGTGGGGATTATGTTACTGGACTAATAATACAGGATACAGTAGTGTAGGGATTATGTTACTGGACTAATAATCCAGGCTACAGTAGTGTAGAGGTTAAGTAACTTGACTAATAATCCAGTGTACATTAGTGTAGTGGTCATGTTATGGTGCTAATAATCCAGCGATCAGTAGTGTAGGGATTATGTTACTGGACTAATACGCCAGGGTACAATAGTGTAGGGGTGATGTTACTGGACTAATAATCCAGGGTAGTGTAGTGCCCGGGTTATGTTACTGGGCAAATAATCCTGGGAACAGTAGTGTAGGGGTTATGTTACTGGACTAATAATCCAGGGTACAGTAGTGTAGGGGTTATGTTACTGGACTAATAATCTAGGGTACAGTAGTGTAGGGGTTATGTTACTGGACTAATAATCCCGGGTACAGAAGAGTAGGTATTATGTTACTGGACTAATAATCCAGGGTACAGTAGTGAAGGGGTTATTTTCCTGGTCTAAATCCAGGGTACAGTAGTGTGGGGATTATGTTACTGGACTAATAATCCAGGTAACAGTGGTGTAGATGTTATTTTACAAGACTAATAATCCAGAATACAGTAGTGTAGGTGTTAAATTACCGGACTATTAATCCAGGGAACAGTAGTGTAGGGGTCATGTTGCAGGACTAATAATCCAGGGTACAGTGGTTTAGGTGTTATGTTAATGGAATACTAGTCAAGGGTACAGTAGTGTAGGGGTTATGATACTGGACTAATAATTCAGTGTACAGTAGTGTAGGGATTATGTTACTGGACTAATAATCCAGGGTACAGTAGTGTAGGGATTATGTTACTGGAGTAATACTCCAGGGTACAATAGTGTAGGGGTTGTCATACTGGACTAATAATCCAGGGTACAGTTGTGTAGGGATTATTTTACAGGACAAATAATACAGGGTACAGTACTGTAGGCATTATGTTACTGGACTAATAATCCAGGGTACAGTAGTGTAGGGGTGATGTTACTGGACTAATAATCCAGGGTAGAGTAGTGCCCGGGTTATGTTACTGGACAAATAATCCTGGGAACAGTAGTGTAGGGGATATGTTACTGGACTAATAATCCAGGGTACTGTAGTGTAGGGGTTATGTTACTGGACTAATAAACCAGGGTACAGTAGTGTAGGGGTTATGTTACTGGACTAATAATCCAGGGTAAAGTAGTGCAGGGGTTATGTTACTGGACTAATAATGCAGTGTTTAGTAGTGTAGGGGTTATGTTACTGGACTAATAATCCAGGCAACAGTACTGTAGGGACTATGTTACTGGCCTAATAATCAAGGGTACAGTAGTGTAGGGATTATGTTACTGGACTAAAAATCCAGAGTACAGTAGTGTAGGGGTTATGTTACTGGATGAATAAGCCAGGGTACAGGAGTGTAGGGGTTATGTTACTGGACTAAAAATCCAGAGTACAGTAGTGTGGGGGTTTTGTTACTGAACCAATAACCCAGGGTACAGTAGTGTAGGGATTATGTTACTGGAATAATAACCCAGGATACAGTAGTGTAGGGGTTATGTTATTGGACTAATAATCAAGTGTAAAATAGTGTAGGGATTATGCTACTGGACAATAATCCAGGGTACAGTAGTGCAGAGGTTATTTTACTGGACAAATAATCCAGGGTAAAGTAGTGTAGGGGTTATGTTACTGGACTAATAATCCAGGGTACAGTAGTGTAGGGGTTATGTTACTGGACTAATAATCCAGGGTAAAGTAGTGTAGGGATTATTTTACTGGAGTAATAATCCAGGGTACAGAAGTGCCGGGGTTAGGTTACTGGACTATTAGTGCAGGGTACAGTAATGTAGGGATTATGTTACTGGACTAATAATCCAGGTAACAGTGGTGTTCATGTTATTTTACAAGACTAATAATCCAGAATACAGTAGTGTAGGGGTTAAATTACCGGACTATTAATCCAGGGAACAGTAGTGTAGGGGTCATGTTGCAGGACTAATAATCCAGGGTACAGTGGTTTAGGTGTTATGTTAGTTGAATACTAGTCAAGGGTACAGTAGTGTAGGGGTTATGATACTGGACTAATAATTCAGTGTACAGTAGTGTAGGGATTATGTTACTGGACTAATAATCCAGGGTACAGTAGTGTAGGATTTATGTCACTAGACTAATAATCCAGGCTACAGTACTGCAGGGATTATGTTACTGGAGTAATACTCCAGGGTACAATAGTGTAGGGGTTGTGATACTGGACTAATAATCCAGGGTAGAGTTGTGTAGGGATTATTTTACAGCACAAATAATACAGGGTACAGTACTGTAGGCATTATGTTACTGGACTAATAATCCAGGGTACAGTAGTGTAGGGGTTATGTTACTGGACTAATAATCCAGGGTACACTAGTGTAGGGATTATGTTACTGGACTAATAATCTAGGGTACAGTAGTGAAGGGGTTATGTTACTGGACTAATAATCCCGGGTACAGAAGAGTAGGTATTATGGTACTGGACTAATAATCCAGGGTACAGCAGTTAAGGGGTTATTTTCCTGGTCTAAATCCAGGGTACAGTAGTGTGGGGATTATGTTACTGGACTAATAATACAGTATACAGTAGTGTAGGGATTATGTTACTGGACTAATAATCCAGGCTACTGTATTGTAGAGGTTAAGTAACTTGACTAATAATCCAGTGTACATTAGTGTAGTGGTCATGTTACTGTGCTAATAATCCAGGGATCAGTAGTGTAGGGATTATGTTACTGGACTAATAATCCAGGGTACAGTAGTGTAGGGGTTATGTTACTGTGCTAATAATGCAGGGATCAGTAGTGTAGGGATTATGTTACTGGACTAATAATCCAGGGGACAGTAGTGTTGGGATAATGTTACTGGACTAATACGCCAGGGTACAATAGTGTAGGGGTGATGTTCCTGGACTAATAATCCAGGGTAGAGTAGTGCAGGGGTTATGTTACTGGACAAATAATCCTTGGAACTGTAGTGTAGGGGTTATGTTACTGGACTAATAATCCAGGGTACAGTAGTGTAGGGGTTATGTTACTGGACTAATAAACCAGGGTACAGTAGTGTAGGGGTTATGTTACTGGACTAATAATCCAGGGTAAAGTAGTGCAGGGGTTATGTTACTGGACTAATAATCCAGGCTACAGTAGTGTAGGGACTATGTTATTGGCCTAATAATCAAGGGTACAGTAGTGTAGGGGTTATGTTACTGGACTGATAATGCAGGGTACAGTAGTGTAGGGATTATGTTACTGGTCTAATAATCCAGGTTAGAGTATTGTAGTGGATATGTTACTGGACTAATATTCCAGGGTACAGTCGTGTAAGGATTATGTTACTGGACAAATAATCCAGGGTACAGTAGTGTAGGGGTATGTTACTGGACTAACAATCCAGGGTACAGTAGTGTAGTGATTATGTAACTGGACTAATAATCCAGGGTACAGTAGTTTAGGGATTATGTTACTGGACTTTTCATCCAAGGTACAGTAGTGTAAGGTTATGTTACTGTACTAGTAATCCAGGCTACATTAGTATAGGCGTTTTGTTACTGGACTAATAATCCAGGGTACAGTAGTGTAGGGGTATGTTACTGGACTAATAATCCAGGTTACAGTCGTGTAGGGATTATGTTACTGGACTAATAATCCAGGGTACAGTGGTGTAGAGGTTATGTTACTGGAATAATAATCCAGGGTACAGTAGTGTAGGGGTTATGTTACTGGACTAATTATCCAGGGTACAGTAGTGTAGGGGTTATGTCTATGGACTAATAATCCATTTTAGAGTAGTGTACGGGTTATGTTACTGGATTAATAATCCAGGGTACAGTAGTGTAAGGATTATGTTACTGGACTAATAATCCAGGTTACAGTAGTGTAGGGGTTATGTTACTGGACCAATAATCCAGGGTACAGTAGTGTAGGGATTATGTCACTGGACTAATAATCCAGGGTACAGTAGTGTAGGAATTATGTTTCTGGAGTAATAATCCAGGGTACTGTAGTGTAGGGATTATGTTACTGGACAAATAATCCAGGGAACAGTAGTGTAGAGGTTATGTTACTGGACTAATTATCCAGTGCACAGTAGTGTAGGTGTTATGTTTATGGACTAATAATCCAGGGTACAGTAGTGTAGGGGTGATGTTACTGGACTAATTATCCAGGATACAGTAGTGTAGGGGTTATGTTACTGGACTAATAATCCAGGCTACAGTAGTGTAGGGACTATGTTATTGGCCTAATAATCAAGGGTACAGTAGTGTAGGGGTTATGTTACTGGACTGATAATGCAGGGTACAGTAGTGTAGGGATTATGTTACTGGTCTAATAATCCAGGTTAGAGTAGTGTAGTGGATATGTTACTGGACTAATATTCCAGGGTACAGTCGTGTAAGGATTATGTTACTGGACAAATAATCCAGGGTACAGTAGTGTAGGGGTATGTTACTGGACTAACAATCCAGGGTACAGTAGTGTAGTGATTATGTAACTGGACTAATAATCCAGGGTACAGTAGTTTAGGGATTATGTTACTGGACTTTTCATCCAAGGTACAGTAGTGTAAGGTTATGTTACTGTACTAGTAATCCAGGCTACATTAGTATAGGCGTTTTGTTACTGGACTAATAATCCAGGGTACAGTAGTGTAGGGGTATGTTACTGGACTAATAATCCAGGTTACAGTAGTGTAGGGATTATGTTACTGGACTAATAATCCAGGGTACAGTGGTGTAGAGGTTATGTTACTGGAATAATAATCCAGGGTACAGTAGTGTAGGGGTTATGTTACTGGACTAATTATCCAGGGTACAGTAGTGTAGGGGTTATGTCTATGGACTAATAATCCATTTTAGAGTAGTGTACGGGTTATGTTACTGGACTAATAATCCAGGGTACAGTAGTGTAAGGATTATGTTACTGGACTAATAATCCAGGTTACAGTAGTGTAGGGGTTATGTTACTGGACCAATAATCCAGGGTACAGTAGTGTAGGGATTATGTCACTGGACTAATTATCAAGTGCACAGTAGTTTAGGTGTTATGTTTATGGACTAATAATCCAGGGTACAGTAGTGTAGGGGTGATGTTACTGGACTAATAATCCAGGTTACAGTAGGGTAAGGATTATGTTACTGGACTAATAATCCAGGTTAAAGTGTTGTAGGGGTTATGTTACTGGACTAATAATCCAGGGTACAGTAGTTTAGGGGTGATGTTACTGGACTAATTATCCAGGGTACAGTAGTGTAGGGGTTATGTTACTGGTCTAATAATCCAGGTTAGAGTAGTGTAGTGGATATGTTACTGGACTAATATTCCAGGGTACAGTCGTGTAAGGATTATGTTACTGGACAAATAATCCAGGGTACAGTAGTGTAGGGGTATGTTACTGGACTAACAATCCAGGGTACAGTAGTGTAGTGATTATGTAACTGGACTAATAATCCAGGGTACAGTAGTTTAGGGATTATGTTACTGGACTTTTAATCCAAGTTACAGTAGTGTAAGGTTATGTTACTGTACTAATAATCCAGGCTACATTAGTATAGGCGTTTTGTTACTGGACTAATAATCCAGGTTACAGTAGTGTAGGGATTATGTTACTGGACTAATAATCCAGGGTACAGTGGTGTAGAGGTTATGTTACTGGAATAATAATCCAGGGTGCAGTAGTGTAGGGGTTATGTTACTGGACTAATTATCCAGGGTACAGTAGTGTAGGGGTTATGTCTATGGACTAATAATCCATTTTAGAGTAGTGTACGGGTTATGTTACTGGACTAATAATCCAAGGTACAGTAGTGTAAGGATTATGTTACTGGACTAATAATCCAGGTTACAGTAGTGTAGGGGTTATGTTACTGGACCAATAATCCAGGGTACAGTAGTGTAGGGATTATGTCACTGGACTAATAATCCAGGGTACAGTAGTGTAGGAATTACGTTTCTGGAGTAATAAACCAGGGTACTGTAGTGTAGGGATTATGTTACTGGACTAATAATCCAGGGTACAGTGGTGTAGATGTTATGATACTGGAATAATAATCCAGGGTACAGTAGTGTAGGGATTATATTATTGGACTAATTATCCAGGGTAGAGTGGAATAGGGGTTATGTTACTGGACTAATTATCCAGGGTACAGTAGTGTAGGGATATGTTACTGGACTAATATTCCAGGGTACAGTAGTGTAGGGGTTATGTTACTGGACCAATAATCCAGGGTACAGTAGTGTAGGGATTATGTCACTGGACTAATAATCCAGGGTACAGTAGTGTAGGAATTACGATTCTGGAGTAATAAACCAGGGTACTGTAGTGTAGGGATTATGTTACTGGACTAATAATCCAGGGTACAGTGGTGTAGATGTTATGATACTGGAATAATAATCCAGGGTACAGTAGTGTAGGGATTATATTATTGGACTAATTATCCAGGATAGAGTGGAATAGGGGTTATGTTACTGGACTAATTATCCAGGGTACAGTAGTGTAGGGATATGTTACTGGACTAATATTCCAGGGTACAGTAGTGTAGGGGTTATGTTACTGGACCAATAATCCAGGGTACAGTAGTGTAGGGATTATGTCACTGGACTAATAATCCAGGGTACAGTAGTGTAGGAATTATGTTTCTGGAGTAATAATCCAGGGTACTGTAGTGTAGGGATTATGTTACTGGACTAATAATCCAGGTTACAGTAGTGTAGGGGTTATGTTACTGGACCAATAATCCAGGGTACAGTAGTGTAGGGATTATGTCACTGGACTAATAATCCAGGGTACAGTAGTGTAGGAATTATGTTTCTGGAGTAATAATCCAGGGTACTGTAGTGTAGGGATTATGTTACTGGACTAATAATCCAGGGAACAGTAGTGTAGAGGTTATGTTACTGGACTAATTATCCAGTGCACAGTAGTGTAGGTGTTATGTTTATGGACTAATAATCCAGGGTACAGTAGTGTAGGGGTGATGTTACTGGACTAATTATCCAGGATACAGTAGTGTAGGGGTTATGTTACTGGACTAATAATCCAGGCTACAGTAGTGTAGGGACTATGTTATTGGCCTAATAATCAAGAGTACAGTAGTGTAGGGATTATGTTACTGGTCTAATAATCCAGGTTAGAGTAGTGTAGTGGATATGTTACTGGACTAATATTCCAGGGTACAGTCGTGTAAGGATTATGTTACTGGACAAATAATCCAGGGTACAGTAGTGTAGGGGTATGTTACTGGACTAACAATCCAGGGTACAGTAGTGTAGTGATTATGTAACTGGACTAATAATCCAGGGTACAGTAGTTTAGGGATTATGTTACTGGACTTTTCATCCAAGGTACAGTAGTGTAAGGTTATGTTACTGTACTAGTAATCCAGGCTACATTAGTATAGGCGTTTTGTTACTGGACTAATAATCCAGGGTACAGTAGTGTAGGGGTATGTTACTGGACTAATAATCCAGGTTACAGTAGTGTAGGGATTATGTTACTGGACTAATAATCCAGGGTACAGTGGTGTAGAGGTTATGTTACTGGAATAATAATCCAGGGTACAGTAGTGTAGGGGTTATGTTACTGGACTAATTATCCAGGGTACAGTAGTGTAGGGGTTATGTCTATGGACTAATAATCCATTTTAGAGTAGTGTACGGGTTATGTTACTGGACTAATAATCCAGGGTACAGTATTGTAAGGATTATGTTACTGGACTAATAATCCAGGTTACAGTAGTGTAGGGGTTGTGTTACTGGACCAATAATCCAGGGTACAGTAGTGTAGGGATTATGTCACTGGACTAATAATCCAGGGTACAGTAGTGTAGGAATTATGTTTCTGGAGTAATAATCCAGGGTACTGTAGTGTAGGGATTATGTTACTGGACTAATAATCCAGGGAACAGTAGTGTAGAGGTTATGTTACTGGACTAATTATCCAGTGCACAGTAGTGTAGGTGTTATGTTTATGGACTAATAATCCAGGGTACAGTAGTGTAGGGGTGATGTTACTGGACTAATTATCCAGGATACAGTAGTGTAGGGGTTATGTTACTGGTCTAATAATCCAGGTTAGAGTAGTGTAGTGGATATGTTACTGGACTAATATTCCAGGGTACAGTCGTGTAAGGATTATGTTACTGGACAAATAATCCAGGGTACAGTAGTGTAGGGGTATGTTACTGGACTAACAATCCAGGGTACAGTAGTGTAGTGATTATGTAACTGGACTAATAATCCAGGGTACAGTAGTTTAGGGATTATGTTACTGGACTTTTCATCCAAGGTACAGTAGTGTAAGGTTATGTTACTGTACTAATAATCCAGGTTACATTAGTATAGGCGTTTTGTTACTGGACTAATAATCCAGGGTACAGTAGTGTAGGGGTTATGTTACTGGACTAATAATCCAGGTTACAGTAGTGTAAGGATTATGTTACTGCACTAATAATCCAGGTTAAAGTGGTGTAGGGGTTATGTTACTGGACTAATAATCCAGGGTACAGTAGTGTAGGGGTGATGTTACTGGACTAATTATCCAGGGTACAGTAGTGTAGGGGTTATGTTACTGGTCTAATAATCCAGGTTAGAGTAGTGTAGTGGATATGTTACTGGACTAATATTCCAGGGTACAGTCGTGTAAGGATTATGTTACTGGACAAATAATCCAGGGTACAGTAGTGTAGGGGTATGTTACTGGACTAACAATCCAGGGTACAGTAGTGTAGTGATTATGTAACTGGACTAATAATCCAGGGTACAGTAGTTTAGGGATTATGTTACTGGACTTTTAATCCAAGTTACAGTAGTGTAAGGTTATGTTACTGTACTAATAATCCAGGCTACATTAGTATAGGCGTTTTGTTACTGGACTAATAATCCAGGTTACAGTAGTGTAGGGATTATGTTACTGGACTAATAATCCAGGGTACAGTGGTGTAGAGGTTATGTTACTGGAATAATAATCCAGGGTGCAGTAGTGTAGGGGTTATGTTACTGGACTAATTATCCAGGGTACAGTAGTGTAGGGGTTATGTCTATGGACTAATAATCCATTTTAGAGTAGTGTACGGGTTATGCTACTAGACTAATAATCCAGGGTACAGTAGTGTAAGGATTATGTTACTGGACTAATAATCCAGGTTACAGTAGTGTAGGGCTTATGTTACTGGACCAATAATCCAGGGTACAGTAGTGTAGGGATTATGTCACTGGACTAATAATCCAGGGTACAGTAGTGTAGGAATTACGTTTCTGGAGTAATAAACCAGGGTACTGTAGTGTAGGGATTATGTTACTGGACTAATAATCCAGGGTACAGTGGTGTAGATGTTATGATACTGGAATAATAATCCAGGGTACAGTAGTGTAGGAATTATATTATTGGACTAATTATCCAGGGTACAGTAGTGTAGGGGTTTTGTTACTGGACTAATAATCCAGGGTACAGTAGTGTCGGGGTATGTTACTGTATTTATAATCCAGGGTACAGTTGTGTAAGGGTTATGTTACTGGACTAATAATCCAGGGTACAGTAGTGTAGGGGTTATGTTACTGGACTAATAACCCAGGGTACAGTGCTTTAGGGGTTATGTAACTGGACTAATAATCCAGGCTACAGCAGCGTAGGGATTATGTTACTGGACTAATAATCCAGGTACAGTAGTGTAGGTGTTATGTCACTGGACTAATAATCGAGGGTACAGTAGTGTAGGTATTATGTTACTGGACTAATAATCCAGGGTACAGTAATGTAGGGATTATGTTACTAGACTAATAATCCAGGGAACAGTAGTGTAGGGATTATGTTACTGGACTAATAATCCAGGCTACAGTAGTGTAGGGGTATGTTACTGGACTAATAATCCAGGGTACAATAGTGTAGGGATTATGTTACTGGATTTATAATCCAGGGTGCAGTAGTGTAGGGGTTATGTTACTGGACCAATAATCCAGGGTACAGTAGTGTATTGATTATGATACTGGACTAATAATCCAGGGTACAATACTGTAGGGGTTACGTAACTGGTCTAATAATCCAGGTACTTTAGTGTAGCGATTATGTTACTGGACTAATAATTCAGGGTACAGTAGTCTATGTGTTGTATTAGTTATTGTAGCCTGTTCCTGTAATACTTTCTCTGAACAACAAATATTACTACCCCATTACAGTAACGGTTGTCTAATTCCTGTGTCTCTTAAAAATTTAATATCTTTGCACACCCTGTACACATGGGAAGACTTCTCCTTCTGCAGCCTGCTCTTCACAGCTCCATTTGTTAAATCCTGAACACATTCCCTCTTTTTTACCTATCACTAATTCTTCCTGTTTTACCTGTACACTAACCATTGTTTTTTCCCTGTGTCTGGAGCCCAGCGCTCGCAGGTCTCTTAGAGGAGAATTTCCTCCCCCTCTATTGGAGGGGTGCTGAGCAGCAGCGGGCGCAGCCGGGTGTCCAGCCAATCGCTGCCCGTGATTGGCTGCGTGCCGCCATTTTACGTGGGCAGGCCAATTAAGGACCGCCCAGCGTGAGCGCACACCCTGAAGCACTGAGTGGGCAGGGGGGAGGAGGCTGAGTTTGGACATGCATGGGCTAGAACGCAGAAATCTCCCTGAGGCATGGAGCTGACTCTGGGAGTTTCATTACATTTTTAAAATTTTACATAGAGAGAGAAAACAGATGTTCAGACGAGCCCCCTCATGTGACAGTGTCACATGAGCTGGGACATGTCAATGAATTTTAATTTAAAAAGTTTATTGATTTGTAAATCCTTCATGCAGCTTCATCCTGCCCATGGATGAGGTTTCATGATAAACGTGAAGGCCGCCTGGTATCTTCGCACCCCGCCACCCTCGCCACCAACCTTAAGGTTGGACAAGCAGCTCCGCTAATTATTTTAATTCGTTTTTAAAGGGCCTTAATAGGCCTTTGGCAGTTCAGCACCAGAGTTGGCGGCACGCCTGCCGAACTGAAGTTCAGAACGTCGCGCGGTGTCATGGGGACCAACGCGCGTGCCGTTTCGAAGATTCTGGTCTTACTTCCAGCACTTTCCTGTGTTCCAATTACTGCAACCGTTTTTCCCTGCAAACTCCAACACATTGTCTTTGTGCGCCCAACTTTTATTAAAGTGCCCCCCCTGTTTTCGAGCATCACTTCTCCCATCGGAACCTTCCCTTTCATCCTGAGAAAAGGCTTTCTGAGGGTTTCCAACGACTCGACCTCTACCTCTATCCTGACTGCCTACTCTCCTTTCACCTTCCCACTTTCTCTCCTTCTCGCATTTAAAAGGGTGAGGAGGAAAGTTTTAGATTGATGAACTGACTCATAATCATCAGCTCTCTCCACTGCTTGTCTTCCCGTTTAACCCTCTGTTCCTCCCCTCACTACCAAAGATTCCTCCTCTAAGAGCTGCATATGTTGTTTCTACCTTTAACACACGTATCCACTGGTCAAAATTACTTTGTTTTACTCTCTCAAGCTCAATATAAGTTTGCCCAGGCTGTTTCTTTATATTCCTAAATTTCTGCCTGCCTTAGGAACTAATACATACGCACTTACAATACCCCTTTTTTACGACATCATAATCCAATGATACTTCTCCTGACAGTGAAGCATAAACCACATGAGCTCTACCTACTCACCTAGATGGTAGAAACATGTCCACATTTCTTGTGGCCACTTCATCTGCTTATCTGTCTTCTCAAACAAGATAAAGGATGTCTCCACATCCATTCCTTCAAACTTTGGAAGAGCTTCTACAAATTTTAAAATCTCCCCATTGGGCTTTAGACTGGAAGTGGTTGTTTCCACATCAGAACCTTCCTCAACATCTGAGATCCCCTTTTTTTTGAAACTTCCGGCTTTTTAAGCTGGTATTCTCTCTCTGTCTCGCTCTCTCTGTCTCTCTTTCCTCCCTTGGTAATTCCCTTTCCTGCTTTCTTTCTCTCTCCTGCCTTTCTGCTTGCTCCATTTGTAACGCCCTTTCTCTTCCCCTTTCCTCTGCCTCTGGCGTTCTCAATTCCACTTTCAAGCTCCTTCATTTGTAACTGAAGTCTCACTACCTCCAGCCGTGACTCACTAGTGTCAGATATCCTTTCCAGCTTCAAACGCTGCGCTATTACTTTAACTGTGCCTGCTCTCTTTGCCCCTACAGGTAACCTCAACTTTGACTTACCCACCAGCTCCATTAGCTTACCCTTAGATGATTTTTGGAACACAATCAGAGCTTTATCCTCGACTTCCATAAAAGTTTTAGCCATGGGTAAAGCTGTTTTTGCAGTTTCACTGCTTTAAAACCCAACTCCTGTGTTCAATGTGCTTTGCAAACTCATTCCCATTTCACCAACTCTAGGCCAATCAAAAAATTTCAAACAGCCTGCAAAGAGCCCCCACTTTTCTTGTGCCGTTGCAGATGATGTGTGCCAGGTAGGCCAAATCCGCAAGGGAAACTTGGCCAGGCTATCATAATAACTTTGCAATTTGTATTTATTATGAGCAGATATACGCACTGAATTCAGGAGCAATGAGTTCCTTCAAGACCTTTAGAGGTTTTAAAAAATTTAAATATTTATTAACGAAAGAAAAGATTTCAAGCACATACATAAGACGACAATTACATATTACTATAACAAATCATAAAATTTCTAATTAACCTGACTCCCAATTACACAACCCCCTTAAGGCAACAGTCCAAAATAGATTTTAAATTTAAAAAGCAAGCCAGCAAGTTACCACAGCACCCGCTCGACAGTGGAATTCCAAAAGTATGTCTCCAACTTTAGTTAGTGGACATGGCAGACTTCAGCACAAGTGGCTGGATGCTTCCCTTATGTTGTTTTGCTCTCTCCTGTTAGATCTTACATGCACCCCCCACACTTCCCCTCCCCCCCACCCCACAACATAGCCTTTCATTCCCCTTTATATATGTTTCTCTCTATTTAATCTGTAAATTCCATTGTTCCATATGTCTTTGGAAATGTACCTTTCCCATAATATAGAAACTTTCATGTTGCCAATATTGTCAGTAACCTTTGGTAAAATAAACCCACTGCTCAGCCTTGGTTATCTGGCTAGTTGTAAACATTCTAACATCCCTTCAAAATACAACCAACTCCTTCCCTTACCTATAAATGCCAATTTCCTTCACACCTTACATGCTAAAACCCAATCCATGTATATCCATTAGCATTTCAAGTACATTTCTACACCTAGCTTCTTTTGATAATTTCAAGCTTGCAGCCTACCTGACTCCAGTGTAATTAAATCACACTGACAGAACCATCTACACTCACACCCATAAACCTACTTTACAATAAACCAGAATAATATTATGAAAATTATTATGCTCTTATAACGTGGTGATATAGTTCCAAGTCTCATCTCTTCCCCACAAATATAAATTCATGTAATGGAATACAATGGTGTGTGTCTTGGAGGGGAGCTCCCAGGTGGAGGTGTTCCCATATGTCAGCTGCCCTTGCCCTTCTAGGTGGTAGAGTTCACGGGTTTGGAAGGTGCTGTCGGAGAAGTCTTGGTAAGTTGCTGCAGTGCGTCTTGTAGGTGGTACAACTTATGCTGATCCCACACGCTTCCCAGCAGAGTATGGTCCTCAGGTGGTGCGGACTCTCGTTCCCACATCTCCCACGAGTTTATAAGTGCAACACAAATAAAAGTTATTATTTTAGAAGGACAGAGTGCGTCTGTATGAACTTAGATCAATGGGCTATGCAGATTGTTACAGGTGAAAGTATGTTTTCAATATTAGCATCTGATAAAACATGACATGGTACTGCCACATGGAGAGGGTACAAAATGGGCAATGGCTGTCTTGGCACTTAGAGGGCCTGATGTTGGCTCTATCCAATTTTCCATATGGGCCTATTTTTCTCTTCATACGAATCATCTGCATACGATTAGAAGGCTGTCTATTGATATGTTGAACAGCTCGCTTTGACCGTATATCTTTGAGGATTGCAGAAATGCTAACTCCCTGTGCTATCCAATACTTGGGCCTTTTTCCATCATTGAGAGAGGTACATCCCGACTGGTGCATCCCAACTAACTGTCCCCCATCATTAATGACCGGAGAACCGGATGACCCCTCGGACAGAGATGTCAAATAAGTGATTGCATTATTAGAATATGGGCTTTGTGAACTTTTCACAGTGAAATAGTAACTATGGTTTGTTATAGGATTTCCTGCTCCAAGTTTATCGCTTAAATCAGGAATTTCTTTCCCTGGAGTGGAGCCAAATTGAGTGTTTACAACTCCTGGATTACAGGTTATTTCAGAACCTCCTACTCCTGTATTAGAAGGGAATTCAGGATGTCCCACTTCAATATTATGGACTAATTCAGGACATTTTACTCCTTCACTATAGAGTAATTTATGGTGTTTATTTCCTGAATTATAGATTAATTTACAACGTCTTGCTCCTGCAATAAAGAGCATTTTACGATATGTCACTCCATCATTATAAAGTAATTTACGATGTTTCATAGCTGAATTATAGAGTAATTTATGATATCTCACTCTCTGATTATAAAGTAATTTACGATGTCTCGTTCCTGTATCAAAGGGTAATTTACGATATCTCACTCCCTCATTATAGAGTAATTTATGATATCTCACTCTCTGATTATAAAGTAATTTACGATGTCTCATTCCTGTATCAAAGGGTAATTTACGATATCTCACTCCCTCATTATAGAGTAATTTATGATATCTCACTCTCTGATTATAAAGTAATTTACGATATCTCACTCCCTCATTATAGAGTAATTTATGATATCTCACTCTCTGATTATAAAGTAATTTACGATATCTCACTCCCTCATTATAGAGTAATTTATGATATCTCACTCTCTGATTATAAAGTAATTTACGATATCTCACTCCCTCATTATAGAGTAATTTATGATATCTCACTCTCTGATTATAAAGTAATTTACGATGTCTCGTTCCTGTATCAAAGGGTAATTTACGATGTCTCTTTCCTGAATTAGAGAGTAATTTACGATGTCTCGTTCCTGTATCAAAGGGTAATTTACGATGTCTCGTTCCTGAATTAGAGGGTAATTTATGATTTAATTTACATTCTCTCATTCCTGAACTCGAGGCTATTCCAGCCCCTCGCCCTCTCAAGTTAAAGAGTACATTTGGCGAATATTCATCAGATGTAATGTGACGCCACTCTAATGGGATAACAGGGCAAATCTCTGCGGATTTGCCCTCATGATCTGGGTAACCCACGATACAAACCTGCCCGTGACTGGGCCTCCTGTAAACAGATTGTAATAGACCCTCAGGTAATTGTGATTTGCCACAATATATGTCGAACAAAAAATAGTCAAGCTCCTTTGAGAAACAAATGACTGACTTAAGCCTGTAACATTCACCATGATTAATATTCATCGGGTCTTCCCTCTGATCATCAAAACTAACCCATAATTGATCTAGTATTTGGTTATAAGCAACAACATGGCAACAGGTAAGGAGCAGGTTGCCAGACAGTACAAAACAAGTACCATTTGCAATACGCCGATTGCCACTGCAATGAAATATATACCCAACAGCCTTCTTTACCCTTTCCTCCATGTGATCTGGCTCATTGCTTCTTGGTATAACAGAAAATGTTTCCTCCGGCCCTGGTAAAGAATATGCCTGTGTGTATTTATTAATCCAATATGAGGTTGACCTGGTCATAAAACATTGGTGGTCACAAACTTCCATCGCATGAATTAGCACCTGTGGGAAAGAGAGGATGAACGTTCAGAAAAGATCAAGCACTCAGATATTCACCTTGAGCTACGGCATTGATTCGATAGGCCTTACAGCATCTGAGGGAGGGTCATACGAGCTCGAAACGTTAACTCTGTCTTTCTCTCCACAGATGCTGTCAGACCCGCTGAGTTTTTCCAGTAAATTTCTGTTTTCGTTTCAGATTTCCAGCATCCGCGGTGTTTTAATTTTAGCACTGATTCGATATTCACCATCGACATTCACCCATAAAATTTTCAGGGAGTGGTCTGCACAAACACAGCCAGGACCCAACTTTCACACACGCATCAGGCCAGGGCGCTGCAGAGAGATCAACTGGGCGCAGGGTCACATCTGTTACTCTAGCCCAGTGATCTGCTCTTCCACTGCACTCCAAGGCAGGATCACCACACAAACACAAAAAGACACGCACTCAATGTAGATACACAAACCTCAACAGAGATATATGTCCACACCGACAAGCCTACACTCACCCGCATGCAAACACACACCAACAAACATGCAGAGATCTAAGAGCACCTATAGATACATATAGACTTACAAATACATTCTCCCAGCACCTACAAAAACACACACACACACACACACACACAAAAACACACACACACACATACACACAAACACACACACACACAAAAACACACACACACACACACACAGACAAACACACACATACACAAAAACACACACACACAAACACACACACACACAAACACAAACACATACACACAAAAAAACACACACACAAACACACACACAAACAAACACAGACACACACACACAAACACACACACACACAAACACACACATATAAACACACACACACACACACAAACACACACACATACAAAAACACACAAAAACACACACACACACAAAAACACACACATATAAACACACACACACACAAACACACACACGTACAAAAACACACATACAAAAACACACACAAACACACGCACACACAAAAACACACACACAAACACACACACACACAAAAACACACACAAACAAAAAAACACACACACACACACACACACAAACACACACACACAAACATGTGCAATCACTCACTATCAGTGATATTAGAACAGGCAACAACTACCTTGCTCAAATAGTTTGACTTCTTCAAATGAAAAGATGCTTAGAGAGAGCATTGCAGAGTCCAGGAGCCCATGTGGTTGAAGGGACAATTTTATGCAGTGATCTCAAGCAGCAAGGCACAACAGGTCAGAACAGGAGGAGCACAGAGACCTCAGAGGGTTGTAGGGACTGGAGGAGGTTACAGGGATAGGGAGTGTTGTAGGGGTGGAGGAGATTACAGAGATAGGGAGGGATGGAGGGACTGGAGGAGGTTACAGGGATAGGGAGGGTTGTAGGGGCTGGAGGAGGTTACAGAGATAGGGAGGGTTGTAGGGACTGGAGGAGGTTACAGAGATAGGGAGGGTTGTAGGGGCTGGAGGAGGTTACAGAGATAGGGAAGGTTGTAGGGGCTGGAGGAGTTTACAGAGATAGGGAGGGTTGTAGGGGCTGAATGTGGTTATAGAGATAGGGAGGGTTGTAGGGGCTGGAGGAGGTTACAGAGATAGGGAGGGTTGTAGGGGCTGGAGGAGGTTACAGAGATAGGGAGGGTTGTAGGGGCTGAAGGTGGTTATAAAGATAGGGAGGGTTGTAGGGCCTGGAGGAGGTTACAGGGATGGGGAGGGTTGTAGGGGCTGGAGGAGGTTACAGGGATAGGGAGTGTTGTATGGGTGGAGGAGGTTACAGAGATAGGGAGGGTTTTATGGCTGAAGGTAACAACAGAGATAGGGAGGTGTGTGGGTCTGGAGGACATTCTTGATGTTCAATGGCATTACCATCACTGAATCCCCCACCATCAACATCCTGGGGGTTACCATTGACCAGAAACTGAAATAGACCAGCCATATAAATACTCTGGTTCCAAGAGCAGGTCAGAGGTTGGGAATCCTGTGCAAGTAACTCACCTCCTGACTCCCCAAAGCCTGTCCACCATCTACAAGGTACAAGTCAGGAGTGTGATGGATACTCCCCACTTGCCTGGATCAGTGCAGCTCCCACAACACTCAAGAAGCTCAACACTATCCAGGACAAAGCAGCCCCGCTTGATTGGTACCACATCCACAAACATTCACTCCCTCCACCACCGACGCACAGTAGCAGCAGTGTGTGTACCATTTACAAGATGCACTGCAGGAATTCACCAAGGCTCCTTAGACAGCACCTTCCAAACCCACGACAACTACCATCTAGAAGGACAAGGGCAGCAGACACATGGGGAACACCACCACCTGGAAGTTCCCCTCCAAGCCACTCACCATCCCGACTTGGAAATATATCGGCTGTTCCTTTACTGTCGCTGGGTCAAAACCCTGGAACTCCCTCCCTAACAGCGCTGTGGGTGTACCTACACCACAGGGACTGCGGCGGTTCAAGAAGGCAGCTCACCACCACCTTCTCAAGGGGGCAATTAGGGATGGGTAATAAACGCTGGGCCCAGCCAGCGAAGCCCACATCCCGTGAATTAATTAAATGTTTTTAAAAATAATGTGCATGGCCAAAGAAACCTTGAAAACCATTAGAATTTTCTGCAATTAATTTCTGACGTTAAGTCTTTGGAAAATGTCACCAGTATGATTTTCCCCAACTCCACCTCTTATCCCCTTCTCCTCTTTTGCCTCCCACCCTCTGAGCTTCACCTTGCTGCGTCATCTTCCTCTTCCCTCTCTCTCTCACTCCTTGCCTCTTAGCCATCATATCTCTGTAACCTCCTTCTATCTCTGTAACTTCCTACAGCCCTTACAACCCTCCCTTCTCTGTAACCTCCTCTAACACCTACAACCCTTCCCTATCTCTGTAACCTCCTCCAACCCCTACAACCTTCCCTATCTCTGTAACCTCCTCCCGCTCCTACAACCCTCCCTATCTCTGTAACCTCCTCCAGCCCCGACAACCCTCCCTATCTCTGTAACCTCCTCAGCCCCTACAACCCTCCCTATCTCTGTAACCTGCTCCAGCCACTACAACCCTCCCTATCTCTGTAACCTTCTTCAGCCCCTACAATCCTCCCTATCCCTGTAACCTCCTCCAGCCCCTACAACCCTCCCTATCTCTGTAACCTCCTCCAGCCCCTACAACCCTCCCTACCTCTGTAGCCTCCTCCAGCCCTACAACCCTCCCTATCTCTATAACCTCCTCCAGCCCCTACAACACTCCCTATCTCTATAACTTCCTCCAGTCTTGCTTACCTTCCAACACCTCTGCATTCCTACAATTCCGTCCTGTTAAGCATCCTGATTTTAACCTCTCCACCACTTGCTGCCTTGTCTTCTGCTGCCGGCTCCCTGAGATCAGGAACTCCTTCCATAAAACTCTCCGCCTCTGTCCCTTTAGGGATGCTGCTTCCAACCTATATTTTTGACCAGGTTATTGGTCAGCTATTCGAATATCTCCTGATTGGCTCAGTGCCTGATTTACACTCCTGTGAACATAGACACATTTGCAATAGGAGCAATAGAGAGGACATAAGGAAATTCTTCACCCACAGAGCTGTGGGCATGTGGAATGCAATGCCTAGCTTGGTGGTGGAGGCATTTAAAAGGTACCTGGATCTGCATCTAAAGTTCTGTAGCCTGCAAGGACTAGGCGCTGGAAGGTGGGATTAAAATGGGCAGCTATTTTTTATTTATTATTTATTTTTCAGCTGGCACTGACACAATGGCCTCTATCTGCACTGTAATTTTTCTATGGATCTGTTGTTGTGCAATGAGAAAGGGCTGATTAAGAACCTTGCTGTAAAAGGAACCTTTTGGAAATAGTGACCATAATATGATAGAATTTTGCATTAAGTTAAATTAATCAGCCCCTCGAATCTGCTCCACTTTTCAATAAGATCATCGCAGATCTCCTACCTCAACTCCACCTCCCTGCTCTATCCACACATCCCTACATTCCCAAGTAGATTAGTGAGGACTTGGACAAATAGGTTTTCCCCTCTTGTGGGCTCCCTCACCACCTACCACAGACCCAGTCTAGCAGCTATGTCCTTTAGGAGAGAGGAGAGGAGAGAGGGAAAGTCCATGTGCACCAAATCATCAGCATTACCGTCATCAACCCTCTCTGTTCCCTCATCAACCCTCTCTGTTCCCTCATCAACCCTCTCTGTTACCTCATCAACCCTATCTGTTACCTCATCAACCCTCTCTGTTACCTCATCAACCCTCTGTGTTACCTCATCAACCCTCTCTGTTCCCTCATCAACACTCTCTGTTCCCTCATCAACCCTCTCTGTTACCTCATCAACCCTCTCTGTTCCCTCATCAACCCTCTCTGTTACCTCATCAACCCTATCTGTTACCTCATCAACCCTCTCTGTTACCTCATCAACCCTCTCTGTTACCTCATCAACCCTCTGTGTTACCTCATCAACCCTCTCTGTTCCCTCATCAACACTCTCTGTTCCCTCATCAACCCTCTCTGTTACCTCATCAACCCTCTCTGTTCCCTCATCAACCCTCTCTGTTACCTCATCAACCCTATCTGTTACCTCATCAACCCTCTCTGTTCCCTCATCAACCCTCTCTGTTCCCTCATCAATACTCTCTGTTCCCTCATCAATCCTCTCTGTTACCTCATCAACCCTCTCTGTTCCCTCATCAACCCTCTCTGTTAACTCATCAACCCTCTCTGCTAACTCATCAACCCTCTGTGTTACCTCATCAACCCTCTATGTTCCCTCATCAACACTCTCTGTTCCCTCATCAACCCTCTCTGTTACCTCATTAACCCTCTCTGTTACCTCATCAACCCTCTATGTTCCCTCATCAACCCTCTCTGTTACCTCATCAACCCTGTCTGTTCCCTCATCAACCCTTTCTGTTACCGCATCAACCCTCTCTGTTAACTCATCAACCCTCTGTGTTACCTCATCAACCCTCTCTGTTCCCTCATCAACCCTCTCTGTTACCTCATCAACCCTCTCTGGTCCCTCATCAACCCTCTCTGTTCCCTCATCAACACTCTCTGTTCCCTCATCAACCCTCTCTGTTACCTCATCAACCCTCTCTGTTCCCTCATCAACCCTCTCTGTTACCTCATCAACCCTATGTTACCTCATCAACCCTCTCTGTTACCTCATCAACCCTCTCTGTTACCTCATCAACCCTCTCCGTTACCTCATCAACCCTATCTGTTACCTCATCAACCCTCTCTGTTACCTCATCAACCCTCTGTGTTACCTCATCAACCCTCTCTGTTCCCTCATCAGCACTCTCTGTTCCCTCATCAACCCTCTCTGTTACCTCATCAACCCTCTCTGTTCCCTCATCAACACTCTCTGTTCCCTCATCAACCCTCTCTGTTCCCTCATCAACCCTCTCTGTTACCTCATCAACCCTCTATGTTCCCTCATCAACCCTCTCTGTTACCTCATCAACCCTCTCTGTTCCCTCATCAACCCTCTGTTACCTCATCAACCCTCTCTGTTAACTCATCAACCCTCTGTGTTACCTCATCAACCCTCTCTGTTCCCTCATCAACCCTCTGTGTTACCTCATCAACCCTCTCTGTTCCTTCTTTAACCCTCTCTGTTCCCTCATCAACACTCTCTGTTCCCTCATCAACCCTCTCTGTTACCTCATCAACCCTCTCTGTTCCCTCATCAACCCTCTCTGTTACCTCATCAACCCTCTCTGTTACCTCATCAACCCTATCTGTTACCTCATCAACCCTCTCTGTTACCTCATCAACCCTCTGTGTTACCTCATCAACCCTCTCTGTTCCCTCATCAACACTCTCTGTTCCCTCATCAATCCTCTCTGTTACCTCATCAACCCTCTCTGTTCCCTCATCAACCCTCTCTGTTAACTCATCAACCCTCTCTGTTCCCTCATCAACCCTCTCTGTTACCTCATCAACCCTATCTGTTACCTCATCAATCCTCTCTGTTACCTCATCAACCCTCTGCGTTACCTCATCAACCCTCTCTGTTCCCTCATCAACACTCTCTGTTCCCTCATCAACCCTCTCTGTTCCCTCATCAACCCTCTCTGTTACCTCATCAACCCTCTCTGTTACCTCATCAACCCTCTCTGTTCCCTCATCAACCCTCTGTGTTACCTCATCAACCCTCTCTGTTCCCTCATCAACACTCTGTTCCCTCATCAATCCTCTCTGTTACCTCATCAACACTCTCTGTTCCCTCATCAACCCTCTCTGTTACCTCATCAACCCTCTCTGTTAACTCATCAACCCTCTCTGTTACCTCATCAACCCTCTCTGTTCCCTCATCAACACTCTCTGTTCCCTCATCAACACTCTCTGTTCCCTCATCAACCCTTTCTATTGCCTCATCAACCCTCTCTGTTACCTCATCAACCCTCTCTGTTCCCTCATCAACCCTCTCTGTTCCCTCATCAACCCTCTCTGTTACCTCATCAACCCTCTCTGTTCCCTCATCAACCCTCTCTGTTCCCTCATCAACCCTCACTGTTACATCATCAATCCTCTCTGTTACCTCATCAACCCTCTCTGTTACCTCTTCAAAAAACTCCAGCAAGTTAACTAAGCACGACTTCCCCATTACAAATCCATGTTGTCTCTCGCTAATCAATCCATCTTTTTCCTGAGACTACTAATTCTATGCCAAATAATTTTCTCTAGAAGCTTCCACACCATTGAAATTACACTGACTGGTCTGTAATTGCTGGGCTTATCCTTAGAAACTTTTTTGAACAAGGAAATTATGTCTACAATTCTCCAATCCTCTGCCACCTCCCCTGCATCTCTGGAAAACTGAAAGATTGTGGCCAGTGCTCCTGGAATTTCTACTCTCACTTCCTTCAATATCCTTGGATGCATCTCACCCGGTCCCAGTGCCTTGTCAATTATAAGTACTGACAGTTTATTTAGCGCTTCCCCTTATCCATTTTGAACCCTTCTAGTGACAGAGTTTCCTCATCTATCACAAAGGCCTGGGTAGAATCTACCTCCTTGATAAAGACGGATGCAAAGTATTCATTTAATACCTCAGCTACGGCCCCTTCACCCATGTGTAAATTCCCTTTTTAGTCCCTAATCGGTTCTACTCCTCCTTTTACCACCTTTTTGCTATTTATGTGCTGATAGAAAAGTTGGGGATTCCCCATTATATTGGCTGCCAGTCTTTTCTCATAACTCCTCTTTGCTTCTCTTATTTGCTTTTTCACCTCCCCCCTGAACCTTCTGTATTCCCCTTGATTCTCAATTGTATTTTCTACCTGACACCTGATATAAGCACCGATCGTCCTCTTTATCTTAATTTCAATCTCCTTTTTTATCCAGGGTGCTCTGGATTTGTTTGTCCTACCTTTCCCTGTCGATGGAATATACCTTGACTGTGTCCGAACCATTTCTCCTTTGAAGGCAGCCCATTGTTCAGCTCCAGCTTTCCCTGCCAACCTTTTGTTCCAGTCTATATGGACCAACTCCGTTCTTGCCCCATTGAAGTCGGCGCTCCTTCAGTTATTTATTTTTACTCTGAATTGCACATTGCCATTTTCTACCAGCATACCTAAACTTTATGATACAATGATCACTGTCTCCTAAATGCTCCCCCACTGACACTTGATCTACTTGGCCCACCTCATTTCCAAGAACCAGGTCTAGCAGTGCCTCCTTTCTTGTCGGGCTGCACACGTACTGCTGTAGAAAAGTCTCCTGAACACAATCTAGGAATCTTGCCCATCTCTGCCTTTACACTACCTCTGTCCCTGTCTAATTCGGGTAATTAAAGTCCCCCATTATAACTACTCTATAATGTTTGTATCTCTCTATATTTTCCCTACAGATTTGTTCTTCGATGTCCTTCTCACTATTTGGCGGCCTATAGACTACACCAAGCAATATAATTGCACACTTTTTGTTCATTCGCTCTAGCCAGATAGATTCTGTCCTTGACCCCTCGGGGACATCCTCTTTCTCCAGCACTGCAATGCTCTCCTTAACCAATACCACCACCCCTCCTCCTTTCCTTCCTTTCCTATCTCTTCTGAACACCTTGTACTCAGGAATATTTAACACCCAGTCCTGCCCTTCATTGAACCAGGTCTCTGTTATCGCCACAACATCATATTTTCCACATGGCAACCTGCACCTGTAAGGTCCCTATTTACTACACTCCATGCATTCACATACATGCAGTGTCACCCTGATTTAGACTTCATGACTTTCTCCCTGACTCTGACTCCACCTATTAACTTACCATTCTCTATACTCGCGCTATCTGTCTGTCCCAGTGTTTTGTGCACCCTGGTATTCCTCTCTCATATTCTCCCCTGATTCCCACACCCATGCCGAGTTAGTTAAAAACCCTCCCAACAGTACCAGCAAAAGACCCGCAAGGAACTCAGTCCAGGCTCTGTTCAGGTGCAACCCGTCCAGCTTATACAGGTGCCATCTCCCCCAGAGCCAGTCCCAGTGTCCCAGGAATCTAAAGCGCTCCCACCTGAACCATCTTTCCAGCCACGTATTCACCTGCCTTATCCTCCTATTTCTGTACTCATTGGCACATGGCACTGGGAGTAATACGGAGATTACTACATTAGAGGCCTTGCTTGCTAATTTTCTACCTCGCTCCCTAAATTCTGATCACGGGACCACATCCCCCTTCCTACCTAAGTCATTGCTACCAATGTGGACCATGACCTCTGACTGGTCACCCTCCCCCAGAAGAATGTCCTGCAGTCGCTCTGTGACATCCTTGACCCTGGCACTAGGAAGGCAACATACCATCCGAGAGTCAGGTCTATGTCCACAGAAACACCTGTCTGTTCCCCTAACCAATGAATCTGTAGCAAGCTGAGTCATGCTGTAGAACATCGTCCATTTTCAGACAGGCCTATACCTGACTGAATGAACAAAGACGCAGGAAGTCTCACTGGCGAAACCAGTTTGACGATGCTACATTAATAACTATGTTATTCATTTCCTCCCACAAGATGGCAAATCGTTGACTTGCCCTTCAACTCTGGGGCGATAGGCCCAGGGGAAAAAAGACATTTGTCCTGTTAAAACCCTAAATGGATGAGGAGTAAAATGTGACCTACCTCATCCTCCTCTTCGCTTGTGATGGGAAACAGGCGTGGTGGGATGGGATGAGTCACTTGCAGCCCATTCGCCAGAATAAGCCAATTTACTGATGTCCGTCAAACTGAGACACACCCTCACCTCGCTGCAATGACTAATGTACATATTTGTCATGGTCAGAGAAGTTAAACTGCTTCCAGTTATTCTCACCGCATCCTGAAGAATGGCCAAATTTGGATGGCTTCAGACCCCTCGATGGTGGGCAGCCTTCGGGGAGGCAGGGGTTGAGTTCTTTGCTGCAGCCCATTGTTTAGTTACCATTTAGCCTGCCAGCTGGGCCAGATCTATGCTCAGCCCATTAAAAATTGACCCTCCTCCAATTAAATATTTAACTCCGGAAAGCTCTTTGTCTTTTTTCCATAGCGCAATCAAATCTCATGATAATATGATCACTATTGCCTAAATGTTCCTCTACTGATGCTTGACCCCCACCTCATCCCCCATAACCAGAGATGCCCCTTTCATCACTGGGGCGAGTCAAGTACCATTCAAGGAAATTCTGCTGAACACACTTCTGAAACTCTTCACCCCTCTGCCTTTTACACTATTCCTATCCCAGATTATATTAGGATAATGAAAGACCCCATTGTCCGTCTTCCATAATTTTCTGTAAGTAAATTTGTGCCTCTATATCTTTCCCGCTAGTTGCTCCCTCTGGAACACACCCAGCAGTGTGTTGGATGCTGAACAGATGATCTGGTTGCGGGTGCCAGTTCCTGACCTCACAGCGATCCAGCGGATCACTAGGATTGGCTGAATGGGGAGTGGGGTTGAACCCGCGATGCATGAAACCATTGTCTTCCCTCGCCGCCACTCTCAGCCACCCAGTCTGCTGCTGCCCTTGCCAAGGCGGCACAGTCCAAAGGCCCAGGGCTGCTTGAGGCCCCGCCCCACACAGTCTCCCTCAGTGAGACTCAGCAGCCTTCCACCAGCCGTCCCCCCGCTGACCCAGGGGGGCCACAGGGAATCGCGCAGGCGGCCAACAGCTCCCCGCATCGTCGGGGGAGGGGTCCCGCCAGCCTGGCAAAGCCCTGATGCAGCAATGGGCAGCGAGCTGCGAGATGTTGCTGGTGTTGCCCGTTCCCAAGCGGAAGGGGCTCCCCGGTATAGACGTTGAGGGTGACTGTGCTGACCGCTGAGGGGGCCTGTCCTCGCCCTGCTGTTAGGCTGCAGCTCAGGGTGTGGACAAAGGCCCGATTCAGTCAGAGAAACACAGGGGCCTGAGGCACTGCTCCTCGCTGAGGGGGAGGGTGGAGAAGGGCTACCAAAAGACCCTGAGGGGGTACGACCTCCTATAGAGAGCCCTCCCCCTCCCCAGCCTCATCCTACCCCTCCCCATCCTCATCCTCCCCCCTCCTCTCCCTCCTCTTCCCTCCGTCTCTTCCTTCCCCTTCCTCCTTCTCCTCTTTCTCCTCCTTCCCTCCCCTCCTTCCCACCTCCCATCCTCCTCCTCTCTTCCTCCCCCTCCTCCCTTCCTTCCCCTTCCTCCTCCTCTTTCACCTCCTCCCCTCCTCCACCTCCTCCACCTCCCCCTTACCCTCCTTCACCTCAGCCATCTCCCCTCCTCCTCCTCCTCCTCCACTCCCCTTCTTCCTCCCCTCCCTTCCTCCATCTCACCTCCCCCTCTTTCTCCTCCTCTCCACTCCTCCCCTCTTCCTCCTCCTTCCCCTTCCTACTCCTTCTCCTCCCCTCCGCTTGGTCTTTCTCCTCCTCCCCTCTCTTTCTCTCCCCGTCCTCCCTTTCCTTCCTTCTCCTCCTCCCCTCCCCCTCCTCCTTCCCTTTCCTTCTCCTCCTCTGCTCCTCTGCTCTAAGCTCCTCCCCTCCTCCCCCTCCTCCTCCCTCTCCTCCCCCTCCTCCTCCTCCCCTCCTCCTCCTCCCTTCCCCTCCTTCCCCCTCCTCTTCCTTCTCCTCCTCCCCTTCCTCCTCCTTGCTCTCCTCCTCTTCGTCCTCTTCGCTCTCCTCCTCATGCATCTCACCCTCCTCCTCACCCTCCTTATCCTCCACCTCCTCCCTCTCTGCCTCCCCTCTCTGCTGCCTGTCCTCCATCTCATTGCCACTCTGCAGCCCAAAGTGGCCTGGAACTATAGCGGCCCCATCAGTGAAATCAGGCTTTCTCGTGACAGGCCAAACATCTCCTCCCACCCTCTTGTCAGGCCCCACCACCGCTCCTTGAAAGATAGGAAAAAGTTGGGATACCGGCTGTGGGTGGAGAGTGAATCAATTGTGGGCTGTTTTTCAAGTGCAGAGTGAATATTTCTTGCAAATTGAAGAAGAGAAGCCAAAATAGCAGAGGCTCCTATGAAACTGGAACTCACGACTTCTGGTTTACAAAGACCAGTGCTCTAACCCCTGAGCTATGAAGCCATTAGCGTTAGGGGCTCCTGTATACATGAGTTACTGCTGTGTGTCTGAGAAATGAGTGCAGTTCAGTTAAACATTCAGATTGTGACACCTTCACCAGTAACCTGGCTGGGCCTCTTTAATATTCTCAACTCAGCTACACAAGGCAGTTTTTATTATTTTTTGGGGTGCTTATGTGATGTCCTGTGATCCTGAAGGCCGCTATATAAATACATTTTAAAAAGACACAGCATCTCCAATTCTCCATCCCTATAAAATAGAGTGACCTCAGTAGAAGAGAAGAAGCTGATTGGTAAGCAGCTGGGGAGTTTTCAGTTATTTAAGTATCAAGTTTTATTGTCTATTGAATAGAGGAAAGGCAGTGCAGCTTGGAGTGTGGAGTGCACATCCTGTTCCACATGGGAATTCCAGGAGTCTCCCAGTGTCCTACAAGGCTTTTGAGGGAGATATTAGGATCTTAACCACTCCTTGACCCAACAGGTACGGATACCAAATGTTTTGATTAGCAGCACAAGTTTATTAAGCTCAATGGGTAGACACAAATTGGCACTTAAGAGACAGCAGTAGTTGTGACAGCGATCTCTGGTCCTTGCTTGCCAAGGTCACTGGGGCATCACCTTCTGGAATATGTTCTGTTGACCATGGTCTTGTCTTCTTTCTTCCTGTGTCCCGTTGACTGTGGTCTCAACTTCTCTCTGTCTAAGATTCTGTCCCTCTCATCCTGTCCAGAGACCCCTCCCATGTCAGATTATGCTACAGTTGTCTCATATCAGCATAATCGGTCCTGAGTTACCTCATAGTTCATCCATGAACATTCCCTGGGTATCATGAAGTTATTAATGTACGCAATGTTATTGGAAAATATTTTTCTTTGAAATAGAGGTTTAGTTTGTGGGTGTGTCTTAATTGGATTAAAGCCAGCTAGTCTGGGTGTTTTGATGTGTAGTAGTTTTGATATGTAAGAGAGAGAGCGTGAATTTGCATTTTTGAATAGAGCATTCAAGAAGTGGGGTGAAAATTGATGCCTTTCTAGCAGCTACCGAGCAATATCTTTATATTACTAATAAAATCGGTACAATGAATGGGGTTTCATTGTGACAAGGTAAAATTGAAAGAGGTTGTTGATAAAATGAGAATTAACATTCAATGGGGCTGGTAGGCATAACTTCAGTAGTTTTCGGGTGTGCAGAGCAGAGGCAATGTGAGATCAAGAGGCAGCTGTAAGCCTCCAACTGGTCCAACTGGCACCACAGTAAAAAGAACCTCATTTTGAATTCGTGAGGTGAAAATGCTTTGCCTGGTGTTTGGTTAAGAGACGGGTCTCTGGACAGGATGAAAATATGTTGCCTTAATGGAGATTAGTTTGGGAATTTGTTAAAAGTTATGATAGTAGTAACTTGTAGCCATGTGTATATATTTTAAACAAAAACAAAAATAAAAATCCCTGGAAAAACTCAGCAGGTCTGGCAGCATCTGCGGAGAGGAACACAGTTAACGTTTTGAGTCCGTATGACTCTTCAACAGAACTAAGGAAAAATAGAAGAGAGGTGAAATATAAGCTGGTTTAAGGGGTGGTGGTGGGACAAGTAGAGCTGGATAGAGGGCCAGTGATAGGTGGAGATTACCAAAAGATGTCATAGACAAAAGGACGAAGAGGTGTTGATGGTGGTGATATTAGCTAAGAAATGTGCTAATAGGTGACATTGTGGGTAGAAAGCAGGATGAGCAAGGTACAGATAGCCCTAGTGGGGGTGGAGTGGGGAGGGGGAAGGGATCGAAATAGGCTAAAAGTATATATTTTAACTTGTGTAAATTAATAAAATGTTTCATTGAGTTTAACGTAAAACCTCGAGGACTAGTGGTCTGATTCCTGAGATTAGAGTCGCAAACATAACACTTAAAATTATTGGTTATGACAGTTGTTTAAAATTTCCCTCTGGGATTTTTAAACAACTCCACTTCACCAACTGCATTGGTCATAACAACTGGGGGCTCGTCCAGGATAAATTATATTTCTAATTCCTCAATTGGTTAAGAATTGGTGAATCTTAAAGCTTACGAGTACGAGAGGCTCTTTGAATTCAGGAGTTGGTGAGATATTTTAGAAGTAGTGAGACTGAAAGGTGGCTTTGGCAATTGCTAAGACTTGCCTGGGAGTAGAAGAGATAACTCTGATTAGGTGGGAGAAAATAACCAAAAGTAAGTTAACAGAGTTGGCGGATAAGTTACAATTGGGGTTACCTGTGGAAGCTAGGAAATCAGATATAGTTAAAAGTATAGCACAACATCTACAGCTGGAAGTGAAACCTGACACTATGGAGTCACAGCTGGAGGTAGTGAGACTTCAGTTACAAATGAAAGACTTGGATTAGAAGCAAAGGACAGAGAAATGGTTTTGAAAAAGGAATTAGAATTTGTGAAGATGGTGAAGGAGGAAAGAGAAAGAGAGAAAGAGAATTCCAACTGAAAATGTTGGCAGTTAAAAAAGAGATGTCAGAATGTGTGGGAGGATTTATCTCCAGAGTAGAACCCAGTGGGGATATGTTTAAATTTATACAAGCTCTGCCAAAGTTTGAGGAAACAGATATTGAAGCATTCTTTATTTCATTTGAGAAGCTAGCTAAACAGATGAAATGGCCACTGGAAAACTGGACATTATTGTTACAATCTAAGTTATTAGGTAGGGGGCATGAGGTATATTCTTCACATTCAGAAGAAATGTCGGTGAATTATGATTATGATGTGGTGAAAAAAGCCATTCTGAGTGCATATGAGTTGGTTCCTGAAGCAAACAGGCAGAAATTTAGGATTTTGAGAAAGCAGCCTGGGCAAACCTATATTGAGTTTGAAAGAGTAAAACAAAGTAATTTTGACTGGTGGATACGGGTGTTAAAAATAGAGACAACCTAAGCTGCTCTTAGGGAAGTCATTCCTTTGGAAGAATTTAAAGATTCCATCCCTTCAGTAGTGAGAACTCATGCGGAGGAACAGAGGGCTGATTCTGTAACACCAACAGCAGAGATCTCTGATGATTATGAGTTAGTTCATAGAGCTATACTGTTTTCCTGTCGCCCTTTCAAATTGGAAATGGATGAAAAGTGGGAAGGTGAAAGGGAGGCAGGTAGTCAGGGAAGAGACGGAGTAGCTGGAGGTTCCCAGGAAGTTTTTTCTCAGAATAAAAAGGAAGGTGCTGATTGTACAGAAGTGACGTTTGAAGATTGAGGTGTTTTCATTGTAATAAAGTGGGGCAGATGAAGTCAGTGTGTTGGAGGTTGCAGGAAAAATCTGTAGGAATTATTGGGGTATAGAAAAGCTCTGGAAGTAAGATTACTGTGGGTTCTGAGGTTCAGGCACAGGAGAAACCAATGGTTTGTGTTCAGTTGAAACAGGGAGAATCAGTGAAAGGTAAAGAAGTGGGATTGTGTTCACAATTTACTCAAGAGAATTCTGAGAAGCAGGTTGTAGGAATGTTTAAAGACTTTGTGTTTGAAGGGAAAGTCTTTCCATGTGTACAGGGTGGGGCAGGTAAAGGTGTTAAAATGTTAAGAGACACAGGGGCTAGTCAATCCTTAATGTTGTGGGATAGTGATACTTGTTGCTCAGAAGAGTGTTGCAGGAGAAGGTAATAATAAGTGGGGTTCATGGAGATGCTAAATCTATTCCATTGAGGAAGGTAAATTTAAAGAGCAAATGGAAGACGGGTGAGGTTATAGTGGGAGTGGTGGAAAAATTGCCCATTGCAGGGGTTCAATTTATTCTGGGTAATGATATAGCTGGATCACAAATGTGGATGACGTCTATGGTAGTTGAACAGCATGTAGAATGTTTTCAACAGGGGTGTTACAGAAGGAACATTCTGGATTGTTTTCTGAATTTGTTATAATGAGATCAAAAGCCCATAGGGAAGAACAAAATAAACAAGATAAGCAGGCAGTTCAAAGGCAAGAAGAAGGTGTCGAAATCCAATTAACTGGCACTGTACTTGATAACAAAAACAGAATTACCTGGAAAAACTCAGCAGGTCTGGCAGCATTGGCGGAGAAGAAAAGAGTTGACGTTTCGAGTCCTCATGACCCTTCAACAGAACTGAGTGAATATTAGGAGAGGGGTGAAATATAAGCTGGTTTAAGGTGGGGGGAGAGAAGTGGAGGGGGGTGGTGTGGTTGTAGGGACAAGCAAGCAGTGATAGGAGCAGATAATCAAAAGATGTCACAGACAGAAGAACAAAGAGGTGTTGAAGGTAGTGATATTATCTAAACGAATGCGCTAGTTAAGAATGGATGGCAGGGCACTCAAGGTACAGCTCTAGTGGGGGTGGGGGGAGCATAAAATATATAGATTTAAAAATAATAGAAATAGGTGGGAAAAGAAAAATCTATATAAATTATTAGAAAAAACAAAAGGAAGGGGGAAGAAACAGAAAGGAGGTGGGGATGGAGGAGGGAGTTGAAGATCTAAAGTTGTTGAATTCAATATTCAGTCCGGAAGGCGGTAAAGTGCCTAGTCGGAAGATGAGGTGGTGTTCCTCCAGTTTGTGTTGAGCTTCACTGGAACAATGCAGCAAGCCAAGGACAGACATGTGGGCAAGAGAGCAGGGTGGAGTGTTAAAATGGCAAGCGACAGGGAGGTTTGGGTCTTTCTTGTGGACAGACCGCAGGTGTTCTGCAAAGCGGTCGCCCAGTTTATGTTTGGTCTCTCCAATGTAGAGGAGACCGCACTGGGAGCAAAGAATACAGTAGACTGTATTTGATAACGTTGTTCAGGGGGAAGGGATGCAGGACAGTTCAGTTGAAGTGTTTAACTCTAAGAGGTTAGTGGAGTTACACAAAAATGATTTGCAATTAAAACAGTTATATCAGAAACCAAAGCAAAATGTATTCCAGTATGTTATTACCTTCGAGGGAATATATTAATGAGAAAATGGCGATCGGATTATGTCTCAGCAAATGCAAACTGGAGGGAGGTTCATCAGATTGTTATCCCATTAGGTTATAGAAATGAGATTCTGAAGATTGCTCATGAAATTCCAATGGGGAGACATTTAGGAATTAGGAAAACACAGGAAAAGATTCAGAGGTTTTTTTTTTGGCCAGGATTGCTTAGGAATGTAAACAAATTCTGTAGAACCTGTTCTACATGTCAAATAACAGGAAAACCACAGCAAGTTACGGGGAGAAGGCGGGAGAATGGGGTTGAGAAACTTATCAGCCGTGATTGAATGGCGGAGCAGACTCGATGGGCCGATTGGCCTAATTTCTGCTCCTATGTCCTTTGGTGTTATGGTCTCAGTGATGAAAGTGAAAGCAAATAACGGGACTAAAATTTGCAGTTTTGTTTCTGGAGAGAAAGTATTAGTCTTGTTACCAGTACTAGGGGATTCATTAGTGGACCTTACAGGATTGAAAAGAAATTGAGTAAAGTAAATTATTTAATAAATACTCCAGATAGAAGAAAGAAGCAGATAGTGTGTCATGTAAATATGCTTAAAAAGTACTTTAACAGGGAAGAGGAACAAAAAGAGGTGTTAGTGATGGTGGATGATGAGAAAGAGGGAGAAGTGCAGAACTCTGAAATTGATTTTCCTCTAATTGGATAATGAGGGGGCACTTGAAAATTTAAATGAAATATTGAGTTACTGTCCAAGCAAGTGTCAATGTGATTTGGAAAAGCTATTGCAGTCACACAAACCTACTGTGGAAATAAGTTGGGAAAGACACATTAAGCTTTACATGATGTATGTATAGAAATATTGTCTTCAATAAGGCAACAACCTTATAGATTAAATCCAACAAAGTTATCACAAGTACAAAAAGAAATTGATTTCATGCATCAAAATGATATCAATGAGTTTCGTTGCAGTAACTGGAGTTCGCCTGTTGTACTGGTACCGAAACTGGGTGGAACACAAAGACGGTGTGTGGACTATCGAAAGGTGAATGTAGTGACAAAAGAGGATTCATGTCCTATGCCACAGTTGGAGGATTGCATTGAGAAAGTGGAACAATCAGAATTAATCACAATGATTGACTTGCTAAAAGGATATTGGCAGGTACCATTGTCGGAGAGGGCAAAGGAGATACCAGCTTTCGTAAAGCCAAGTAGACCATATCAGTTTAAAGTCATGCCGTTTGGTATGAAGATTGTACCTGCAGCATTTCAAAGACTGACAAACAAAGTAATTGTGGGTCTCAGCAATTGTGCGGTTAATATCGATGATTTAATTGATTTCAGTCAGATGTGGGAGGAGCATTTACAGCATCTGGAAGAATTATTTACCGGACTACAAGAAGCTAATTTGGTCATTAACTTGGCTAAAAGTGAATTTGCAAAAGCGCAAGTTCTGTATGTAGGCCACAGCATTGGACATGGTAAGGGGGCCGGAGAGATGTGAAATTCCAAGTTTTGAGATTTCTGGGCATGAGTGGTTTTTACCAGAAATTTGTACCAAATTTTAGCCAAGAGGTTGTTCCACTGACTGAACTATTAAAAAGGTCCAAGTAGTTTTGATGGGCACTGGAATGTCAGAAGTTATTCGATAGTTTGAAAACTGTATTAACTACAACACCAGTGTTGGCTGCACCCAATTATGCCAAGCAATTCAAGTTGGCCATTGACACAAGCGATACAGGCATTGGGGCTCTACCATTACAAGAAGGTGACACTGGAATTGAAATCCGATGGGGTCTTTTTCATGGAAACTGAATGTACAACAGAGAAGATATCCAGTGATCAAAAAAGAGACTTTGAGTTTGGTGTTAGTGTTGCAGCATTTTGAAATTTACATTGCAAACAATTCTTCAGAAACACTCATTTATTCAGAACATAATCCTTTGAAATTTCTCGAGAAATTTCGTGTCAAAAGTGCAAGGCTTTTCAGATGGAGTCTATTGTTACAGCCATTTAATCTATGGATTATACATATTGCTGGAAGAGAAAACCTGTTCGCAGATGCATTATCAAGAGTTTGAAAATTAAAGGAAATTGAGACACTTAAAAAAAAACCTGGAAACTGAACTGGAGGGATTTCTGTTGAAACCAAGGACTTGCGTATAAATATATATTGTATATATATATATATATATATATATATAGTTACGTTAATGCATGCATTAATGTAATGTAATGTAATAATGTAATAAGCATAGGAGATAATGTGAGATGGGTTATTAAAACAAAGCTATCTTTTAGAATTTGACAGTTCATTTTTTGATGAGGATCTATTAATACATATAATATTTTGGAAAATATTTTTGTTTTAAAATAGAGGCTTAGTTTGCGGGTGTGTATTAATTGGATTAAAGCCAGCTGGTCTGGATACTTTGATATGTTCTAGTTTTTATATGTAAGGGAGATAGTGTGCATTTGCATTTTTTGAATAGAGCATTCAAGAAGTCGGGTGAAAACTGACGCCTATCTAGCAGCTTCCAAGCAATATGTTTAAATTACTAATAAAATTGGTACAATGAATGGGGTTTCATTGTTAAAAGGTGAAATTCAAAGAGGTCGTTGATACAATGAGAATTAACTTTCAATGGGGCTGGTCAGTATAATTTCAGTAGTTTTTGGGTGTGCAGGGAGAGGCAATGTAAGGTCAAAAGGCAGCTGCAAACCTCCAACTGGCTCCACAGTGAAAAGAACCTCATTTTGAATTCGTAAGGTGAAAATGCTTTGCCTGGTGTTTGGTTAAGTCTATGGGTTGCTGTGACCTTTGTTAAAAGTAATGAATTAATAGTGGTAATTTGTAGCCATGTGTATATATATTTTAACCTGTGTAATTAATGAAATGTTTCATTTAGTTTAATGTAAAACTTCAAGAACTAGTGGTCTAATTCCGGAATTTAGAGTCACATTTCAAACATAACACTTAAAATTATAGGTTATGACAGTTGTTTCAAGTTTCCCTCTGGGATTTTTAAATAACTCCACTTTACCAACTGCATTGGTCATAACACTGGTTAGGTCATAACTGGAGTAATGCGTGCACTTCTTGTCGCCACATTATAGGAAGGATGTGATTGCACTGGTGAGAGTGCAGAGGAGATTCACCAGGATGTTGTCTGGGCTGGAGGGTCTGAACTATGAAGAAAGATTGGGTAAGCTGAGGTTATTTTCCTTGGAGCAGCAAATGTTGAGACAAGACCTGATACAGGTGCATATGATTATGAGGGGCATAGATAGGGTAGATAGGAAAGCACTTTTTCCATTAGAAGAGGGGTCAATAACCATGGGGCATAGATTTAAGGTAAGAGGTAGAAGACTATGTGGAGAGTTGAGGAGAATTTTTTTCACCCAAAGGGTGGTGAGAGTCTGGAACTCACTGCCTGAAAGGGTGGTTGAGTCAGAAACTCTATAAACATTTCAGAAGTATTTAGATATTCACTTGTGTTACCATAGCCTCCAGGGCTATGGGCCAAGCTCTGGGAAATGGGATTAGTGTTGTCAGATTTTTGTTGACCGGTGCGGACATGACGGGCTGAATGGCCTACTTCAGTGCTGTAAACATCTATGAGTCTAAGCTTATTGACAGCACAAAGCTCGGTGAGTATTTCAACTGTATGGAGAACAGAAATAGCGTAAAGGACATATTTTTATTTGTTCTTGGACTGTGGCTTTAAGATTGGACTGTGGCTTTAAAAATTACTATGGCTGCAGTTTAAAAGAGATGTTCGCTGTAGCAGGAAAAAGAAACTCTACAATGTTGCTGTCCTGGAACAGTATGTGCCAGTTTGGACAGAATGGTGCAGGAAAGGAGACCTGGTTTAAGTGGGAACTGCATAGCGACAGCGTTTTGATTGGCTCCTGACCAAGTGGCCAGGTCCTGTGTGAGGTTAGTGCAGTAGATCAGTTCCTAGCCTGAAAAGAGGAACAACTTGAAACCTCTCTCTCCTGTGTTTTGTAAGACTCCAGTAATTCTGCCATAGTAGCTAGCTGGCTATCCCTCACATCGTTGGATCTTGCTTTCTTTGAGAAACCCCTGTCAGGAGGAAAAGAGGAAGAATCACCAGTAGAGACATTTCTGTCATATCCAGTGATTTATTTGATTTAAGGTATTCCAGCTGGGAATGCACAGTGCTGTACATGTGCGGTACAGTATTTCAACGTGTGCATTGGGTTTTTTCTGGGTGAGAAATATCCGAAGGAACCTAACTCTGGTTTTAGCAATGATTCCTGTGGGAACCCATGATTCACTTGAAGTTGTTCCACATAAAGCCACAGTTTTTCAGGAACGCAACTGCAACTTCAAGCAAGGACCTTTACTGTATCACCGAGACGCCCTGTATTAAATGGTTAATGCTGTAACTGCACCCTCCTCTGTAGAGGGCCCACTTGACGTCTCCCAGCTCCTTGTCCTGTACCACACCCCGAGGATATGTGGGAGACGGGGTCAATTTTGTGCAGCCCGGTGACGTGGTCCAAACGCACTGCCTGAAAGGGGCGGTGGGAGCAAATCCCAGACCGACATTCAAAGGGGAATTGGACTAATATTGAAGAGGGAATTATTGCAGGACTGTGGGGAAAGGGCATTGGTAGGTTCAGGAGGTGGAAGGGCGGATAAGAGTTTTTGTGAAATAAAATCGCCTACTTTTTTTTAAATCACTCACAGAAATGTCTAAACTTTAAAGTGAGTTTCTAAGTAAAACCAAGCAATCATATTTCACATTAACACGATTAAATGTAATATTTATACTGATTTTATTATTGCCTCTCCATTTTCTTTAGCGTATCTCTCTAAAACTGACTGAAACTTCAGAAGAGTTGAAGAGATCTTTCAGTCAGAATTTTGCCTCCCTGGGTTTCTGGATTCCTCGCATCCCACGTTTTCAGATTTCCCCCACGGCCAAACTCCGAGGGCCCCTTCTTAATATTCACAAACCGTTAGTTCACATTCCCAACCCTCCCTGAGACACCCATTCCCAAGTACGCATCCTCAAATTAATACTAACCCCTGGGACCTGAGTACAGGCGGATAAGGAGGTCAAGGAGGCCCCTGGAAGGCTTTCCTTCATTGGATGAGATATTGAGCCCAGAAGCAGGGCCGTGATGATGGAAAGGTATAAAAACGTGGGGTAGGCCACAGCTGGAATTTTGTGTCCAGCTCTGGAATGAAAGTCTGATGATGATGATGATGATGATGATGATGATGACCACGAAACCATGGTCATAAAAGCCCATCTGGTTCAGTAATGTCCTTACCTGGTCTGGACCTACATGTGACTCCAGACCCACATCAATGTGGTTGACTCTTAAATGCCGCCCCCGAACAAGATAATAAATGCTGGAAGGAGATCGCAGGGGCTCTGACCCAAATTTTTAATTCCTCTCTGACCACGGGGGAGGTGCCAGAGGACTGGAGAACAGCTATTGCGGTTCCGCTACTTAAGAAGGATTGTAGAGATAAGCCAGGGAACTACAGGCCAGTGAGTCTCACGTCAGTGGTAGGGAAACTACTGGAGAAAGTTCTGAAGGAGAGTGTCCATCTCCACTAGGAGAGGCAATGTTTGATCAGGGATAGTCAGCATGGTTTTGTCAGAGGGAGGTCATACCTAACAAATTTGATTGAATTTTTGGAGGAGGTGACCAGGTGTGTAGATGAGGGTAGTGCAGTTGATGTAGTTTATATGGATTTCAGCAAAGCCTTTGACAAGGTCCCACATGGGAGACTTATAAAGAAGGCAAAGGCACATGGGATACAGGGTAATTTGATAAGGTGGATTCAAAATTGGCTTAGTTATAGGAGGCAGAGGGTGATGACAGAAGGATGCTTTAGTGCCTGGAAGCCAGTGTTTAGTGGCGTACCACAGGGATCTGTGCTCGGTCCCCTATTATTTGTCATTTATATAAATGACATAGATGACTATGTGGGGGGTAGGATTAGTAAGTTTGCAGATGACACAAAGATTGGCGGGGTGGTTAACAGTGAGGTTGAGTGTCTTGGGCCACAGGAAGTTATAGACGGGATGGTCAAATGGGGAGATAAGTGGCAGATGGAATTTAACCCTGAAAAGTGTGAGGTGATACACTTTGGAAGGAGTAATTTGACAAGGAAGTATTCAATGAACAAGCACGACACTAGGAAGTTCTGAGGAACAAAGGGACCTTGGCGTGTGTGTCCATAGATCTCTGAAGGCAGAGGGGCATGTTATTGGGGTGGTGAAAAAGGCACATGGGACACTTGCCTTTATCAATCGAGGCATAGATTACAAAGGTAGGGAGGTCATGTTGGAGTTGTATAGGACCTTGGTGAGGCCACAGCTGGAGTACTGTCTGCAGTTCTGGTCACCACATTATAGGAAGGATGTGATTGCACTGGAGGGGATGCAGAGGAGATTCACCAGGATGTTGCCTGGGATGAAACATTTAAGTTATGAAGAGAGGTTGGATAGACTTGGGTTGTTTTCGTTGGAGCAGAGAAGACTGAGGGGTGACCTGATCGAGGTGTACAAGATTATGAGGGGCATGGACAGGGTGGACAGGGAGCAGCTGTTCCCCTTAGCTGAAGGGTCAGTCACAAGGGGGCATAAGTTGAAGGTGAGGGGCAAGAGGTTTAGGGGGGATGTGAGGAAAACTTTTTTTACCCAGAGGGTGGTGACAGTCTGGAATGCGCTGCCTGGGAGAGTGGTGGGAGGTGAGTTGCCTCTGTTGAAGAGTCATACGGACTCGAAACGTTAACTGTGTTCCTCTCCGCAGATGCTGTCAGACCTGCTGAGGTTTTCCAGGTATTTTGGTTTTTGTTCCTTTAAAAAGTACCTGGATGAGCACTTGGCACATCATAACATTCAAGGCTATGGACCAAGTGCGGGTAAATGGGATTAGGTGGGAAGGTCAGGTGTTTCTCACGTGTTGGTGCAGACTCGATGGGCCGAAGGGCTTCCTCTGCACTGTGTGATTCTGAGGCAGTATATCCATATCCATGACTGAATTAAGAAAAAAACCCACAAAGGGATTTGGATAAATAGTTGAGAATGGAAAGGATTCTGGTGAAATTTCCTCCTCAACTTCTACTCCTCAAAGCCCCTCACTCCTTCACCTCCTCAAAGGGGAATAGTTCTCTCCAGTAAATGAAACTTCACACAAATGCTCCAGATGAGGCCTAACCAGGATTATGTAAACGTTTAACATAAATTCCTTCCCTTTGGGCCCAAAGCCTCTATTTATTGAGTCAATTGAATGAATGTGATGTTGCATAGTTGTGGGGTTAAAGATA
The DNA here is from genome assembly GCF_017639515.1 of Carcharodon carcharias. Lineage (NCBI taxonomy): Eukaryota > Metazoa > Chordata > Chondrichthyes > Lamniformes > Lamnidae > Carcharodon > Carcharodon carcharias. Next base: position 16,588,329 of record NC_054490.1, read on the forward strand.
ATTAAGCAAAGGATATGAAAACTTAGAACTGGTTCTGGTAAAACCGAGATCAAGCAATAACACTGAAGATTTCCAAGGAACAACCAATAAAAAGCTCATTAATTAATATCCTACCAAGTGTTGTTAAGCAGAATTAAAATAGCGAGTGTGAAAACTCCATAGATATAGATTGACTAAATAGTCAGAAAGTGGCAGTGAGAATGGACATGAGAGAGGGCAGGAAGGGGAATGGGAGGAAGATAACAGAGGGATATAAGGGACTGAGTGGGGAATAAAAGAGATCTTCATGGTTAGTCTTGATGCTGCAACTCTATGTCAGGTCATCATTAGCTGAACAGCTCCCCCAGTGTTGACGCTCCAACATGCAGCGCTACCTCAGTGCAGACCCTCTGACAGTGCAGCACTCCCTCAGTGCTGACCTATGGACAGTGCATCATTCCCTCAGTGCAGACCCTCTGATAGTGCAGCACTCCCTCAGTACTGCCCCTCTGACAGTGCAGCACTCCCTCAGTACTGCCCCTCTGACAGTGCAGCACTCCCTCAGTACTGCCCCTCTGACAGTGCAGCACTCCCTCAGTACTGCTCCTCTGACAGTGCAGCACTCCCTCAGTACTGACCCTCAGACAGTGCAGCACTCCCTCAGTACTGCTCCTCTAACAGCGCAGCACTCCCTTAGGACTGACCCTCTGACAGTGCAGCGCTCCCTCAGTACTGCCCCTCTGACAATGCAGCACTCCCTCAGTACTGCCCCTCTGACAGTGCAGCACTCCCTCAGTACTGCCCCTCTGACAGTGCAGCACTCCCTCAGTACTGCTCCTCTAACAGCGCAGCACTCCCTTAGGACTGCCCCTCTGACAGTGCAGCACTCCCTCAATGCTACAGTTGAGTGCCAGCCCTGATTTTTGTGCTGACATGCCCTGGGGTGGGAATCGTGTGCTCTTCTCACTCAGAGGAAAGTGTGCGACCCACTGATACAGTACAGCTACCAAATGTCTCTCCTACAAAACAATCTGAAACTGATGACCTACAGCTAAGACACCACCACCCCATACCACCCATTCTTCATGCCAACTTGTGCAACCACAGCCAGTTACCCCTGTTATATAATTGTACAGGGTAAATAGTGAGTAACCTCTCCCACTCAAGAGAACATCAAGGAGTAGAGGGGACAGATTTAAGATAAATGGCAAAAGGAGTAAAGGTGATGTGCAGACAAATGTTTTCACCCAGAGGGTGGTTGGAGTCTGGAACAAACTTCCTGAAAGGGTGGTGGGGGCAGTTTCAATCGAGGTACTCAAAAGGGAATTGGATTGCTCTCTGAAAAGAGAAAATGTGCAAGGTTATGAGGTTAAGGCAGAGGAGTGGGTCCAGGCGGAACACCCATTCAGAGAGCCAGTGCAGACTTGATGGGCCGAATGGCCGCCTTCTGCTCTGTAAAGGTACTGTGACACGGCGATACAACCACCTTCGAGTCCCCCTCCGAGCCACTCACCATCCCGACTTGGAAATACATAGGCCGTTCCTTCCCTGTCGCTGGGTCAAAATCCTGGAGCTCCCACCCTAACAGCACTGTGAGTGTACCCACACCACATGGGACTGCAGAGGCTCAAGAAGGCAGCTCACCCACCACCTTCTCAAGGGGGCAATTAGGGATGGGCAATAAATGCCGGACCCAGCCAGCGAAGCCCACATCCTGGCCCTCCTGCAGTATAAATTGTGATTGTTTTTTTTGGAATTTGGCAGTCTTGTGTTTATCCTGACGAGTGCAAGATGAGAAACTTTGGCCACATGCCTATCCTTTCAGGAATACTCAAGTTCTGTATATTGCTGTTTGTAGGAGTTTGCTGTGTGCGAATTGGGTGCTCTGTTTCCCACATTTCAACAAGTGAGAGCATGTCAAAAAGAGCTTCCTTGCGTGTGAAATGCTTCGTGGCATCCTGCGATTGTGAACGGCACCAGAGAATCACCGGACTTCCGTTCTCACAGCTTGTTGACTCTGAATTCAGACGGGGACGAGGGGGACACCGTTTAAAAATGAGGGGTGTCTCCCATTTAAGATGGAGACGGGGAGAAGCTTGAATCTTTTAACCAGGTCAGGGAGCCAAGGGTTATGGGGACAAGGCAGGAAAGTGGAGTGGAGGATTGTCAGATCAGCCATGATCTCACTGGATGCTGGAGTAGGCTGGATGGGCCGAATGGCCTACTTCTGCTCTTATGGTCTTTGGAGGTCACTTCCCCACCCCACCCAGAGCGGTGGAGTCAATGAATATTTTTCAGGCAGAGGTAGGTAGATCCTTGACGAGCAAGGGAGTCAAAGGTTATCGGGGAGGGTCGGCGGGAACGTGGGGTTGAGGTTCAAATCAGCCATGATTTTATTGAGTGGCGGGGTAGCCTCAGGGGGCCGAATGGTCCACCCATAACTCGTGTTACATAACTGGTATTTATGGAACGAATTGCATTGAAATTCTGCAGCGACTGAGGTCAGGAGCAAAAGTCAGGATCACAAAGTCCAGTTAGAGGCAATCGAGGTCTGGCACAATGCAGGTCTCAAACTAGAGAGAGCAGGGATCTGGGTATCCTCGGGCTGGCATGGACAAGATGGGCCGAATGGCCTCCTTCTGTACTGTAGTAACTTTTCTATGGTTACATGGTTCTGATAGCCCTGCACAGAGAGATCCTGCGGATCTGTAGGGTTGATGGAGGGGGAATCGAACCCGCGTCACTAGAACGGGAAGCATCCTTCCAGGCGGCGGAGGCGCCCGCAGCGCCACGCCACGATACGCGCATGCGCAGTGAACGCGCGGGGCCGGTATTTACCACTGCGTATGCTGCGTTGGCTGATGCCGCTTGGGATTTGGGTACCAGATGTTGCTATAGGGGGCAAGCAGATGGCGACGCTCGGGTTCCGTCGCCTTCTCCTCCTCCTCCTGCTCCTCCTGCGGGGCGGCGGGGCGGCGAAGGAGGGAGAGAGAAGGACCAACATCTTCCGGTCCGCGGCCACCGCGGTGGAGGAGCTGCTGCCGGGCGGAGCGGGAGAGGTGAATCCCCACCAGGGCTAGAGAGCGAGCAGGAAAGCCCGAGGCTTCGGGGAGGAGGGTTAGGCCCGGGATTCACAGACAGGGACTGTAATGTGTCCTATTACCCTCCCACCCCCTGTCACAGGGACTGTAATGTGTCCTATTACCCTCCCACCCCCTGTCACAGGGACTGTAATGTGTCCTATTACCCTCCCACCCCCTGTCACAGGGACTGTAATGTGTCCTATTACCCTCCCACCCCCTGTCACAGGGACTGTAATGTGTCCTGTTACCTCCTCCAGTCACAGGGGCTGTAATGTGGCCTGTTACCCTCCCACCCCCTGTCACAGGGACTGTAATGTGTCCTGTTACCCTCCCACCCCCCGTTACAGGGACTGTAATGTATCCTGTTATCCTCCCTACCCCTGTTACAGGGACTGTAATGTGTTCTGTTACCCTTCCACCCACTGTTACAGGGACTGTAATGTGTTCTGTTACCCTTCCACCCACTGTTACAGGGACTGTAATGTGTCCTGTTACCCACCCCCTGTGACAGGGACTGTAATGTGTCCTGTTACCCTCCCCCAACCACAGGGACTGTAATGTGGCCTGTTACCCTCCCACCCCCTGTCACAGGGACTGCAATGTGTCCTGTTACCCTCCCACCCCTTGTTACCCTCCCAACCCCTGTCACAGGGACTCTAATGTGTACTGTTACCCTCCCACCCGCGTTACAGGTGCTGTCATGTGTCCTGTTACCCTCCCACCCCCTGTTACAGGGACTGTATTGTGTCCTGTTACCCTCCAGCAAAAAGAAGTGTCCTGTTACCCTCCAACCCCCTGTTACAGGGACTGTAATGTGTCCTGTTACCCTCCTGCTGTCACAGACTGTATTGTGCCCTGTTACTCTCCCCCGGTTACAGGGACTGTAATGTGTCCTGTTTCCCTCCCACCCCCTGTCACAGGGACTGTAATGTGTCCTGTTACCCTCCTGCTGTCACAGGGGCTGTAATGTGTCCTGTTACCCTCCCACCCCCTGTCACAGGGACTGTAATGTGTCCTGTTACCCCCCAACCCCTGTTACAGGGACTGTAATGTGTCCTGTTACCCTCCCACCCACTGTTACAGGGACTGTAATCTGTCCTGTTACCCTCCCACCCCCTGTTACAGGGACTGTAATATGCCCTGTTACCCTCCCACCCCCTGTCACAGGGGCTGTAATGTGTCCTGTTACCCTCCCACCCCCTGTCACAGGGGCTGTAATGTGTCCTGTTACCCTCCCACACCCTGTCACAGGGACTGTGATGTGTCCTGTTACCCTCCCACCCTCTGTTACAGGGGCTGTAATGTGTCCTTTTCCCCTCTCAACCTCTGTTATGGTGACTGTAATGTGTCCTGTTACCCTCCCACCCCTGTAACATGGACTGTAATGTGTCCTGTTACCCTCCCACCCCCTGTCACAGGGACTGTAATGTGTGCTGTTACACTCCCACCCCCTGTCACAGGGACTGTAATGTGTCCTGTTACCCTCCGACCCCCTGTTACAGTGCATGTGATGTGTCCTGTTACCCTCCCCCTGTCACTGGAACTGTAATGTGTCCTGTTACCCTCCCCCTGTTACAAGGACTGTAATGTGTCCTGTTACTCTCCCCCTGTCACAGGGGCTGTAATATGTCCTGTTACCCTCCGACCCCTTGTTACAGTGCATGTGATGTGTCCTGTTACCCTCCCCCTGTCACTGGAACTGTAATGTGTCCTGTTACCCTCCCCCTGTTACAGGGACTGTAATGTGTCCTGTTACTCTCCCCCTGTCACAGGGGCTGTAATATGTCCTGTTACCCGACGACTCCTTGTTACAGGGACTGTAATGTACCATATTACCCTCCCCCTTTCACAGGGACTGTAATGTGTCCTGTTACCCTCCCACCACCTGTCACAGGGACTGTAATGTATCCTGTTACCCTCCCACCCCCTGTTACGTGGACTGTAATGTCTCCTGTTACCCTTCCACCCCCTGTTACAGGGACTGTAATGTCTCCTGTTACCCTCCCACCCCCTGTCACAGGGACTGTAATGTGTGCTGTTACACTCCCACCCCCTGTCACAGGGACTGTAATGTGTCCTGTTACCCTCCGACCCCTTGTTACAGTGCATGTGATGTGTCCTGTTACCCTCCCCCTGTCACTGGAACTGTAATGTGTCCTGTTACCCTCCCCCTGTTACAAGGACTGTAATGTGTCCTGTTACTCTCCCCCTGTCACAGGGGCTGTAATATGTCCTGTTACCCTCCGACCCCTTGTTACAGTGCATGTGATGTGTCCTGTTACCCTCCCCCTGTCACTGGAACTGTAATGTGTCCTGTTACCCTCCCCCTGTTACAGGGACTGTAATGTGTCCTGTTACTCTCCCCCTGTCACAGGGGCTGTAATATGTCCTGTTACCCGACGACTCCTTGTTACAGGGACTGTAATGTACCATATTACCCTCCCCCTTTCACAGGGACTGTAATGTGTCCTGTTACCCTCCCACCACCTGTCACAGGGACTGTAATGTATCCTGTTACCCTCCCACCCCCTGTTACGTGGACTGTAATGTATCCTGTTACCCTCCCAGCCCCTGTTACAGGGACTGTAATGTGTCCTGTTAGCCTCCCAGCCCGTGTCACAGGGTCTGTAATGTATCCTGTTACCCTCCCGCAAAAAGAAGTGTCCTGTTACCCTCCAACCCCCTGTTACAGGGACTATAATGTATCATATTACCCTCCCCCTTTCACAGGGACTGTAATATGTCCTGTTACCTTCCCACCACCTGTCACAGGGACGGTAATGTATCCTGTTACCCTCCCACCCCCTGTTAGGTGGACTCTAATGTATCCTGTTACCCTCCCAGCCCCTGTTACAGGGACGGTAATGTGTCCTGTTAGCCTCCCACCCCCTGTCACAGGGTCTAATGCATCCTGTTACCCTCCCCTCCCCCTGTCACAGAGGCTGTAATGTGTCCTGTTACCCTCCCCCCTATCACAGGGACGGTAACGTGTCCTGTTACGCTCACCCTGTCACAGGGCCTGTAATGTTTCCTGTTACCTCCCCGCTGTCACAGAGACTGTATTGTGCCCTGTTACCCTCCCCCCGTTACAGGGACTGTAATGTGTCCTGTTTCCCTCCCACCCCCTGTCACAGGGACTGTAATGTGTCCTGTTACCCTCCTGCTGTCACAGGGACTGTAATGTGTCCTGTTACCCTCCCACCCCCTGTCACAGGGACTGTAATGTATCCTGTTACCCTCCTGTCACAGGGGCTGTAATGTGTCCTGTTACCCTCCTGCTGTCACAGGGGTTGTAATGTGTCCTGTTACCCTCCCACCCCCTGTCACAGGGACTGTAATGTTTCCTGTTACTCTCCCACCTCCTATCACAGTGACTGTAATGTGTCCTGTTACCCTCCCACCCCCTGTCACAGGGACTGTAATGTGTCCTGTTACCCCCCCCCCAACCCCTGTTACAGGGACTGTAATGTGTCCTGTTACCCTCCCACCCACTGTTACAGGGACTGTAATCTGTCCTGTTACCCTCCCACCCCCTGTTACAGGGACTGTAATGTGTCCTGTTACCCTCCCACCCTCTGTTAGATGGACTATAATGTGTCCTGTTACCCTCCCACCCACTGTTACAGGGACTGTAATATGCCCTGTTACCCTCCCACCCCCTGTCACAGGGACTGTAATGTGTCCTGTTACCCTCCTCCTGTCACAGGGGCTGTAATGTGTCTTTTTTACCTCCCACCCCCTGTCACAAGGTCTGTAATGTGTCCTGTTCCCTTCCCACCCCCTGTCATGGGGACTGTAATGTCTCCTTTTCCCCTCCCACCCTCTGTTACGGGGACTGTAATGTGTCCTGTTACCCTCCCACCCCTTGTTACAAGGATTGTAATGTGTCCTGTTACCTTCCCGCCCCCTGTCCCAGGAACTGTAATGTGTCCTGTTACCCTCCCACCCCCTGTTACAGGGACTGTGATGTGTTCTGTTACCCTCCGAGCACCTGTTACAGTGACTGTGATGTGTCCTGTTACCCTCCTACTGTCACAGGGACTGTAATGTGTCCTGTTACCCTCCCACCATCTGTCACAGGGACTGTAATGTATCCTGTTACCTTCCCACTCCCTGTTACGTGGACTGTAATGTATCCTGTTACTCTCCCAGCCCCTGTTACAGGGACTGTAATGTGTCCTGTTAGCCTCCCACCCCCTGTCACAGGGTCTGTAATGTATCCTGTTACCCTCCCCTCCCACTGTCACAGAGGCTGTAATGTGTCCTGTTACCCTCCCCCTATCACAGGGACGGCAACGTGTCCTGTTACCCTCACCCTGTCACAGGGCCTGTAATGTTTCCTGTTACCTCCCCGCTGTCACAGAGACGGTATTGTGCCCTGTTACCCTCCCCCCTGTTACAGGGACTATAATGTGTCAGTTTCTCTCCCACCCCCTGTCTCTGGGACTGTAATGTGTCCTGTTACTCTCCTGCTGTCACAGGGGCTGTAACGTGTCCTGTTACTCTCCCACCCCCTGTCACAGGGACTGTAATGTGTCCTGTTATCCCCCCCAACTCCTGTTACAGGGATTGTAATGTGTCCAGTTACCCTCCCACCCAGTGTTACAGGGACTGTAATGTGTCCTGTTACTCTCCCACCCCCTATCACCGTGACTGTAATGTGTCCCGTTACTCTCCCACCCCCTATCACCATGACTGTAATGTGTCCTGTTACCCTCCCAACCCCTGTCACAGGGACTGTAATGTGTCCTGTTACCCTCCCACCCCCTGTTAGGTGGACTCTAATGTATCCTGTTACCCTCCCAGCCCCTGTTACAGGGACTGTAATGTGTCCTGTTAGCCTCCCACCCCCTGTCACAGGGTCTAATGCATCCTGTTACCCTCCCCTCCCCCTGTCACAGAGGCTGTAATGTGTCCTGTTACCCTCCCCCCTATCACAGGGACGGTAACGTGTCCTGTTACCCTCACCCTGTCATAGGGCCTGTAATGTTTCCTGTTACCTCCCCGCTGTCACAGAGACTGTATTGTGCCCTGTTTCCCTCCCACCCCCGTTACAGGGACTGTAATGTGTCCTGTTACCCTCCTGCTGTCACAGGGACTGTAATGTGTCCTGTTACCCTCCCACCCCCTGTCACAGGGACTGTAATGTATCCTGTTACCCTCCTGTCACAGGGGCTGTAATGTGTCCTGTTACCCTCCTGCTGTCACAGGGGTTGTAATGTGTCCTGTTACCCTCCCACCCCCTGTCACAGGGACTGTAATGTTTCCTGTTACTCTCCCACCTCCTATCACAGTGACTGTAATGTGTCCTGTTACCCTCCCACCCCCTGTCACAGGGACTGTAATGTGTCCTGTTACCCCCCCCAACCCCTGTTACAGGGACTGTAATGTGTCCTGTTACCCTCCCACCCACTGTTACAGGGACTGTAATCTGTCCTGTTACCCTCCCACCCCCTGTTACAGGGACTGTAATGTGTCCTGTTACCCTCCCACCCTCTGTTAGATGGACTATAATGTGTCCTGTTACCCTCCCACCCACTGTTACAGGGACTGTAATATGCCCTGTTACCCTCCCACCCCCTGTCACAGGGACTGTAATGTGTCCTGTTACCCTCCTCCTGTCACAGGGTCTGTAATGTGTCTTTTTTTCCTCCCACCCCCTGTCACAAGGTCTGTAATGTGTCCTGTTCCCTTCCCACCCCCTGTCATGGGGACTGTAATGTCTCCTTTTCCCCTCCCACCCTCTGTTACGGGGACTGTAATGTGTCCTGTTACCCTCCCACCCCTTGTTACAAGGATTGTAATGTGTCCTGTTACCTTCCCGCCCCCTGTCCCAGGAACTGTAATGTGTCCTGTTACCCTCCCACCCCCTGTTACAGGGACTGTGATGTGTTCTGTTACCCTCCGAGCACCTGTTACAGTGACTGTGATGTGTCCTGTTACCCTCCTACTGTCACAGGGACTGTAATGTGTCCTGTTACCCTCCCACCATCTGTCACAGGGACTGTAATGTATCCTGTTACCTTCCCACTCCCTGTTACGTGGACTGTAATGTATCCTGTTACCCTCCCAGCCCCTGTTACAGGGACTGTAATGTGTCCTGTTAGCCTCCCACCCCCTGTCACAGGGTCTGTAATGTATCCTGTTACCCTCCCCTCCCACTGTCACAGAGGCTGTAATGTGTCCTGTTACCCTCCCCCTATCACAGGGACGGCAACGTGGCCTGTTACCCTCACCCTGTCACAGGGCCTGTAATGTTTCCTGTTACCTCCCCGCTGTCACAGAGACGGTATTGTGCCCTGTTACCCTCCCCCCTGTTACAGGGACTATAATGTGTCAGTTTCTCTCCCACCCCCTGTCTCTGGGACTGTAATGTGTCCTGTTACTCTCCTGCTGTCACAGGGGCTGTAACGTGTCCTGTTATCCCCCCCAACTCCTGTTACAGGGATTGTAATGTGTCCAGTTACCCTCCCACCCAGTGTTACAGGGACTGTAATGTGTCCTGTTACTCTCCCACCCCCTATCACCGTGACTGTAATGTGTCCTGTTACTCTCCCACCCCCTATCACCATGACTGTAATGTGTCCTGTTACCCTCCCAACCCCTGTCACAGGGACTGTAATGTGTCCTGTTACCCTCCCACCCCCTGTCACAGGGACTGTAATGTGTCCTGTTACCCTCCCACCCCCTGTTACCCTCCCTCCCCCTGTCACAGGGTCTGTAATATCTCCTGTTACCCTCCCACCCCTTGTTACAGGGACTGTAATGTATCATATTACCCCCCCCCTTTCACAGGGACTGTAATGTGTCCTGTTACCCTCCCATCACCTGTCACAGGGGCGGTAATGTATCCTGTTACCCTCCCACCCTCTGTTAGGTGGACTGTAATGTATCCTGTTACCCTCCCAGCCCCTGTTACAGGGACTGTAATGTGTCCTGTTAGCCTCCCACCCCCTGTCACAGGGTCTGTAATGTATCCTGTTAACCTCCCCTCCCCCCTTCACAGAGGCTGTAATGTGTCATGTTACCCTCCCCCCATCACAGGGACGGTAACGTGTCCTGTTACCCTCACCCTGTCATAGGGCCTGTAATGTTTCCTGTTACCTCCCCTCTGTCACAGAGACTGTATTGTGCCCTGTTACCCTCCCCCCTGTTACAGGGACTGTAATGTGTCCTGTTTCCCTCCCACCCCCTGTCACCGGGACTGTAATGTGTCCTGTTACCCTCCTGCTGTCACAGGGGCTGTAATGTGTCCTGTTACCCTCCCACCCCCTGTCACAGGGACTGTAATGTGTCCTGTTACTCTCCCACCCCCTATCACAGTGACTGTAATGTGTCCTGTTACCCTCCCACCCCCTGTCACAGGGGCTTTAATGTGTCCTGTTACCCTCCTGCTGTCACAGGGGTTGTAATGTGTCCTGTTACCCTCCCACCCCCTGTCACAGTGACTGTAATGTGTCCTGTTACCCTCCTACCCCCTGTCACAGGGACTGTAATGTGTCCTGTTACCCTCCCACCAGCTGTCACAGGGACTGTAATGTATCCTGTTACCCTCCCAGCCCCTGTTACAGGGACTGTAATGTATCCTGTTATCCTCCCACCCCCTGTCACAGGGTCTGTAATGTATCCTGTTACCCTCTCCTCCCCCCGTCACAGAGGCTGTAATGTGTCCTGTTACCCTCCCCCTATCACAGAGACGGTAACGTGTCCTGTTACCCTCACCCTGTCACAGGGCCTGTAATGTTTCCTGTTACCTCCCCTCTGTCACAGAGACTGTATTGTGCCCTGTTACCCTCCCTCCTGTTACAGGGACTATAATGTGTCCAGTTTCCCTCCCACCCCCTGTCTCAGGGACTGTAATGTGTCCTGTTACCCTCCTGCTGTCACAGGGGCTGTAACGTGTCCTGTTACTCTCCCACCCCCTGTCACAGGGACTGTAATGTGTCCTGTTATACCGCCCCCCAACCCCTGTTACAGGGATTGTAATGTGTCCAGTTACCCTCCCACCCAGTGTTACAGGGACTGTAATGTGTCCTGTTACTCTCCCAACCCCTGTCACAGGGACTGTAATGTGTCCTGTTACCCTCGCCCAGTCACAGAGACTGTAATGTGTCCTGTTACTCTCCCACCCCCTGTCACAGGGACTGTAATGTGTCCTGTTACCCTCCCACCCCCTGTTACCCTCCCACCCCCTGTCACAGGGATTGTAATGTGTCCTGTTGCCCTCCCACCCCCTGTCACCAGGACTGTAATGTGTCCTGTTACCCTCCCACCCCCTGTTACAGAGGCTGTGATGTGTCCTGTTACCCTCCCACCTCCTGTCACAGGGACTGTAATGTGTCCTGTTACCCTCCCACCCCCTGTTACAGGTGCTGTCATGTGTCCAGTTACCCTCCCACCCACTGTTACAGGGACTGTCATCTGTCCTGTTACCCTCCCACCCCTTGTTACATGGACTGTAATGTGTCCTGTTACCCTCCCACCCCCTGTTAGAGGGACTGTAGTGTGTCCTGTTCCCCTCCCACCCACTTTTACAGGGTCTGTAATATGCCCTGTTACCCTCCCTGCCCCTGTCACAGGGGCTGTAATGTGTCCTGTTACCCTCCCAGCCCCTGTCACAGGGACTGTGATGTGTCCTGTTACCCTCCCACCCCCTGTTACAGGGGCTGTAATGTGTCCTGTTACCCTTTCATCCCCTGTTATGGGGACTGTAATGTGTCCTTTTCCCCTCCCACCCTCTGTTACGGTGACTGTAATGTGTCCTGTTACAATCCCACCCCCTGTCACGTAGACTGTAATGTGTCCTATTCCCGTCCCACCCCCTGTTACAGGGACTGTGATGTGTCCTGTTACCCTCTGACCCCCTGTTACAGGGACTGTGATGTGTCCTGTTACCCTCTGACCCCCTGTTACAGTGACTGTGATGTGTCCTGTTACCCTCCCACTGTCACTGGGACTGTAATGTGTCCTGTTAAACTCCCCCTGTCACAGGGACTGTAATGTGTCCTGTTACTGTCCCCCTGTCACAGGGGCTGTAATATGTCCTGTTACCCTACCACCCCTTGTTACAGGGACTGTATTGTGTCCTGTTACCCTCCCGCAAAAAGAAGTGACCAGTTACCGTCCAACCCCCTGTTACAGGGACTGTAATGTATCATATTACCCTCCCACCACCTGTCACAGGGATTGTAATGTATCCTGTTACCCTCCCACCCCCTGTTACGTGGACTGTAATGTGTCCTGTTACCCTCCCAGCCCCTGTTACAGGGACTGTAATGTGTCCTGTTAGGCTCCCACCCCCTGTCACAGGGTCTGTAATGTATCCTGTTACCGTCCCCTCCCCCCCCGTCACAGAGGCTGTAATGTGTCCTGTTACCCTTCTCCCGTCACAGAGACGGTAACGTGTCCTGTTACCCTCACCCTGTCACAGGGCCTGTAATGTTTCCTGTTACCCTCCCACCCACTATTACAGGGACTGTAATGTGTCCTGTTACCCTCCCACCCCCTGTCACAGGGACTGTAATGTGTCCTGTTACCCTCCCACCCACTATTACAGGGACTGTAATGTGTCCTGTTACCCTCCCACCCCCTGTTACAGGGACTGTAATGTGTCCTGTTACCCTTCCACCCCCTGTTACAGGGACTGTAATGTGTCCTGTTAGCCTCCCACCCCCTGTCACAGGGTCTGTAATGTATCCTGTTACCCTCTCCTCCCCCCGTCACAGAGGCTGTAATGTGTCCTGTTACCCTCCCCCTATCACAGAGACGGTAACGTGTCCTGTTACCCTCACCCTGTCACAGGGCCTGTAATGTTTCCTGTTACCTCCCCTCTGTCACAGAGACTGTATTGTGCCCTGTTACCCTCCCTCCTGTTACAGGGACTATAATGTGTCCAGTTTCCCTCCCACCCCCTGTCTCAGGGACTGTAATGTGTCCTGTTACCCTCCTGCTGTCACAGGGGCTGTAACGTGTCCTGTTACTCTCCCACCCCCTGTCACAGGGACTGTAATGTGTCCTGTTATACCGCCCCCCAACCCCTGTTACAGGGATTGTAATGTGTCCAGTTACCCTCCCACCCAGTGTTACAGGGACTGTAATGTGTCCTGTTACTCTCCCAACCCCTGTCACAGGGACTGTAATGTGTCCTGTTACCCTCGCCCAGTCACAGAGACTGTAATGTGTCCTGTTACTCTCCCACCCCCTGTCACAGGGACTGTAATGTGTCCTGTTACCCTCCCACCCCCTGTTACCCTCCCACCCCCTGTCACAGGGATTGTAATGTGTCCTGTTACCCTCCCACCCCCTGTCACCGGGACTGTAATGTGTCCTGTTACCCTCCCACCCCCTGTTACAGAGGCTGTGATGTGTCCTGTTACCCTCCCACCCGCTGTCACAGGGACTGTAATGTGTCCTGTTACCCTCCCACCCCCTGTTACAGGTGCTGTCATGTGTCCAGTTACCCTCCCACCCACTGTTACAGGGACTGTAATCTGTCCTGTTACCCTCCCACCCCTTGTTACATGGACTGTAATGTGTCCTGTTACCCTCCCACCCCCTGTTAGAGGGACTGTAGTGTGTCCTGTTCCCCTCCCACCCACTTTTACAGGGTCTGTAATATGCCCTGTTACCCTCCCTGCCCCTGTCACAGGGGCTGTAATGTGTCCTGTTACCCTCCCAGCCCCTGTCACAGGGACTGTGATGTGTCCTGTTACCCTCCCACCCCCTGTTACAGGGGCTGTAATGTGTCCTGTTACCCTTTCATCCCCTGTTATGGGGACTGTAATGTGTCCTTTTCCCCTCCCACCCTCTGTTACGGTGACTGTAATGTGTCCTGTTACAATCCCACCCCCTGTCACGTAGACTGTAATGTGTCCTATTCCCGTCCCATCCCCTGTTACAGGGACTGTGATGTGTCCTGTTACCCTCTGACCCCCTGTTACAGTGACTGTGATGTGTCCTGTTACCCTCCCCCTGTCACTGGGACTGTAATGTGTCCTGTTAAACTCCCCCGTCACAGGGACTGTAATGTGTCCTGTTACTGTCCCCCTGTCACAGGGGCTGTAATATGTCCTGTTACCCTACCACCCCTTGTTACAGGGACTGTATTGTGTCCTGTTACCCTCCCGCAAAAAGAAGTGACCAGTTACCGTCCAACCCCCTGTTACAGGGACTGTAATGTATCATATTACCCTCCCACCACCTGTCACAGGGATTGTAATGTATCCTGTTACCCTCCCACCCCCTGTTACGTGGACTGTAATGTGTCCTGTTACCCTCCCAGCCCGTGTTACAGGGACTGTAATGTGTCCTGTTAGGCTCCCACCCCCTGTCACAGGGTCTGTAATGTATCCTGTTACCGTCCCCTCCCCCCCCCGTCACAGAGGCTGTAATGTGTCCTGTTACCCTTCTCCCATCACAGAGACGGTAACGTGTCCTGTTACCCTCACCCTGTCACAGGGCCTGTAATGTTTCCTGTTACCTCCCCTCTGTCACAGAGACTGTATTGTGCCCTGTTACCCTCCCCCCTGTTACAGGGACTGTCATGTGTCCTGTTACCCTCCCACCCCCTGTCACAGGGACTGTAATGTGTCCTGTTACCCTCCCACCCACTATTACAGGGACTGTAATGTGTCCTGTTACCCTCCCACCCCCTGTTACACGGACTGTAATGTGTCCTGTTACCCTTCCACCCCCTGTTACAGGGACTGTAATGTGTCCTGTTACCCTCCCACCCACTGTTACAGGGACTGTAATGTGTCCTGTTACCCTCCCACCCCCTGTTACAGGGACTGTAATGTGTCCTGTTACCCTTCCACCCCCTGTCACAGGGACTGTAATGTGTCCTGTTACCCTCCCCCTGTCACAGGGACTATAATGTGTCCTGTTACTCTCCCCCTGTCACAGGGATCTGTAATGTGTCCTGTTGCCCTCCCGCCGCTTGTTACAGGAATGTATTGTGTCCTGTTACCCTCCAGCAAAAGGAAGTGTCCTGTTACCCTCCCACCCCCTGTTACATGGACTGTAATGTGTCCTGTTACCCTCCCACCCCCTGTTAGAGGGACTGTAATGTGTCCTGTTACCCTCCCACCCACTGTTACAGGGTCTGTAATATGCCCTGTTACCCTCCCAGCCCCTGTCACCGGGACTGTAATGTGTCCTGTTACCCTCCCACCCCCTGTTACAGAGGCTGTAATGTGTCCTGTTACCCTCCCAAACCCTGTCACAGGGAGTTTAATGTGTCCTGTTACCCTCCCACCCCCGTTACAGGTGCTGTCATGTGTCCAGTTACCATCCCATCCACTGTTACAGCGACTATAATCTGTCCTGTTACCCTCCCACCCCCTGTTACATGGACTGTAATGTGTCCTGTTACCCTCACACCCCCTGTTAGAGGGACTGTAATGTGTCCTGTTACCTTCCCACCCACTGTTACAGGGTTTGTAATATGCCCTGTTACCCTCCCAGCCCCTGTCACAGGGGCTGTAATGTGTCCTGTTACCCTTCCGACCCCTGTCACAGGGACTGTGATGTGTCCTGTTACCCTCCCACCCCCTGTTACAGGGGCTGTAATGTGTCCTGTTACCCTTCCATCCCCTGTTATGGGGACTGTAATGTGTCCTTTTCCCCTCCCACCCTCTGTTACGGTGACTGTAATGTGTCCTGTTACAATCCCACCCCCTGTCACGTAGACTGTAATGTGTCCTATTCCCGTCCCACCCCCTGTTACAGTGACTGTGATGTGTCCTGTTACCCTCTGACCCCCTGTTACAGTGACTGTGATGTGTCCTGTTACCCTCCCCCTGTCACTGGGACTGTAATGTGTCCTGTTAAACTCCCCCTGTCACAGGGACTGTAATGTGTCCTGT
Source organism: Carcharodon carcharias (assembly GCF_017639515.1). Taxonomy (NCBI): domain Eukaryota; kingdom Metazoa; phylum Chordata; class Chondrichthyes; order Lamniformes; family Lamnidae; genus Carcharodon; species Carcharodon carcharias. The sequence goes on from NC_054490.1 coordinate 16,604,257, forward strand.
TACTGTCCCCCTGTCACAGGGGCTGTAATATGTCCTGTTACCCTACCACCCCTTGTTACAGGGACTGTATTGTGTCCTGTTACCCTCCCGCAAAAAGAAGTGACCAGTTACCGTCCAACCCCCTGTTACAGGGACTGTAATGTATCATATTACCCTCCCACCACCTGTCACAGGGATTGTAATGTATCCTGTTACCCTCCCACCCCCTGTTACGTGGACTGTAATGTGTCCTGTTACCCTCCCAGCCCGTGTTACAGGGACTGTAATGTGTCCTGTTAGGCTCCCACCCCCTGTCACAGGGTCTGTAATGTATCCTGTTACCGTCCCCTCCCCCCCCGTCACAGAGGCTGTAATGTGTCCTGTTACCCTTCTCCCATCACAGAGACGGTAACGTGTCCTGTTACCCTCACCCTGTCACAGGGCCTGTAATGTTTCCTGTTACCTCCCCTCTGTCACAGAGACTGTATTGTGCCCTGTTACCCTCCCCCCTGTTACAGGGACTGTCATGTGTCCTGTTACCCTCCCACCCCCTGTCACAGGGACTGTAATGTGTCCTGTTACCCTCCCACCCACTATTACAGGGACTGTAATGTGTCCTGTTACCCTCCCACCCCCTGTTACAGGGACTGTAATGTGTCCTGTTACCCTTCCACCCCCTGTTACAGGGACTGTAATGTGTCCTGTTACCCTCCCACCCACTGTTACAGGGACTGTAATGTGTCCTGTTACCCTCCCACCCCCTGTTACAGGGACTGTAATGTGTCCTGTTACCCTTCCACCCCCTGTCACAGGGACTGTAATGTGTCCTGTTACCCTCCCCCTGTCACAGGGACTATAATGTGTCCTGTTACTCTCCCCCTGTCACAGGGATCTGTAATGTGTCCTGTTGCCCTCCCACCGCTTGTTACAGGAATGTATTGTGTCCTGTTACCCTCCAGCAAAAGGAAGTGTCCTGTTACCCTCCCACCCCCTGTTAGAGGGACTGTAATGTGTCCTGTTACCCTCCCACCCCCTGTTAGAGGGACTGTAATGTGTCCTGTTACCCTCCCACCCACTGTTACAGGGTCTGTAATATGCCCTGATACCCTCCCAGCCCCTGTCACCGGGACTGTAATGTGTCCTGTTACCCTCCCACCCCCTGTTACAGAGGCTGTAATGTGTCCTGTTACCCTCCCACCCACTGTTACAGGGAGTTTAATGTGTCCTGTTACCCTCCCACCCCCAGTTACCGGGACTGTAATGTGTCCTGTTACCCTCCCACCCCCTGTTACAGGGACTGTATGTGTCCTGTTACCCTCCCCCTCTCTGTCACAGGGACTGTAATGCGTCCTGTTACCCTCCTCTTGTCACAGATCCTGTAATATGTCCTGTTACCCACCCAGCCCCTGTCACAGGGACTGCAATATGTCCTGTTGCCCTCCCACCCCATTACAGGGGCTGTAATGTGTCCTGTTACCCTCCCACCCCCTGTTACAGGGACTGTAATGTGTCCTGTTACCCTCCCACCCCGCGTCACAGGGATTATATTGTGTCCTGTTATCCTCCCACCCAATGTCACAGGGGCTGTAATGTGTCCTGTTACCCTCGCACCCCCGTCACAGGGACTGTTATGTATCCTGTTACCCTCCCACCCCCTGTCACAGGGACTGTAATGTGTCCTATTACCCTCCCAACCCCTGTCACAGGGACTGTAATGTGTCCTGTTACCCTCCCACCCCCTGTCACAGGGAATGTAATGTGTCCTGTTACCTCCTCCAGTCACAGGGGCTGTAATGTGTCCTGTTACCCTCCCACCCCCTGTCACAGGAACTGTAATGTTTCCTGTTACACTCCCACCCCCTGTCACTGTGACTGTAATGTGTCCTGTTACCCTCCCACCCCCTGTTACAAGGACTGTAATCTGTCCTGTTACCCTCCTCGTGTCACAGGGACTGTAACGTGTCCTGTTACCCTCCCACCCCCTGTCACAGGGACTGTAATGTGTCCTGTTACCCTCCCACCCCCTGTCACAGGGTCTGTAATGTGTCATGTTACCCTCCCACCTCCTGTCACAGGGGCTGTAATGTGTCCTGTTACCCTCCCACCCCCTGTCACTGGGACTGTAATGTGTCCTGTTACCCTCCCATCCCCTGTCACAGGGACTGTAATGTGTCCTGTTACCCTCCTCCCTGTCACAGGGACTGTAATGTGTCCTGTTACCCTCCTCCTGTCACAGGGACTGCAATGTGTCCTGTTACCCTCCCACCCCCTGTTACAGGGACTGTGATATGTCCTGTTATCCTCCCTCCCCCTGTTAAAGGGACTGTAATGTGTTCTGTTACCCTTCCACCCACTGTTACCGGGACTGTAATGTGTCCTTTTACCCTCCCCCTGTCACAGGGACTGTAATGTGTCCTGTTACCCTCCCACCCCCTGTGACAGGGACTGTAATGTGTCCTGTTACCCTCCCCCAGCCACAGGGACTGTAATGTGGCCTGTTACCCTCCCATCCCTTGTTAACCTCCCACCCCGTGTCACAGGGACTGCAATATGTCCTGTTACCCTCCCATCCCTTGTTACCCTCTCACCCCCTGTCACAAGGATTGTAATGTGTCCTGTTACCCTCCCACCCCCTGTCACAGGGACTGTAATGTGTCCAGATACCCTCCCACCCCCTGTCACAGGGACTGTAATGTATCCTGTTACCCTCCCACCCCCTGTCACAGGGACTGCAATGTGTCCTGTTAACCTACCAACCCCTGTCACAGGGACTGTAATGTGTCCTGTTATGCTCCCACCCCCTGTCACAGGGACGGTAATGTGACCTGTTACCCTCCAATCCCTGTCATACGGACAGTGTCTGTAATGTGTTCTGTTACCCTCCCACCCCCTGTCACAGGGACTAAAATGTGTCCTGTTACCCTCCCATCCCCTGTCACAGGGACTGTAATGTGTCCTGTTACCCTCCCACCCCCTGTCACAGGATCTGTAATGTGTCCTGTTACCCTCCCACCCCCTGTCACAGGGGCTGTAATGTGTCCTGTTACCCTCCCACCCCCTGTCACAGGAACTGTAATGTGTACTGTTACACTCCCACCCCATGTCACAGGGACTGTAATGTGTCCTGTTACCCTCCCACACCCTGTTACAGGGACTGTAATCTTTCCTGTTACCCTCCACGTTTCACAGGGACTGTAACGTGTCCTGTTACCCTCCCACCCAATGTCACAGGGGCTGTAATGTGTCCTGTTACCCTCCCACCCCCTGTCACAGGGACTGTAATGTATCCTGTTACCCTCCCACCCCCTGTCACAGGGACTGCAATGTGTCCTGTTACCCTCCCACCCCCTGTCACAGGGACTGTAATGTGTCCTATTACCCTCCCACCCCCTGTCACAGGGACTGTAATGTGTCCTGTTACCCTCCCACCCCGTCACAGGGTCTGTAATGTGCCCTGTTACCCTCCTCCCTGTCACAGGGACTGTAATGTGTCCTGTTACCCTCCTCCTGTCACAGGGACTTTAATGTGTCCTGTTACCCTCCCACCCCCTGTCACGGGAACTGTAATGTCTTCTGTTACCCTCCCACCCCCTGTTACAGGGACTGTGATATGTCCTGTTACCCTCCCACCCCCTGTTACAGGGACTGTAATGTGTTCTGTTACCCTTCCACCCACTGTTACAGGGACTGTAATGTGTCCTGTTACCCTCCCTCTGTCACAGGGACTGTAATGTGTCCTGTTACCCTCCCACCCTCTTTTAGAGGGACTGTAATGTGTCCTGTTACCCTCCCACCCACTGTTACAGGGACTGTAATATGCCCTGTTCCCCTCCCACCCCCTGTCACAGGGACTGTAATGTGTCCTGTTACCCTCCTCCTGTCACAGGGGCTGTCATGTGTCTTTTTTACTTCCCACCCCCTGTCACAATGTCTGTAATGTGTCCTGTTCCCTTCCCACCCCCTCTCATGGGTACTGTAATGTGTCCTTTTCCTCTCCCACCCTCTGTTACGGGGACTGTAATGTGTCCTGTTACCCTCCCACCCCTTGTTACAAGGACTGTAATGTGTCCTGTTACCCTCCCGTCCCCTGTCACAGGGACTAATATGTGTCCTGTTACCCTCCCACCCCGTCACAGGGACTGTAATGTGTCCTGTTACCCTCCCACCCTCTGTCACAGGGTCTGTAATGTGTCCTGTTACCCTCCCACCTCCTGTCACAGGGGCTGTAATGTGTCCTGTTACCCTCCCACCCCCTGTCACTGGGACTGTAATGTGTGCTGTTACCCTCCCACCCCCTGTCACAGGGACTGTAATGTGTCCTGTTACCCTCCTCCCTGTCACAGGGACTGTAATGTGTCCTGTTACCCTCCTCCTGTCACAGGGACTGTAATGTGTCCTGTTACCCTCCTCCCTGTCACAGGGACTGTGATGTGTCCTGTTACCCTCCCCCTGTCACTGGGTCTGTAATATCTCCTGTTACCTTCCCACCCCTTGTTACAGGGACTGTAATGTATCATATTACGCTCCCTCTTTTACAGGGACTGTAATGTGTCCTGTTACCCTCCCATCACCTGTCACTGGGACGGTAATGTATCCTGTTACCCTCCCACCCCCTGTTAGGTGGACTGTAATGTATCCTGTTACCCTCCCAGCCCCTGTCACAGGGACTGTAATGTATCCTGTTACCCTCCCCCCGTCACAGAGGCTGTAACGTGTCCTTTTACCCTCCCCCCTATCACAGGGACGGTAACGTGTCCTGCTACCTTCACCCTCTCACAGGGCCTATAATGTATACTGTTACCTCCCCTCTGTCACAGAGACTGTATTGTGCCCTGTTACCCTCCCTCCTGTTACAGGGACTGTAATGTGTCCTGTTTCCCTCCCACCCCCTGTCACAGGGACTGTAATGTGTCCTGTTACTCTCCCACCCCTTGTTACAAGGACTGTAGTGTGTCTTGTTAACCTCCCGTCCCCTTTCACAGGGACTAATATGTGTCCTGTTACCCTCCCACCCCGTCACAGGGACTGTGATGTGTCCTGTTACCCTCCCACCCTCTGTCAAAGGGTCTGTAATGTGTCCTGTTACCCTCCCACCTCCTGTCACAGGGGCTGCAATGTGTCCTGTTACCCTCCCACCCCCTGTCACTGGGACTGTAATGTGTGCTGTTACCCTCCCACCCCCGTCACAGGGACTGTAATGTGTCCTGTTACCCTCCTCCCTGTCACAGGGACTGTAATGTGTCCTGTTACCCTCCTCCTGTCACAGGGACTGTAATGTGTCCTGTTACCCTCCTACGCACTGTTACAGGGATTGTAATGTGTCCTGTTAACCTCCCACCCCGTTACAACGACTGTAATGTGTCCTGTTACCCTCCCACCCGCTGTCACAGGGACTGTATTGTGTCCTGTTACCCTCCTGTCACAGGGACTGTAATGTGTCCTGTTACCCTCCCACCCCCTGTCACAGGGACTGTAATGTGTCCTGTTACCCTCCTCCCTGTCACATGGACTGTAATGTGTCCTGTTACCCTCCTCCTGTCACAGGGACTGTAATGTGTCCTTTTACCCTCCCCCCTATCACAGGGACGGTAACGTGTCCTGTTACCTTCACCCTCTCACAGGGCCTATAATGTATACTGTTACCTCTCCTCTGTCACAGAGACTGTATTGTGCCCTGTTACCCTCCCTCCTGTTACAGGGACTGTAATGTGTCCTGTTTCCCTCCCACCCCCTGTCACAGGGACTGTAATGTGTCCTGTTACTCTCCCACCCCCTATCACAGTGACTGTAATGTGTCCTGTTAGCCTACCACCCCCTGTCACAGGGACTGTAATGTGTCCTGTTACCCCCCCAACCCCTGTTACAGGGACTCTAATGTGTCCTGTTACCCTCCAACGCACTGTTACAGGGACTGTAATGTGTCCTGTTACCCCCCAACCCCGTTACAACGACTGTAATGTGTCCTGTTACCCTCCCACCCTCTGTTACAGGGACTGTAATATGCCCTGTTACCCTCCCACCCGCTGTCACAGGGACTGTATTGTGTCCTGTTAACCTCCTCCTGTCACAGGGGCTGTACTGTGTCTTTTTTACCTCCCACCTCCTGTCACAATGTCTGTAATGTGTCCTGTTCCCTTCCCACCCCCTGTCATGGGTACTGTAATGTGTCCTTTTCCTCTCCCACCCTCTGTTACGGGGACTGTAATGTGTCCTGTTATCCTCCCACCCCTTGTTACAAGGACTGTAATGTGTCCTGTTACCCTCCCGCCCCCTGTCACAGGGGCTTTAATGTGTCCTGTTACCCTCCCACCCCGTCACAGGGACTGTAATGTGTCCTGTTACCCTCCCACCCCCTGTGACAGGGACTGTAATGTGTCCTGTTACCCTCCCCCAGCCACAGGGACTGTAATGTGGCCTGTTACCCTCCCACCCCCTGTCACAGGGACTGCAATATGTCCTGTTACCCTTCAATCCCTTGTTACCCTCCCACCCCATGTCACAGGGATTGTAATGTGTCCTGTTACCCTCCCAGCCCCTGTCACAGGGACTGTAATGTGTCCAGATACCCTCCCACCCTGTTATAGGGATTGTAATGTGTCCTGATACCCTTCCACCCCCTGTTAGAGGGACTGCAATGTGACCTGTTACCCTCCCACCCCCTGTTACAGGGACTGTGATGTGTCCCGTTACCCTCCGACCCCCTGTTACAGTGACTGTGATGTGTCCTGTTACCCTCCCCCTGTCACTGGGACTGTAATGTGTCCTGTTACCCTCGCCCTGTTACAGGGACTGTAATGTATCATATTACCCTCCCCCTTTCACAGGGACTGTAATGTGTCCTGTTACCCTCCCACCACCTGTCACAGGGACTGTACTGTATACTGTTACCCTCCCAGCCCCTGTTACAGGGACTGTAATGTGTCCTGTTAGCCTGCAACCCCCTGTCACAGGGTCTGTAATATCTACTGTTACCCTCCCACCCCATGTTACAGGGACTGTAATGTATCATATTACCCTCCCCCTTTCACAGGGACTGTAATGTGTCCTGTTACCCTCCCACCCCCTGTCACAGGGACTGTAATGTGTCCTGTTACCCTCCTCCCTGTCACATGGACTGTAATGTGTCCTGTCACCCTCCTCCTGTCACAGGGACTGTAATGTGTCCTGTTACCCTCCCACCCCCTGTCACAGGAACTGTAATGTCTGCTGTTACCCTCCCACCCCCTGTTACAGGGACTGTGATATGTCCTGTTACCCTCCCACCCACTGTTACAGGGACTGTAGTGTGTCCTGTTATCCTCCCTCCCCCTGTTAAAGGAACTGTAATGTGTTCTGTTACCCTTCCACCCACTGTTACCGGGACTGTAATGTGTTTGGTTACCCTTCCACCCACTGTTACCGGGACTGTAATGTGTCCTGTTACCCTCCCCCTGTCACTGGGAGTGTAATGTGTCCTGTTACATTCCCACACCCTGTTACAGGGACTGTAATCTTTCCTGTTACCCTCCACGTGTCACAGGGACTGTAACGTGTCCTGTTACCCTCCCACCCAATGTCACAGGGGCTGTAATGTGTCCTGTTACCCTCCCACCCCCTGTCACAGGGACTGTAATGTATCCTGTTACCCTCCCACCCCCGTCACAGGGACTGCAATGTGTCCTGTTACCCTCCCACCCCCTGTCACAGGGACTGTAATGTGTCCTATTACCCTCCCACCCCCTGTCACAGGGACTGTAATGTGTCCTGTTACCCTCCCACCCCGTCACAGGGACTGTAATGTGTCCTGTTACCCTCCCACCCCCTGTCACAGGGACTGTAATGTATCCTGTTACCCTCCTGTCACAGGGGCTGTAATGTGTCCTGTTACCCTCCTGCTGTCACAGGGGTTGTAATGTGTCCTGTTACCCTCCCACCCCCTGTCACAGGGACTGTAATGTTTCCTGTTACTCTCCCACCTCCTATCACAGTGACTGTAATGTGTCCTGTTACCCTCCCACCCCCTGTCACAGGGACTGTAATGTGTCCTGTTACCCCCCCCCCAACCCCTGTTACAGGGACTGTAATGTGTCCTGTTACCCTCCCACCCACTGTTACAGGGACTGTAATCTGTCCTGTTACCCTCCCACCCCCTGTTACAGGGACTGTAATGTGTCCTGTTACCCTCCCACCCTCTGTTAGATGGACTATAATGTGTCCTGTTACCCTCCCACCCACTGTTACAGGGACTGTAATATGCCCTGTTACCCTCCCACCCCCTGTCACAGGGACTGTAATGTGTCCTGTTACCCTCCTCCTGTCACAGGGGCTGTAATGTGTCTTTTTTTCCTCCCACCCCCTGTCACAAGGTCTGTAATGTGTCCTGTTCCCTTCCCACCCCCTGTCATGGGGACTGTAATGTCTCCTTTTCCCCTCCCACCCTCTGTTACGGGGACTGTAATGTGTCCTGTTACCCTCCCACCCCTTGTTACAAGGATTGTAATGTGTCCTGTTACCTTCCCGCCCCCTGTCCCAGGAACTGTAATGTGTCCTGTTACCCTCCCACCCCCTGTTACAGGGACTGTGATGTGTTCTGTTACCCTCCGAGCACCTGTTACAGTGACTGTGATGTGTCCTGTTACCCTCCTACTGTCACAGGGACTGTAATGTGTCCTGTTACCCTCCCACCATCTGTCACAGGGACTGTAATGTATCCTGTTACCTTCCCACTCCCTGTTACGTGGACTGTAATGTATCCTGTTACCCTCCCAGCCCCTGTTACAGGGACTGTAATGTGTCCTGTTAGCCTCCCACCCCCTGTCACAGGGTCTGTAATGTATCCTGTTACCCTCCCCTCCCACTGTCACAGAGGCTGTAATGTGTCCTGTTACCCTCCCCCTATCACAGGGACGGCAACGTGGCCTGTTACCCTCACCCTGTCACAGGGCCTGTAATGTTTCCTGTTACCTCCCCGCTGTCACAGAGACGGTATTGTGCCCTGTTACCCTCCCCCCTGTTACAGGGACTATAATGTGTCAGTTTCTCTCCCACCCCCTGTCTCTGGGACTGTAATGTGTCCTGTTACTCTCCTGCTGTCACAGGGGCTGTAACGTGTCCTGTTACTCTCCCACCCCCTGTCACAGGGACTGTAATGTGTCCTGTTATCCCCCCCAACTCCTGTTACAGGGATTGTAATGTGTCCAGTTACCCTCCCACCCAGTGTTACAGGGACTGTAATGTGTCCTGTTACTCTCCCACCCCCTATCACCGTGACTGTAATGTGTCCTGTTACTCTCCCACCCCCTATCACCATGACTGTAATGTGTCCTGTTACCCTCCCAACCCCTGTCACAGGGACTGTAATGTGTCCTGTTACCCTCCCACCCCCTGTTACCCTCCCTCCCCCTGTCACAGGGTCTGTAATATCTCCTGTTACCCTCCCACCCCTTGTTACAGGGACTGTAATGTATCATATTACCCCCCCCCCTTTCACAGGGACTGTAATGTGTCCTGTTACCCTCCCATCACCTGTCACAGGGGCGGTAATGTATCCTGTTACCCTCCCACCCTCTGTTAGGTGGACTGTAATGTATCCTGTTACCCTCCCAGCCCCTGTTACAGGGACTGTAATGTGTCCTGTTAGCCTCCCACCCCCTGTCACAGGGTCTGTAATGTATCCTGTTAACCTCCCCTCCCCCCTTCACAGAGGCTGTAATGTGTCATGTTACCCTCCCCCCATCACAGGGACGGTAACGTGTCCTGTTACCCTCACCCTGTCATAGGGCCTGTAATGTTTCCTGTTACCTCCCCTCTGTCACAGAGACTGTATTGTGCCCTGTTACCCTCCCCCCTGTTACAGGGACTGTAATGTGTCCTGTTTCCCTCCCACCCCCTGTCACCGGGACTGTAATGTGTCCTGTTACCCTCCTGCTGTCACAGGGGCTGTAATGTGTCCTGTTACCCTCCCACCCCCTGTCACAGGGACTGTAATGTGTCCTGTTACTCTCCCACCCCCTATCACAGTGACTGTAATGTGTCCTGTTACCCTCCCACCCCCTGTCACAGGGGCTTTAATGTGTCCTGTTACCCTCCTGCTGTCACAGGGGTTGTAATGTGTCCTGTTACCCTCCCACCCCCTGTCACAGTGACTGTAATGTGTCCTGTTACCCTCCTACCCCCTGTCACAGGGACTGTAATGTGTCCTGTTACCCTCCCACCAGCTGTCACAGGGACTGTAATGTATCCTGTTACCCTCCCAGCCCCTGTTACAGGGACTGTAATGTATCCTGTTATCCTCCCACCCCCTGTCACAGGGTCTGTAATGTATCCTGTTACCCTCTCCTCCCCCCGTCACAGAGGCTGTAATGTGTCCTGTTACCCTCCCCCTATCACAGAGACGGTAACGTGTCCTGTTACCCTCACCCTGTCACAGGGCCTGTAATGTTTCCTGTTACCTCCCCTCTGTCACAGAGACTGTATTGTGCCCTGTTACCCTCCCTCCTGTTACAGGGACTATAATGTGTCCAGTTTCCTTTCCACCCCCTGTCTCAGGGACTGTAATGTGTCCTGTTACCCTCCTGCTGTCACAGGGGCTGTAACGTGTCCTGTTACTCTCCCACCCCCTGTCACAGGGACTGTAATGTGTCCTGTTATACCGCCCCCCAACCCCTGTTACAGGGATTGTAATGTGTCCAGTTACCCTCCCACCCAGTGTTACAGGGACTGTAATGTGTCCTGTTACTCTCCCAACCCCTGTCACAGGGACTGTAATGTGTCCTGTTACCCTCGCCCAGTCACAGAGACTGTAATGTGTCCTGTTACTCTCCCACCCCCTGTCACAGGGACTGTAATGTGTCCTGTTACCCTCCCACCCCCTGTTACCCTCCCACCCCCTGTCACAGGGATTGTAATGTGTCCTGTTACCCTCCTGCTGTCACAGGGGTTGTAATGTGTCCTGTTACCCTCCCACCCCCTGTCACAGTGACTGTAATGTGTCCTGTTACCCTCCTACCCCCTGTCACAGGGACTGTAATGTGTCCTGTTACCCTCCCACCAGCTGTCACAGGGACTGTAATGTATCCTGTTACCCTCCCAGCCCCTGTTACAGGGACTGTAATGTATCCTGTTATCCTCCCACCCCCTGTCACAGGGTCTGTAATGTATCCTGTTACCCTCTCCTCCCCCCGTCACAGAGGCTGTAATGTGTCCTGTTACCCTCCCCCTATCACAGAGACGGTAACGTGTCCTGTTACCCTCACCCTGTCACAGGGCCTGTAATGTTTCCTGTTACCTCCCCTCTGTCACAGAGACTGTATTGTGCCCTGTTACCCTCCCTCCTGTTACAGGGACTATAATGTGTCCAGTTTCCCTCCCACCCCCTGTCTCAGGGACTGTAATGTGTCCTGTTACCCTCCTGCTGTCACAGGGGCTGTAACGTGTCCTGTTACTCTCCCACCCCCTGTCACAGGGACTGTAATGTGTCCTGTTATACCGCCCCCCAACCCCTGTTACAGGGATTGTAATGTGTCCAGTTACCCTCCCACCCAGTGTTACAGGGACTGTAATGTGTCCTGTTACTCTCCCAACCCCTGTCACAGGGACTGTAATGTGTCCTGTTACCCTCGCCCAGTCACAGAGACTGTAATGTGTCCTGTTACTCTCCCACCCCCTGTCACAGGGACTGTAATGTGTCCTGTTACCCTCCCACCCCCTGTTACCCTCCCACCCCCTGTCACAGGGATTGTAATGTGTCCTGTTGCCCTCCCACCCCCTGTCACCAGGACTGTAATGTGTCCTGTTACCCTCCCACCCCCTGTTACAGAGGCTGTGATGTGTCCTGTTACCCTCCCACCTCCTGTCACAGGGACTGTAATGTGTCCTGTTACCCTCCCACCCCCTGTTACAGGTGCTGTCATGTGTCCAGTTACCCTGCCACCCACTGTTACAGGGACTGTCATCTGTCCTGTTACCCTCCCACCCCTTGTTACATGGACTGTAATGTGTCCTGTTACCCTCCCACCCCCTGTTAGAGGGACTGTAGTGTGTCCTGTTCCCCTCCCACCCACTTTTACAGGGTCTGTAATATGCCCTGTTACCCTCCCTGCCCCTGTCACAGGGGCTGTAATGTGTCCTGTTACCCTCCCAGCCCCTGTCACAGGGACTGTGATGTGTCCTGTTACCCTCCCACCCCCTGTTACAGGGGCTGTAATGTGTCCTGTTACCCTTTCATCCCCTGTTATGGGGACTGTAATGTGTCCTTTTCCCCTCCCACCCTCTGTTACGGTGACTGTAATGTGTCCTGTTACAATCCCACCCCCTGTCACGTAGACTGTAATGTGTCCTATTCCCGTCCCACCCCCTGTTACAGGGACTGTGATGTGTCCTGTTACCCTCTGACCCCCTGTTACAGTGACTGTGATGTGTCCTGTTACCCTCCCACTGTCACTGGGACTGTAATGTGTCCTGTTAAACTCCCCCTGTCACAGGGACTGTAATGTGTCCTGTTACTGTCCCCCTGTCACAGGGGCTGTAATATGTCCTGTTACCCTACCACCCCTTGTTACAGGGACTGTATTGTGTCCTGTTACCCTCCCGCAAAAAGAAGTGACCAGTTACCGTCCAACCCCCTGTTACAGGGACTGTAATGTATCATATTACCCTCCCACCACCTGTCACAGGGATTGTAATGTATCCTGTTACCCTCCCACCCCCTGTTACGTGGACTGTAATGTGTCCTGTTACCCTCCCAGCCCCTGTTACAGGGACTGTAATGTGTCCTGTTAGGCTCCCACCCCCTGTCACAGGGTCTGTAATGTATCCTGTTACCGTCCCCTCCCCCCCCGTCACAGAGGCTGTAATGTGTCCTGTTACCCTTCTCCCGTCACAGAGACGGTAACGTGTCCTGTTACCCTCACCCTGTCACAGGGCCTGTAATGTTTCCTGTTACCTCCCCTCTGTCACAGAGACTGTATTGTGCCCTGTTACCCTCCCCCCTGTTACAGGGACTGTCATGTGTCCTGTTACCCTCCCACCCCCTGTTACAGGGACTGTAATGTGTCCTGTTACCCTTCCACCCCCTGTTACAGGGACTGTAATGTGTCCTGTTAGCCTCCCACCCCCTGTCACAGGGTCTGTAATGTATCCTGTTACCCTCTCCTCCCCCCGTCACAGAGGCTGTAATGTGTCCTGTTACCCTCCCCCTATCACAGAGACGGTAACGTGTCCTGTTACCCTCACCCTGTCACAGGGCCTGTAATGTTTCCTGTTACCTCCCCTCTGTCACAGAGACTGTATTGTGCCCTGTTACCCTCCCTCCTGTTACAGGGACTATAATGTGTCCAGTTTCCCTCCCACCCCCTGTCTCAGGGACTGTAATGTGTCCTGTTACCCTCCTGCTGTCACAGGGGCTGTAACGTGTCCTGTTACTCTCCCACCCCCTGTCACAGGGACTGTAATGTGTCCTGTTATACCGCCCCCCAACCCCTGTTACAGGGATTGTAATGTGTCCAGTTACCCTCCCACCCAGTGTTACAGGGACTGTAATGTGTCCTGTTACTCTCCCAACCCCTGTCACAGGGACTGTAATGTGTCCTGTTACCCTCGCCCAGTCACAGAGACTGTAATGTGTCCTGTTACTCTCCCACCCCCTGTCACAGGGACTGTAATGTGTCCTGTTACCCTCCCACCCCCTGTTACCCTCCCACCCCCTGTCACAGGGATTGTAATGTGTCCTGTTACCCTCCCACCCCCTGTCACCGGGACTGTAATGTGTCCTGTTACCCTCCCACCCCCTGTTACAGAGGCTGTGATGTGTCCTGTTACCCTCCCACCCGCTGTCACAGGGACTGTAATGTGTCCTGTTACCCTCCCACCCCCTGTTACAGGTGCTGTCATGTGTCCAGTTACCCTCCCACCCACTGTTACAGGGACTGTAATCTGTCCTGTTACCCTCCCACCCCTTGTTACATGGACTGTAATGTGTCCTGTTACCCTCCCACCCCCTGTTAGAGGGACTGTAGTGTGTCCTGTTCCCCTCCCACCCACTTTTACAGGGTCTGTAATATGCCCTGTTACCCTCCCTGCCCCTGTCACAGGGGCTGTAGTGTGTCCTGTTCCCCTCCCACCCACTTTTACAGGGTCTGTAATATGCCCTGTTACCCTCCCTGCCCCTGTCACAGGGGCTGTAATGTGTCCTGTTACCCTCCCAGCCCCTGTCACAGGGACTGTGATGTGTCCTGTTACCCTCCCACCCCCTGTTACAGGGGCTGTAATGTGTCCTGTTACCCTTTCATCCCCTGTTATGGGGACTGTAATGTGTCCTTTTCCCCTCCCACCCTCTGTTACGGTGACTGTAATGTGTCCTGTTACAATCCCACCCCCTGTCACGTAGACTGTAATGTGTCCTATTCCCGTCCCACCCCCTGTTACAGGGACTGTGATGTGTCCTGTTACCCTCTGACCCCCTGTTACAGTGACTGTGATGTGTCCTGTTACCCTCCCCCTGTCACTGGGACTGTAATGTGTCCTGTTAAACTCCCCCGTCACAGGGACTGTAATGTGTCCTGTTACTGTCCCCCTGTCACAGGGGCTGTAATATGTCCTGTTACCCTACCACCCCTTGTTACAGGGACTGTATTGTGTCCTGTTACCCTCCCGCAAAAAGAAGTGACCAGTTACCGTCCAACCCCCTGTTACAGGGACTGTAATGTATCATATTACCCTCCCACCACCTGTCACAGGGATTGTAATGTATCCTGTTACCCTCCCACCCCCTGTTACGTGGACTGTAATGTGTCCTGTTACCCTCCCAGCCCGTGTTACAGGGACTGTAATGTGTCCTGTTAGGCTCCCACCCCCTGTCACAGGGTCTGTAATGTATCCTGTTACCGTCCCCTCCCCCCCGTCACAGAGGCTGTAATGTGTCCTGTTACCCTTCTCCCATCACAGAGACGGTAACGTGTCCTGTTACCCTCACCCTGTCACAGGGCCTGTAATGTTTCCTGTTACCTCCCCTCTGTCACAGAGACTGTATTGTGCCCTGTTACCCTCCCCCCTGTTACAGGGACTGTCATGTGTCCTGTTACCCTCCCACCCCCTGTCACAGGGACTGTAATGTGTCCTGTTACCCTCCCACCCACTATTACAGGGACTGTAATGTGTCCTGTTACCCTCCCACCCCCTGTTACAGGGACTGTAATGTGTCCTGTTACCCTTCCACCCCCTGTTACAGGGACTGTAATGTGTCCTGTTACCCTCCCACCCACTGTTACAGGGACTGTAATGTGTCCTGTTACCCTCCCACCCCCTGTTACAGGGACTGTAATGTGTCCTGTTACCCTCCCCCTGTCACAGGGACTATAATGTGTCCTGTTACTCTCCCCCTGTCACAGGGATCTGTAATGTGTCCTGTTGCCCTCCCACCGCTTGTTACAGGAATGTATTGTGTCCTGTTACCCTCCAGCAAAAGGAAGTGTCCTGTTACCCTCCCACCCCCTGTTAGAGGGACTGTAATGTGTCCTGTTACCCTCCCACCCCCTGTTAGAGGGACTGTAATGTGTCCTGTTACCCTCCCCCTCTCTGTCACAGGGACTGTAATGCGTCCTGTTACCCTCCTCTTGTCACAGATCCTGTAATATGTCCTGTTACCCACCCAGCCCCTGTCACAGGGACTGCAATATGTCCTGTTGCCCTCCCACCCCATTACAGGGGCTGTAATGTGTCCTGTTACCCTCCCACCCCCTGTTACAGGGACTGTAATGTGTCCTGTTACCCTCCCACCCCGCGTCACAGGGATTATATTGTGTCCTGTTATCCTCCCACCCAATGTCACAGGGGCTGTAATGTGTCCTGTTACCCTCGCACCCCCTGTCACAGGGACTGTTATGTATCCTGTTACCCTCCCACCCCCTGTCACAGGGACTGTAATGTGTCCTATTACCCTCCCAACCCCTGTCACAGGGACTGTAATGTGTCCTGTTACCCTCCCACCCCCTGTCACAGGGAATGTAATGTGTCCTGTTACCTCCTCCAGTCACAGGGGCTGTAATGTGTCCTGTTACCCTCCCACCCCCTGTCACAGGAACTGTAATGTTTCCTGTTACACTCCCACCCCCTGTCACTGTGACTGTAATGTGTCCTGTTACCATCCCACCCCCTGTTACAAGGACTGTAATCTGTCCTGTTACCCTCCTCGTGTCACAGGGACTGTAACGTGTCCTGTTACCCTCCCACCCCCTGTCACAGGGACTGTAATGTGTCCTGTTACCCTCCCACCCCCTGTCACAGGGTCTGTAATGTGTCATGTTACCCTCCCACCTCCTGTCACAGGGGCTGTAATGTGTCCTGTTACCCTCCCACCCCCTTTCACTGGGACTGTAATGTGTCCTGTTACCCTCCCATCCCCTGTCACAGGGACTGTAATGTGTCCTGTTACCCTCCTCCCTGTCACAGGGACTGTAATGTGTCCTGTTACCCTCCTCCTGTCACAGGGACTGCAATGTGTCCTGTTACCCTCCCACCCCCTGTTACAGGGACTGTGATATATCCTGTTATCCTCCCTCCCCCTGTTAAAGGGACTGTAATGTGTTCTGTTACCCTTCCACCCACTGTTACCGGGACTGTAATGTGTCCTTTTACCCTCCCCCTGTCACAGGGACTGTAATGTGTCCTGTTACCCTCCCACCCCCTGTGACAGGGACTGTAATGTGTCCTGTTACCCTCCCCCAGCCACAGGGACTGTAATGTGGCCTGTTACCCTCCCATCCCTTGTTAACCTCCCACCCCGTGTCACAGGGACTGCAATATGTCCTGTTACCCTCCCATCCCTTGTTACCCTCTCACCCCCTGTCACAAGGATTGTAATGTGTCCTGTTACCCTCCCACCCCCTGTCACAGGGACTGTAATGTGTCCAGATACCCTCCCACCCCCTGTCACAGGGACTGCAATGTGTCCTGTTAACCTACCAACCCCTGTCACAGGGACTGTAATGTGTCCTGTTATGCTCCCACCCCCTGTCACAGGGACGGTAATGTGACCTGTTACCCTCCAATCCCTGTCATACGGACAGTGTCTGTAATGTGTTCTGTTACCCTCCCACCCCCTGTCACAGGGACTAAAATGTGTCCTGTTACCCTCCCATCCCCTGTCACAGGGACTGTAATGTGTCCTGTTACCCTCCCACCCCCTGTCACAGGGTCTGTAATGTGTCCTGTTACCCTCCCACCCCCTGTCACAGGGGCTGTAATGTGTCCTGTTACCCTCCCACCCCCTGTCACAGGAACTGTAATGTGTCCTGTTACACTCCCACCCCATGTCACAGGGACTGTAATGTTTCCTGTTACCCTCCCACACCCTGTTACAGGGACTGTAATCTTTCCTGTTACCCTCCACGTTTCACAGGGACTGTAACGTGTCCTGTTACCCTCCCACCCAATGTCACAGGGGCTGTAATGTGTCCTGTTACCCTCCCACCCCCTGTCACAGGGACTGTAATGTATCCTGTTACCCTCCCACCCCCTGTCACAGGGACTGCAATGTGTCCTGTTACCCTCCCACCCCCTGTCACAGGGACTGTAATGTGTCCTATTACCCTCCCACCCCCTGTCACAGGGACTGTAATGTGTCCTGTTACCCTCCCACCCCGTCACAGGGTCTGTAATGTGCCCTGTTACCCTCCTCCCTGTCACAGGGACTGTAATGTGTCCTGTTACCCTCCTCCTGTCACAGGGACTTTAATGTGTCCTGTTACCCTCCCACCCCCTGTCACGGGAACTGTAATGTCTTCTGTTACCCTCCCACCCCCTGTTACAGGGACTGTGATATGTCCTGTTACCCTCCCACCCCCTGTTACAGGGACTGTAATGTGTTCTGTTACCCTTCCACCCACTGTTACAGGGACTGTAATGTGTCCTGTTACCCTCCCTCTGTCACAGGGACTGTAATGTGTCCTGTTACCCTCCCACCCTCTTTTAGAGGGACTGTAATGTGTCCTGTTACCCTCCCACCCACTGTTACAGGGACTGTAATATGCCCTGTTCCCCTCCCACCCCCTGTCACAGGGACTGTAATGTGTCCTGTTACCCTCCTCCTGTCACAGGGGC
Organism: Carcharodon carcharias; assembly: GCF_017639515.1. Lineage (NCBI taxonomy): Eukaryota > Metazoa > Chordata > Chondrichthyes > Lamniformes > Lamnidae > Carcharodon > Carcharodon carcharias. The sequence goes on from NC_054490.1 coordinate 16,622,311, forward strand.
TGTCATGTGTCTTTTTTACTTCCCACCCCCTGTCACAATGTCTGTAATGTGTCCTGTTCCCTTCCCACCCCCTCTCATGGGTACTGTAATGTGTCCTTTTCCTCTCCCACCCTCTGTTACGGGGACTGTAATGTGTCCTGTTACCCTCCCACCCCTTGTTACAAGGACTGTAATGTGTCCTGTTACCCTCCCGTCCCCTGTCACAGGGACTAATATGTGTCCTGTTACCCTCCCACCCCGTCACAGGGACTGTAATGTGTCCTGTTACCCTCCCACCCTCTGTCACAGGGTCTGTAATGTGTCCTGTTACCCTCCCACCTCCTGTCACAGGGGCTGTAATGTGTCCTGTTACCCTCCCACCCCCTGTCACTGGGACTGTAATGTGTGCTGTTACCCTCCCACCCCCTGTCACAGGGACTGTAATGTGTCCTGTTACCCTCCTCCCTGTCACAGGGACTGTAATGTGTCCTGTTACCCTCCTCCTGTCACAGGGACTGTAATGTGTCCTGTTACCCTCCTCCCTGTCACAGGGACTGTGATGTGTCCTGTTACCCTCCCCCTGTCACTGGGTCTGTAATATCTCCTGTTACCTTCCCACCCCTTGTTACAGGGACTGTAATGTATCATATTATGCTCCCTCTTTTACAGGGACTGTAATGTGTCCTGTTACCCTCCCATCACCTGTCACTGGGACGGTAATGTATCCTGTTACCCTCCCACCCCCTGTTAGGTGGACTGTAATGTATCCTGTTACCCTCCCAGCCCCTGTCACAGGGACTGTAATGTATCCTGTTACCCTCCCCCCGTCACAGAGGCTGTAACGTGTCCTTTTACCCTCCCCCCTATCACAGGGACGGTAACGTGTCCTGTTACCTTCACCCTCTCACAGGGCCTATAATGTATACTGTTACCTCCTCTCTGTCACAGAGACTGTATTGTGCCCTGTTACCCTCCCTCCTGTTACAGGGACTGTAATGTGTCCTGTTTCCCTCCCACCCCCTGTCACAGGGACTGTAATGTGTCCTGTTACTCTCCCACCCCTTGTTACAAGGACTGTAGTGTGTCTTGTTAACCTCCCGTCCCCTTTCACAGGGACTAATATGTGTCCTGTTACCCTCCCACCCCGTCACAGGGACTGTGATGTGTCCTGTTACCCTCCCACCCTCTGTCAAAGGGTCTGTAATGTGTCCTGTTACCCTCCCACCTCCTGTCACAGGGGCTGCAATGTGTCCTGTTACCCTCCCACCCCCTGTCACTGGGACTGTAATGTGTGCTGTTACCCTCCCACCCCCGTCACAGGGACTGTAATGTGTCCTGTTACCCTCCTCCCTGTCACAGGGACTGTAATGTGTCCTGTTACCCTCCTCCTGTCACAGGGACTGTAATGTGTCCTGTTACCCTCCTACGCACTGTTACAGGGATTGTAATGTGTCCTGTTAACCTCCCACCCCGTTACAACGACTGTAATGTGTCCTGTTACCCTCCCACCCGCTGTCACAGGGACTGTATTGTGTCCTGTTACCCTCCTGTCACAGGGACTGTAATGTGTCCTGTTACCCTCCCACCCCCTGTCACAGGGACTGTAATGTGTCCTGTTACCCTCCTCCCTGTCACATGGACTGTAATGTGTCCTGTTACCCTCCTCCTGTCACAGGGACTGTAATGTGTCCTTTTACCCTCCCCCCTATCACAGGGACGGTAACGTGTCCTGTTACCTTCACCCTCTCACAGGGCCTATAATGTATACTGTTACCTCTCCTCTGTCACAGAGACTGTATTGTGCCCTGTTACCCTCCCTCCTGTTACAGGGACTGTAATGTGTCCTGTTTCCCTCCCACCCCCTGTCACAGGGACTGTGATGTGTCCTGTTACCCTCCCACCCTCTGTCAAAGGGTCTGTAATGTGTCCTGTTACCCTCCCACCTCCTGTCACAGGGGCTGCAATGTGTCCTGTTACCCTCCCACCCCCTGTCACTGGGACTGTAATGTGTGCTGTTACCCTCCCACCCCCGTCACAGGGACTGTAATGTGTCCTGTTACCCTCCTCCCTGTCACAGGGACTGTAATGTGTCCTGTTACCCTCCTCCTGTCACAGGGACTGTAATGTGTCCTGTTACCCTCCTACGCACTGTTACAGGGATTGTAATGTGTCCTGTTAACCTCCCACCCCGTTACAACGACTGTAATGTGTCCTGTTACCCTCCCACCCGCTGTCACAGGGACTGTATTGTGTCCTGTTACCCTCCTGTCACAGGGACTGTAATGTGTCCTGTTACCCTCCCACCCCCTGTCACAGGGACTGTAATGTGTCCTGTTACCCTCCTCCCTGTCACATGGACTGTAATGTGTCCTGTTACCCTCCTCCTGTCACAGGGACTGTAATGTGTCCTTTTACCCTCCCCCCTATCACAGGGACGGTAACGTGTCCTGTTACCTTCACCCTCTCACAGGGCCTATAATGTATACTGTTACCTCTCCTCTGTCACAGAGACTGTATTGTGCCCTGTTACCCTCCCTCCTGTTACAGGGACTGTAATGTGTCCTGTTTCCCTCCCACCCCCTGTCACAGGGACTGTAATGTGTCCTGTTACTCTCCCACCCCCTATCACAGTGACTGTAATGTGTCCTGTTACCCTACCACCCCCTGTCACAGGGACTGTAATGTGTCCTGTTACCCCCCCAACCCCTGTTACAGGGACTCTAATGTGTCCTGTTACCCTCCAACGCACTGTTACAGGGACTGTAATGTGTCCTGTTACCCCCCCACCCCGTTACAACGACTGTAATGTGTCCTGTTACCCTCCCACCCTCTGTTACAGGGACTGTAATATGCCCTGTTACCCTCCCACCCGCTGTCACAGGGACTGTATTGTGTCCTGTTACCCTCCTCCTGTCACAGGGGCTGTACTGTGTCTTTTTTACCTCCCACCTCCTGTCACAATGTCTGTAATGTGTCCTGTTCCCTTCCCACCCCCTGTCATGGGTACTGTAATGTGTCCTTTTCCTCTCCCACCCTCTGTTACGGGGACTGTAATGTGTCCTGTTATCCTCCCACCCCTTGTTACAAGGACTGTAATGTGTCCTGTTACCCTCCCGCCCCCTGTCACAGGGGCTTTAATGTGTCCTGTTACCCTCCCACCCCGTCACAGGGACTGTAATGTGTCCTGTTACCCTCCCACCCCCTGTGACAGGGACCGTAATGTGTCCTGTTACCCTCCCCCAGCCACAGGGACTGTAATGTGGCCTGTTACCCTCCCACCCCCTGTCACAGGGACTGCAATATGTCCTGTTACCCTCCAATCCCTTGTTACCCTCCCACCCCATGTCACAGGGATTGTAATGTGTCCTGTTACCCTCCCAGCCCCTGTCACAGGGACTGTAATGTGTCCAGATACCCTCCCACCCTGTTATAGGGATTGTAATGTGTCCTGATACCCTTCCACCCCCTGTTAGAGGGACTGCAATGTGACCTCTTACCCTCCCACCCCCTGTTACAGGGACTGTGATGTGTCCCGTTACCCTCCGACCCCCTGTTACAGTGACTGTGATGTGTCCTGTTACCCTCCCCCTGTCACTGGGACTGTAATGTGTCCTGTTACCCTCGCCCTGTTACAGGGACTGTAATGTATCATATTACCCTCCCCCTTTCACAGGGACTGTAATGTGTCCTGTTACCCTCCCACCACCTGTCACAGGGACTGTACTGTATACTGTTACCCTCCCAGCCCCTGTTACAGGGACTGTAATGTGTCCTGTTAGCCTGCAGCCCCCTGTCACAGGGTCTGTAATATCTACTGTTACCCTCCCACCCCATGTTACAGGGACTGTAATGTATCATATTACCCTCCCCCTTTCACAGGGACTGTAATGTGTCCTGTTACCCTCCCACCCCCTGTCACAGGGACTGTAATGTGTCCTGTTACCCTCCTCCCTGTCACATGGACTGTAATGTGTCCTGTCACCCTCCTCCTGTCACAGGGACTGTAATGTGTCCTGTTACCCTCCCACCCCCTGTCACAGGAACTGTAATGTCTGCTGTTACCCTCCCACCCCCTGTTACAGGGACTGTGATATGTCCTGTTACCCTCCCACCCACTGTTACAGGGACTGTAGTGTGTCCTGTTATCCTCCCTCCCCCTGTTAAAGGGACTGTAATGTGTTCTGTTACCCTTCCACCCACTGTTACCGGGACTGTAATGTGTTTGGTTACCCTTCCACCCACTGTTACCGGGACTGTAATGTGTCCTGTTACCCTCCCCCTGTCACTGGGAGTGTAATGTGTCCTGTTACATTCCCACACCCTGTTACAGGGACTGTAATCTTTCCTGTTACCCTCCACGTGTCACAGGGACTGTAACGTGTCCTGTTACCCTCCCACCCAATGTCACAGGGGCTGTAATGTGTCCTGTTACCCTCCCACCCCCTGTCACAGGGACTGTAATGTATCCTGTTACCCTCCCACCCCCGTCACAGGGACTGCAATGTGTCCTGTTACCCTCCCACCCCCTGTCACAGGGACTGTAATGTGTCCTATTACCCTCCCACCCCCTGTCACAGGGACTGTAATGTGTCCTGTTACCCTCCCACCCCGTCACAGGGACTGTAATGTGTCCTGTTATCCTCCCACCCCCTGTCACAGGGACTGTAATGTATCCTGTTACCCTCCCACCCCCTGTCACAGGGACTGTAATGTGTCCTGTTACCCTCCCACCCACTGTTACAGGGAGTTTAATGTGTCCTGTTACCCTCCCACCCCCAGTTACCGGGACTGTAATGTGTCCTGTTACCCTCCCATCCCCTGTTACAGGGACTGTATGTGTCCTGTTACCCTCCCCCTCTCTGTCACAGGGACTGTAATGCGTCCTGTTACCCTCCTCTTGTCACAGATCCTGTAATATGTCCTGTTACCCACCCAGCCCCTGTCACAGGGACTGCAATATGTCCTGTTGCCCTCCCACCCCATTACAGGGGCTGTAATGTGTCCTGTTACCCTCCCACCTCCTGTTACAGGGACTGTAATGTGTCCTGTTATCCTCCCACCCAATGTCACAGGGGCTGTAATGTGTCCTGTTACCCTCGCACCCCCTGTCACAGGGACTGTTATGTATCCTGTTACCCTCCCACCCCCTGTCACAGGGACTGTAATGTGTCCTATTACCCTCCCAACCCCTGTCACAGGGACTGTAATGTGTCCTGTTACCCTCCCACCCCCTGTCACACGGAATGTAATGTGTCCTGTTACCACCTCCAGTCACAGGGGCTGTAATGTGTCCGGTTACCCTCCCACCCCCTGTCACAGGAACTGTAATGTTTCCTGTTACACTCCCACCCCCTGTCACTGGGACTGTAATGTGTCCTGTTACCCTCCCACCCCCTGTTACAAGGACTGTAACGTGTCCTGTTACCCTCCCACCCCCTGTCACAGGGACTGTAATGTGTCCTGTTACCCTCCCACCCCCTGTCACAGGGTCTGTAATGTGTCCTGTTACCCTCCCACCTCCTGTCACAGGGGCTGTAATGTGTCCTGTTACCCTCCCACCCCCTGTCACTGGGACTGTAATGTGTCCTGTTACCCTCCCATCCCCTGTCACAGGGACTGTAATGTGTCCTGTTACCCTCCTCCCTGTCACAGGGACTGTAATGTGTCCTGTTACCCTCCTCCTGTCACAGGGACTGCAATGTGTCCTGTTACCCTCCCACCCCCTGTTACAGGGACTGTGATATGTCCTGTTATCCTCCCTCCCCCTGTTAAAGGGACTGTAATGTGTTCTGTTACCCTTCCACCCACTGTTACCGGGACTGTAATGTGTCCTTTTACCCTCCCCCTGTCACAGGGACTGTAATGTGTCCTGTTACCCTCCCACCCCCTGTGACAGGGACTGTAATGTGTCCTGTTACCCTCCCCCAGCCACAGGGACTGTAATGTGGCCTGTTACCCTCCCATCCCTTGTTAACCTCCCACCCCCTGTCACAGGGACTGCAATATGTCCTGTTACCCTCCCATCCCTTGTTACCCTCTCACCCCCTGTCACAGGGATTGTAATGTGTCCTGTTACCCTCCCACCCCCTGTCACAGGGACTGTAATGTGTCCAGATACCCTCCCACCCCCTGTCACAGGGACTGTAATGTATCCTGTTACTCTCCCACCCCCTGTCACAGGGACTGCAATGTGTCCTGTTAACCTACCAACCCCTGTCACAGGGACTGTAATGTGTCCTGTTATGCTCCCACCCCCTGTCACAGGGACGGTAATGTGACCTGTTACCCTCCAATCCCTGTCATACGGACAGTGTCTGTAATGTGTTCTGTTACCCTCCCACCCCCTGTCACAGGGATTAAAATGTGTCATGTTACCCTCCCATCCCCTGTCACAGGGACTGTAATGTGTCCTGTTACCCTCCCACCCCCTGTCACAGGGGCTGTAATGTGTCCTGTTACCCTCCCACCCCCTGTCACAGGAACTGTAATGTGTCCTGTTACACTCCCACCCCCTGTCACAGGGACGGTAATGTGTCCTGTTACCCTCCCACACCCTGTTACAGGGACTGTAATCTTTCCTGTTACCCTCCACGTGTCACAGGGACTGTAACGTGTCCTGTTACCCTCCCACCCAATGTCACAGGGGCTGTAATGTGTCCTGTTACCCTCCCACCCCCTGTCACAGGGACTGTAATGTATCCTGTTACCCTCCCACCCCCTGTCACAGGGACTGCAATGTGTCCTGTTACCCTCCCACCCCCTGTCACAGGGACTGTAATGTGTCCTATTACCCTCCCACCCCCTGTCACAGGGACTGTAATGTGTCCTGTTACCCTCCCACCCCGTCACAGGGACTGTAATGTGTCCTGTTATCCTCCCACCCCCTGTCACAGGGACTGTAATGTATCCTGTTACCCTCCCACCCCCTGTCACAGGGACTGTAATGTGTCCTGTTACCCTCCCACCCACTGTTACAGGGAGTTTAATGTGTCCTGTTACCCTCCCACCCCCAGTTACCGGGACTGTAATGTGTCCTGTTACCCTCCCACCCCCTGTTACAGGGACTGTATGTGTCCTGTTACCCTCCCCCTCTCTGTCACAGGGACTGTAATGCGTCCTGTTACCCTCCTCTTGTCACAGATCCTGTAATATGTCCTGTTACCCACCCAGCCCCTGTCACAGGGACTGCAATATGTCCTGTTGCCCTCCCACCCCATTACAGGGGCTGTAATGTGTCCTGTTACCCTCCCACCTCCTGTTACAGGGACTGTAATGTGTCCTGTTACCCTCCCACCCCGCGTCACAGGGATTATATTGTGTCCTGTTATCCTCCCACCCAATGTCACAGGGGCTGTAATGTGTCCTGTTACCCTCGCGCCCCCTGTCACAGGGACTGTTATGTATCCTGTTACCCTCCCACCCCCTGTCACAGGGACTGTAATGTGTCCTATTACCCTCCCAACCCCTGTCACAGGGACTGTAATGTGTCCTGTTACCCTCCCACCCCTTGTTACAGGGAATGTAATGTGTCCTGTTACCACCTCCAGTCACAGGGGCAGTAATGTGTCCTGTTACCCTCCCACCCCCTGTCACAGGAACTGTAATGTTTCCTGTTACACTCCCACCCCCTATCACTGGGACTGTAATGTGTCCTGTTACCCTCCCACCCCCTGTTACAAGGACTGTAATCTGTCCTGTTACCCTCCTCGTGTCACAGGGACTGTAACGTGACCTGTTACCCTCCCACCCCCTGTCACAGGGACTGTAATGTGTCCTGTTACCCTCCCACCCCCTGTCACAGGGTCTGTAATGTGTCATGTTACCCTCCCACCTCCTGTCACAGGGGCTGTAATGTGTCCTGTTACCCTACCACCCCCTGTCACTGGGACTGTAATGTGTCCTGTTACCCTCCCATCCCCTGTCACAGGGACTGTAATGTGTCCTGTTACCCTCCTCCCTGTCACAGGGACTGTAATGTGTCCTGTTACCCTCCTCCTGTCACAGGGACTGCAATGTGTCCTGTTACCCTCCCACCCCCTGTTACAGGGACTGTGATATGTCCTGTTATCCTCCCTCCCCCTGTTAAAGGGACTGTAATGTGTTCTGTTACCCTTCCACCCACTGTTACCGGGACTGTAATGTGTCCTTTTACCCTCCCCCTGTCACAGGGACTCTAATGTGTCCTGTTACCCTCCCACCCCCTGTGACAGGGACTGTAATGTGTCCTGTTACCCTCCCCCAGCCACAGGGACTGTAATGTGGCCTGTTACCCTCCCATCCCTTGTTAACCTCCCACCCCCTGTCACAGGGACTGCAATATGTCCTGTTACCCTCCCATCCCTTGTTACCCTCTCACCCCCTGTCACAGGGATTGTAATGTGTCCTGTTACCCTCCCACCCCCTGTCACAGGGACTGTAATGTGTCCAGATACCCTCCCACCCCCTGTCACAGGGACTGTAATGTATCCTGTTACTCTCCCACCCCCTGTCACAGGGACTGCAATGTGTCCTGTTAACCTACCAACCCCTGTCACAGGGACTGTAATGTGTCCTGTTATGCTCCCACCCCCTGTCACAGGGACGGTAATGTGACCTGTTACCCTCCAATCCCTGTCATACGGACAGTGTCTGTAATGTGTTCTGTTACCCTCCCACCCCCTGTCACAGGGACTAAAATGTGTCCTGTTACCCTCCCATCCCCTGTCACAGGGACTGTAATGTGTCCTGTTACCCTCCCACCCCCTGTCACAGGGGCTGTAATGTGTCCTGTTACCCTCCCACCCCCTGTCACAGGGGCTGTAATGTGTCCTGTTACCCTCCCACCCCCTGTCACAGGAACTGTAATGTGTCCTGTTACACTCCCACCCCCTGTCACAGGGACTGTAATGTGTCCTGTTACCCTCCCACACCCTGTTACAGGGACTGTAATCTTTCCTGTTACCCTCCACGTGTCACAGGGACTGTAACGTGTCCTGTTACCCTCCCACCCAATGTCACAGGGGCTGTAATGTGTCCTGTTACCCTCCCACCCCCTGTCACAGGGACTGTAATGTATCCTGTTACCCTCCCACCCCCTGTCACAGGGACTGTAATGTATCCTGTTACCCTCCCACCCCCTGTCACAGGGACTGTAATGTGTCCTATTACCCTCCCACCCCCTGTCACAGGGACTGTAATGTGTCCTGTTACCCTCCCACCCCGTCACAGGGACTGTAATGTGTCCTGTTACCCTCCTCCTGTCACAGGGACTGTAATGTGTCCTGTTACCCTCCTCCCTGTCACAGGGACTGTGATGTGTCCTGTTACCCTCCCCCTGTCACTGGGTCTGTAATATCTCCTGTTACCTTCCCACCCCTTGTTACAGGGACTGTAATGTATCATATTACGCTCCCTCTTTTACAGGGACTGTAATGTGTCCTGTTACCCTCCCATCACCTGTCACTGGGACGGTAATGTGTCCTGTTACCCTCCCACCCCCTGTTAGGTGGACTGTAATGTATCCTGTTACCCTCCCAGCCCCTGTCACAGGGACTGTAATGTATCCTGTTACCCTCCCCCCGTCACAGAGGCTGTAACGTGTCCTTTTACCCTCCCCCCTATCACAGGGACGGTAACGTGTCCTGTTACCTTCACCCTCTCACAGGGCCTATAATGTATACTGTTACCTCCCCTCTGTCACAGAGACTGTATTGTGCCCTGTTACCCTCCCTCCTGTTACAGGGACTGTAATGTGTCCTGTTTCCCTCCCACCCCCTGTCACAGGGACTGTAATGTGTCCTGTTACTCTCCCACCCCCTATCACAGTGACTGTAATGTGTCCTGTTACCCTACCACCCCCTGTCACAGGGACTGTAATGTGTCCTGTTACCCCCCCAACCCCTGTTACAGGGACTCTAATGTGTCCTGTTACCCTCCCACCCTCTGTTACAGGGACTGTAATATGCCCTGTTACCCTCCCACCCGCTGTCACAGGGACTGTATTGTGTCCTGTTACCCTCCTCCTGTCACAGGGGCTGTACTGTGTCTTTTTTACCTCCCACCTCCTGTCACAATGTCTGTAATATGTCCTGTTCCCTTCCCACCCCCTGTCATGGGGACTGTAATGTGTCCTTTTCCTCTCCCACCCTCTGTTACGGGGACTGTAATGTGTCCTGTTATCCTCCCACCCCTTGTTACAAGGACTGTAATGTGTCCTGTTACCCTCCCGCCCCCTGTCACAGGGGCTTTAATGTGTCCTGTTACCCACCCACCCTGTCACAGGGACTGTAATGTGTCCTGTTACCCTCCCACCCCCGTCACAGGGAGTGTATTGTGTCCTGTTACACTCCCACCCCCTGTGACAGTGACTGTAATGTGTCCTGTTACCCACCCCCTGTCACAGGGACTGCAATATGTCCTGTTACCCTCCCATCCCTTGTTACCCTCCCACCCCATGTCACAGGGATTGTAATGTGTCCTGTTACCCTCCCAGCCCCTGTCACAGGGACTGTAATGTGTCCAGATACCCTCCCACCCTGTTATAGGGACTGTAATGTGTCCTGATACCCTTCCACCCCCTGTTAGAGGGACTGCAATGTGTCCTGTTACCCTCCCACCCCCTGTTACAGGGACTGTGATGTGTCCCGTTACCCTCCGACCCCCTGTTACAGTGACTGTGATGTGTCCTGTTACCCTCCCCCTGTCACTGGGACTGTAATGTGTCCTGTTACCCTCGCCCTGTTACAGGGACTGTAATGTATCATATTACCCTCCCCCTTTCACAGGGACTGTAATGTGTCCTGTTACCCTCCCACCCCCTGTCACAGGGACTGTAATGTGTCCTGTTACCCTCCTCCCTGACACAGGGACTGTAATGTGTCCTGTTACCCTCCTCCTGTCACAGGGACTGTAATGTGTCCTGTTACCCTCCCACCCCCTGTCACAGGAACTGTAATGTCTGCTGTTACCCTCCCACCCCCTGTTACAGGGACTGTGATATGTCCTGTTACCCTCCCACCCCCTGTTACAGGGACTGTAGTGTGTCCTGTTATCCTCCCTCCCCCTGTTAAAGGGACTATAATGTGTTTGGTTACCCTTCCACCCACTGTTACCAGGACTGTAATGTGTCCTGTTACGCTCCCCCTGTCACAGGGAGTGTAATGTGTCCTGTTACACTCCCACACCCTGTTACAGGGACTGTAATCTTTCCTGTTACCCTCCACGTGTCACAGGGACTGTAACGTGTCCTGTTACCCTCCCACCCAATGTCACAGGGGCTGTAATGTGTCCTGTTACCCTCCCACCCCCTGTCACAGGGACTGTAATGTATCCTGTTACCCTCCCACCCCCTGTGACAGGGACTGTAATGTGTCCTATTACCCTCCCACCCCCTGTCACAGGGACTGTAATGTATCCTGTTACCCTCCCACCCCCTGTCACAGGGACTGTAATGTGTCCTATTACCCTCCCACCCCCTGTCACAGGAACTGTAATGTGTCTTGTTACCCTCCCACCCCGTCACAGGGACTGTAATGTGTCCTGTTACCCTCCCACCCCTTGTTACAGGGAATGTAATGTGTCCTGTTACCACCTCCAGTCACAGGGGCAGTAATGTGTCCTGTTACCCTCCCACCCCCTGTCACAGGAACTGTAATGTTTCCTGTTACACTCCCACCCCCTGTCACTGGGACTGTAATGTGTCCTGTTACCCTCCCACCCCCTGTTACAAGGACTGTAATCTGTCCTGTTACCCTCCTCGTGTCACAGGGACTGTAACGTGTCCTGTTACCCTCCCACCCCCTGTCACAGGGACTGTAATGTGTCCTGTTACCCTCCCACCCCCTGTCACAGGGTCTGTAATGTGTCATGTTACCCTCCCACCTCCTGTCACAGGGGCTGTAATGTGTCCTGTTACCCTCCCACCCCCTGTCACTGGGACTGTAATGTGTCCTGTTACCCTCCCATCCCCTGTCACAGGGACTGTAATGTGTCCTGTTACCCTCCTCCCTGTCACAGGGACTGTAATGTGTCCTGTTACCCTCCTCCTGTCACAGGGACTGCAATGTGTCCTGTTACCCTCCCACCCCCTGTTACAGGGACTGTGATATGTCCTGTTATCCTCCCTCCCCCTGTTAAAGGGACTGTAATGTGTCCTGTTACCCTCCCACCCCCTGTGACAGGGACTGTAATGTGTCCTGTTACCCTCCCCCAGCCACAGGGACTGTAATGTGGCCTGTTACCCTCCCATCCCTTGTTAACCTCCCACCCCCTGTCACAGGGACTGCAATATGTCCTGTTACCCTCCCATCCCTTGTTACCCTCTCACCCCCTGTCACAGGGATTGTAATGTGTCCTGTTACCCTCCCACCCCCTGTCACAGGGACTGTAATGTGTCCAGATACCCTCCCACCCCCTGTCACAGGGACTGTAATGTATCCTGTTACTCTCCCACCCCCTGTCACAGGGACTGCAATGTGTCCTGTTAACCTACCAACCCCTGTCACAGGGACTGTAATGTGTCCTGTTATGCTCCCACCCCCTGTCACAGGGACGGTAATGTGACCTGTTACCCTCCAATCCCTGTCATACGGACAGTGTCTGTAATGTGTTCTGTTACCCTCCCACCCCCTGTCACAGGGACTAAAATGTGTCCTGTTACCCTCCCATCCCCTGTCACAGGGACTGTAATGTGTCCTGTTACCCTCCCACCCCCTGTCACAGGGGCTGTAATGTGTCCTGTTACCCTCCCACCCCCTGTCACAGGAACTGTAATGTGTCCTGTTACACTCCCACCCCCTGTCACAGGGACGGTAATGTGTCCTGTTACCCTCCCACACCCTGTTACAGGGACTGTAATCTTTCCTGTTACCCTCCACGTGTCACAGGGACTGTAACGTGTCCTGTTACCCTCCCACCCAATGTCACAGGGGCTGTAATGTGTCCTGTTACCCTCCCACCCCCTGTCACAGGGACTGTAATGTATCCTGTTACCCTCCCACCCCCTGTCACAGGGACTGCAATGTGTCCTGTTACCCTCCCACCCCCTGTCACAGGGACTGTAATGTGTCCTATTACCCTCCCACCCCCTGTCACAGGGACTGTAATGTGTCCTGTTACCCTCCCACCCCGTCACAGGGACTGTAATGTGTCCTGTTATCCTCCCACCCCCTGTCACAGGGACTAAAATGTGTCCTGTTACCCTCCCATCCCCTGTCACAGGGACTGTAATGTGTCCTGTTACCCTCCCACCCCCTGTCACAGGGTCTGTAATGTGTCCTGTTACCCTCCCACCCCCTGTCACAGGGGCTGTAATGTGTCCTGTTACCCTCCCACCCCCTGTCACAGGAACTGTAATGTGTCCTGTTACACTCCCACCCCCTGTCACAGGGACTGTAATGTGTCCTGTTACCCTCCCACACCCTGTTACAGGGACTGTAATCTTTCCTGTTACCCTCCACGTGTCACAGGGACTGTAACGTGTCCTGTTACCCTCCCACCCAATGTCACAGGGGCTGTAATGTGTCCTGTTACCCTCCCACCCCCTGTCACAGGGACTGTAATGTATCCTGTTACCCTCCCACCCCGTCACAGGGACTGTAATGTGTCCTGTTACCCTCCCACCCCGTCACAGGGACTGTAATGTGTCCTGTTACCCTCCTCCTGTCACAGGGACTGTAATGTGTCCTGTTACCCTCCTCCCTGTCACAGGGACTGTGATGTGTCCTGTTACCCTCCCCCTGTCACTGGGTCTGTAATATCTCCTGTTACCTTCCCACCCCTTGTTACAGGGACTGTAATGTATCATATTACGCTCCCTCTTTTACAGGGACTGTAATGTGTCCTGTTACCCTCCCATCACCTGTCACTGGGACGGTAATGTGTCCTGTTACCCTCCCACCCCCTGTTAGGTGGACTGTAATGTATCCTGTTACCCTCCCAGCCCCTGTCACAGGGACTGTAATGTATCCTGTTACCCTCCCCCCGTCACAGAGGCTGTAACGTGTCCTTTTACCCTCCCCCCTATCACAGGGACGGTAACGTGTCCTGTTACCTTCACCCTCTCACAGGGCCTATAATGTATACTGTTACCTCCCCTCTGTCACAGAGACTGTATTGTGCCCTGTTACCCTCCCTCCTGTTACAGGGATTGTAATGTGTCCTGTTTCCCTCCCACCCCCTGTCACAGGGACTGTAATGTGTCCTGTTACTCTCCCACCCCCTATCACAGTGACTGTAATGTGTCCTGTTACCCTACCACCCCCTGTCACAGGGACTGTAATGTGTCCTGTTACCCCCCCAACCCCTGTTACAGGGACTCTAATGTGTCCTGTTACCCTCCCACCCTCTGTTACAGGGACTGTAATATGCCCTGTTACCCTCCCACCCGCTGTCACAGGGACTGTATTGTGTCCTGTTACCCTCCTCCTGTCACAGGGGCTGTACTGTGTCTTTTTTACCTCCCACCTCCTGTCACAATGTCTGTAATATGTCCTGTTCCCTTCCCACCCCCTGTCATGGGGACTGTAATGTGTCCTTTTCCTCTCCCACCCTCTGTTACGGGGACTGTAATGTGTCCTGTTATCCTCCCACCCCTTGTTACAAGGACTGTAATGTGTCCTGTTACCCTCCCGCCCCCTGTCACAGGGGCTTTAATGTGTCCTGTTACCCTCCCACCCCGTCACAGGGACTGTAATGTGTCCTGTTACCCTCCCACCCCCGTCACAGGGAGTGTATTGTGTCCTGTTACCCTCCCACCCCCTGTGACAGTGACTGTAATGTGTCCTGTTACCCACCCCCTGTCACAGGGACTGCAATATGTCCTGTTACCCTCCCATCCCTTGTTACCCTCCCACCCCATGTCACAGGGATTGTAATGTGTCCTGTTACCCTCCCAGCCCCTGTCACAGGGACTGTAATGTGTCCAGATACCCTCCCACCCTGTTATAGGGACTGTAATGTGTCCTGATACCCTTCCACCCCCTGTTAGAGGGACTGCAATGTGTCCTGTTACCCTCCCACCCCCTGTTACAGGGACTGTGATGTGTCCCGTTACCCTCCGACCCCCTGTTACAGTGACTGTGATGTGTCCTGTTACCCTCCCCCTGTCACTGGGACTGTAATGTGTCCTGTTACCCTCGCCCTGTTACAGGGACTGTAATGTATCATATTACCCTCCCCCTTTCACAGGGACTGTAATGTGTCCTGTTACCCTCCCACCCCCTGTCACAGGGACTGTAATGTGTCCTGTTACCCTCCTCCCTGTCACAGGGACTGTAATGTGTCCTGTTACCCTCCTCCTGTCACAGGGACTGTAATGTGTCCTGTTACCCTCCCACCCCCTGTCACAGGAACTGTAATGTCTGCTGTTACCCTCCCACCCCCTGTTACAGGGACTGTGATATGTCCTGTTACCCTCCCACCCCCTGTTACAGGGACTGTAGTGTGTCCTGTTATCCTCCCTCCCCCTGTTAAAGGGACTATAATGTGTTTGGTTACCCTTCCACCCACTGTTACCAGGACTGTAATGTGTCCTGTTACCCTCCCCCTGTCACAGGGAGTGTAATGTGTCCTGTTACACTCCCACACCCTGTTACAGGGACTGTAATCTTTCCTGTTACCCTCCACGTGTCACAGGGACTGTAACGTGTCCTGTTACCCTCCCACCCAATGTCACAGGGGCTGTAATGTGTCCTGTTACCCTCCCACCCCCTGTCACAGGGACTGTAATGTATCCTGTTACCCTCCCACCCCCTGTCACAGGGACTGTAATGTGTCCTATTACCCTCCCACCCCCTGTCACAGGGACTGTAATGTGTCTTGTTACCCTCCCACCCCGTCACAGGGACTGTAATGTGTCCTGTTATCCTCCCACCCCCTGTCACAGGGACTTTAATGTGCCCTGTTACCCTCCTCCCTGTCACAGGGACTGTAATGTGTCCTGTTACCCTCCTCCTGTCACAGGGACTTTAATGTGTCCTGTTACCCTCCCACCCCCTGTCACAGGAACTGTAATGTCTTCTGTTACCCTCCCACCCCCTGTTACAGGGACTGTGATATGTCCTGTTACCCTCCCACCCCCTGTTACATGGACTGTAATGTGTTCTGTTACCCTTCCACCCACTGTTACAGGGACTGTAATGTGTCCTGTTACCCTCCCCCTGTCACAGGGACTGTAATGTGTCCTGTTACCCTCCCACCCTCTTTTAGAGGGACTGTAATGTGTCCTGTTACCCTCCCACCCACTGTTACAGGGACTGTAATATGCCCTGTTCCCCTCCCACCCCCTGTCACAGGGACTGTAATGTGTCCTGTTACCCTCCTCCTGTCACAGGGGCTGTCATGTGTCTTTTTTACTTCCCACCCCCTATCACAATGTCTGTAATGTGTCCTGTTCCCTTCCCACCCCCTGTCATGGGTACTGTAATGTGTCCTTTTCCTCTCCCACCCTCTGTTACGGGGACTGTAATGTGTCCGGTTACCCTCCCACCCCTTGTTACAAGGACTGTAATGTGTCCTGTTACCCTCCCGTCCCTTGTCACAGGGACTAATATGTGTCCTGTTACCCTCCCGTCCCTTGTCACAGGGACTAATATGTGTCCTGTTACCCTCCCACCCTCTGTCACAGGGTCTGTAATGTGTCCTGTTACCCTCCCACCTCCTGTCACGGGCTGTAATGTGTCCTGTTACCCTCCCGCCCCCTGTCACTGGGACTGTAATGTGTGCTGTTACCCTCCCACCCCCTCTCAGTGGGACTGTAATGTGTCTTCTTACCCTCCTCCCTGTCACAGGGACTGTAATGTGTCCTGTTACCCTCCTCCTGTCACAGGGACTGTAATGTGTCCTGTTACCCTCCCACCCCCTGTCACAGGAACTGTAATGTCTGCTGTTACCCTCCCACCCCCTGTTACAGGGACTGTGATATGTCCTGTTACCCTCCCACCCCCTGTTACAGGGACTGTAATGTGTCCTGTTATCCTCCCTCCCCCTGTTAAAGGGACTGTAATGTGTTCTGTTACCCTTCCACCCACTGTTACCGGGACTGTAAGGTGTTCGGTTACCCTTCCACCCACGGTTACCGGGACTGTAATGTGTCCTGTTACCCTCCCCTTGTCACAGGGATTGTAATGTGTCCTGTTACCCTCCCACCCCCTGTCACAGGGAGTGTAATGTGTCCTGTTACCCTCCCACCCCCTGTGACAGGGACTGTAATGTGTCCTGTTACCCTCCCCCAGCCACAGGGACTGTAATGTGGCCTGTTACCCTCCCACCCCCTGTCACAGGGACTGCAATATGTCCTGTTACCCTCCCATCACTTGTTACCATCCCACCCCTTGTCACAGGGATTGTAATGTGTCCTGTTACCCTCCCACCCCCTGTCACAGGGACTGTATTGTGTCCAGATACCCTCCCACCCTGTTATAGGGACTGTAATGTGTCCTGATACCCTCCCACCCCCTGTCACAGGGACTGTAATGTGTCCTGTTACACTCCCATCCCCTGTTACAGGGACTGTAATGTGCCCTGTTACCCTCCCACCCCCTGTTACAGGGACTGTGATGTGTCCCGTTACCCTCCCCCTGTCACTGGGTCTGTAATATCTCCTGTTACCTTCCCACCCCTTGTTACAGGGACTGTAATGTATCATATTACGCTCCCTCTTTTACAGGGACTGTAATGTGTCCTGTTACCCTCCCCTTGTCACAGGGATTGTAATGTGTCCTGTTACCCTCCCACCCCCTGTCACAGGGAGTGTAATGTGTCCTGTTACCCTCCCACCCCCTGTGACAGGGACTGTAATGTGTCCTGTTACCCTCCCCCAGCCACAGGGACTGTAATGTGGCCTGTTACCCTCCCACCCCCTGTCACAGGGACTGCAATATGTCCTGTTACCCTCCCATCCCTTGTTACCATCCCACCCCTTGTCACAGGGATTGTAATGTGTCCTGTTACCCTCCCACCGCCTGTTACAGGGACTGTAATGTGTCCAGATACCCTCCCACCCCGTTATAGGGACTGTAATGTGTCCTGATACCCTCCCACCCCCTGTCACAGGGACTGTAATGTGTCCTGTTACACTCCCATCCCCTGTTACAGGGACTGTAATGTGTCCTGTTACCCTTCCACCCCCTGTTAGAGGGACTGTAATGTGCCCCGTTACCCTCCCACCCCCTGTTACAGGGACTGTGATGTGTCCCGTTACCCTCCGACCCCCTGTTACAGTGACTGTGATGTGTCCTGTTACCCTCCCCCTGTCACTGGGTCTGTAATATCTCCTGTTACCTTCCCACCCCTTGTTACAGGGAATGTAATGTATCATATTACGCTCCCTCTTTTACAGGGACTGTAATGTGTCCTGTTACCCTCCCATCACCTGTCACTGGGACAGTAATGTATCCTGTTACCCTCCCACCCCCTGTTAGCAGGACTGTAATGTATCCTGTTACCCTCCCAGCCCCTGTCACAGGGTCTGTAATGTATCCTGTTACCCTCCCCCCATCACAGAGGCCGTAACGTGTCCTTTTACCCTCCCCCCTATCACAGGGACGGTAACGTGTCCTGTTACCTTCACCCTCTCACAGGGCCTATAGTGTATCCTGTTACCTCCCCTCTCTCACAGAAACTGTATTGTGCCCTGTTACCCTCCCTCCTGTTACAGGGACTGTAATGTGTCCTGTTTCCCTCCCAGCCCCTGTCACAGGGACTGTAATGTGTCCTGTTACTCTCCCACCCCCTATCACAGGGACTGTAATGTGTCCTGTTACCCTCCCACCCCGTCACAGGGAGTGTATTGTGTCCTGTTACCCTCCCACCCCCTGTGACAGGGACTGTAATGTGTCCTGTTACCCTCCCCCAGCCACAGGGACTGTAATGTATCCTGTTACCCTCCCACCCCCTGTCACAGGGACTGCAATGTGTCCTGTTACCCTCCCACCCCCTGTCACAGGGACTGCAATGTGTCCTATTACGCTCCCACCCCCTGTCACAGGGACTGTAATGTGTCCTGTTACCCTCCCACCCCGTCACAGGGACTGTAATGTGTCCTGTTATCCTCCCACCCCCTGTCACAGGGACTTTAATGTGTCCTGTTACCCTCCCACCCAGTCACAGGGTCTGTAATGTGCCCTGTTACCCTCCTCCCTGTCACAGGGACTGTAATGTGTCCTGTTACCCTCCTCCTGTCACAGGGACTTTAATGTGTCCTGTTACCCTCCCACCCCCTGTCACAGGAACTGTAATGTCTTCTGTTACCCTCCCACCCCCTGTTACAGGGACTGTGATATGTCCTGTTACCCTCCCACCCCCTGTTACAGGGACTGTAATGTGTTCTGTTACCCTTCCACCCACTGTTACAGGGACTGTAATGTGTCCTGTTACCCTCCCCCTGTCACAGGGACTGTAATGTGTCCTGTTACCCTCCCACCCTCTTTTAGAGGGACTGTAATGTGTCCTGTTACCCTCCCACCCACTGTTACAGGGACTGTAATATGCCCTGTTCCCCTCCCACCCCCTGTCACAGGGACTGTAATGTGTCCTGTTACCCTCCTCCTGTCACAGGGGCTGTCATGTGTCTTTTTTACTTCCCACCCCCGTCACAATGTATGTAATGTGTCCTGTTCCCTTCCCACCCCCTCTCATGGGTACTGTAATGTGTCCTTTTCCTCTCCCACCCTCTGTTACGGGGACTGTAATGTGTCCTGTTACCCTCCCACCCCTTGTTACAAGGACTGTAATGTGTCCTGTTACCCTCCCGTCCTCTGTCACAGGGACTAATATGTGTCCTGTTACCCTCCCACCCCGTCACAGGGACTGTAATGTGTCCTGTTACCCTCCCACCCTCTGTCACAGGGTCTGTAATGTGTCCTGTTACCCTCCCACCCCCTGTCACAGGGGCTGTAATGTGTCCTGTTACCCTCCCACCCCCTGTCACTGGGACTGTAATGTGTCCTGTTACCCTCCTCCTGTCACAGGGACTGTAATGTGTCCTGTTACCCTCCCACCCCCTGTCACAGGAACTGTAATGTCTGCTGTTACCCTCCCACCCCCTGTTACAGGGACTGTGATATGTCCTGTTACCCTCCCACCCCCTGTTACAGGGACTGTAATGTGTCCTGTTATCCTCCCTCCCCCTGTTAAAGGGACTGTAATGTGTTCTGTTACCCTTCCACCCACTGTTACCGGGACTGTAATGTGTTCGGTTACCCTTCCACCCACGGCTACCGGGACTGTAATGTGTCCTGTTACCCTCCCCTTGTCACAGGGATTGTAATGTGTCCGGTTACCCTCCCACCCCCTGTCACAGGGAGTGTAATGTGTCCTGTTACCCTCCCACCCCCTGTGACAGGGACTGTAATGTGTCCTGTTACCCTCCCACCCCCTGTCACAGGGACTGCAATATGTCCTGTTACCCTCCCATCCCTTGTTACCATCCCACCCCTTGTCACAGGGATTGTAATGTGTCCTGTTACCCTCCCACCCCGTTATAGGGACTGTAATGTGTCCTGATACCCTCCCACCCCCGTCACAGGGACTGTAATGTGTCCTGTTACACTCCCATCCCCTGTTACAGGGACTGTAATGTGTCCTGTTACCCTTCCACCCCCTGTTAGAGGGACTGTAATGTGCCCTGTTACCCTCCCACCCCCGTATACAGGGACTGTGATGTGTCCCGTTACCCTCCGACCATCTGTTACAGTGACTGTGATGTGTCCTGTTACCCTCCCCCTGTCACTGGGTCTGTAATATCTCCTGTTACCTTCCCACCCCTTGTTACAGGGACTGTATTGTATCATATTACGCTCCCTCTTTTACAGGGACTGTAATGTGTCCTGTTACCCTCCCATCACCTGTCACTGGGACGGTAATGTATCCTGTTACCCTCCCACCCCCTGTTAGGTGGACTGTAATGTATCCTGTTACCCTCCCAGCCCCTGTCACAGGGTCTGTAATGTATCCTGTTACCCTCCCCCCACCACAGAGGCTGTAACGTGTCCTTTTACCCTCCCCCCTATCATAGGGACGGTAACGTGTCCTGTTACCTTCACCCTCTCACAGGGCCTATAATGTATCCTGTTACCTCCCCTCTGTCACAGAGACTGTATAGTGCCCTGTTACCCTCCCTCCTGTTACAGGGACTGTAATGTGTCCTGTTTCCCTCCCACCCCCTGTCACAGGGACTGTAATGTGTCCTGTTACTCTCCCACCCCCTATCACAGTGACTGTAATGTGTCCTGTTACCCCCCCCCAACCCCTGTTACAGGGACTGTAATGTGTCCTGTTACGCTCCAACGCACTGTTACAGGGACTGTAATGTGTCCTGTTACCCTCCCACCCCGTTACAACGACTGTAATGTGTCCTGTTACCCTCCCACCCTCTGTTACAGGGACTGTAATATGCCCTGTTACCCTCCCACCCGCTGTCACAGGGACTGTATTGTGTCCTGTTACCCTCCTCCTGTCACAGGGGCTGTACTGTGTCTTTTTTACCTCCCACCTCCTGTCACAAAGTCTGTAATGTGTCCTGTTCCCTTCCCACCCCCTGTCATGGGGACTGTAATGTGTCCTTTTCCTCTCCCACCCTCTGTTATGGGGACTGTAATGTGTCCTGTTATCCTCCCACCCCTTGTTACAAGGACTGTAATGTGTCCTGTTACCCTCCCGCCCCCCTGTCACAGGGGCTTTAATGTGTCCTGTTACCCTCCCACCCCGTCACAGGGACTGTAATGTGTCCTGTTACCCTCCCACCCCCGTCACAGGGAGTGTATTGTGTCCTGTTACCCTCCCACCCCCTGTGACAGGGACTGTAATGTGTCCTGTTACCCTCCCCCAGCCACAGGGACTGTAATGTGGCCTGTTACCCTCCCAAACCCTGTCACAGGGACTGCAATATGTCCTGTTACCCTCCCCTCCCTTGTTACCCTCCCACCCCATGTCACAGGGATTGTAATGTGTCCTGTTACCCTCCCACCCCCTGTAACAGGGACTGTAATGTGTCCAGATACCCTCCCACCCTGTTATAGGGACTGTAATGTGTCCTGATACCCTTCCACCCCCTGTTAGAGGGACTGTAATGTGTCCTGTTACCCTCCCACCCTCTGTTACAGGGACTGTGATGTGTCCCGTTACCCTCCGACCCCCTGTTACAGTGACTGTGATGTGTCCTGTTACCCTCCCCCTGTCACTGGGACTGTAATGTGTCCTGTTACCCTCGCCCTGTTACAGGGACTGTAATGTATCATATTACCCTCCCCCTTTCACAGGGACTGTAATGTGTCCTGTTACCCTCCCACCACCTGTCACAGGGACTGTACTGTATACTGTTACCCTCCCAGCCCCTGTTACAGGGACTGTAATGTGTCCTGTTAGCCTGCAACCCCCGTCACAGGGTCTGTAATATCTTCTGTTACCCTCCCACCCCATGTTACAGGGACTGTAATGTATCATATTACCCTCCCCCTTTCACAGGGACTGTAATGTGTCCTGTTCCCCTCCCATCCCCTGTCACAGGGACTGTAATGTGTACTGTTACCCTCCTCCCTGTCACAGGGACTGTAATGTGTCCTGTTACCCTCCTCCTGTCACAGGGACTGTAATGTGTCCTGTTACCCTCCCACCCCCTGTCACAGGAACTGTAATGTCTGCTGTTACCCTCCCACCCCCTGTTACAGGGACTGTGCTATGTCCTGTTACCCTCCCAACCCCTGTTACAGGGACTGTAGTGTGTCCTGTTATCCTCCCTCCCCCTGTTAAAGGGACTGTAATGTGTTCTGTTACCCTTCCACCCACTGTTACCGGGACTGTAATGTGTTTGGTTACCCTTCCACCCACTGTTACCGTGACTGTAATGTGTCCTGTTACCCTCCCCCAGCCACATGGACTGTAATGTGGCCTGTTACCCTCCCACCCCCTGTCACAGGGACTGCAATATGTCCTGTTACCCTCCCATCCCTTGTTACCCTCCCACCCCCGTCACAGGGATTGTAATGTGTCCTGTTACCCTCCCACCCCCTGTCACAGGGACTGTAATATGTCCAGATACACTCCCACCCCGTTATAGGGACTGTAATGTGTCCTGATACCCTCCCACCCCCTGTCACAGGGACTGTAATGTGTCCTGTTACACTCCCATCCCCTGTTACAGGGACTGTAATGTGTCCTGTTACCCTTCCACCCCCTCTTAGAGGGACTGTAATGTGTCCTGTTACCCTCCCACCCCCTGTTACAGGGACTGTGATGTGTCCCGTTACCCTCCGACCCCCTGTCACAGTGACTGTGATGTGTCCTGTTACCCTCCCCCTGTCACTGGGACTGTAATGTGTCCTGTTACCCTCGCCCTGTTACAGGGACTGTAATGTATCATATTTCCCTCCCCCTTTCACAGGGACTGTAATGTGTCCTGTTACCCTCCCAGCCCCTGTTACAGGGACTGTAATGTGTCCTGTTAGCCTGCAACCCCCTGTCACAGGTTCTGTAATATCTCCTGTTACCTTCCCACCCCTTGTTACAGGGACTGTAATGTATCATATTACCCTCCCTCTTTCACAGGGACTGTAATGTGTCCTGTTACCCTCCCATCACCTGTCACTGGGACGGTAATGTATCCTGTTACCCTCCCACCCCCTGTTAGGTGGACTGTAATGTATCCTGTTACCCTCCCAGCCCCTGTCACAGGGTCTGTAATGTATCCTGTTACCCTCCCCTCCCCCCGTCACAGAGGCTGTAACGTGTCCTTTTACCCTCCCCCCTATCACAGGGACGGTAACGTGTCCTGTTACCTTCACCCTCTCACAGGGCCTATAATGTTTCCTGTAACCTCCCCTCTGTCACAGAGACTGTATTGTGCCCTGTTACCCTCCCCCCTGTTACAGGGACTGTAATGTGTCCTGTTTCCCTCCCACCCCCTGTCACAGGGACTGTAATGTGTCCTGTTACTCTCCCACCCCCTATCACAGTGACTGTAACGTGTCCTGTTACCCTACCACCCCCTGTCACAGGGACTGTAATGTGTCCTGTTACCCCCCCCAACGGACTGTTACAGGGACTGTAATGTGTCCTGTTACCCTCCCACCCCGTTACAACGACTGTAATGTGTCCTGTTACCCTCCCACCCTCTGTTACAGGGACTGTAATATGCCCTGTTACCCTCCCACCCACTGTCACAGGGGCTGTAATGTGTCCTGTTACCCTCCCACCCCCTGTCACAGGGACTGTAATGTGTCCTGTTACTCTCCCACCCCCTATCACAGGGACTGTAATGTGTCCTGTTACCCCCCCCCAACCCCTGTTACAGAGACTGTAATGTGTCCTGTTACCCTCCAACGCACTGTTACAGGGACTGTAATGTGTCCTGTTACCCTCCCACCCCGTTACAACGACTGTAATGTGTCCTGTTACCCTCCCACCCTCTGTTACAGGGACTGTATTGTGTCCTGTTACCCTCCTCCTGTCACAGGGGCTGTAATGTGTCTTTTGTACCTCCCACCTCCTGTCACAATGTCTGTAATGTGTCCTGTTCCCTTCCCACCCCCTGCCATGGGGACTGTAATGTGTCCTTTTCCTCTCCCACCCTCTGTTACGGGGACTGTAATGTGTCCTGTTATCGTCCCACCCCTAGTTACAAGGACTGCAATGTGTCCTGTTACCCTCCCGCCCCCTGTCACAGGGAGTGTAATGTGTCCTGTTACCCTCCCACCCCCTGTGACAGGGACTGTAATGTGTCCTGTTACCCTCCCCCAGCCACAGGGACTGTAATGTGGCCTGTTACCCTCCCACCCCCTGTCACAGGGATTGCAATATGTCCTGTTACCCTCCTATCCCTTGTTACCCTCCCACCCCATGTCACAGGGATTGTAATGTGTCCTGTTACCCTCCCACCCCCTGTCACAGTGACTGTAATGTGTCCAGATACCCTCCCACCCTGTTATAGGGACTGTAATGTGTCCTGATACCCTTCCACCCCCTGTTAGAGAGACTGTAATGTGTCCTGTTACCCTCCCACCCCCTGTTACAGGGACTGTGATGTGTCCCGTTACCCTCCGACCCCCTGTTACAGTGACTGTGATGTGTCCTGTTACCCTCCCCCTGTCACTGGGACTGTAATGTGTCCTGTTACCCTCGCCCTGTTACAGGGACTGTAATGTATCATATTACCCTCCCCCTTTCACAGGGACTGTAATGTGTCCTGTTACCCTCCCACCACCTGTCACAGGGACTGTAATGTATCCTTTTACCCTTCCACCCCCTGTTACGTGGACTGTACTGTATCCTGTTACCCTCCCAGCCCCTGTTACAGGGACTGTAATGTGTCCTGTTAGCCTGCAATCCCCTGTCACAGGGACTGTAGTGTGTCCTGTTACCCTCCCACCACATGTCACAGGGACTGTAATGTATCCTGTTACCCTTCCACCCCCTGTTACGTGGACTGTACTGTATCCTGTTACCCTCCCAGCCCCTGTTACAGGGACTGTAATGTGTCCTGTTAGCCTGCAACCCCCGTCACAGGGACTGTAATGTGTCCTGTTACTCTCCCACCCCCTATCACAGTGACTGTAATGTGTCCTGTTACCATACCACCCCCTGTCACAGGGACTGTAATGTGTCCTGTTACCCCCCCAACCCCTGTTACAGGGACTGTAATGTGTCCTGTTACCCTCCAATGCACTGTTACTGGGACTGTAATGTGTCCTGTTACCCTCCCACCCCGTTACAACGATTGTAATGTGTCCTGTTACCCTCCCACCCTCTGTTACAGGGAGTGTAATATGCCCTGTTACCCTCCCACCCGCTGTCACAGGGGCTGTAATGTGTCCTGTTACCCTCCCACCCCCTGTCACAGGGACTGTAATGTGTCCTGTTACTCTCCCACCCCCTATCACAGTGACTGTAATGTGTCCTGTTACCCTTCCACCCCCTGTCACAGGGACTGTAATGTGTCCTGTTACCACCCCCAACCCCTGTTACAGCGACTGTAATGTGTCCTGTTACCCTCCAACGCACTGTTACAGGGACTGTAATGTGTCCTGTTACCCTCCCACCCCGTTACAACGACTGTAATGTGTCCTGTTACCCTCCCACCCTCTGTTACAGGGACTGTAATATGCCCTGTTACCCTCCCACCCGCTGTCACAGGGACTGTAATGTGTCCTGTTACCCTCCTCCTGTCACAGGGGCTGTAATGTGTCCTGTTCCCTTCCCACCCCCTGTCATGGGCACTATAATGTGTCCTTTTCCTCTCCCACCCTCTGTTACGGGGACTGTAATGTGTCCTGTTACCCTCCCACCCCTTGTTACAAGGACTGTAATGTGTCCTGTTACCCTCCCGTCCCCTGTCACAGGGACTAATATGTGTCCTGTTACCCTCCCACCCCGTCACAGGGACTGTAATGTGTCCTGTTACCCTCCTCCTGTCACAGGGGCTGTAATGTGTCTTTTTACCTCCCACCTCCTGTCACAATGTCTGTAATGTGTCCTGTTCCCTTCCCATCCCCTGTCATGGGGACTGTAATGTGTCCTTTTCCTCTCCCACCCTCTGTTACGGGGACTGTAATGTGTCCTGTTATCCTCCCACCCCTTGTTACAAGGACTATAATGTGTCCTGTTACCCTCCCGCCCCCTGTCACAGGGGCTTTAATGTGTCCTGTTACCCTCCCACCCCCTGTGACAGGGACTGTAATGTGTCCTGTTACCCTCCAATGCACAGTTACTGGGACTGTAATGTGTCCTGTTACCCTCCCACCTCGTTACAACGACTGTAATGTGTCCTGTTACCCTCCCACTCTCTGTTACGGGGACTGTAATATGCCCTGTTACCCTCCCACCCCCTGTCACAGGGACTGTAATGTGTCCTGTTACTCTCCCACCCCCTATCACAGTGACTGTAATGTGTCCTGTTACCCTACCACCCCCTGTCACAGGGACTGTAATGTGTCCTGTTGCCCCCCCAACCCCTGTTACAGGGACTGTAATGTGTCCTGTTACCCTCCAACGCACTGTTACAGGGACTGTAATGTGTCCTGTTACCCTCCCACCCCCTGTCACAGGGCTCTAATGTGTCCTGTTACCCCCCCCCCACCCCCTGTTACAGGGACTGTAATGTGTCCTGTTACCCTCCCACCCCCTGTTACAGGGACTGTAATGTGTCCTGTTACCCTCCCACCCCTGTTACCGGGACTGTAATCTGTCCTGTTACCCTCCCCCAGCCACAGGCACTGTAATGTGGCCTGTTACCCTCCCACCCCCTGTCACAGGGTTTGCAATATGTCCTGTTACCCTCCCATCCCTTGTTACCCTCCCACCCCATGTCACAGGGATTGTAATGTGTCCTGTTACCCTCCCACCCCCTGTCACAGGGACTGTAATGTGTCCAGATACCCTCCCACCCTGTTATAGGGACTGTAATGTGTCCTGATACCCTTCCACCCCCTGTTAGAGGGACTGTAATGTGTCCTGTTACCCTCCCACCCCCTGTTACAGGATCTGTGATGTGTCCCGTTACCCTCCGACCCCCTGTTACAGTGACTGTGATGTGTCCTGTTACCCTCCCCCTGTCACTGGGACTGTAATGTGTCCTGTTACCCTCGCCCTGTTACAGGGACTGTAATGTATCATATTACCCTCCCCCTTTCCCAGGGACTGTAATGTGTCCTGTTACCCTCCCGTCACCTGTCACAGGGGCTGTAATGTATCCTGTTGCCCTTCCACCCCCTGTTACGTGGACTGGACTGTATCCTGTTACCCTCCCAGCCCCTGTTACAGGGACTGTAATGTGTCCTGTTAGCCTGCAACCCCCTGTCACAGGGTCTGTAATATATCCTGTTACCCTCCCACCACTTGTTACAGGGACTGTAATGTATCATATTACCCTCCCCCTTTAACAGGGACTGTAATGTGTCCTGTTACCCTCCCATCACCTGTCACTGGGACAGTAATGTATCCTGTTACCCTCCCACCCCCTGTTAGGTGGACTGTAATGTATCCTGTTACCCTCCCCTCCCCCAGTCACAGAGGCTGTAACGTGTCCTGTTACCCTCCCCCCTATTACAGGGACGGTAACGTGTCCTGTTTCCTTCACCCTCTCACAGGGCCTGTAATGTTTCCTGTTACCTCCCCTCTGTCACAGAAACTGTATTGTGCCCTGTTACCCTCCCCCCGTTACAGGGACTGTAATGTGTCCTGTTTCCCTCCCATCCCCTGTCACAGGGACTGTAATGTGTCCTGTTACTCTCCCACCCCCTATCACAGTGACTGTAATGTGTCCTGTTACCATACCACCCCCTGTCACAGGGACTGTAATGTGTCCTGTTACCCCCCCAACCCCTGTTACAAGGACTGTAATGTGTCCTGTTACCCTCCAATGCACTGTTACTGGGACTGTAATGTGTCCTGTTACCGTCCCACCCCGTTACAACGACTGTAATGTGTCCTGTTACCCTCCCACCCTCTGTTACAGGGACTGTAATATGCCCTGTTACCCTCCCACCCACTGTCACATGGGCTGTAATGTGTCCTGTTACCCTCCCACCCCCTGTCACAGGGACTGTAATGTGTCCTGTTACCCTCCCACCCCCCGTCACAGGGATTGTAATGTGTCCTGTTACCCTCCTCCTGTCACAGGGACTGTGATGTGTCCTGTTACCCTCCTGCTGTCACAGGGGCTTTAATGTGTCCTGTTACCCTCCCACCCCCGTCACAGGGACTGTAATGTGTCCTGTTATCCTCCCACCCCCTGTTACAGGGACTGTAATGTGTCTTTTTCCCCTCCCACCCTCTGTTACGGGAACTGTAATGTGTCCTGTTACCTTCCCACCCCTGTAACAGGGACTGTAATGTGACCAGTTACCCTCCCACCCCCTGTTACAGGGACTGTAATGTGTCCTCTTACCCTCCCACCCCCTGTCACGGGGACTGTAATGTGTCCTGTTACACTCCCACCCTCTGTTACGGGGACTGTAATGTGTCCTGTTACCCTCCCACCCCCTTTTACAGGGACTGTGATGTGTCCAGTTACCCTCCGACCCCCTGTTACAGTGACTGTGATGTGTCCTGTTACCCTCCACCTGTCACTGGAACTGTAATGTGTGCTGTTACCCTCCCCCTGTTATATGGACTGTAATGTGTCCTGTTACTCTCCCCCTTTCACAGGGGCTGTAATGTGTCCTGTTACCCTCCCACCACCTGTCACAGGGACTCTAATGTATCCTGTTACCCTCCCACCCCCGGTTACGTGGACTGTAATGTATCCTGTTACCCTCCCAGCCCCTGTTACAGGGACTGTAATGTGTCCTGTTAGCCTCCCACCCCCTGTCACAGGGTCTGTAATGTATCCTGTTACCCTCCCGCAAAACGAACTGTCCTGTTACCCTCCAACCCCCTGTTACAGGGACTAAAATGTATCATATTACCCTCCCCCTTTCACAGGGACTGTAATGTGTCCTGTTAGCCTCCCACCCCCTGTCACAGGGTCTGTAATATATCCTGTTAACCTCCCCTCCCCCTATCACAGAGGCTGTATTGTGTCCTGTTACCCTCCCCCCTATCACAGGGACGGTAACGAGTCCTGTTACCTTCACCCTCTTACAGGGCCTGTAATGTTTGCTGTTACCTCCCCTCTGTCACAGAGACTGTATTGTACCCTGTTACCCTCCCCCCTGTTACAGGGACTGTAATCTGTCCTGTTACCCTCCCACCCCCTCTTACAGGGACTGTAATGTGTCCTGTTACCCTCCCACCCTCTGTTAGAGGGACTGTAATGTGTCCTGTTACCCTCCCACCCACTGTTACAGGGACTGTAATATGCCCTGTTACCCTTCCACCCCCTGTCACAGGGACTGTAAAGTGTCCTGTTACCATCCTCCTTTCTCAGGAGCTGTAATGTGTCTCTTTTACCTCCCACCCCCTGTCACAAGGTCTGTAATGTGTCCTGTCCCCTTCCCACTCCCTGTCATGGGGACTGTAATGTGTCCTTTTCCCTTCCCACCCTCTGTTACAGGGACTGTAATGTGTCCTGTTACCCTCCCACCCCTTGTTACAAGGATTGTAATGTGTCCTGTTACCCTCCCGCCCCCTGTCACAGGGACTGTAATGTGTCCTGTTACCCTCCCACCCCCTGTTACAGGGACTGTGATGTGTCCTGTTACCCTCCGACCCCCTATTACAGTGACTGTGATGTGTCCTGTTACCCTCCTACTGTCACAGGGACTGTAATGTGTCCTGTTACTCTCCCCCTGTCACAGGGGCTGTAATGTTTTCTGTTACCCTCCCACCCCTTGTTACTTTGACTGTATTGTGTCCTGTTACTCTCCCACAAAAAGAAGTGTCCTGTTGCCCTCCAACCCCATGTTACAGGGACTGTAATGTATCATATTACCCTCCCCATTTCACAGGGACTGTAATGTATCCTGTTACCCTCCCACCACCTGTCACAGGGACTGTAATGTATCCTGTTAGCCTCCCAGCCCCTGTTACAGGGGCTGTAATGTGTCTTGTTAGCCTCCCACCCCCGTCACAGGGTCTGTAATGTATCCTGTTACCTCCCCTCCCCCCGTCACAGGGACGGTAACGTGTCCTGTTACCCTCACCCTGTCACAGGGCCTGTACTGTTTCCTGTTACTTCCCCTCTGTCACAGAGACTGTATTGTGCCCTGTTACCCTCCCCGCTGTTACAGGGACTATAATGTGTCCTGTTTCCCTCCCACCCCCTGTCACAGGGACTGTAATGTGTCCTGTTACACCCCCCAACCCCTGTTACAGGGATTGTAATGTGTCCAGTTACCCTCCCACCCACTCTTACAGGGACTGTAATGTGTCCTGTTACCCTCCCACCCCGTTACCCTCCCACAGGGATTGTAATGTGTCCTGTTACCCTCCCACCCCCTGTCACAAGGACTGTAATGTCTCCTGTTACCATCCCACCCTCTGTCACCGGGACTGTAATGTGTCCTGTTACCCTCCCATCCCCTGTTACAGGGGCTGTATTGTGTCCTGTTACCCTCCCCCTATCACAGGGACGGTAACGTGCCCTGTTAGCCTCACCCTGTCACAGGGCCTGTAATGTTTCCTATTACCTCCCCTCTGTCACAGAGACTGTATTGTGCCCTGTTACCCTCCCCCCTGTTACAGGGACTATAATGTGTCCTGTTTCCCTCCCACCACGTCCCAGGGACTGTAATGTATCCTATTACCCCCCACTCCCAACCCATGTTACAGGGATTGTAATTTGTCCACTTACCCTCCCACCCACTGTTACAGGGACTGTCATGTGTCCTGTTACTCTGCCACCCCCTATCACCGTGACTGTAGTGTGTCCTGTTACTCTCCCACCCCCTATCGCCGTGACTGTAATGTGTCCTATTACCCTCCCACCCCCTGTCACAAGGACGGTAATGTGTCCTGTTACCCTCCCACCCCCTGTTACCCTCCCACCCACTGTCACAGGGATTGTAGTGTGTCCTGTTACCCTCCCACCCCCTTTCACCGGGACTGTAATGTGTCCTGTTACCCTCCCACCCCCTGTTACAGGGGCTGTATTGTGTCCTGTTACCCTCCCACCCCCTGTCACAGGGACTGTAATATGTCCTGATACCCTCCCACCCCCGTCACAGGGACTGTAATGTGTCCTGTTACACTCCCATCCCCTGTTACAGGGACTGTAATGTGTCCTGTTACCCTTCCACCCCCTGTTAGAGGGACTGTAATGTGCCCTGTTACCCTCCCACCCCCGTATACAGGGACTGTGATGTGTCCCGTTACCCTCCGACCCCCTGTTACAGTGACTGTGATGTGTCCTGTTACCCTCCCCCTGTCACTGGGTCTGTAATATCTCCTGTTACCTTCCCACCCCTTGTTACAGGGACTGTAATGTATCATATTACGCTCCCTCTTTTACAGGGACTGTAATGTGTCCTGTTACCCTCCCATCACCTGTCACTGGGACGGTAATGTATCCTGTTACCCTCCCACCCCCTGTTAGGTGGACTGTAATGTATCCTGTTACCCTCCCAGCCCCTGTCACAGGGTCTGTAATGTATCCTGTTACCCTCCCCCCATCACAGAGGCTGTAACGTGTCCTTTTACCCTCCCCCCTATCACAGGGACGGTAACGTGTCCTGTTACCTTCACCCTCTCACAGGGCCTATAATGTTTCCTGTTACCTCCCCTCTGTCACAGAGACTGTATTGTGCCCTGTTACCCTCCCTCCTGTTACAGGGACTGTAATGTGTCCTGTTTCCCTCCCACCCCCTGTCACAGGGACTGTAATGTGTCCTGTTACTCTCCCACCCCCTATCACAGTGACTGTAATGTGTCCTGTTACCCCCCCCCCCAACCCCTGTTACAGGGACTGTAATGTGTCCTGTTACCCTCCAACGCACTGTTACAGGGACTGTAATGTGTCCTGTTACCCTCCCACCCCGTTACAACGACTGTAATGTGTCCTGTTACCCTCCCACCCTCTGTTACAGGGACTGTAATATGCCCTGTTACCCTCCCACCCGCTGTCACAGGGACTGTATTGTGTCCTGTTACCCTCCTCCTGTCACAGGGGCTGTACTGTGTCTTTTTTACCTCCCACCTCCTGTCACAAAGTCTGTAATGTGTCCTGTTCCCTTCCCACCCCCTGTCATGGGGACTGTAATGTGTCCTTTTCCTCTCCCACCCTCTGTTATGGGGACTGTAATGTGTCCTGTTATCCTCCCACCCCTTGTTACAAGGACTGTAATGTGTCCTGTTACCCTCCCGCCCCCCTGTCACAGGGGCTTTAATGTGTCCTGTTACCCTCCCACCCCGTCACAGGGACTGTAATGTGTCCTGTTACCCTCCCACCCCCGTCACAGGGAGTGTATTGTGTCCTGTTACCCTCCCACCCCCTGTGACAGGGACTGTAATGTGTCCTGTTACCCTCCCCCAGCCACAGGGACTGTAATGTGGCCTGTTACCCTCCCAAACCCTGTCACAGGGACTGCAATATGTCCTGTTACCCTCCCCTCCCTTGTTACCCTCCCACCCCATGTCACAGGGATTGTAATGTGTCCTGTTACCCTCCCACCCCCTGTAACAGGGACTGTAATGTGTCCAGATACCCTCCCACCCTGTTATAGGGACTGTAATGTGTCCTGATACCCTTCCACCCACTGTTAGAGGGACTGTAATGTGTCCTGTTACCCTCCCACCCCCTGTTACAGGGACTGTGATGTGTCCCGTTACCCTCCGACCCCCTGTTACAGTGACTGTGATGTGTCCTGTTACCCTCCCCCTGTCACTGGGACTGTAATATGTCCTGTTACCCTCGCCCTGTTACAGGGACTGTAATGTATCATATTACCCTCCCCCTTTCACAGGGACTGTAATATGTCCTGTTACCCTCCCACCACCTGTCACAGGGACTGTACTGTATACTGTTACCCTCCCAGCCCCTGTTACAGGGACTGTAATGTGTCCTGTTAGCCTGCAACCCCCGTCACAGGGTCTGTAATATCTACTGTTACCCTCCCACCCCATGTTACAGGGACTGTAATGTATCATATTACCCTCCCCCTTTCACAGGGACTGTAATGTGTCCTGTTCCCCTCCCATCCCCTGTCACAGGGACTGTAATGTGTACTGTTACCCTCCTCCCTGTCACAGGGACTGTAATGTGTCCTGTTACCCTCCTCCTGTCACAGGGACTGTAATGTGTCCTGTTACCCTCCCACCCCCTGTCACAGGAACTGTAATGTCTGCTGTTACCCTCCCACCCCCTGTTACAGGGACTGTGCTATGTCCTGTTACCCTCCCACCCCCTGTTACAGGGACTGTAGTGTGTCCTGTTATCCTCCCTCCCCCTGTTAAAGGGACTGTAATGTGTTCTGTTACCCTTCCACCCACTGTTACCGGGACTGTAATGTGTTTGGTTACCCTTCCACCCACTGTTACCGGGACTGTAATGTGTCCTGTTACCCTCCCCCAGCCACATGGACTGTAATGTGGCCTGTTACCCTCCCACCCCCTGTCACAGGGACTGCAATATGTCCTGTTACCCTCCCATCCCTTGTTACCCTCCCACCCCCTGTCACAGGGATTGTAATGTGTCCTGTTACCCTCCCACCCCCTGTCACAGGGACTGTAATATGTCCAGATACACTCCCACCCCGTTATAGGGACTGTAATGTGTCCTGATACCCTCCCACCCCCTGTCACAGGGACTGTAATGTGTCCTGTTACACTCCCATCCCCTGTTACAGGGACTGTAATGTGTCCTGTTACCCTTCCACCCCCTCTTAGAGGGACTGTAATGTGTCCTGTTACCCTCCCACCCCCTGTTACAGGGAGTGTGATGTGTCCCGTTACCCTCCGACCCCCTGTCACAGTGACTGTGATGTGTCCTGTTACCCTCCCCCTGTCACTGGGACTGTAATGTGTCCTGTTACCCTCGCCCTGTTACAGGGACTGTAATGTATCATATTTCCCTCCCCCTTTCACAGGGACTGTAATGTGTCCTGTTACCCTCCCAGCCCCTGTTACAGGGACTGTAATGTGTCCTGTTAGCCTGCAACCCCCTGTCACAGGTTCTGTAATATCTCCTGTTACCTTCCCACCCCTTGTTACAGGGACTGTAATGTATCATATTACCCTCCCTCTTTCACAGGGACTGTAATGTGTCCTGTTACCCTCCCATCACCTGTCACTGGGACGGTAATGTATCCTGTTACCCTCCCACCCCCTGTTAGGTGGACTGTAATGTATCCTGTTACCCTCCCAGCCCCTGTCACAGGGTCTGTAATGTATCCTGTTACCCTCCCCTCCCCCCGTCACAGAGGCTGTAACGTGTCCTTTTACCCTCCCCCCTATCACAGGGACGGTAACGTGTCCTGTTACCTTCACCCTCTCACAGGGCCTATAATGTTTCCTGTAACCTCCCCTCTGTCACAGAGACTGTATTGTGCCCTGTTACCCTCCCTCCTGTTACAGGGATTGTAATGTGTCCTGTTTCCCTCCCACCCCCTGTCACAGGGACTGTAATGTGTCCTGTTACTCTCCCACCCCCTATCACAGTGACTGTAACGTGTCCTGTTACCCTACCACCCCCTGTCACAGGGACTGTAATGTGTCCTGTTACCCCCCCCAACGGACTGTTACAGGGACTGTAATGTGTCCTGTTACCCTCCCACCCCGTTACAACGACTGTAATGTGTCCTGTTACCCTCCCACCCTCTGTTACAGGGACTGTAATATGCCCTGTTACCCTCCCACCCACTGTCACAGGGGCTGTAATGTGTCCTGTTACCCTCCCACCCCCTGTCACAGGGACTGTAATGTGTCCTGTTACTCTCCCACCCCCTATCACAGGGACTGTAATGTGTCCTGTTACCCCCCCAACCCCTGTTACAGAGACTGTAATGTGTCCTGTTACCCTCCAACGCACTGTTACAGGGACTGTAATGTGTCCTGTTACCCTCCCACCCCGTTACAACGACTGTAATGTGTCCTGTTACCCTCCCACCCTCTGTTACAGGGACTGTAATATGCCCTGTTACCCTCCCACCCGCTGTCACAGGGACTGTATTGTGTCCTGTTACCCTCCTCCTGTCACAGGGGCTGTAATGTGTCTTTTGTACCTCCCACCTCCTGTCACAATGTCTGTAATGTGTCCTGTTCCCTTCCCACCCCCTGCCATGGGGACTGTAATGTGTCCTTTTCCTCTCCCACCCTCTGTTACGGGGACTGTAATGTGTCCTGTTATCGTCCCACCCCTAGTTACAAGGACTGCAATGTGTCCTGTTACCCTCCCGCCCCCTGTCACAGGGGCTTTAATGTGTCCTGTTACCCTCCCACCCCCTGTCACAGGGAGTGTAATGTGTCCTGTTACCCTCCCACCCCCTGTGACAGGGACTGTAATGTGTCCTGTTACCCTCCCCCAGCCACAGGGACTGTAATGTGGCCTGTTACCCTCCCACCCCCTGTCACAGGGATTGCAATATGTCCTGTTACCCTCCTATCCCTTGTTACCCTCCCACCCCATGTCACAGGGATTGTAATGTGTCCTGTTACCCTCCCACCCCCTGTCACAGGGACTGTAATGTGTCCAGATACCCTCCCACCCTGTTATAGGGACTGTAATGTGTCCTGATACCCTTCCACCCCCTGTTAGAGAGACTGTAATGTGTCCTGTTACCCTCCCACCCCCTGTTACAGGGACTGTGATGTGTCCCGTTACCCTCCGACCCCCTGTTACAGTGACTGTGATGTGTCCTGTTACCCTCCCCCTGTCACTGGGACTGTAATGTGTCCTGTTACCCTCGCCCTGTTACAGGGACTGTAATGTATCATATTACCCTCCCCCTTTCACAGGGACTGTAATGTGTCCTGTTACCCTCCCACCACCTGTCACAGGGACTGTAATGTATCCTGTTACCCTTCCACCCATTGTTACGTGGACTGTACTGTATTCTGTTACCCTCCCAGCCCCTGTTACAGGGACTGTAATGTGTCCTGTTAGCCTGCAATCCCCTGTCACAGGGACTGTAGTGTGTCCTGTTACCCTCCCACCACATGTCACAGGGACTGTAATGTATCCTGTTACCCTTCCACCCCCTGTTACGTGGACTGTACTGTATCCTGTTACCCTCCCAGCCTCTGTTACAGGGACTGTAATGTGTCCTGTTAGCCTGCAACCCCCGTCACAGGGACTGTAATGTGTCCTGTTACTCTCCCACCCCCTATCACAGTGACTGTAATGTGTCCTGTTACCATACCACCCCCTGTCACAGGGACTGTAATGTGTCCTGTTACCCCCCCAACCCCTGTTACAGGGACTGTAATGTGTCCTGTTACCCTCCAATGCACTGTTACTGGGACTGTAATGTGTCCTGTTACCCTCCCACCCCGTTACAACGATTGTAATGTGTCCTGTTACCCTCCCACCCTCTGTTACAGGGAGTGTAATATGCCCTGTTACCCTCCCACCCGCTGTCACAGTGGCTGTAATGTGTCCTGTTACCCTCCCACCCCCTGTCACAGGGACTGTAATGTGTCCTGTTACTCTCCCACCCCCTATCACAGTGACTGTAATGTGTCCTGTTACCCTACCACCCCCTGTCACAGGGACTGTAATGTGTCCTGTTACCACCCCCAACCCCTGTTACAGCGACTGTAATGTGTCCTGTTACCCTCCAACGCACTGTTACAGGGACTGTAATGTGTCCTGTTACCCTCCCACCCCGTTACAACGACTGTAATGTGTCCTGTTACCCTCCCACCCTCTGTTACAGGGACTGTAATATGCCCTGTTACCCTCCCACCCGCTGTCACAGGGACTGTAATGTGTCCTGTTACCCTCCTCCTGTCACAGGGGCTGTAATGTGTCCTGTTCCCTTCCCACCCCCTGTCATGGGCACTATAATGTGTCCTTTTCCTCTCCCACCCTCTGTTACGGGGACTGTAATGTGTCCTGTTACCCTCCCACCCCTTGTTACAAGGACTGTAATGTGTCCTGTTACCCTCCCGTCCCCTGTCACAGGGACTAATATGTGTCCTGTTACCCTCCCACCCCGTCACAGGGACTGTAATGTGTCCTGTTACCCTCCTCCTGTCACAGGGGCTGTAATGTGTCTTTTTTACCTCCCACCTCCTGTCACAATGTCTGTAATGTGTCCTGTTCCCTTCCCATCCCCTGTCATGGGGACTGTAATGTGTCCTTTTCCTCTCCCACCCTCTGTTACGGGGACTGTAATGTGTCCTGTTATCCTCCCACCCCTTGTTACAAGGACTATAATGTGTCCTGTTACCCTCCCGCCCCCTGTCACAGGGGCTTTAATGTGTCCTGTTACCCTCCCACCCCCTGTGACAGGGACTGTAATGTGTCCTGTTACCCTCCAATGCACAGTTACTGGGACTGTAATGTGTCCTGTTACCCTCCCACCCCGTTACAACGACTGTAATGTGTCCTGTTACCCTCCCACTCTCTGTTACGGGGACTGTAATATGCCCTGTTACCCTCCCACCCGCTGTCACAGGGGCTGTAATGTGTCCTGTTACCCTCCCACCCCCTGTCACAGGGACTGTAATGTGTCCTGTTACTCTCCCACCCCCTATCACAGTGACTGTAATGTGTCCTGTTACCCTACCACCCCCTGTCACAGGGACTGTAATGTGTCCTGTTGCCCCCCCAACCCCTGTTACAGGGACTGTAATGTGTCCTGTTACCCTCCCACCACCTGTCACAGAGACTGTAATGTATCCTGTTACCCTTCCACCCCCTGTTACGTGGACTGTACTGTATCCTGTTACCCTCCCAGCCCCTGTTACAGGGACTGTAATGTGTCCTGTTAGCCTGCAATCCCCTGTCACAGGGACTGTAGTGTGTCCTGTTACCCTCCCACCACATGTCACAGGGACTGTAATGTATCCTGTTACCCTTCCACCCCCTGTTACGTGGACTGTACTGTATCCTGTTACCCTCCCAGCCTCTGTTACAGGGACTGTAATGTGTCCTGTTAGCCTGCAACCCCCGTCACAGGGACTGTAATGTGTCCTGTTACTCTCCCACCCCCTATCACAGTGACTGTAATGTGTCCTGTTACCATACCACCCCCTGTCACAGGGACTGTAATGTGTCCTGTTACCCCCCCAACCCCTGTTACAGGGACTGTAATGTGTCCTGTTACCCTCCAATGCACTGTTACTGGGACTGTAATGTGTCCTGTTACCCTCCCACCCCGTTACAACGATTGTAATGTGTCCTGTTACCCTCCCACCCTCTGTTACAGGGAGTGTAATATGCCCTGTTACCCTCCCACCCGCTGTCACAGGGGCTGTAATGTGTCCTGTTACCCTCCCACCCCCTGTCACAGGGACTGTAATGTGTCCTGTTACTCTCCCACCCCCCTATCACAGTGACTGTAATGTGTCCTGTTACCCTACCACCCCCTGTCACAGGGACTGTAATGTGTCCTGTTACCACCCCCAACCCCTGTTACAGCGACTGTAATGTGTCCTGTTACCCTCCAACGCACTGTTACAGGGACTGTAATGTGTCCTGTTACCCTCCCACCCCGTTACAATGACTGTAATGTGTCCTGTTACCCTCCCACCCTCTGTTACAGGGACTGTAATATGCCCTGTTACCCTCCCACCCGCTGTCACAGGGACTGTAATGTGTCCTGTTACCCTCCTCCTGTCACAGGGGCTGTAATGTGTCCTGTTCCCTTCCCACCCCCTGTCATGGGCACTATAATGTGTCCTTTTCCTCTCCCACCCTCTGTTACGGGGACTGTAATGTGTCCTGTTACCCTCCCACCCCTTGTTACAAGGACTGTAATGTGTCCTGTTACCCTCCCGTCCCCTGTCACAGGGACTAATATGTGTCCTGTTACCCTCCCACCCCGTCACAGGGACTGTAATGTGTCCTGTTACCCTCCTCCTGTCACAGGGGCTGTAATGTGTCTTTTTTACCTCCCACCTCCTGTCACAATGTCTGTAATGTGTCCTGTTCCCTTCCCATCCCCTGTCATGGGGACTGTAATGTGTCCTTTCCTCTCCCACCCTCTGTTACGGGGACTGTAATGTGTCCTGTTATCCTCCCACCCCTTGTTACAAGGACTATAATGTGTCCTGTTACCCTCCCGCCCCCTGTCACAGGGGCTTTAATGTGTCCTGTTACCCTCCCACCCCCTGTGACAGGGACTGTAATGTGTC
Organism: Carcharodon carcharias; assembly: GCF_017639515.1. Classification (NCBI taxonomy): domain Eukaryota; kingdom Metazoa; phylum Chordata; class Chondrichthyes; order Lamniformes; family Lamnidae; genus Carcharodon; species Carcharodon carcharias. The sequence goes on from NC_054490.1 coordinate 16,661,932, forward strand.
CTGTTACCCTCCAATGCACAGTTACTGGGACTGTAATGTGTCCTGTTACCCTCCCACCCCGTTACAACGACTGTAATGTGTCCTGTTACCCTCCCACTCTCTGTTACGGGGACTGTAATATGCCCTGTTACCCTCCCACCCGCTGTCACAGGGGCTGTAATGTGTCCTGTTACCCTCCCACCCCCTGTCACAGGGGCTGTAATGTGTCCTGTTACCCTCCCACCCCCTGTCACAGGGACTGTAATGTGTCCTGTTACTCTCCCACCCCCTATCACAGTGACTGTAGTGTGTCCTGTTACCCTACCACCCCCTGTCACAGGGACTGTAATGTGTCCTGTTGCCCCCCCAACCCCTGTTACAGGGACTGTAATGTGTCCTGTTACCCTCCAACGCACTGTTACAGGGACTGTAATGTGTCCTGTTACCCTCCCACCCCCTGTCACAGGGCTCTAATGTGTCCTGTTACCCCCCCCCCACCCCGTTACAGGGACTGTAATGTGTCCTGTTACCCTCCCACCCCCTGTTACAGGGACTGTAATGTGTCCTGTTACCCTCCCACCCCTGTTACCGGGACTGTAATCTGTCCTGTTACCCTCCCCCAGCCACAGGGACTGTAATGTGGCCTGTTACCCTCCCACCCCCTGTCACAGGGATTGCAATATGTCCTGTTACCCTCCCATCCCTTGTTACCCTCCCACCCCATGTCACAGGGATTGTAATGTGTCCTGTTACCCTCCCACCCCCTGTCACAGGGACTGTAATGTGTCCAGATACCCTCCCACCCTGTTATAGGGACTGTAATGTGTCCTGATACCCTTCCACCCCCTGTTAGAGGGACTGTAATGTGTCCTGTTACCCTCCCACCCCCTGTTACAGGATCTGTGATGTGTCCCGTTACCCTCCGACCCCCTGTTACAGTGACTGTGATGTGTCCTGTTACCCTCCCCCTGTCACTGGGACTGTAATGTGTCCTGTTACCCTCGCCCTGTTACAGGGACTGTAATGTATCATATTGCCCTCCCCCTTTCCCAGGGACTGTAATGTGTCCTGTTACCCTCCCGTCACCTGTCACAGGGGCTGTAATGTATCCTGTTGCCCTTCCACCCCCTGTTACGTGGACTGGACTGTATCCTGTTACCCTCCCAGCCCCTGTTACAGGGACTGTAATGTGTCCTGTTAGCCTGCAACCCCCTGTCACAGGGTCTGTAATATATCCTGTTACCCTCCCACCCCTTGTTACAGGGACTGTAATGTATCATATTACCCTCCCCCTTTAACAGTGACTGTAATGTGTCCTGTTACCCTCCCATCACCTGTCACTGGGACAGTAATGTATCCTGTTACCCTCCCACCCCCTGTTAGGTGGACTGTAATGTATCCTGTTACCCTCCCCTCCCCCAGTCACAGAGGCTGTAACGTGTCCTGTTACCCTCCCCCCTATCACAGGGACGGTAACGTGTCCTGTTTCCTTCACCCTCTCACAGGGCCTGTAATGTTTCCTGTTACCTCCCCTCTGTCACAGAAACTGTATTGTGCCCTGTTACCCTCCCCCCGTTACAGGGACTGTAATGTGTCCTGTTTCCCTCCCATCCCCTGTCACAGGGACTGTAATGTGTCCTGTTACTCTCCCACCCCCTATCACAGTGACTGTAATGTGTCCTGTTACCATACCACCCCCTGTCACAGGGACTGTAATGTGTCCTGTTACCCCCCCAACCCCTGTTACAAGGACTGTAATGTGTCCTGTTACCCTCCAATGCACTGTTACTGGGACTGTAATGTGTCCTGTTACCGTCCCACCCCGTTACAACGACTGTAATGTGTCCTGTTACCCTCCCACCCTCTGTTACAGGGACTGTAATATGCCCTGTTACCCTCCCACCCACTGTCACATGGGCTGTAATGTGTCCTGTTACCCTCCCACCCCCTGTCACAGGGACTGTAATGTGTCCTGTTACCCTCCCACCCCCCGTCACAGGGATTGTAATGTGTCCTGTTACCCTCCTCCTGTCACAGGGACTGTGATGTGTCCTGTTACCCTCCTGCTGTCACAGGGGCTTTAATGTGTCCTGTTACCCTCCCACCCCCTGTCACAGGGACTGTAATGTGTCCTGTTATCCTCCCACCCCCTGTTACAGGGACTGTAATATGTCTTTTTCCCCTCCCACCCTCTGTTACGGGAACTGTAATGTGTCCTGTTACCTTCCCACCCCTGTAACAGGGACTGTAATGTGACCAGTTACCCTCCCACCCCCTGTTACAGGGACTGTAATGTGTCCTCTTACCCTCCCACCCCCTGTCACGGGGACTGTAATATGTCCTGTTACACTCCCACCCTCTGTTACGGGGACTGTAATGTGTCCTGTTACCCTCCCACCCCCTTTTACAGGGACTGTGATGTGTCCAGTTACCCTCCGACCCCCTGTTACAGTGACTGTGATGTGTCCTGTTACCCTCCACCTGTCACTGGAACTGTAATGTGTGCTGTTACCCTCCCCCTGTTATATGGACTGTAATGTGTCCTGTTACTCTCCCCCTTTCACAGGGGCTGTAATGTGTCCTGTTACCCTCCCACCCCCGGTTACGTGGACTGTAATGTATCCTGTTACCCTCCCAGCCCCTGTTACAGGGACTGTAATGTGTCCTGTTAGCCTCCCACCCCCTGTCACAGGGTCTGTAATGTATCCTGTTACCCTCCCGCAAAAAGAACTGTCCTGTTACCCTCCAACCCCCTGTTACAGGGACTATAATGTATCATATTACCCTCCCCCTTTCACAGGGACTGTAATGTGTCCTGTTAGCCTCCCACCCCCTGTCACAGGGTCTGTAATATATCCTGTTAACCTCCCCTCCCCCTATCACAGAGGCTGTATTGTGTCCTGTTACCCTCCCCCCTATCACAGGGACGGTAACGAGTCCTGTTACCTTCACCCTCTTACAGGGCCTGTAATGTTTGCTGTTACCTCCCCTCTGTCACAGAGACTGTATTGTACCCTGTTACCCTCCCCCCTGTTACAGGGACTGTAATCTGTCCTGTTACCCTCCCACCCCCTCTTACAGGGACTGTAATGTGTCCTGTTACCCTCCCACCCTCTGTTAGAGGGACTGTAATGTGTCCTGTTACCCTCCCACCCACTGTTACAGGGACTGTAATATGCCCTGTTACCCTTCCACCCCCTGTCACAGGGACTGTAAAGTGTCCTGTTACCATCCTCCTTTCTCAGGAGCTGTAATGTGTCTCTTTTACCTCCCACCCCCTGTCACAAGGTCTGTAATGTGTCCTGTCCCCTTCCCACCCCCTGTCATGGGGACTGTAATGTGTCCTTTTCCCTTCCCACCCTCTGTTACAGGGACTGTAATGTGTCCTGTTACCCTCCCACCCCTTGTTACAAGGATTGTAATGTGTCCTGTTACCCTCCCACCCCCTGTTACAGGGACTGTGATGTGTCCTGTTACCCTCCGACCCCCTATTACAGTGACTGTGATGTGTCCTGTTACCCTCCTACTGTCACAGGGACTGTAATGTGTCCTGTTACTCTCCCCCTGTCACAGGGGCTGTAATGTTTTCTGTTACCCTCCCACCCCTTGTTACTTTGACTGTATTGTGTCCTGTTACTCTCCCACAAAAAGAAGTGTCCTGTTGCCCTCCAACCCCATGTTACAGGGACTGTAATGTATCATATTACCCTCCCCATTTCACAGGGACTGTAATGTATCCTGTTACCCTCCCACCACCTGTCACAGGGACTGTAATGTATCCTGTTAGCCTCCCAGCCCCTGTTACAGGGGCTGTAATGTGTCCTGTTAGCCTCCCACCCCCGTCACAGGGTCTGTAATGTATCCTGTTACCTCCCCTCCCCCCGTCACAGGGACGGTAACGTGTCCTGTTACCCTCACCCTGTCACAGGGCCTGTACTGTTTCCTGTTACCTCCCCTCTGTCACAGAGACTGTATTGTGCCCTGTTACCCTCCCCGCTGTTACAGGGACTATAATGTGTCCTGTTTCCCTCCCACCCCCCTGTCACAGGGACTGTAATGTGTCCTGTTACACCCCCCAACCCCTGTTACAGGGATTGTAATGTGTCCAGTTACCCTCCCACCCACTCTTACAGGGACTGTAATGTGTCCTGTTACCCTCCCACCCCCTGTTACCCTCCCACAGGGATTGTAATGTGTCCTGTTACCCTCCCACCCCCTGTCACAAGGACTGTAATGTCTCCTGTTACCATCCCACCCTCTGTCACCGGGACTGTAATGTGTCCTGTTACCCTCCCATCCCCTGTTACAGGGGCTGTATTGTGTCCTGTTACCCTCCCCCTATCACAGGGACGGTAACGTGTCCTGTTAGCCTCACCCTGTCACAGGGCCTGTAATGTTTCCTATTACCTCCCCTCTGTCACAGAGACTGTATTGTGCCCTGTTACCCTCCCCCCTGTTACAGGGACTATAATGTGTCCTGTTTCCCTCCCACCACGTCCCAGGGACTGTAATGTATCCTGTTCCCCCCCACTCCCAACCCATGTTACAGGGATTGTAATTTGTCCACTTACCCTCCCACCCACTGTTACAGGGACTGTCATGTGTCCTGTTACTCTGCCACCCCCTATCACCGTGACTGTAGTGTGTCCTGTTACTCTCCCACCCCCTATCGCCGTGACTGTAATGTGTCCTATTACCCTCCCACCCCCTGTCACAAGGACGGTAATGTGTCCTGTTACCCTCCCACCCCCTGTTACCCTCCCACCCACTGTCACAGGGATTGTAGTGTGTCCTGTTACCCTCCCACCCCCTTTCACCGGGACTGTAATGTGTCCTGTTACCCTCCCACCCCCTGTTACAGGGGCTGTATTGTGTCCTGTTACCCTCCCACCCCCTGTCACAGGGACTGTAATGTGTCCTGATACCCTCCCACCCCCTGTTACAGGTGCTGTCATGTGTCCTGTTACCCTCCCACCCACTGTTACAGGGTCTGTAATATGCCCAGTTACCCTCACAGCCCCTGTCACAGAGGCTGTAATGTGTCCTGTTACCCTCCCGACCCTTGTCACAGGGTCTGTAATGTATCCTGTTACCTCCCCTCCCCCCGTCACAGGGACGGTAACGTGTCCTGTTACCCTCACCCTGTCACAGGGCCTGTAACGTTTCCTGTTACCTCCCTTCTGTCACAGAGACTGTATTGTGCCCTGTTACCCTCCCCCCTGTTACAGGGACTATAATGTGTCCTGTTTCCCTCCCACCCCCTGTCACAGGGACTGTAATGTGTCCTGTTACCCCCCTCCAACCCCTGTTACAGGGATTGTAATGTGTCCAGTTACCCTCCCACCCACTCTTACAGGGACTGTAATGTGTCCTGTTACTCTCCCACCCCCTATCACCGTGACTGTAATGTGTCCTGTTACTCTCCCACCCCCTGTCACAGGGACTGTAATGTGTCCTGTTACCCTCCCACCCCCTGTTACCCTCCCACAGGGATTGTAATGTGTCCTGTTACCCTCCCACCCCCTGTCACAGGGACTGTAATGTCTCCTGTTACCGTCCCACCCTCTGTCACCGGGACTGTAATGTGTCCTGTTACCCTCCCATCCCCTGTTACAGGGGCTGTATTGTGTCCTGTTACCCTCCCCCTATCACAGGGACGGTAACGTGTCCTGTTACCCTCACCCTGTCACAGGGCCTGTAATTTTTCCTGTTACCTCCCCTCTGTCACAGAGACTGTATTGTGCCCTGTTACCCTCCCCCCGTTACAGGGACAATAATGTGTCCTGTTTCCCTCCCACCCCGTCCCAGGGACTGTAATGTGTCCTGTTACCCCCCACTCCCAACCCCTGTTACAGGGATTGTAATTTGTCCACTTACCCTCCCACCCCGTCACAGGGACGGTAATGTGTCCTGTTACCCTCCCACCCCCTGTCACAGGGATTGTAATGTGTCCTGTTACCATCCCACCCCGTCACAGGGATTGTAATGTGTCCTGTTACCCTCCCACCCCCTGTCACAGGGACTGTAATGTGTCATGTTACCCTCCCACCCCCTTTCACCGGGACTGTAATGTGTCCTGTTACCCTCCCACCCCCTGTTACAGGGGCTGTATTGTGTCCTGTTACCCTCCCACCCCCGTCACAGGGACTGTAATGTGTCCTGATACCCTCCCACCCCCTGTTACAGGTGCTGTCATGTGTCCTGTTACCCTCCCACCCACTATTACAGGGTCTGTAATATGCCCAGTTAGCCTCCCAGCCCCTGTCAAAGAGGCTGTAATGTGTCCTGTTCCCCTCCCACCCCCTGTTACAGGGACTGTGATGTGTCCTGTTACCCTCCGACCCCCTGTTACAGTGACTGTGATGTGTCCTGTTACCCTCCCCCTGTCACTGGGACTGTAATGTGTCCTGTTAAGCTCCCCCTGTCACAGGGACTGTAATGTGTCCTGTTACTATCCCCCTGTCACAGGGGCTGTAATATGTCCTGTTACCCTACCACCCCTTGTTACAGGGACTGTATTGTGTCCTGTTACCCTCCCGCAAAAAGAAGTGACCAGTTACCCTCCAACCCCCTGTTACAGGGACTGTAATGTATCATATTACCCTCCCACCCCCTGTCACTGGGATGGTAATGTGTCCTGTTACCCTCCCACCCCGTTACAACGATTGTAATGTGTCCTGTTACCCTCCCACCCTCTGTTACAGGGAGTGTAATATGCCCTGTTACCCTCCCACCCGCTGTCACAGTGGCTGTAATGTGTCCTGTTACCCTCCCACCCCCTGTCACAGGGACTGTAATGTGTCCTGTTACTCTCCCACCCCCTATCACAGTGACTGTAATGTGTCCTGTTACCCTACCACCCCCTGTCACAGGGACTGTAATGTGTCCTGTTACCACCCCCAACCCCTGTTACAGCGACTGTAATGTGTCCTGTTACCCTCCAACGCACTGTTACAGGGACTGTAATGTGTCCTGTTACCCTCCCACCCCGTTACAACGACTGTAATGTGTCCTGTTACCCTCCCACCCTCTGTTACAGGGACTGTAATATGCCCTGTTACCCTCCCACCCGCTGTCACAGGGACTGTAATGTGTCCTGTTACCCTCCTCCTGTCACAGGGGCTGTAATGTGTCCTGTTCCCTTCCCACCCCCTGTCATGGGCACTATAATGTGTCCTTTTCCTCTCCCACCCTCTGTTACGGGGACTGTAATGTGTCCTGTTACCCTCCCACCCCTTGTTACAAGGACTGTAATGTGTCCTGTTACCCTCCCGTCCCCTGTCACAGGGACTAATATGTGTCCTGTTACCCTCCCACCCCGTCACAGGGACTGTAATGTGTCCTGTTACCCTCCTCCTGTCACAGGGGCTGTAATGTGTCTTTTTTACCTCCCACCTCCTGTCACAATGTCTGTAATGTGTCCTGTTCCCTTCCCATCCCCTGTCATGGGGACTGTAATGTGTCCTTTTCCTCTCCCACCCTCTGTTACGGGGACTGTAATGTGTCCTGTTATCCTCCCACCCCTTGTTACAAGGACTATAATGTGTCCTGTTACCCTCCCGCCCCCTGTCACAGGGGCTTTAATGTGTCCTGTTACCCTCCCACCCCCTGTGACAGGGACTGTAATGTGTCCTGTTACCCTCCAATGCACAGTTACTGGGACTGTAATGTGTCCTGTTACCCTCCCACCCCGTTACAACGACTGTAATGTGTCCTGTTACCCTCCCACTCTCTGTTACGGGGACTGTAATATGCCCTGTTACCCTCCCACCCGCTGTCACAGGGGCTGTAATGTGTCCTGTTACCCTCCCACCCCCTGTCACAGGGACTGTAATGTGTCCTGTTACTCTCCCACCCCCTATCACAGTGACTGTAATGTGTCCTGTTACCCTACCACCCCCTGTCACAGGGACTGTAATGTGTCCTGTTGCCCCCCCAACCCCTGTTACAGGGACTGTAATGTGTCCTGTTACCCTCCCACCACCTGTCACAGAGACTGTAATGTATCCTGTTACCCTTCCACCCCCTGTTACGTGGACTGTACTGTATCCTGTTACCCTCCCAGCCCCTGTTACAGGGACTGTAATGTGTCCTGTTAGCCTGCAATCCCCTGTCACAGGGACTGTAGTGTGTCCTGTTACCCTCCCACCACATGTCACAGGGACTGTAATGTATCCTGTTACCCTTCCACCCCCTGTTACGTGGACTGTACTGTATCCTGTTACCCTCCCAGCCTCTGTTACAGGGACTGTAATGTGTCCTGTTAGCCTGCAACCCCCGTCACAGGGACTGTAATGTGTCCTGTTACTCTCCCACCCCCTATCACAGTGACTGTAATGTGTCCTGTTACCATACCACCCCCTGTCACAGGGACTGTAATGTGTCCTGTTACCCCCCCAACCCCTGTTACAGGGACTGTAATGTGTCCTGTTACCCTCCAATGCACTGTTACTGGGACTGTAATGTGTCCTGTTACCCTCCCACCCCGTTACAACGATTGTAATGTGTCCTGTTACCCTCCCACCCTCTGTTACAGGGAGTGTAATATGCCCTGTTACCCTCCCACCCGCTGTCACAGGGGCTGTAATGTGTCCTGTTACCCTCCCACCCCCTGTCACAGGGACTGTAATGTGTCCTGTTACTCTCCCACCCCCTATCACAGTGACTGTAATGTGTCCTGTTACCCTACCACCCCCTGTCACAGGGACTGTAATGTGTCCTGTTACCACCCCCAACCCCTGTTACAGCGACTGTAATGTGTCCTGTTACCCTCCAACGCACTGTTACAGGGACTGTAATGTGTCCTGTTACCCTCCCACCCCGTTACAATGACTGTAATGTGTCCTGTTACCCTCCCACCCTCTGTTACAGGGACTGTAATATGCCCTGTTACCCTCCCACCCGCTGTCACAGGGACTGTAATGTGTCCTGTTACCCTCCTCCTGTCACAGGGGCTGTAATGTGTCCTGTTCCCTTCCCACCCCCTGTCATGGGCACTATAATGTGTCCTTTTCCTCTCCCACCCTCTGTTACGGGGACTGTAATGTGTCCTGTTACCCTCCCACCCCTTGTTACAAGGACTGTAATGTGTCCTGTTACCCTCCCGTCCCCTGTCACAGGGACTAATATGTGTCCTGTTACCCTCCCACCCCGTCACAGGGACTGTAATGTGTCCTGTTACCCTCCTCCTGTCACAGGGGCTGTAATGTGTCTTTTTTACCTCCCACCTCCTGTCACAATGTCTGTAATGTGTCCTGTTCCCTTCCCATCCCCTGTCATGGGGACTGTAATGTGTCCTTTCCTCTCCCACCCTCTGTTACGGGGACTGTAATGTGTCCTGTTATCCTCCCACCCCTTGTTACAAGGACTATAATGTGTCCTGTTACCCTCCCGCCCCCTGTCACAGGGGCTTTAATGTGTCCTGTTACCCTCCCACCCCCTGTGACAGGGACTGTAATGTGTCCTGTTACCCTCCAATGCACAGTTACTGGGACTGTAATGTGTCCTGTTACCCTCCCACCCCGTTACAACGACTGTAATGTGTCCTGTTACCCTCCCACTCTCTGTTACGGGGACTGTAATATGCCCTGTTACCCTCCCACCCGCTGTCACAGGGGCTGTAATGTGTCCTGTTACCCTCCCACCCCCTGTCACAGGGGCTGTAATGTGTCCTGTTACCCTCCCACCCCCTGTCACAGGGACTGTAATGTGTCCTGTTACTCTCCCACCCCCTATCACAGTGACTGTAGTGTGTCCTGTTACCCTACCACCCCCTGTCACAGGGACTGTAATGTGTCCTGTTGCCCCCCCAACCCCTGTTACAGGGACTGTAATGTGTCCTGTTACCCTCCAACGCACTGTTACAGGGACTGTAATGTGTCCTGTTACCCTCCCACCCCCTGTCACAGGGCTCTAATGTGTCCTGTTACCCCCCCCCCACCCCGTTACAGGGACTGTAATGTGTCCTGTTACCCTCCCACCCCCTGTTACAGGGACTGTAATGTGTCCTGTTACCCTCCCACCCCTGTTACCGGGACTGTAATCTGTCCTGTTACCCTCCCCCAGCCACAGGGACTGTAATGTGGCCTGTTACCCTCCCACCCCCTGTCACAGGGATTGCAATATGTCCTGTTACCCTCCCATCCCTTGTTACCCTCCCACCCCATGTCACAGGGATTGTAATGTGTCCTGTTACCCTCCCACCCCCTGTCACAGGGACTGTAATGTGTCCAGATACCCTCCCACCCTGTTATAGGGACTGTAATGTGTCCTGATACCCTTCCACCCCCTGTTAGAGGGACTGTAATGTGTCCTGTTACCCTCCCACCCCCTGTTACAGGATCTGTGATGTGTCCCGTTACCCTCCGACCCCCTGTTACAGTGACTGTGATGTGTCCTGTTACCCTCCCCCTGTCACTGGGACTGTAATGTGTCCTGTTACCCTCGCCCTGTTACAGGGACTGTAATGTATCATATTGCCCTCCCCCTTTCCCAGGGACTGTAATGTGTCCTGTTACCCTCCCGTCACCTGTCACAGGGGCTGTAATGTATCCTGTTGCCCTTCCACCCCCTGTTACGTGGACTGGACTGTATCCTGTTACCCTCCCAGCCCCTGTTACAGGGACTGTAATGTGTCCTGTTAGCCTGCAACCCCCTGTCACAGGGTCTGTAATATATCCTGTTACCCTCCCACCCCTTGTTACAGGGACTGTAATGTATCATATTACCCTCCCCCTTTAACAGTGACTGTAATGTGTCCTGTTACCCTCCCATCACCTGTCACTGGGACAGTAATGTATCCTGTTACCCTCCCACCCCCTGTTAGGTGGACTGTAATGTATCCTGTTACCCTCCCCTCCCCCAGTCACAGAGGCTGTAACGTGTCCTGTTACCCTCCCCCCTATCACAGGGACGGTAACGTGTCCTGTTTCCTTCACCCTCTCACAGGGCCTGTAATGTTTCCTGTTACCTCCCCTCTGTCACAGAAACTGTATTGTGCCCTGTTACCCTCCCCCCGTTACAGGGACTGTAATGTGTCCTGTTTCCCTCCCATCCCCTGTCACAGGGACTGTAATGTGTCCTGTTACTCTCCCACCCCCTATCACAGTGACTGTAATGTGTCCTGTTACCATACCACCCCCTGTCACAGGGACTGTAATGTGTCCTGTTACCCCCCCAACCCCTGTTACAAGGACTGTAATGTGTCCTGTTACCCTCCAATGCACTGTTACTGGGACTGTAATGTGTCCTGTTACCGTCCCACCCCGTTACAACGACTGTAATGTGTCCTGTTACCCTCCCACCCTCTGTTACAGGGACTGTAATATGCCCTGTTACCCTCCCACCCACTGTCACATGGGCTGTAATGTGTCCTGTTACCCTCCCACCCCCTGTCACAGGGACTGTAATGTGTCCTGTTACCCTCCCACCCCCCGTCACAGGGATTGTAATGTGTCCTGTTACCCTCCTCCTGTCACAGGGACTGTGATGTGTCCTGTTACCCTCCTGCTGTCACAGGGGCTTTAATGTGTCCTGTTACCCTCCCACCCCCTGTCACAGGGACTGTAATGTGTCCTGTTATCCTCCCACCCCCTGTTACAGGGACTGTAATATGTCTTTTTCCCCTCCCACCCTCTGTTACGGGAACTGTAATGTGTCCTGTTACCTTCCCACCCCTGTAACAGGGACTGTAATGTGACCAGTTACCCTCCCACCCCCTGTTACAGGGACTGTAATGTGTCCTCTTACCCTCCCACCCCCTGTCACGGGGACTGTAATATGTCCTGTTACACTCCCACCCTCTGTTACGGGGACTGTAATGTGTCCTGTTACCCTCCCACCCCCTTTTACAGGGACTGTGATGTGTCCAGTTACCCTCCGACCCCCTGTTACAGTGACTGTGATGTGTCCTGTTACCCTCCACCTGTCACTGGAACTGTAATGTGTGCTGTTACCCTCCCCCTGTTATATGGACTGTAATGTGTCCTGTTACTCTCCCCCTTTCACAGGGGCTGTAATGTGTCCTGTTACCCTCCCACCCCCGGTTACGTGGACTGTAATGTATCCTGTTACCCTCCCAGCCCCTGTTACAGGGACTGTAATGTGTCCTGTTAGCCTCCCACCCCCTGTCACAGGGTCTGTAATGTATCCTGTTACCCTCCCGCAAAAAGAACTGTCCTGTTACCCTCCAACCCCCTGTTACAGGGACTATAATGTATCATATTACCCTCCCCCTTTCACAGGGACTGTAATGTGTCCTGTTAGCCTCCCACCCCCTGTCACAGGGTCTGTAATATATCCTGTTAACCTCCCCTCCCCCTATCACAGAGGCTGTATTGTGTCCTGTTACCCTCCCCCCTATCACAGGGACGGTAACGAGTCCTGTTACCTTCACCCTCTTACAGGGCCTGTAATGTTTGCTGTTACCTCCCCTCTGTCACAGAGACTGTATTGTACCCTGTTACCCTCCCCCCTGTTACAGGGACTGTAATCTGTCCTGTTACCCTCCCACCCCCTCTTACAGGGACTGTAATGTGTCCTGTTACCCTCCCACCCTCTGTTAGAGGGACTGTAATGTGTCCTGTTACCCTCCCACCCACTGTTACAGGGACTGTAATATGCCCTGTTACCCTTCCACCCCCTGTCACAGGGACTGTAAAGTGTCCTGTTACCATCCTCCTTTCTCAGGAGCTGTAATGTGTCTCTTTTACCTCCCACCCCCTGTCACAAGGTCTGTAATGTGTCCTGTCCCCTTCCCACCCCCTGTCATGGGGACTGTAATGTGTCCTTTTCCCTTCCCACCCTCTGTTACAGGGACTGTAATGTGTCCTGTTACCCTCCCACCCCTTGTTACAAGGATTGTAATGTGTCCTGTTACCCTCCCACCCCCTGTTACAGGGACTGTGATGTGTCCTGTTACCCTCCGACCCCCTATTACAGTGACTGTGATGTGTCCTGTTACCCTCCTACTGTCACAGGGACTGTAATGTGTCCTGTTACTCTCCCCCTGTCACAGGGGCTGTAATGTTTTCTGTTACCCTCCCACCCCTTGTTACTTTGACTGTATTGTGTCCTGTTACTCTCCCACAAAAAGAAGTGTCCTGTTGCCCTCCAACCCCATGTTACAGGGACTGTAATGTATCATATTACCCTCCCCATTTCACAGGGACTGTAATGTATCCTGTTACCCTCCCACCACCTGTCACAGGGACTGTAATGTATCCTGTTAGCCTCCCAGCCCCTGTTACAGGGGCTGTAATGTGTCCTGTTAGCCTCCCACCCCCGTCACAGGGTCTGTAATGTATCCTGTTACCTCCCCTCCCCCCGTCACAGGGACGGTAACGTGTCCTGTTACCCTCACCCTGTCACAGGGCCTGTACTGTTTCCTGTTACCTCCCCTCTGTCACAGAGACTGTATTGTGCCCTGTTACCCTCCCCGCTGTTACAGGGACTATAATGTGTCCTGTTTCCCTCCCACCCCCTGTCACAGGGACTGTAATGTGTCCTGTTACACCCCCCAACCCCTGTTACAGGGATTGTAATGTGTCCAGTTACCCTCCCACCCACTCTTACAGGGACTGTAATGTGTCCTGTTACCCTCCCACCCCCTGTTACCCTCCCACAGGGATTGTAATGTGTCCTGTTACCCTCCCACCCCCTGTCACAAGGACTGTAATGTCTCCTGTTACCATCCCACCCTCTGTCACCGGGACTGTAATGTGTCCTGTTACCCTCCCATCCCCTGTTACAGGGGCTGTATTGTGTCCTGTTACCCTCCCCCTATCACAGGGACGGTAACGTGTCCTGTTAGCCTCACCCTGTCACAGGGCCTGTAATGTTTCCTATTACCTCCCCTCTGTCACAGAGACTGTATTGTGCCCTGTTACCCTCCCCCCTGTTACAGGGACTATAATGTGTCCTGTTTCCCTCCCACCACGTCCCAGGGACTGTAATGTATCCTGTTCCCCCCCACTCCCAACCCATGTTACAGGGATTGTAATTTGTCCACTTACCCTCCCACCCACTGTTACAGGGACTGTCATGTGTCCTGTTACTCTGCCACCCCCTATCACCGTGACTGTAGTGTGTCCTGTTACTCTCCCACCCCCTATCGCCGTGACTGTAATGTGTCCTATTACCCTCCCACCCCCTGTCACAAGGACGGTAATGTGTCCTGTTACCCTCCCACCCCCTGTTACCCTCCCACCCACTGTCACAGGGATTGTAGTGTGTCCTGTTACCCTCCCACCCCCTTTCACCGGGACTGTAATGTGTCCTGTTACCCTCCCACCCCCTGTTACAGGGGCTGTATTGTGTCCTGTTACCCTCCCACCCCCTGTCACAGGGACTGTAATGTGTCCTGATACCCTCCCACCCCCTGTTACAGGTGCTGTCATGTGTCCTGTTACCCTCCCACCCACTGTTACAGGGTCTGTAATATGCCCAGTTACCCTCACAGCCCCTGTCACAGAGGCTGTAATGTGTCCTGTTACCCTCCCGACCCTTGTCACAGGGTCTGTAATGTATCCTGTTACCTCCCCTCCCCCCGTCACAGGGACGGTAACGTGTCCTGTTACCCTCACCCTGTCACAGGGCCTGTAACGTTTCCTGTTACCTCCCTTCTGTCACAGAGACTGTATTGTGCCCTGTTACCCTCCCCCCTGTTACAGGGACTATAATGTGTCCTGTTTCCCTCCCACCCCCTGTCACAGGGACTGTAATGTGTCCTGTTACCCCCCTCCAACCCCTGTTACAGGGATTGTAATGTGTCCAGTTACCCTCCCACCCACTCTTACAGGGACTGTAATGTGTCCTGTTACTCTCCCACCCCCTATCACCGTGACTGTAATGTGTCCTGTTACTCTCCCACCCCCTGTCACAGGGACTGTAATGTGTCCTGTTACCCTCCCACCCCCTGTTACCCTCCCACAGGGATTGTAATGTGTCCTGTTACCCTCCCACCCCCTGTCACAGGGACTGTAATGTCTCCTGTTACCGTCCCACCCTCTGTCACCGGGACTGTAATGTGTCCTGTTACCCTCCCATCCCCTGTTACAGGGGCTGTATTGTGTCCTGTTACCCTCCCCCTATCACAGGGACGGTAACGTGTCCTGTTACCCTCACCCTGTCACAGGGCCTGTAATTTTTCCTGTTACCTCCCCTCTGTCACAGAGACTGTATTGTGCCCTGTTACCCTCCCCCCGTTACAGGGACAATAATGTGTCCTGTTTCCCTCCCACCCCGTCCCAGGGACTGTAATGTGTCCTGTTACCCCCCACTCCCAACCCCTGTTACAGGGATTGTAATTTGTCCACTTACCCTCCCACCCCGTCACAGGGACGGTAATGTGTCCTGTTACCCTCCCACCCCCTGTCACAGGGATTGTAATGTGTCCTGTTACCATCCCACCCCGTCACAGGGATTGTAATGTGTCCTGTTACCCTCCCACCCCCTGTCACAGGGACTGTAATGTGTCATGTTACCCTCCCACCCCCTTTCACCGGGACTGTAATGTGTCCTGTTACCCTCCCACCCCCTGTTACAGGGGCTGTATTGTGTCCTGTTACCCTCCCACCCCCGTCACAGGGACTGTAATGTGTCCTGATACCCTCCCACCCCCTGTTACAGGTGCTGTCATGTGTCCTGTTACCCTCCCACCCACTATTACAGGGTCTGTAATATGCCCAGTTAGCCTCCCAGCCCCTGTCAAAGAGGCTGTAATGTGTCCTGTTCCCCTCCCACCCCCTGTTACAGGGACTGTGATGTGTCCTGTTACCCTCCGACCCCCTGTTACAGTGACTGTGATGTGTCCTGTTACCCTCCCCCTGTCACTGGGACTGTAATGTGTCCTGTTAAGCTCCCCCTGTCACAGGGACTGTAATGTGTCCTGTTACTATCCCCCTGTCACAGGGGCTGTAATATGTCCTGTTACCCTACCACCCCTTGTTACAGGGACTGTATTGTGTCCTGTTACCCTCCCGCAAAAAGAAGTGACCAGTTACCCTCCAACCCCCTGTTACAGGGACTGTAATGTATCATATTACCCTCCCACCCCCTGTCACTGGGATGGTAATGTGTCCTGTTACCCTCCCACCCCCTGTTACCCTCCCACCCCCTGTCACAGGGACTGTAATGTGTCCTGATACCCTCCCACCCCCTGTTACAGGTGCTGTCATGTGTCCTGTTACCCTCCCACCCACTGTTACAGGGTCTGTAATATGCCCAGTTACCCTCCCAGCCCCTGTCACAGAGGCTGTAATGTGTCCTGTTACCCTCCAACCCCCTGTTACAGGGACTGTAATGTATCATATTACCCTCCCACCACCTGTCACAGGGACTGTAATGTATCTTGTAACCCTCCCACCCCCGTTACGTGGACTGTAATGTGTCCTGTTACCCTCCCAGCCCCTGTTACAGGGACTGTAATATGTCCTGTTAGCCTCCCACCCCCTGTCACAGGGTCTGTAATATGTCCTGTTACCCTTACCCTGTCACAGGGCCTGTAATGTTTGCTCTTACCTCCCCTCTGTCACAGAGACTGTATTGTGCCCTGTTACCCTCCCCCCTGTTACAGGGACTGTCATGTGTCCTGTTTCCCTCCCACCCCTGTCACAGGGACTGTAATATGTCCTGATAACCTCCTGCTGTCACAGGGGCTATAATGTGTCCTGTTACCCTCCCACCCCCTGTCACATGGACTGTAATGTGTCCTGTTACCTTTCCACCCCCTGATAGAGGGACTGTAATGTGTCCTGTTACCCTCCCACCCCCTGTTACAGGGACTGTAATGTGTCCTGTTACCCTCCCACCCCCTGTTACAGGGACTGTAATGTGTCCTGTTACCCTCCCACCCCCTGTCACAGGGACTGTAATGTGTCCTGTTACCCTCCCACCCCCTATTACAGGGACTGTGATGTGTCCCGTTACCCTCCGACCACCTGTTACTGTGACTGTGATGTGTCCTGTTACCCTCCCCCTGTCACTGGGACTGTAATGTGTCCTGTTACCCTCGCCCTGTTACAGGGACTGTAATGTGTCCTGTTACTCTCCCCCTGTCACAGGGGCTGTAATATGTCCTGTTACTCTCCCACCCCTTGTTACAGGGACTGTAATGTATCATATTACCCTCCCCCTTTCACAGGGACTGTAATGTGTCCTGTTACCCTCCCACCATCTGTCACAGGGACTGTAATGTATCCTGTTACCCTCCTACCCTCTGTTACGTGGACTGTAATGTATCCTGTTGCCCTCCCAGCCCCTGTTACAGAGGTTGTAATGTATCCTGTTAGCCTCCCACCCCCTTTCACAGGGTCTGTAATGTATCCTGTTACCCTCCCACAAAAAGAAGTGTCCTGTTACCCTCCAACCCCCATTACAGGGACTATAATGTATCATATTACCCTCCCCCTTTCACAGGGACTGTAATGTGTCCTGGTAGCATCCCACCCCCTGTCACAGGGTCTGTAATGTATCCTGTTACCCTCCCGTAAAAAGAAGTGTCCTGTTACCCTCCAAACCCCATTACAGGGACTATAATGTATCATATTACCCTCCCCCTTTCACATGGACTGTAATGTGTCCTGTTAACCTCCCACCACCTGTCACAGGGACTGTAATGTATCCTGTTACCCTCCCGCCCCCTGTTAGATGGACTGTAATGTATCCTGTTACCCTCCCAGCCCCTGTTACAGAGACTGTAATATATCCTGTTAGCCTCCCACCCCCTGTCACGGTCTGCAATGTATCCTGTTACCCTCCCCTCCCCCCGTCACAGAGGCTGTAACGTGTCCTGTTACCCTCCCCCCTATCACAGGGACGGTAACGTGTCCTGTTACCTTCACCCTCTCACGGGGCCTGTAATGTTTCCTGTTACCTCCCCTCTGTCACAGAGACTGTATTGTACCCTGTTACCCGCCCCCCTGTTACAGGGACTATAATGTGTCCTGTTTCCCTCTCACCCCCTGTCACAGGGACTGTAATGTGTCCTGTTACACTCCTGTCACAGGGGCTGTAATGTGTCCTGTTACCCTCCCACCCCATGTCACGGGCGCTGTAATGTGTCCTGTTACCCTCCCACCCCCGTCACAGGGACTGTAATGTGTCCTGTTACCCTCCCACCCCCTGTCACAGGGACTGTAATGTGTCCTGTTACCCTCCCACCCCCTTTCACCGGGACTGTAATGTGTCCTGTTACCCTCCCACCCCCTGTTACAGGGGCTGTATTGTGTCCTGTTACCCTCCCACCCCCGTCACAGGGACTGTAATGTGTCCTGATACCCTCCCACCCCCTGTTACAGGTGCTGTCATGTGTCCTGTTACCCTCCCACCCACTGTTACAGGGTCTGTAATATGCCCAGTTACCCTCCCAGCCCCAGTCACAGAGGCTGTAATGTGTCCTGTTACTCTCCCGACCCCTGTCACAGGGACTGTGATGTGTCCTGTTACCCTCCGACCCCCTGTTACAGTGACTGTGATGTGTCCTGTTACCCTCCCCCTGTCACTGGGACTGTAATGTGTCCTGTTAAGCTCCCCCTGTCACAGGGACTGTAATGTGTCCTGTTACTATCCCCCTGTCACAGGGGCTGTAATATGTCCTGTTACCCTATCACCCCTTGTTACAGGGGCTGTATTGTGTCCTGTTACCCTCCCGCAAAAAGAAGTGACCAGTTAACCTCCAACCCCCTGTTACAGGGACTGTAATGTATCATATTACCCTCCCACCCACTGTCACAGGGACGGTAATGTGTCCTGTTACCCTCCCACCCCCTGTTACCCTCCCACCCCCTGTCACAGGGACTGTAATGTGTCCTGATACCCTCCCACCCCCTGTTACAGGTGCTGTCATGTGTCCTGTTACCCTCCCACCCACTGTTACAGGGTCTGTAATATGCCCAGTTACCCTCCCAGCCCCTGTCACAGAGGCTGTAATGTGTCCTGTTACCCTCCAACCCCGTGTTACAGGGACTGTAATGTATCATATTACCCTCCCACCACCTGTCACAGGGACTGTAATGTATCTTGTAACCCTCCCACCCCCGTTACGTGGACTGTAATGTGTCCTGTTACCCTCCCAGCCCCTGTTACAGGGACTGTAATGTGTCCTGTTAGCCTCCCACCCCCTGTCACAGGGTCTGTAATATGTCCTGTTACCCTCACCCTGTCACAGGGCCTGTAATGTTTGCTCTTACCTCCCCTCTGTCACAGAGACTGTATTGTGCCCTGTTACCCTCCCCCCTGTTACAGGGACTGTCATGTGTCCTGTTACCCTCCCACCCCCTGTCACATGGACTGTAATGTGTCCTGTTACCTTTCCACCCCCTGATAGAGGGACTGTAATGTGTCCTGTTACCCTCCCACCCCCTGTTACAGGGACTGTAATGTGTCCTGTTACCCTCCCACCCCCTGTTACAGGGACTGTAATGTGTCCTGTTACCCTCCCACCCCCTGTCACAGGGACTGTAATGTGTCCTGTTACCCTCCCACCCCCTATTACAGGGACTGTGATGTGTCCCGTTACCCTCCGACCACCTGTTACTGTGACTGTGATGTGTCCTGTTACCCTCCCCCTGTCACTGGGACTGTAATGTGTCCTGTTACCCTCGCCCTGTTACAGGGACTGTAATGTGTCCTGTTACTCTCCCCCTGTCACAGGGGCTGTAATATGTCCTGTTACTCTCCCACCCCTTGTTACAGGGACTGTAATGTATCATATTACCCTCCCCCTTTCATAGGGACTGTAATGTGTCCTGTTACCCTCCCACCATCTGTCACAGGGACTGTAATGTATCCTGTTACCCTCCTACCCTCTGTTACGTGGACTGTAATGTATCCTGTTGCCCTCCCAGCCCCTGTTACAGAGGTTGTAAAGTATCCTGTTAGCCTCCCACCCTCTTTCACAGGGTCTGTAATGTATCCTGTTACCCTCCCACAAAAAGAAGTGTCCTGTTACCCTCCAACCCCCATTACAGGGACTATAATGTATCATATTACCCTCCCCCTTTCACAGGGACTGTAATGTGTCCTGGTAGCATCCCACCCCCTGTCACAGGGTCTGTAATGTATCCTGTTACCCTCCCGTAAAAAGAAGTGTCCTGTTACCCTCCAAACCCCATTACAGGGACTATAATGTATCATATTACCCTCCCCCTTTCACATGGACTGTAATGTGTCCTGTTAACCTCCCACCACCTGTCACAGGGACTGTAATGTATCCTGTTACCCTCCCGCCCCCTGTTAGATGGACTGTAATGTATCCTGTTACCCTCCCAGCCCCTGTTACAGAGACTGTAATATATCCTGTTAGCCTCCCACCCCCTGTCACGGTCTGTAATGTATCCTGTTACCCTCCCCTCCCCCCGTCATAGAGGCTGTAACGTGTCCTGTTACCCTCCCCCCTATCACAGGGACGGTAACGTGTCCTGTTACCTTCACCCTCTCACGGGGCCTGTAATGTTTCCTGTTACCTCCCCTCTGTCACAGAGACTGTATTGTACCCTGTTACCCGCCCCCCTGTTACAGGGACTATAATGTGTCCTGTTTCCCTCTCACCCCCTGTCACAGGGACTGTAATGTGTCCTGTTACACTCCTGTCACAGGGGCTGTAATGTGTCCTGTTACCCTCCCACCCCATGTCACGGGCGCTGTAATGTGTCCTGTTACCCTCCCACCCCCTGTCACAGGGACTGTAATGTGTCCTGTTACCCTCCCACCCCCTGTCACAGGGACTGTAATGTGTCCTGTTACCCTCCCACCCCCCTTTCACCGGGACTGTAATGTGTCCTGTTACCCTCCCACCCCCTGTTACAGGGGCTGTATTGTGTCCTGTTACCCTCCCACCCCCGTCACAGGGACTGTAATGTGTCCTGATACCCTCCCACCCCCTGTTACAGGTGCTGTCATGTGTCCTGTTACCCTCCCACCCACTGTTACAGGGTCTGTAATATGCCCAGTTACCCTCCCGACCCCTGTCACAGAGGCTGTAATGTGTCCTGTTACTCTCCCGACCCCTGTCACAGGGACTGTGATGTGTCCTGTTACCCTCCGACCCCCTGTTACAGTGACTGTGATGTGTCCTGTTACCCTCCCCCTGTCACTGGGACTGTAATGTGTCCTGTTAAGCTCCCCCTGTCACAGGGACTGTAATGTGTCCTGTTACTATCCCCCTGTCACAGGGGCTGTAATATGTCCTGTTACCCTACCACCCCTTGTTACAGGGACGGTATTGTGTCCTGTTACCCTCCCGCAAAAAGAAGTGACCAGTTAACCTCCAACCCCCTGTTACAGGGACTGTAATGTATCATATTACCCTCCCACCCACTGTCACAGGGACGGTAATGTGTCCTGTTACCCTCCCACCCCCTGTTACCCTCCCACCCCCTGTCACGGTCTGTAATGTATCCTGTTACCCTCCCCTCCCCCCGTCATAGAGGCTGTAACGTGTCCTGTTACCCTCCCCCCTATCACAGGGACGGTAACGTGTCCTGTTACCTTCACCCTCTCACGGGGCCTGTAATGTTTCCTGTTACCTCCCCTCTGTCACAGAGACTGTATTGTACCCTGTTACCCGCCCCCCTGTTACAGGGACTATAATGTGTCCTGTTTCCCTCTCACCCCCTGTCACAGGGACTGTAATGTGTCCTGTTACACTCCTGTCACAGGGGCTGTAATGTGTCCTGTTACCCTCCCACCCCATGTCACGGGCGCTGTAATGTGTCCTGTTACCCTCCCACCCCCTATCACAGGGACTGTAATGTGTCCTGTTACCCTCCCACCCCCTGTCACAGGGACTGTAATGTGTCCTGTTACCCTCCCACCCCCTTTCACCGGGACTGTAATGTGTCCTGTTACCCTCCCACCCCCTGTTACAGGGGCTGTATTGTGTCCTGTTACCCTCCCACCCCCGTCACAGGGACTGTAATGTGTCCTGATACCCTCCCACCCCCTGTTACAGGTGCTGTCATGTGTCCTGTTACCCTCCCACCCACTGTTACAGGGTCTGTAATATGCCCAGTTACCCTCCCGACCCCTGTCACAGAGGCTGTAATGTGTCCTGTTACTCTCCCGACCCCTGTCACAGGGACTGTGATGTGTCCTGTTACCCTCCGACCCCCTGTTACAGTGACTGTGATGTGTCCTGTTACCCTCCCCCTGTCACTGGGACTGTAATGTGTCCTGTTAAGCTCCCCCTGTCACAGGGACTGTAATGTGTCCTGTTACTATCCCCCTGTCACAGGGGCTGTAATATGTCCTGTTACCCTACCACCCCTTGTTACAGGGACGGTATTGTGTCCTGTTACCCTCCCGCAAAAAGAAGTGACCAGTTAACCTCCAACCCCCTGTTACAGGGACTGTAATGTATCATATTACCCTCCCACCCACTGTCACAGGGACGGTAATGTGTCCTGTTACCCTCCCACCCCCTGTTACCCTCCCACCCCCTGTCACAGGGACTGTAATGTGTCCTGATACCCTCCCACCCCCTGTTACAGGTGCTGTCATGTGTCCTGTTACCCTCCCACCCACTGTTACAGGGTCTGTAATATGCCCAGTTACCCTCCCAGCCCCTGTCACAGAGGCTGTAATGTGTCCTGTTACCCTCCAACCCCCTGTTACAGGGACTGTAATGTATCATATTACCCTCCCACCACCTGTCACAGGGACTGTAATGTATCTTGTAACCCTCCCACCCCCGTTACGTGGACTGTAATGTGTCCTGTTACCCTCCCAGCCCCTGTTACAGGGACTGTAATGTGTCCTGTTAGCCTCCCACCCCCTGTCACAGGGTCTGTAATATGTCCTGTTACCCTCACCCTGTCACAGGGCCTGTAATGTTTGCTCTTACCTCCCCTCTGTCACAGAGACTGTATTGTGCCCTGTTACCCTCCCCCCTGTTACAGGGACTGTCATGTGTCCTGTTTCCCTCCAACCCCTGTCACAGGGACTGTAATATGTCCTGATAACCTCCTGCTGTCACAGGGGCTGTAATGTGTCCTGTTACCCTCCCACCCCCTGTCACATGGACTGTAATGTGTCCTGTTACCTTTCCACCCCCTGATAGAGGGACTGTAATGTGTCCTGTTACCCTCCCACCCCCTGTTACAGGGACTGTAATGTGTCCTGTTACCCTCCCACCCCCTGTTACAGGGACTGTAATGTGTCCTGTTACCCTCCCACCCCCTGTCACAGGGACTGTAATGTGTCCTGTTACCCTCCCACCCCCTATTACAGGGACTGTGATGTGTCCCGTTACCCTCCGACCACCTGTTACTGTGACTGTGATGTGTCCTGTTACCCTCCCCCTGTCACTGGGACTGTAATGTGTCCTGTTACCCTCGCCCTGTTACAGGGACTGTAATGTGTCCTGTTACTCTCCCCCTGTCACAGGGGCTGTAATATGTCCTGTTACTCTCCCACCCCTTGTTACAGGGACTGTAATGTATCATATTACCCTCCCCCTTTCATAGGGACTGTAATGTGTCCTGTTACCCTCCCACCATCTGTCACAGAGACTGTAATGTATCCTGTTACCCTCCTACCCTCTGTTACGTGGACTGTAATGTATCCTGTTGCCCTCCCAGCCCCTGTTACAGAGGTTGTAAAGTATCCTGTTAGCCTCCCACCCCCTTTCACAGGGTCTGTAATGTATCCTGTTACCCTCCCACAAAAAGAAGTGTCCTGTTACCCTCCAACCCCCATTACAGGGACTATAATGTATCATATTACCCTCCCCCTTTCACAGGGACTGTAATGTGTCCTGGTAGCATCCCACCCCCTGTCACAGGGTCTGTAATGTATCCTGTTACCCTCCCGTAAAAAGAAGTGTCCTGTTACCCTCCAACCCCCATTACAGGGACTATAATGTATCATATTACCCTCCCCCTTTCACATGGACTGTAATGTGTCCTGTTAACCTCCCACCACCTGTCACAGGGACTGTAATGTATCCTGTTACCCTCCCGCCCCCTGTTAGATGGACTGTAATGTATCCTGTTACCCTCCCAGCCCCTGTTACAGAGACTGTAATATATCCTGTTAGCCTCCCACCCCCTGTCACGGTCTGTAATGTATCCTGTTACCCTCCCCTCCCCCCGTCATAGAGGCTGTAACGTGTCCTGTTACCCTCCCCCCTATCACAGGGACGGTAACGTGTCCTGTTACCTTCACCCTCTCACGGGGCCTGTAATGTTTCCTGTTACCTCCCCTCTGTCACAGAGACTGTATTGTACCCTGTTACCCGCCCCCCTGTTACAGGGACTATAATGTGTCCTGTTTCCCTCTCACCCCCTGTCACAGGGACTGTAATGTGTCCTGTTACACTCCTGTCACAGGGGCTGTAATGTGTCCTGTTACCCTCCCACCCCATGTCACGGGCGCTGTAATGTGTCCTGTTACCCTCCCACCCCCTGTCACAGGGACTGTAATGTGTCCTGTTACCCTCCCACCCCCTGTCACAGGGACTGTAATGTGTCCTGTTACCCTCCCACCCCCTTTCACCGGGACTGTAATGTGTCCTGTTACCCTCCCACCCCCTGTTACAGGGGCTGTATTGTGTCCTGTTACCCTCCCACCCCCGTCACAGGGACTGTAATGTGTCCTGATACCCTCCCACCCCCTGTTACAGGTGCTGTCATGTGTCCTGTTACCCTCCCACCCACTGTTACAGGGTCTGTAATATGCCCAGTTACCCTCCCGACCCCTGTCATAGAGGCTGTAATGTGTCCTGTTACTCTCCCGACCCCTGTCACAGGGACTGTGATGTGTCCTGTTACCCTCCGACCCCCTGTTACAGTGACTGTGATGTGTCCTGTTACCCTCCCCCTGTCACTGGGACTGTAATGTGTCCTGTTAAGCTCCCCCTGTCACAGGGACTGTAATGTGTCCTGTTACTATCCCCCTGTCACGGGCTGTAATATGTCCTGTTACCCTACCACCCCTTGTTACAGGGACGGTATTGTGTCCTGTTACCCTCCCGCAAAAAGAAGTGACCAGTTAACCTCCAACCCCTTGTTACAGGGACTGTAATGTATCATATTACCCTCCCACCCACTGTCACAGGGACGGTAATGTGTCCTGTTACCCTCCCACCCCCTGTTACCCTCCCACCCCCTGTCACCGGGACTGTAATGTGTCCTGATACCCTCCCACCCCCTGTTACAGGTGCTGTCATGTGTCCTGTTACCCTCCCACCCACTGTTACAGGGTCTGTAATATGCCCAGTTACCCTCCCAGCCCCTGTCACAGAGGCTGTAATGTGTCCTGTTACCCTCCAACCCCCTGTTACAGGGACTGTAATGTATCATATTACCCTCCCACCCCCTGATAGAGGGACTGTAATGTGTCCTGTTACCCTCCCCCTGTCACTGGGACTGTAATGTGTCCTGTTACCCTCGCCCTGTTACAGGGACTGTAATGTGTCCTGTTACTCTCCCCCTGTCACAGGGGCTGTAATATGTCCTGTTACTCTCCCACCCCTTGTTACAGGGACTGTAATGTATCATATTACCCTCCCCCTTTCACAGGGACTGTAATGTGTCCTGTTACCCTCCCACCATCTGTCACAGGGACTGTAATGTATCCTGTTACCCTCCTACCCTCTGTTACGTGGACTGTAATGTATCCTGTTGCCCTCCCAGCCCCTGTTACAGAGGTTGTAATGTATCCTGTTAGCCTCCCACCCCCTTTCACAGGGTCTGTAATGTATCCTGTTACCCTCCCACAAAAAGAAGTGTCCTGTTACCCTCCAACCCCCATTACAGGGACTATAATGTATCATATTACCCTCCCCCTTTCACAGGGACTGTAATGTGTCCTGGTAGCATCCCACCCCCTGTCACAGGGTCTGTAATGTATCCTGTTACCCTCCCGTAAAAAGAAGTGTCCTGTTACCCTCCAAACCCCATTACAGGGACTATAATGTATCATATTACCCTCCCCCTTTCACATGGACTGTAATGTGTCCTGTTAACCTCCCACCACCTGTCACAGGGACTGTAATGTATCCTGTTACCCTCCCCGCCCCCTGTTAGATGGACTGTAATGTATCCTGTTACCCTCCCAGCCCCTGTTACAGAGACTGTAATGTATCCTGTTAGCCTCCCACCCCCTGTCACGGTCTGTAATGTATCCTGTTACCCTCCCCTCCCCCCGTCACAGAGGCTGTAACGTGTCCTGTTACCCTCCCCCCCATCACAGGGACGGTAACGTGTCCTGTTACCTTCACCCTCTCACGGGGCCTGTAATGTTTCCTGTTACCTCCCCTCTGTCACAGAGACTGTATTGTACCCTGTTACCCGCCCCCCTGTTACAGGGACTATAATGTGTCCTGTTTCCCTCTCACCCCCGGTCACAGGGACTGTAATGTGTCCTGTTACACTCCTGTCACAGGGGCTGTAATGTGTCCTGTTACCCTCCCACCCCATGTCACGGGCGCTGTAATGTGTCCTGTTACCCTCCCACCCCCTGTCACAGGGACTGTAATGTGTCCTGTTACCCTCCCACCCCCTGTCACAGGGACTGTAATGTGTCCTGTTACCCTCCCACCCCCTTTCACCGGGACTGTAATGTGTCCTGTTACCCTCCCACCCCCTGTTACAGGGGCTGTATTGTGTCCTGTTACCCTCCCACCCCCGTCACAGGGACTGTAATGTGTCCTGATACCCTCCTACCCCCTGTTACAGGTGCTGTCATGTGTCCTGTTACCCTCCCACCCACTGTTACAGGGTCTGTAATATGCCCAGTTACCCTCCCAGCCCCTGTCACAGTGGCTGTAATGTGTCCTGTTACTCTCCCGACCCCTGTCACAGGGACTGTGATGTGTCCTGTTACCCTCCGACCCCCTGTTACAGTGACTGTGATGTGTCCTGTTACCCTCCCCCTGTCACTGGGACTGTAATGTGTCCTGTTAAGCTCCCCCTGTCACAGGGACTGTAATGTGTCCTGTTACTATCCCCCTGTCACAGGGGCTGTAATATGTCCTGTTACCCTCACAGCCCCTGTCACAGAGGCTGTAATGTGTCCTGTTACCCTCCCGACCCCTGTCACAGGGACTGTAATGTCTCCTGTTACCGTCCCACCCTCTGTCACCTGGACTGTAATGTGTCCTGTTACCCTCCCATCCCCTGTTACAGGGGCTGTATTGTGTCCTGTTACCCTCCCCCTATCACAGGGACGGTAACGTGTCCTGTTACCCTCACCCTGTCACAGGGCCTGTAATTTTTCCTGTTACCTCCCCTCTGTCACAGAGACTGTATTGTGCCCTGTTACCCTCCCCCCTGTTACAGGGACAATAATGTGTCCGGTTTCCCTCCCACCCCGTCCCAGGGACTGTAATGTGTCCTGTTACCCCCCACTCCCAACCCCTGTTACAGGAATTGTAATTTGTCCACTTACCCTCCCACCCCGTCACAGGGACGGTAATGTGTCCTGTTACCCTCCCACCCCCTGTCACAGGGATTGTAATGTGTCCTGTTACCCTCCCACCCCCTGTCACAGGGATTGTAATGTGTCCTGTTACCCTCCCACCCCCTGTCACAGGGACTGTAATGTGTCCTGTTACCCTCCCACCCCCTTTCACCGGGACTGTAATGTGTCCTGTTACCCTCCCACCCCCTGTTACAGGGGCTGTATTGTGTCCTGTTACCCTCCCACCCCCGTCACAGGGACTGTAATGTGTCCTGATACCCTCCCACCCCCTGTTACAGGTGCTGTCATGTGTCCTGTTACCCTCCCACCCATTATTACAGGGTCTGTAATATGCCCAGTTACCCTCCCAGCCCCTGTCAAAGAGGCTGTAATGTGTCCTGTTACCCTCCCACCCCCTGTCACAGGGACTGTAATGTGTCCTGTTACCCTCCCACCCCCTGTCACAGGGACTGTAATGTGTCCTGTTACCCTCCCACCCCCTTTCACCGGGACTGTAATGTGTCCTGTTACCCTCCCACCCCCTGTTACAGGGGCTGTATTGTGTCCTGTTACCCTCCCACCCCCGTCACAGGGACTGTAATGTGTCCTGATACCCTCCCACCCCCTGTTACAGGTGCTGTCATGTGTCCTGTTACCCTCCCACCCACTGTTACAGGGTCTGTAATATGCCCAGTTACCCTCCCGTCCCCTGTCACAGAGGCTGTAATGTGTCCTGTTACTCTCCCAACCCCTGTCACAGGGACTGTGATGTGTCCTGTTACCCTCCGACCCCCTGTTACAGTGACTGTGATGTGTCCTGTTACCCTCCCCCTGTCACTGGGACTGTAATGTGTCCTGTTAAGCTCCCCCTGTCACAGGGACTGTAATGTGTCCTGTTACTATCCCCCTGTCACAGGGGCTGTAATATGTCCTGTTACCCTACCACCCCTTGTTACAGGGACGGTATTGTGTCCTGTTACCCTCCCGCAAAAAGAAGTGACCAGTTAACCTCCAACCCCCTGTTACAGGGACTGTAATGTATCATATTACCCTCCCACCCCCTGTCACAGGGACGGTAATGTGTCCTGTTACCCTCCCACCCCCTGTTACCCTCCCACCCCCTGTCACAGGGACTGTAATGTGTCCTGATACCCTCCCACCCCCTGTTACAGGTGCTGTCATGTGTCCTGTTACCCTCCCACCCACTGTTACAGGGTCTGTAATATGCCCAGTTACCCTCCCAGCCCCTGTCACAGAGGCTGTAATGTGTCCTGTTACCCTCCAACCCCCTGTTACAGGGACTGTAATGTATCATATTACCCTCCCACCACCTGTCACAGGGACTGTAATGTATCTTGTAACCCTCCCACCCCCGTTACGTGGACTGTAATGTGTCCTGTTACCCTCCCAGCCCCTGTTACAGGGACTGTAATGTGTCCTGTTAGCCTCCCACCCCCTGTCACAGGGTCTGTAATATGTCCTGTTACCCTCACCCTGTCACAGGGCCTGTAATGTTTGCTCTTATCTCCCCTCTGTCACAGAGACTGTATTGTGCCCTGTTACCCTCCCCCCTGTTACAGGGACTGTCATGTGTCCTGTTTCCCTCCAACCCCTGTCACAGGGACTGTAATATGTCCTGATAACCTCCTGCTGTCACAGGGGCTGTAATGTGTCCTGTTACCCTCCCACCCCCTGTCACATGGACTGTAATGTGTCCTGTTACCTTTCCACCCCCTGATAGAGGGACTGTAATGTGTCCTGTTACCCTCCCACCCCCTGTTACAGGGACTGTAATGTGTCCTGTTACCCTCCCACCCCCGTTACAGGGACTGTAATGTGTCCTGTTACCCTCCCACCCCCTGTCACATGGACTGTAATGTGTCCTGTTACCCTCCCACCCCCTATTACAGGGACTGTGATGTGTCCCGTTACCCTCCGACCACCTGTTACTGTGACTGTGATGTGTCCTGTTACCCTCCCCCTGTCACTGGGACTGTAATGTGTCCTGTTACCCTCGCCCTGTTACAGGGACTGTAATGTGTCCTGTTACTCTCCCCCTGTCACAGGGGCTGTAATATGTCCTGTTACTCTCCCACCCCTTGTTACAGGGACTGTAATGTATCATATTACCCTCCCCCTTTCACAGGGACTGTAATGTGTCCTGTTACCCTCCCACCATCTGTCACAGGGACTGTAATGTATCCTGTTACCCTCCTACCCTCTGTTACGTGGACTGTAATGTATCCTGTTGCCCTCCCAGCCCCTGGTACAGAGGTTGTAATGTATCCTGTTAGCCTCCCACCCCCTTTCACAGGGTCTGTAATGTATCCTGTTACCCTCCCACAAAAAGAAGTGTCCTGTTATCCTCCAACCCCCATTACAGGGACTATAATGTATCATATTACCCTCCCCCTTTCACAGGGACTGTAATGTGTCCTGGTAGCATCCCACCCCCTGTCACAGGGTCTGTAATGTATCCTGTTACCCTCCCGTAAAAAGAAGTGTCCTGTTACCCTCCGAACCCCATTACAGGGACTATAATGTATCATATTACCCTCCCCCTTTCACATGGACTGTAATGTGTCCTGTTAACCTCCCACCACCTGTCACAGGGACTGTAATGTATCCTGTTACCCTCCCGCCCCCTGTTAGATGGACTGTAATGTATCCTGTTACCCTCCCAGCCCCTGTTACAGAGACTGTAATGTATCCTGTTAGCCTCCCACCCCCTGTCACGGTCTGTAATGTATCCTGTTACCCTCCCCTCCCCCCGTCACAGAGGCTGTAACGTGTCCTGTTACCCTCCCCCCTATCACAGGGACGGTAACGTGTCCTGTTACCTTCACCCTCTCACGGGGCCTGTATTGTTTCCTGTTACCTCCCCTCTGTCACAGAGACTGTATTGTACCCTGTTACCCGCCCCCCCTGTTACAGGGACTATAATGTGTCCTGTTTCCCTCTCACCCCCGGTCACAGGGACTGTAATGTGTCCTGTTACACTCCTGTCACAGGGGCTGTAATGTGTCCTGTTACCCTCCCACCCCATGTCACGGGCGCTGTAATGTGTCCTGTTACCCTCCCACCCCCTGTCACAGGGACTGTAATGTGTCCTGTTACCCTCCCACCCCCTGTCACAGGGACTGTAATGTGTCCTGTTACCCTCCCACCCCCTTTCACCGGGACTGTAATGTGTCCTGTTACCCTCCCACCCCCTGTTACAGGGGCTGTATTGTGTCCTGTTACCCTCCCACCCCCGTCACAGGGACTGTAATGTGTCCTGATACCCTCCCACCCCCTGTTACAGGTGCTGTCATGTGTCCTGTTACCCTCCCACCCACTGTTACAGGGTCTGTAATATGCCCAGTTACCCTCCCAGCCCCTGTCACAGTGGCTGTAATGTGTCCTGTTACTCTCCCGACCCCTGTCACAGGGACTGTGATGTGTCCTGTTACCCTCCGACCCCCTGTTACAGTGACTGTGATGTGTCCTGTTACCCTCCCCCTGTCACTGGGACTGTAATGTGTCCTGTTAAGCTCCCCCTGTCACAGGGACTGTAATGTGTCCTGTTACTATCCCCCTGTCACAGGGGCTGTAATATGTCCTGTTACCCTCACAGCCCCTGTCACAGAGGCTGTAATGTGTCCTGTTACCCTCCCGACCCCTGTCACAGGGACTGTAATGTCTCCTGTTACCGTCCCACCCTCTGTCACCTGGACTGTAATGTGTCCTGTTACCCTCCCATCCCCTGTTACAGGGGCTGTATTGTGTCCTGTTACCCTCCCCCTATCACAGGGACGGTAACGTGTCCTGTTACCCTCACCCTGTCACAGGGCCTGTAATTTTTCCTGTTACCTCCCCTCTGTCACAGAGATTGTATTGTGCCCTGTTACCCTCCCCCCTGTTACAGGGACAATAATGTGTCCTGTTTCCCTCCCACCCCGTCCCAGGGACTGTAATGTGTCCTGTTACCCCCCACTCCCAACCCCTGTTACAGGGATTGTAATTTGTCCACTTACCCTCCCACCCCGTCACAGGGACGGTAATGTGTCCTGTTACCCTCCCACCCCCTGTCACAGGGATTGTAATGTGTCCTGTTACCCTCCCACCCCCTGTCACAGGGATTGTAATGTGTCCTGTTACCCTCCCACCCCCTGTCACAGGGACTGTAATGTGTCCTGTTACCCTCCCACCCCCTTTCACCGGGACTGTAATGTGTCCTGTTACCCTCCCACCCCCTGTTACAGGGGCTGTATTGTGTCCTGTTACCCTCCCACCCCCGTCACAGGGACTGTAATGTGTCCTGATACCCTCCCACCCCCTGTTACAGGTGCTGTCATGTGTCCTGTTACCCTCCCACCCACTATTACAGGGTCTGTAATATGCCCAGTTACCCTCCCAGCCCCTGTCAAAGAGGCTGTAATGTGTCCTGTTACCCTCCCACCCCCTGTCACAGGGACTGTAATGTGTACTGTTACCCTCCCACCCCCTGTCACAGGGACTGTAATGTGTCCTGTTACCCTCCCACCCCCTTTCACCGGGACTGTAATGTGTCCTGTTACCCTCCCACCCCCTGTTACAGGGGCTGTATTGTGTCCTGTTACCCTCCCACCCCCGTCACAGGGACTGTAATGTGTCCTGATACCCTCCCACCCCCTGTTACAGGTGCTGTCATGTGTCCTGTTACCCTCCCACCCACTGTTACAGGGTCTGTAATATGCCCAGTTACCCTCCCGACCCCTGTCACAGAGGCTGTAATGTGTCCTGTTACTCTCCCGACCCCTGTCACAGGGACTGTGATGTGTCCTGTTACCCTCCGACCCCCTGTTACAGTGACTGTGATGTGTCCTGTTACCCTCCCCCTGTCACTGGGACTGTAATGTGTCCTGTTAAGCTCCCCCTGTCACAGGGACTGTAATGTGTCCTGTTACTATCCCCCTGTCACAGGGGCTGTAATATGTCCTGTTACCCTACCACCCCTTGTTACAGGGACGGTATTGTGTCCTGTTACCCTCCCGCAAAAAGAAGTGACCAGTTAACCTCCAACCCCCTGTTACAGGGACTGTAATGTATCATATTACCCTCCCACCCACTGTCACAGGGACGGTAATGTGTCCTGTTACCCTCCCACCCCCTGTTACCCTCCCACCCCCTGTCACAGGGACTGTAATGTGTCCTGATACCCTCCCAACCCCTGTTACAGGTGCTGTCATGTGTCCTGTTACCCTCCCACCCACTGTTACAGGGTCTGTAATATGCCCAGTTACCCTCCCAGCCCCTGTCACAGAGGCTGTAATGTGTCCTGTTACCCTCCAACCCCCTGTTACAGGGACTGTAATGTATCATATTACCCTCCCACCACCTGTCACAGGGACTGTAATGTATCTTGTAACCCTCCCACCCCCGTTACGTGGACTGTAATGTGTCCTGTTACCCTCCCATCCCCTGTTACAGGGACTGTAATGTGTCCTGTTAGCCTCCCACCCCCTGTCACAGGGTCTGTAATATGTCCTGTTACCCTCACCCTGTCACAGGGCCTGTAATGTTTGCTCTTACCTCCCCTCTGTCACAGAGACTGTATTGTGCCCTGTTACCCTCCCCCCTGTTACAGGGACTGTCATGTGTCCTGTTTCCCTCCAACCCCTGTCACAGGGACTGTAATATGTCCTGATAACCTCCTGCTGTCACAGGGGCTGTAATGTGTCCTGTTACCCTCCCACCCCCTGTCACATGGACTGTAATGTGTCCTGTTACCTTTCCACCCCCTGATAGAGGGACTGTAATGTGTCCTGTTACCCTCCCACACCCTGTTACAGGGACTGTAATGTGTCCTGTTACCCTCCCACCCCCTGTTACAGGGACTGTAATGTGTCCTGTTACCCTCCCACCCCCTGTCACAGGGACTGTAATGTGTCCTGTTACCCTCCCACCCCCTATTACAGGGACTGTGATGTGTCCCGTTACCCTCCGACCACCTGTTACTGTGACTGTGATGTGTCCTGTTACCCTCCCCCTGTCACTGGGACTGTAATGTGTCCTGTTACCCTCGCCCTGTTACAGGGACTGTAATGTGTCCTGTTACTCTCCCCCTGTCACAGGGGCTGTAATATGTCCTGTTACTCTCCCACCCCTTGTTACAGGGACTGTAATGTATCATATTACCCTCCCCCTTTCACAGGGACTGTAATGTGTCCTGTTACCCTCCCACCATCTGTCACAGGGACTGTAATGTATCCTGTTACCCTCCTACCCTCTGTTACGTGGACTGTAATGTATCCTGTTGCCCTCCCAGCCCCTGTTACAGAGGTTGTAATGTATCCTGTTAGCCTCCCACCCCCTTTCACAGGGTCTGTAATGTATCCTGTTACCCTCCCACAAAATGAAGTGTCCTGTTACCCTCCATCCCCCATTACAGGGACTATAATGTATCATATTACCCTCCCCCTTTCACAGGGACTGTAATGTGTCCTGGTAGCATCCCACCCCCTGTCACAGGGTCTGTAATGTATCCTGTTACCCTCCCGTAAAAAGAAGTGTCCTGTTACCCTCCATCCCCCATTACAGGGACTATAATGTATCATATTACCCTCCCCCTTTCACAGGGACTGTAATGTGTCCTGGTAGCATCCCACCCCCTGTCACAGGGTCTGTAATGTATCCTGTTACCCTCCCGTAAAAAGAAGTGTCCTGTTACCCTCCAAACCCCATTACAGGGACTATAATGTATCATATTACCCTCCCCCTTTCACATGGACTGTAATGTGTCCTGTTAACCTCCCACCACCTGTCACAGGGACTGTAATGTATCATGTTACCCTCCCGCCCCCTGTTAGATGGACTGTAATGTATCCTGTTACCCTCCCAGCCCCTGTTACAGAGACTGTAATGTATCCTGTTAGCCTCCCACCCCCTGTCACGGTCTGTAATGTATCCTGTTACCCTCCCCTCCCCCCGTCACAGAGGCTGTAACGTGTCCTGTTACCCTCCCCCCTATCACAGGGACGGTAACGTGTCCTGTTAACTTCACCCTCTCACGGGGCCTGTAATGTTTCCTGTTACCTCCCCTCTGTCACAGAGACTGTATTGTACCCTGTTACCCGCCCCCCTGTTACAGGGACTATAATGTGTCCTGTTTCCCTCTCACCCCCTGTCACAGGGACTGTAATGTGTCCCGTTACCCTCCCACCCCATGTCACGGGCGCTGTAATGTGTCCTGTTACCCTCCCACCCCCTGTCACAGGGACTGTAATGTGTCCTGTTACCCTCCCACCCCCTGTCACAGGGACTGTAATGTGTCCTGTTAACCTCCCACCCCCTTTCACCAGGACTGTAATGTGTCCTGTTACCCTCCCACCCCCTGTTACAGGGGCTGTATTGTGTCCTGTTACCCTCCCACCCCCGTCACAGGGACTGTAATGTGTCCTGATACCCTCCCACCCCCTGTTACAGGTGCTGTCATGTGTCCTGTTACCCTCCCACCCACTGTTACAGGGTCTGTAATATGCCCAGTTACCCTCCCAGCCCCTGTCACAGAGGCTGTAATGTGTCCTGTTACTCTCCCGACCCCTGTCACAGGGACTGTGATGTGTCCTGTTACCCTCCCCCTGTCACTGGGACTGTAATGTGTCCTGTTAAGCTCCCCCTGTCACAGGGACTGTAATGTGTCCTGTTACTATCCCCCTGTCACAGGGGCTGTAATATGTCCTGTTACCCTCACAGCCCCTGTCACAGAGGCTGTAATGTGTCCTGTTACCCTCCCGACCCCTGTCACAGGGTCTGTAATGTATCCTGTTACCTCCCCTCCCCCCGTCACAGGGACGGTAACGTGTCCTGTTACCCTCACCCTGTCACAGGGCCTGTAATGTTTCCTGTTACCTCCCCTCTGTCACAGAGACTGTATTGTGCCCTGTTACCCTCCCCCCCTGTTACAGGGACTATAATGTGTCCTGTTTCCCTCCCACCCCCTGTCACAGGGACTGTAATGTGTCCTGTTACCCCCCTCCAACCCCTGTTACAGGGATTGTAATGTGTCCAGTTACCCTCCCACCCACTCTTACAGGGACTGTAATGTGTCCTGTTACTCTCCCACCCCCTATCTCCGTGACTGTAATGTGTCCTGTTACTCTCCCACCCCCTGTCACAGGGACTGTAATGTGTCCTGTTACCCTCCCACCCCTGTTACCCTCCCACAGGGATTGTAATGTGTCCTGTTACCCTCCCACCCCCTGTCACAGGGACTGTAATGTCTCCTGTTACCGTCCCACCCTCTGTCACCGGGACTGTAATGTGTCCTGTTACCCTCCCATCCCCTGTTACAGGGGCTGTATTGTGTCCTGTTACCCTCCCCCTATCACAGGGACGGTAACGTGTCCTGTTACCCTCACCCTGTCACAGGGCCTGTAATTTTTCCTGTTACCTCCCCTCTGTCACAGAGACTGTATTGTGCCCTGTTACCCTCCCCCCTGTTACAGGGACAATAATGTGTCCTGTTTCCCTCCCACCCCGTCCCAGGGACTGTAATGTGTCCTGTTACCCCCCACTCCCAACCCCTGTTACAGGGATTGTAATTTGTCCACTTACCCTCCCACCCCGTCACAGGGACGGTAATGTGTCCTGTTACCCTCCCACCCCCTGTCACAGGGATTGTAATGTGTCCTGTTACCCTCCCACCCCCTGTCACAGGGATTGTAATGTGTCCTGTTACCCTCCCACCCCCTGTCACAGGGACTGTAATGTGTCCTGTTACCCTCCCACCCCCTTTCACCGGGACTGTAATGTGTCCTGTTACCCTCCCACCCCCTGTTACAGGGGCTGTATTGTGTCCTGTTACCCTCCCACCCCCCGTCACAGGGACTGTAATGTGTCCTGATACCCTCCCACCCCCTGTTACAGGTGCTGTCATGTGTCCTGTTACCCTCCCACCCACTATTACAGGGTCTGTAATATGCCCAGTTACCCTCCCAGCCCCTGTCAAAGAGGCTGTAATGTGTCCTGTTCCCCTCCCACCCCCTGTTACAGGGACTGTGATGTGTCCTGTTACCCTCCGACCCCCTGTTACAGTGACTGTGATGTGTCCTGTTACCCTCCCCCTGTCACTGGGACTGTAATGTGTCCTGTTAAGCTCCCCCTGTCACAGGGACTGTAATGTGTCCTGTTACTATCCCCCTGTCACAGGGGCTGTAATATGTCCTGTTACCCTACCACCCCTTGTTACAGGGACTGTATTGTGTCCTGTTACCCTCCCGCAAAAAGAAGTGACCAGTTACCCTCCAACCCCCTGTTACAGGGACTGTAATGTATCATATTACCCTCCCACCCCCTGTCACAGGGATGGTAATGTGTCCTGTTATCCTCCCACCCCCTGTTACCCTCCCACCCCCTGTCACAGGGACTGTAATGTGTCCTGATACCCTCCCACCCCCTGTTACAGGTGCTGTCATGTGTCCTGTTACCCTCCCACCCACTGTTACAGGGTCTGTAATATGCCCAGTTACCCTCCCAGCCCCTGTCACAGAGGCTGTAATGTGTCCTGTTACCCTCCAACCCCCTGTTACAGGGACTGTAATGTATCATATTACCCTCCCACCACCTGTCACAGGGACTGTAATGTATCTTGTAACCCTCCCACCCCCGTTACGTGGACTGTAATGTGTCCTGTTACCCTCCCAGCCCCTGTTACAGGGACTGTAATATGTCCTGTTAGCCTCCCACCCCCTGTCACAGGGTCTGTAATATGTCCTGTTACCCTCACCCTGTCACAGGGCCTGTAATGTTTGCTCTTACCTCCCCTCTGTCACAGAGACTGTATTGTGCCCTGTTACCCTCCCCCCTGTTACAGGGACTGTCATGTGTCCTGTTTCCCTCCCACCCCTGTCACAGGGACTGTAATATGTCCTGATAACCTCCTGCTGTCACAGGGGCTGTAATGTGTCCTGTTACCCTCCCACCCCCTGTCACATGGACTGTAATGTGTCCTGTTACCTTTCCCCCCCCCCTGATAGAGGGACTGTAATGTGTCCTGTTACCCTCCCACCCCCTGTCACAGGGACTGTAATGTGTCCTGTTACCCTCCCACCCCCTGTTACAGGGACTGTAATGTGTCCTGTTACCCTCCCACCCCCTGTCACAGGGACTGTAATGTGTCCTGTTACCCTCCCACCCCCTATTACAGGGACTGTGATGTGTCCCGTTACCCTCCGACCACCTGTTACTGTGACTGTGATGTGTCCTGTTACCCTCCCCCTGTCACTGGGACTGTAATGTGTCCTGTTACCCTCGCCCTGTTACAGGGACTGTAATATGTCCTGTTACTCTCCCACCCCTTGTTACAGGGACTGTAATGTATCATATTACCCTCCCCCTTTCACAGGGACTGTAATGTGTCCTGTTACCCTCCCACCATCTGTCACAGGGACTGTAATGTATCCTGTTACCCTCCTACCCTCTGTTACGTGGACTGTAATGTATCCTGTTGCCCTCCCAGCCCCTGTTACAGAGGTTGTAATGTATCCTGTTAGCCTCCCACCCCCTTTCACAGGGTCTGTAATGTATCCTGTTACCCTCCCACAAAAAGAAGTGTCCTGTTACCCTCCAACCCCCATTACAGGGACTATAATGTATCATATTACCCTCCCCCTTTCACAGGGACTGTAATGTGTCCTGGTAGCATCCCACCCCCTGTCACAGGGTCTGTAATGTATCCTGTTACCCTCCCGTAAAAAGAAGTGTCCTGTTACCCTCCAAACCCCATTACAGGGACTATAATGTATCATGTTACCCTCCCCCTTTCACATGGACTGTAATGTGTCCTGTTAACCTCCCACCACCTGTCACAGGGACTGTAATGTATCCTGTTACCCTCCCGCCCCCTGTTAGATGGACTGTAATGTATCCTGTTACCCTCCCAACCCCTGTTACAGAGACTGTAATATATCCTGTTAGCCTCCCACCCCCTGTCACGGTCTGTAATGTATCCTGTTACCCTCCCGTCCCCCCGTCACAGAGGCTGTAACGTGTCCTGTTACCCTCCCCCCTATCACAGGGACGGTAATGTGTCCTGTTACCTTCACCCTCTCACGGGGCCTGTAATGTTTCCTGTTACCTCCCCTCTGTCACAGAGACTGTATTGTACCCTGTTACCCGCCCCCCTGTTACAGGGACTATAATGTGTCCTGTTTCCCTCTCACCCCCTGTCACAGGGACTGTAATGTGTCCTGTTACACTCCTGTCACAGGGGCTGTAATGTGTCCTGTTACCCTCCCACCCCATGTCACGGGCGCTGTAATGTGTCCTGTTACCCTCCCACCCCCTGTTACAGGGGCTGTATTGTGTCCTGTTACCCTCCCACCCCCGTCACAGGGACTGTAATGTGTCCTGATAACCTCCCACCCCCTGTTACAGGTGCTGTCATGTGTCCTGTTACCCTCCCACCCACTGTTACAGGGTCTGTAATATGCACAGTTACCCTCCCAGCCCCTGTCACAGAGGCTGTA
The DNA here is from genome assembly GCF_017639515.1 of Carcharodon carcharias. Classification (NCBI taxonomy): domain Eukaryota; kingdom Metazoa; phylum Chordata; class Chondrichthyes; order Lamniformes; family Lamnidae; genus Carcharodon; species Carcharodon carcharias. The sequence goes on from NC_054490.1 coordinate 16,700,799, forward strand.
ATGTGTCCTGTTACTCTCCCGACCCCTGTCACAGGGACTGTGATGTGTCCTGTTACCCTCCGACCCCCTGTTACAGTGACTGTGATGTGTCCTGTTACCCTCCCCCTGTCACTGGGACTGTAATGTGTCCTGTTAAGCTCCCCCTGTCACAGGGACTGTAATGTGTCCTGTTACTATCCCCCTGTCACAGGGGCTGTAATATGTCCTGTTACCCTCACAGCCCCTGTCACAGAGGCTGTAATGTGTCCTGTTACCCTCCCGACCCCTGTCACAGGGTCTGTAATGTATCCTGTTACCTCCCCTCCCCCCGTCACAGGGACGGTAACGTGTCCTGTTACCCTCACCCTGTCACAGGGCCTGTAATGTTTCCTGTTACCTCCCCTCTGTCACAGAGACTGTATTGTGCCCTGTTACCCTCCCCCCCTGTTACAGGGACTATAATGTGTCCTGTTTCCCTCCCACCCCCTGTCACAGGGACTGTAATGTGTCCTGTTACCCCCCTCCAACCCCTGTTACAGGGATTGTAATGTGTCCAGTTACCCTCCCACCCACTCTTACAGGGACTGTAATGTGTCCTGTTACTCTCCCACCCCCTATCTCCGTGACTGTAATGTGTCCTGTTACTCTCCCACCCCCTGTCACAGGGACTGTAATGTGTCCTGTTACCCTCCCACCCCCTGTTACCCTCCCACAGGGATTGTAATGTGTCCTGTTACCCTCCCACCCCCTGTCACAGGGTCTGTAATGTCTCCTGTTACCGTCCCACCCTCTGTCACCGGGACTGTAATGTGTCCTGTTACCCTCCCATCCCCTGTTACAGGGGCTGTATTGTGTCCTGTTACCCTCACCCTGTCACAGGGCCTGTAATTTTTCCTGTTACCTCCCCTCTGTCACAGAGACTGTATTGTGCCCTGTTACCCTCCCCCCTGTTACAGGGACAATAATGTGTCCTGTTTCCCTCCCACCCCGTCCCAGGGACTGTAATGTGTCCTGTTACCCCCCACTCCCAACCCCTGTTACAGGGATTGTAATTTGTCCACTTACCCTCCCACCCCGTCACAGGGACGGTAATGTGTCCTGTTACCCTCCCACCCCCTGTCACAGGGATTGTAATGTGTCCTGTTACCCTCCCACCCCCTGTCACAGGGATTGTAATGTGTCCTGTTACCCTCCCACCCCCTGTCACAGGGACTGTAATGTGTCCTGTTACCCTCCCACCCCCTTTCACCGGGACTGTAATGTGTCCTGTTACCCTCCCACCCCCTGTTACAGGGGCTGTATTGTGTCCTGTTACCCTCCCACCCCCGTCACAGGGACTGTAATGTGTCCTGATACCCTCCCACCCCCTGTTACAGGTGCTGTCATGTGTCCTGTTACCCTCCCACCCACTATTACAGGGTCTGTAATATGCCCAGTTACCCTCCCAGCCCCTGTCAAAGAGGCTGTAATGTGTCCTGTTCCCCTCCCACCCCCTGTTACAGGGACTGTGATGTGTCCTGTTACCCTCCAACCCCCTGTTACAGTGACTGTGATGTGTCCTGTTACCCTCCCCCTGTCACTGGGACTGTAATGTGTCCTGTTAAGCTCCCCCTGTCACAGGGACTGTAATGTGTCCTGTTACTATCCCCCTGTCACAGGGGCTGTAATATGTCCTGTTACCCTACCACCCCTTGTTACAGGGACTGTATTGTGTCCTGTTACCCTCCCGCAAAAAGAAGTGACCAGTTACCCTCCAACCCCCTGTTACAGGGACTGTAATGTATCATATTACCCTCCCACCCCCTGTCACAGGGATGGTAATGTGTCCTGTTACCCTCCCACCCCCTGTTACCCTCCCACCCCCTGTCACAGGGACTGTAATGTGTCCTGATACCCTCCCACCCCCTGTTACAGGTGCTGTCATGTGTCCTGTTACCCTCCCACCCACTGTTACAGGGTCTGTAATATGCCCAGTTACCCTCCCAGCCCCTGTCACAGAGGCTGTAATGTGTCCTGTTACCCTCCAACCCCCTGTTACAGGGACTGTAATGTATCATATTACCCTCCCACCACCTGTCACAGGGACTGTAATGTATCTTGTAACCCTCCCACCCCAGTTACGTGGACTGTAATGTGTCCTGTTACCCTCCCAGCCCCTGTTACAGGGACTGTAATATGTCCTGTTAGCCTCCCACCCCCTGTCACAGGGTCTGTAATATGTCCTGTTACCCTCACCCTGTCACAGGGCCTGTAATGTTTGCTCTTACCTCCCCTCTGTCACAGAGACTGTATTGTGCCCTGTTACCCTCCCCTCTGTTACAGGGACTGTCATGTGTCCTGTTTCCCTCCCACCCCTGTCACAGGGACTGTAATATGTCCTGATAACCTCCTGCTGTCACAGGGGCTGTAATGTGTCCTGTTACCCTCCCACCCCCTGTCACATGGACTGTAATGTGTCCTGTTACCTTTCCCCCCCCTGATAGAGGGACTGTAATGTGTCCTGTTACCCTCCCACCCCCTGTTACAGGGACTGTAATGTGTCCTGTTACCCTCCCACCCCCGTTACAGGGACTGTAATGTGTCCTGTTACCCTCCCACCCCCTGTCACAGGGACTGTAATATATCCTGTTAGCCTCCCGCCCCCTGTTAGATGGACTGTAATGTATCCTGTTACCCTCCCAACCCCTGTTACAGAGACTGTAATATATCCTGTTAGCCTCCCACCCCCTGTCACGGTCTGTAATGTATCCTGTTACCCTCCCCTCCCCCCGTCACAGAGGCTGTAACGTGTCCTGTTACCCTCCCCCCTATCACAGGGACGGTAACGTGTCCTGTTACCTTCACCCTCTCACGGGGCCTGTAATGTTTCCTGTTACCTCCCCTCTGTCACAGAGACTGTATTGTACCCTGTTACCCGCCCCCCTGTTACAGGGACTATAATGTGTCCTGTTTCCCTCTCACCCCCTGTCACAGGGACTGTAATGTGTCCTGTTACACTCCTGTCACAGGGGCTGTAATGTGTCCTGTTACCCTCCCACCCCATGTCACGGGCGCTGTAATGTGTCCTGTTACCCTCCCACCCCCTGTCACAGGGACTGTAATGTGTCCTGTTACCCTCCCACCCCCTGTCACAGGGACTGTAATGTGTCCTGTTACCCTCCCACCCCCTTTCACCGGGACTGTAATGTGTCCTGTTACCCTCCCACCCCCTGTTACAGGGGCTGTATTGTGTCCTGTTACCCTCCCACCCCCGTCACAGGGACTGTAATGTGTCCTGATACCCTCCCACCCCCTGTTACAGGTGCTGTCATGTGTCCTGTTACCCTCCCACCACCTGTCACAGGGACTGTAATTTATCCTGTTACCCTCCTACCCTCTGTTACGTGGACTGTAATGTATCCTGTTGCCCTCCCAGCCCCTGTTACAGAGACTGTAATGTATCCTGTTAGCCTCCCACCCCCTTTCACAGGGTCTGTAATGTATCCTGTTACCCTCCCACAAAAAGAAGTGTCCTGTTACCCTCCAACCCCCATTACAGGGACTATAATGTATCATATTACCCTCCCCCTTTCACAGGGACTGTAATGTGTCCTGGTAGCATCCCACCCCCTGTCACAGGGTCTGTAATGTATCCTGTTACCCTCCCGTAAAAAGAAGTGTCCTGTTACCCTCCAAACCCCATTACAGGGACTATAATGTATCATATTACCCTCCCCCTTTCACATGGACTGTAATGTGTCCTGTTAACCTCCCACCACCTGTCACAGGGACTGTAATGTATCCTGTTACCCTCCCACCCCCTGTTAGATGGACTGTAATGTATCCTGTTACCCTCCCAGCCCCTGTTACAGAGACTGTAATGTATCCTGTTAGCCTCCCACCCCCTGTCACGGTCTGTAATGTATCCTGTTACCCTCCCCTCCCCCGTCACAGAGGCTGTAACGTGTCCTGTTACCCTCCCCTCTATCACAGGGACGGTAACGTGTCCTGTTACCTTCACCCTCTCACGGGGCCTGTAATGTTTCCTGTTACCTCCCCTCTGTCACAGAGACTGTATTGTACCCTGTTACCCTCCCCCCTGTTACAGGGACTATAATGTGTCCTGTTTCCCTCCCACCCCCTGTCACAGGGACTGTAATGTGTCCTGTTACCCTCCTGCTGTCACAGGGGCTGTGATGTGTCCTGTTACCCTCCCACCCCATGTCACAGGCGCTGTAATGTGTCCTGTTACCCTCCCACCCCCGTCACAGGAACTGTAATGTGTCCTGTTACCCTCCCACCCCCTGTGACAGGGCCTGTAATGTGTCCTGTTACCCTCCCCCAGCTACAGGGACTGTAATGTGGCCTGTTACCCTCCCACCCCCTGTCACAGGGATTGTAATGTGTCCTGTTACCCTCCCACCCCCTGTCACAGGGATTGTAATGTGTCCTGTTACCCTCCCACCCCCTGTCACAGGGACTGTAATTTGTCCTGTTACCCTCCCACCCCCTGTCACCGGGACTGTAATGTGTCCTGTTCCCTTCACACCCCCTGTCATTGGGACTGTAATGTGTCCTTTTTCTCTCCCACCCTCTGTTACGGGGACTGTAATGTGTCCTGTTACCCTCCCACCCCTTGTTACAAGGACTATAATGTGTCCTGTTACCCTCCCGCTCCCTGTCACAGGGACTGTAATGTGTCCTGTTACCCTCCTACCCCCTGTTACAGGGACTGCGATGTGTCCTGTTACCCTCCAACCCCCTGTTACAGTGACTGTGATGTGTCCTATTACCCTCCCCCTGTCACAGGGACTGTAATGTGTCTTGTTACCCTTCCGCTGTCACAGGGACTGTAATCTGTCCTGTTACTCTCCCCCTGTCACAGTGGCTGTAATGTGCCCTATTACCCTCCCACCGCTTGTTACAGGGACTGTATTGTGTCCTGTTATCCTACTCCCTGTCACAGGGACTGTAATGTGTCCTGTTACCCTCCCATCCCCTGTCACAGGGAACTATAATGTCTGCTGTTACCCTCCCACCCCCTGTTACAGGGACTGTGATATGTCCCGTTACCCTCCCACCCCCTGTTACAGGGACTGTAATGTGTTCTGTTACCCTTCCACCCACTCTTACAGGCACTGTAATGTGTCCTGTTGCCCTCCCCCTGTCACAGGGACTGTAATGTGTCCTGTTAACTCCCACCCCCTGTCACAGGGACTGTAATGTGTTCTGTTACCCTTCCACCCACTCTTACAGGGACTGTAATGTGTCCTGTTGCCCTCCCCCTGTCACAGGGACTGTAATGTGTTCTGTTACCCTCCCACTCCCTGTCTCAGGAACTGTAATGTGTCCTGTTACCCTCCTGCTGTCACAGGGGCTATAATGTGTCCTGTTACCCTCCCACCCCATGTCACAGGCGCTGTAATGTGTCCTGTTACCCTCCCACCCCCTGTCACAGGAACTGTAATGTGTCCTGTTACCCTCCCACCCCCTGTGACAGGGCCTGTAATGTGTCCTGTTACCCTCCCCCAGCCACAGGGACTGTAATGTGGCCTGTTACCCTCCCACCCCCTGTCACAGGGATTGTAATGTGTCCTGTTACCCTCCCACCCCCTGTCACAGGGAATGTAATTTGTCCTGTTACCCTCCCACCCCCTGTCACAGGGACTGTAATGTGTCCTGTTACCCTCCTACCCCCTGTTACAGGTACTGCGATGTGTCCTGTTACCCTCCAACCCCCTGTTACAGTGACTGTGATGTGTCCTGTTACCCTCCCCCTGTCACAGGGACTATAATGTGTCTTGTTACCCTCCCACTGTCACAGGGACTGTAATCTGTCCTGTTACTCTCCCCCTGTCACAGTGGCTGTAATGTGCCCTATTACCCTCCCACCGCTTGTTACAGGGACTGTATTGTGTCCTGTTATCCTACTCCCTGTCACAGGGACTGTAATGTGTCCTGTTACCCTCCTCCTGTCACAGGGACTGTAATGTGTCCTGTTACCCTCCCAGCCCCTGTCACAGGGAACTGTAATGTCTGCTGTTACCCTCCCACCCCCTGTTACAGGGACTGTGATATGTCCCATTACCCTCCCACCCCCTGTTACAGGGACTGTAATGTGTCCTGTTATCCTCCTTCCCCCTGTTACAGTGACTGTAATGTGTTCTGTTACCCTTCCACCCACTCTTACAGGGACTGTAATGTGTCCTGTTACCCTCCCCCAGCCACAGGGACTGTAAGGTGGCCTGTTACCCTCCCACCCCCTGTCACAGGGATTGTAATGTGTCCTGTTACCCTCCCACCCCCTATCACAGGGATTGTAATGTGTCCTGTTGCCCTCCCACCCCCTGTCACAGGGAATGTAATTTGTCCTGTTACCCTCCCACCCCCTGTCACCGGGACTGTAATGTGTCCTGTTCCCTTCCCACCCCCTGTCATTGGGACTGTAATGTGTCCTGTTACCCTCCCACCCCCTGTCACAGGGACTGTAATGTGTTCTGTTACCCTTCCACCCACTCTTACAGGGACTGTAATGTGTCCTGTTGCCCTCCCCCTGTCACAGGGAACTGTAATGTCTGCTGTTACCCTCCCACCCCCTGTTACAGGGACTGTGATATGTCCCGTTACACTTCCACCCCCTGTTACAGGGACTGTAATGTGTCCTGTTATCCTCCCTCCCCCTGTTACAGCGACTGTAATGTGTTCTGTTACCCTTCCGCCCACTCTTACAGGCACTGTAATGTGTTTTGTTGCCCTCCCCCTGTCACAGGGACTGTAATGTGTCCTGTTACCCTCCCACCCCCTGTCACAGGGACTGTAATGTGTTCTGTTACCCTTCCACCCACTCTTACAGGGACTGTAATGTGTCCTGTTGCCCTCCCCCTGTCACAGGGACTGTAATGTGTCCTGTTACCCTCCCACCCCCTGTCTCAGGAACTGTAATGTGTCCTGTTACCCTCCTGCTGTCACAGGGGCTATAATGTGTCCTGTTACCCTCCCACCCCATGTCACAGGCGCTGTAATGTGTCCTGTTACCCTCCCACCCCCTGTCACAGGAACTGTAATGTGTCCTGTTACCCTCCCACCCCCTGTGACAGGGCCTGTAATGTTTCCTGTTACCCTCCCCCAGCCACAGGGACTGTAATGTGGCCTGTTACCCTCCCACCCCCTGTCATTGGGACTGTAATGTGTCCATTTCCTCTCCCACCCTCTGTTACGGGGACTGTAATGTGTCCTGTTACCCTCGCACCCCCTGTCACAGGGAATGTAATTTGTCCTGTTACCCTCCCACCCCCTGTCACAGGGACTGTAATGTGTCCTGTTACCCTCCTACCCCCTGTTACAGGGACTGCGATGTGTCCTGTTACACTCCAAACCCCCTGTTACAGTGACTGTGATGTGTCCTGTTACCCTCCCCCTGTCACAGGGACTATAATGTGTCTTGTTACCCTCCCACTGTCACAGGGACTGTAATCTGTCCTGTTACTCTCCCCCTGTCACAGTGGCTGTAATGTGCCCTATTACCCTCCCACCGCTTGTTACAGGGACTGTATTGTGTCCTGTTATCCTACTCCCTGTCACAGGGACTGTAATGTGTCCTGTTACCCTCCTCCTGTCACAGGGACTGTAATGTGTCCTGTTACCCTCCCAGCCCCTGTCACAGGGAACTGTAATGTCTGCTGTTACCCTCCCACCCCCTGTTACAGGGACTGTGATATGTCCCATTACCCTCCCACCCCCTGTTACAGGGACTGTAATGTGTCCTGTTATCCTCCTTCCCCCTGTTACAGTGACTGTAATGTGTTCTGTTACCCTTCCACCCACTCTTACAGGGACTGTAATGTGTCCTGTTGCCCTCCCCCTGTCACAGGGACTGTAATGTGTCCTGTTACCCTCCCACCCCCTGTCACAGGGACTGTAATGTGTTCTGTTACCCTTCCACCCACTCTTACAGGGACTGTAATGTGTCCTGTTGCCCTCCCCCTGTCACAGGGACTGTAATGTGTCCTGTTACCCTCCCACCCCCTGTCTCAGGAACTGTAATGTGTCCTGTTACCCTCCTGCTGTCACAGGGCCTGTAATGTGTCCTGTTCCCCTCCCCCAGCCACAGGGACTGTAAGGTGGCCTGTTACCCTCCCACCCCCTGTCACAGGGATTGTAATGTGTCCTGTTACCCTCCCACCCCCTATCACAGGGATTGTAATGTGTCCTGTTACCCTCCCACCCCCTGTCACAGGGAATGTAATTTGTCCTGTTACCCTCCCACCCCCTGTCACCGGGACTGTAATGTGTCCTGTTCCCTTCCCACCCCCTGTCATTTGGACTGTCATGTGTCCATTTCCTCTCCCACCCTCTGTTACGGGGACTGTAATGTGTCCTGTTACCCTCCCACCCCTTGTTACAAGGACTGTAATGTGTCCTGTTACCCTCCCGCCCCCTGTCACAGGGACTTTAATGTGTCCTGTTACCCTCCTACCCCCTGTTACAGGGACTGCGATGTGTCCTGTTACCCTCCAACCCCCGTTACAGTGACTGTGATGTGTCCTGTTACCCTCCCCCTGTCACAGGGACTGTAATGTGTCTTGTTACCCTCCCGCTGTCACAGGGACTGTAATCTGTCCTGTTACTCTCCCCCTGTCACAGTGGCTGTAATGTGCCCTATTACCCTCCCACCGTTTGTTACAGGGACTGTATTGTGTCCTGTTATCCTACTCCCTCTCACAGGGACTGTAATGTGTCCTGTTACCCTTCCATCCCCTGTTACAGGGACTGTAATGTGTCCTTTCCCCTCCCACCCTCTGTTACAGGGACTGTAATGTGTCCTGTTACCCTCCCAACCCTGTAACAGGGACTGTAATGTGTCCAGTTACCCTCCCACCCCGTTACAGGGACTGTAATGTGTCCTGTTGCCCTCCCACCCCCTGTCACATGGACTGTAATGTGTCCTGTTACCCTCCCACCCCCTGTCACAGGGACTGTAATGTGTCCTGTTAGCCTCCCACCCCCTGTCACAGGGTCTGTAATATGTCCTGTTACCCTCACCCTGTCACAGGGCCTGTAATGTTTGCTCTTACCTCCCCTCTGTCACAGAGACTGTATTGTGCCCTGTTACCCTCCCCCCGTTACAGGGACTGTCATGTGTCCTGTTTCCCTCCAACCCCTGTCACAGGGACTGTAATATGCCCTGATAACCTCCTGCTGTCACAGGGGCTGTAATGTGTCCTGTTACGCTCCCACCCCCTGTCACATGGACTGTAATGTGTCCTGTTACCTTTCCACCCCCTGATAGAGGGACTGTAATGTGTCCTGTTACCCTCCCACCCCCTGTTACAGGGACTGTAATGTGTCCTGTTACCCTCCCACCCCCTGTTACAGGGACTGTAATGTGTCCTGTTACCCTCCCACCCCCTGTCACAGGGACTGTAATGTGTCCTGTTACCCTCCCACCCCCTATTACAGGGACTGTGATGTGTCCCGTTACCCTCCGACCACCTGTTACTGTGACTGTGATGTGTCCTGTTACCCTCCCCCTGTCACTGGGACTGTAATGTGTCCTGTTACCCTCGCCCTGTTACAGGGACTGTAATGTGTCCTGTTACTCTCCCCCTGTCACAGGGGCTGTAATATGTCCTGTTACTCTCCCACCCCTTGTTACAGGGACTGTAATGTATCATATTACCCCCCCCCTTTCACAGGGACTGTAATGTGTCCTGTTACCCTCCCACCATCTGTCACAGGGACTGTAATGTATCCTGTTACCCTCCTACCCTCTGTTACGTGGACTGTAATGTATCCTGTTGCCCTCCCAGCCCCTGTTACAGAGGTTGTAATGTATCCTGTTAGCCTCCCACCCCCTTTCACAGGGTCTGTAATGTATCCTGTTACCCTCCCACAAAATGAAGTGTCCTGTTACCCTCCATCCCCCATTACAGGGACTATAATGTATCATATTACCCTCCCCCTTTCACAGGGACTGTAATGTGTCCTGGTAGCATCCCACCCCCTGTCACAGGGTCTGTAATGTATCCTGTTACCCTCCCGTAAAAAGAAGTGTCCTGTTACCCTCCAAACCCCATTACAGGGACTATAATGTATCATATTACCCTCCCCCTTTCACATGGACTGTAATGTGTCCTGTTAACCTCCCACCACCTGTCACAGGGACTGTAATGTATCATGTTACCCTCCCGCCCCCTGTTAGATGGACTGTAATGTATCCTGTTACCCTCCCAGCCCCTGTTACAGAGACTGTAATGTATCCTGTTAGCCTCCCACCCCCTGTCACGGTCTGTAATGTATCCTGTTACCCTCCCCTCCCCCCGTCACAGAGGCTGTAACGTGTCCTGTTACCCTCCCCCCTATCACAGGGACGGTAACGTGTCCTGTTACCTTCACCCTCTCACGGGGCCTGTAATGTTTCCTGTTACCTCCCCTCTGTCACAGAGACTGTATTGTACCCTGTTACCCGCCCCCCTGTTACAGGGACTATAATGTGTCCTGTTTCCCTCTCACCCCCTGTCACAGGGACTGTAATGTGTCCTGTTACCCTCCCACCCCATGTCACGGGCGCTGTAATGTGTCCTGTTACCCTCCCACCCCCTGTCACAGGGACTGTAATGTGTCCTGTTACCCTCCCACCCCCTGTCACAGGGACTGTAATGTGTCCTGTTAACCTCCCACCCCCTTTCACCGGGACTGTAATGTGTCCTGTTACCCTCCCACCCCCTGTTACAGGGGCTGTATTGTGTCCTGTTACCCTCCCACCCCCGTCACAGGGACTGTAATGTGTCCTGATACCCTCCCACCCCCTGTTACAGGTGCTGTCATGTGTCCTGTTACCCTCCCACCCACTGTTACAGGGTCTGTAATATGCCCAGTTACCCTCCCAGCCCCTGTCACAGAGGCTGTAATGTGTCCTGTTACTCTCCCGACCCCTGTCACAGGGACTGTGATGTGTCCTGTTACCCTCCGACCCCCTGTTACAGTGACTGTGATGTGTCCTGTTACCCTCCCCCTGTCACTGGGACTGTAATGTGTCCTGTTAAGCTCCCCCTGTCACAGGGACTGTAATGTGTCCTGTTACTATCCCCCTGTCACAGGGGCTGTAATATGTCCTGTTACCCTCACAGCCCCTGTCACAGAGGCTGTAATGTGTCCTGTTACCCTCCCGACCCCTGTCACAGGGTCTGTAATGTATCCTGTTACCTCCCCTCCCCCCGTCACAGGGACGGTAACGTGTCCTGTTACCCTCACCCTGTCACAGGCCCTGTAATGTTTCCTGTTACCTCCCCTCTGTCACAGAGACTGTATTGTGCCCTGTTACCCTCCCCCCCTGTTACAGGGACTATAATGTGTCCTGTTTCCCTCCCACCCCCTGTCACAGGGACTGTAATGTGTCCTGTTACCCCCCTCCAACCCCTGTTACAGGGATTGTAATGTGTCCAGTTACCCTCCCACCCACTCTTACAGGGACTGTAATGTGTCCTGTTACTCTCCCACCCCCTATCTCCGTGACTGTAATGTGTCCTGTTACTCTCCCACCCCCTGTCACAGGGACTGTAATGTGTCCTGTTACCCTCCCACCCCCTGTTACCCTCCCACAGGGATTGTAATGTGTCCTGTTACCCTCCCACCCCCTGTCACAGGGACTGTAATGTCTCCTGTTACCGTCCCACCCACTGTCACCGGGACTGTAATGTGTCCTGTTACCCTCCCATCCCCTGTTACAGGGGCTGTATTGTGTCCTGTTACCCTCCCCCTATCACAGGGACGGTAACGTGTCCTGTTACCCTCACCCTGTCACAGGGCCTGTAATTTTTCCTGTTACCTCCCCTCTGTCACAGAGACTGTATTGTGCCCTGTTACCCTCCCCCCTGTTACAGGGACAATAATGTGTCCTGTTTCCCTCCCACCCCGTCCCAGGGACTGTAATGTGTCCTGTTACCCCCCACTCCCAACCCCTGTTACAGGGATTGTAATTTGTCCACTTACCCTCCCACCCCGTCACAGGGACGGTAATGTGTCCTGTTACCCTCCCACCCCCTGTCACAGGGATTGTAATGTGTCCTGTTACCCTCCCACCCCCTGTCACAGGGATTGTAATGTGTCCTGTTACCCTCCCACCCCCTGTCACAGGGACTGTAATGTGTCCTGTTACCCTCCCACCCCCTTTCACCGGGACTGTAATGTGTCCTGTTACCCTCCCACCCCCTGTTACAGGGGCTGTATTGTGTCCTGTTACCCTCCCACCCCCGTCACAGGGACTGTAATGTGTCCTGATACCCTCCCACCCCCTGTTACAGGTGCTGTCATGTGTCCTGTTACCCTCCCACCCACTATTACAGGGTCTGTAATATGCCCAGTTACCCTCCCAGCCCCTGTCAAAGAGGCTGTAATGTGTCCTGTTCCCCTCCCACCCCCTGTTACAGGGACTGTGATGTGTCCTGTTACCCTCCGACCCCCTGTTACAGTGACTGTGATGTGTCCTGTTACCCTCCCCCTGTCACTGGGACTGTAATGTGTCCTGTTAAGCTCCCCCTGTCACAGGGACTGTAATGTGTCCTGTTACTATCCCCCTGTCACAGGGGCTGTAATATGTCCTGTTACCCTACCACCCCTTGTTACAGGGACTGTATTGTGTCCTGTTACCCTCCCGCAAAAAGAAGTGACCAGTTACCCTCCAACCCCCTGTTACAGGGACTGTAATGTATCATATTACCCTCCCACCCCCTGTCACAGGGATGGTAATGTGTCCTGTTACCCTCCCACCCCCTGTTACCCTCCCACCCCCTGTCACAGGGACTGTAATGTGTCCTGATACCCTCCCACCCCCTGTTACAGGTGCTGTCATGTGTCCTGTTACCCTCCCACCCACTGTTACAGGGTCTGTAATATGCCCAGTTACCCTCCCAGCCCCTGTCACAGAGGCTGTAATGTGTCCTGTTACCCTCCAACCCCCTGTTACAGGGACTGTAATGTATCTTATTACCCTCCCACCACCTGTCACAGGGACTGTAATGTATCTTGTAACCCTCCCACCCCCGTTACGTGGACTGTAATGTGTCCTGTTACCCTCCCAGCCCCTGTTACAGGGACTGTAATATGTCCTGTTAGCCTCCCACCCCCTGTCACAGGGTCTGTAATATGTCCTGTTACCCTCACCCTGTCACAGGGCCTGTAATGTTTGCTCTTACCTCCCCTCTGTCACAGAGACTGTATTGTGCCCTGTTACCCTCCCCCCTGTTACAGGGACTGTCATGTGTCCTGTTTCCCTCCCACCCCTGTCACAGGGACTGTAATATGTCCTGATAACCTCCTGCTGTCACAGGGGCTGTAATGTGTCCTGTTACCCTCCCACCCCCTGTCACATGGACTGTAATGTGTCCCGTTACCTTTCCCCCCCCTGATAGAGGGACTGTAATGTGTCCTGTTACCCTCCCACCCCCTGTTACAGGGACTGTAATGTGTCCTGTTACCCTCCCACCCCCTGTTACAGGGACTGTAATGTGTCCTGTTACCCTCCCACCCCCTGTCACAGGGACTGTAATGTGTCCTGTTACCCTCCCACCCCCTATTACAGGGACTGTGATGTGTCCCGTTACCCTCCGACCACCTGTTACTGTGACTGTGATGTGTCCTGTTACCCTCCCCCTGTCACTGGGACTGTAATGTGTCCTGTTACCCTCGCCCTGTTACAGGGACTGTAATGTGTCCTGTTACTCTCCCCCGTCACAGGGGCTGTAATATGTCCTGTTACTCTCCCACCCCTTGTTACAGGGACTGTAATGTATCATATTACCCTCCCCCTTTCACAGGGACTGTAATGTGTCCTGTTACCCTCCCACCATCTGTCACAGGGACTGTAATGTATCCTGTTACCCTCCTACCCTCTGTTACGTGGACTGTAATGTATCCTGTTGCCCTCCCAGCCCCTGTTACAGAGGTTGTAATGTATCCTGTTAGCCTCCCACCCCCTTTCACAGGGTCTGTAATGTATCCTGTTACCCTCCCACAAAAAGAAGTGTCCTGTTACCCTCCAACCCCCATTACAGGGACTATAATGTATCATATTACCCTCCCCCTTTCACAGGGACTGTAATGTGTCCTGGTAGCATCCCACCCCCTGTCACAGGGTCTGTAATGTATCCTGTTACCCTCCCGTAAAAAGAAGTGTCCTGTTACCCTCCAAACCCCATTACAGGGACTATAATGTATCATATTACCCTCCCCCTTTCACATGGACTGTAATGTGTCCTGTTAACCTCCCACCACCTGTCACAGGGACTGTAATGTATCCTGTTACCCTCCCGCCCCCTGTTAGATGGACTGTAATGTATCCTGTTACCCTCCCAACCCCTGTTACAGCGACTGTAATATATCCTGTTAGCCTCCCACCCCCTGTCACGGTCTGTAATGTATCCTGTTACCCTCCCCTCCCCCCGTCACAGAGGCTGTAACGTGTCCTGTTACCCTCCCCCCTATCACAGGGACGGTAACGTGTCCTGTTACCTTCACCCTCTCACGGGGCCTGTAATGTTTCCTGTTACCTCCCCTCTGTCACAGAGACTGTATTGTACCCTGTTACCCGCCCCCCTGTTACAGGGACTATAATGTGGCCTGTTTCCCTCTCACCCCCTGTCACAGGGACTGTAATGTGTCCTGTTACACTCCTGTCACAGGGGCTGTAATGTGTCCTGTTACCCTCCCACCCCATGTCACGGGCGCTGTAATGTGTCCTGTTACCCTCCCACCCCCTGTCACAGGGACTGTAATGTGTCCTGTTACCCTCCCACCCCCTGTCACAGGGACTGTAATGTGTCCTGTTACCCTCCCACCCCCTTTCACCGGGACTGTAATGTGTCCTGTTACCCTCCCACCCCCTGTTACAGGGGCTGTATTGTGTCCTGTTACCCTCCCACCCCCGTCACAGGGACTGTAATGTGTCCTGATACCCTCCCACCCCCTGTTACAGGTGCTGTCATGTGTCCTGTTACCCTCCCACCCACTGTTACAGGGTCTGTAATATGCCCAGTTACCCTCCCAGCCCCTGTCACAGAGGCTGTAATGTGTCCTGTTACTCTCCCGACCCCTGTCACAGGGACTGTGATGTGTCCTGTTACCCTCCGACCCCCTGTTACAGTGACTGTGATGTGTCCTGTTACCCTCCCCCTGTCACTGGGACTGTAATGTGTCCTGTTAAGCTCCCCCTGTCACAGGGACTGTAATGTGTCCTGTTACTATCCCCCTGTCACAGGGGCTGTAATATGTCCTGTTACCCTACCACCCCTTGTTACAGGGACTGTATTGTGTCCTGTTACCCTCCCGCAAAAAGAAGTGACCAGTTAACCTCCAACCCCCTGTTACAGGGACTGTAATGTATCATATTACCCTCCCACCCACTGTCACAGGGACGGTAATGTGTCCTGTTACCCTCCCACCCCCTGTTACCCTCCCACCCCCTGTCACAGGGACTGTAATGTGTCCTGATACCCTCCCACCCCCCTGTTACAGGTGCTGTCATGTGTCCTGTTACCCTCCCACCCACTGTTACAGGGTCTGTAATATGCCCAGTTACCCTCCCAGCCCCTGTCACAGAGGCTGTAATGTGTCCTGTTACCCTCCAACCCCCTGTTACAGGGACTGTAATGTATCATATTACCCTCCCACCACCTGTCACAGGGACTGTAATGTATCTTGTAACCCTCCCACCCCCGTTACGTGGACTGTAATGTGTCCTGTTACCCTCCCAGCCCCTGTTACAGGGACTGTAATGTGTCCTGTTAGCCTCCCACCCCCTGTCACAGGGTCTGTAATATGTCCTGTTACCCTCACCCTGTCACAGGGCCTGTAATGTTTGCTCTTACCTCCCCTCTGTCACAGAGACTGTATTGTGCCCTGTTACCCTCCCCCCTGTTACAGGGACTGTCATGTGTCCTGTTTCCCTCCAACCCCTGTCACAGGGACTGTAATATGTCCTGATAACCTCCTGCTGTCACAGGGGCTGTAATGTGTCCTGTTACCCTCCCACCCCCTGTCACATGGACTGTAATGTGTCCTGTTACCTTTCCACCCCCTGATAGAGGGACTGTAATGTGTCCTGTTACCCTCCCACCCCCTGTTACAGGGACTGTAATGTGTCCTGTTACCCTCCCACCCCCTGTTACAGGGACTGTAATGTGTCCTGTTACCCTCCCACCCCCTGTCACATGGACTGTAATGTGTCCTGTTACCCTCCCACCCCCTGTCACAGGGACTGTGATGTGTCCCGTTACCCTCCGACCACCTGTTACTGTGACTGTGATGTGTCCTGTTACCCTCCCACCCCCGTCACAGGGACTGTAATGTGTCCTGATACCCTCCCACCCCCTGTTACAGGTGCTGTCATGTGTCCTGTTACCCTCCCACCCACTATTACAGGGTCTGTAATATGCCCAGTTACCCTCCCAGCCCCTGTCAAAGAGGCTGTAATGTGTCCTGTTACCCTCCAACCCCCTGTCACTGGGACTGTAATGTGTCCTGTTACCCTCGCCCTGTTACAGGGACTGTAATGTGTCCTGTTACTCTCCCCCTGTCACAGGGGCTGTAATATGTCTTGTTACTCTCCCACCCCTTGTTACAGGGACTGTAATGTATCATATTACCCTCCCCCTTTCACAGGGACTGTAATGTGTCCTGTTACCCTCCCACCACCTGTCACAGGGACTGTAATTTATCCTGTTACCCTCCTACCCTCTGTTACGTGGACTGTAATGTATCCTGTTGCCCTCCCAGCCCCTGTTACAGAGACTGTAATGTATCCTGTTAGCCTCCCACCCCCTTTCACAGGGTCTGTAATGTATCCTGTTACCCTCCCACAAAAAGAAGTGTCCTGTTACCCTCCAACCCCCATTACAGGGACTATAATGTATCATATTACCCTCCCCCTTTCACAGGGACTGTAATGTGTCCTGGTAGCATCCCACCCCCTGTCACAGGGTCTGTAATGTATCCTGTTACCCTCCCGTAAAAAGAAGTGTCCTGTTACCCTCCAAACCCCATTACAGGGACTATAATGTATCATATTACCCTCCCCCTTTCACATGGACTGTAATGTGTCCTGTTAACCTCCCACCACCTGTCACAGGGACTGTAATGTATCCTGTTACCCTCCCGCCCCCTGTTAGATGGACTGTAATGTATCCTGTTACCCTCCCAACCCCTGTTACAGAGACTGTAATATATCCTGTTAGCCTCCCACCCCCTGTCACGGTCTGTAATGTATCCTGTTACCCTCCCCTCCCCCCGTCACAGAGGCTGTAACGTGTCCTGTTACCCTCCCCCCTATCACAGGGACGGTAACGTGTCCTGTTACCTTCACCCTCTCACGGGGCCTGTAATGTTTCCTGTTACCTCCCCTCTGTCACAGAGACTGTATTGTACCCTGTTACCCGCCCCCCTGTTACAGGGACTATAATGTGTCCTGTTTCCCTCTCACCCCCTGTCACAGGGACTGTAATGTGTCCTGTTACACTCCTGTCACAGGGGCTGTAATGTGTCCTGTTACCCTCCCACCCCATGTCACGGGCGCTGTAATGTGTCCTGTTACCCTCCCACCCCCTGTCACAGGGACTGTAATGTGTCCTGTTACCCTCCCACCCCCTGTCACAGGGACTGTAATGTGTCCTGTTACCCTCCCACCCCCTTTCACTGGGACTGTAATGTGTCCTGTTACCCTCCCACCCCCTGTTACAGGGGCTGTATTGTGTCCTGTTACCCTCCCACCCCCGTCACAGGGACTGTAATGTGTCCTGATACCCTCCCACCCCCTGTTACAGGTGCTGTCATGTGTCCTGTTACCCTCCCACCCACTGTTACAGGGTCTGTAATATGCCCAGTTACCCTCCCAGCCCCTGTCACAGAGGCTGTAATGTGTCCTGTTACTCTCCCGACCCCTGTCACAGGGACTGTGATGTGTCCTGTTACCCTCCGACCCCCTGTTACAGTGACTGTGATGTGTCCTGTTACCCTCCCCCTGTCACTGGGACTGTAATGTGTCCTGTTAAGCTCCCCCTGTCACAGGGACTGTAATGTGTCCTGTTACTATCCCCCTGTCACAGGGGCTGTAATATGTCCTGTTACCCTACCACCCCTTGTTACAGGGACTGTATTGTGTCCTGTTACCCTCCCGCAAAAAGAAGTGACCAGTTAACCTCCAACCCCCTGTTACAGGGACTGTAATGTATCATATTACCCTCCCACCCACTGTCACAGGGACGGTAATGTGTCCTGTTACCCTCCCACCCCCTGTTACCCTCCCAGCCCCTGTTACAGGGACTGTAATGTGTCCTGATACCCTCCCACCCCCTGTTACAGGTGCTGTCATGTGTCCTGTTACCCTCCCACCCACTGTTACAGGGTCTGTAATATGCCCAGTTACCCTCCCAGCCCCTGTCACAGAGGCTGTAATGTGTCCTGTTACCCTCCAACCCCCTGTTACAGGGACTGTAATGTATCATATTACCCTCCCACCACCTGTCACAGGGACTGTAATGTATCTTGTAACCCTCCCACCCCCGTTACGTGGACTGTAATGTGTCCTGTTACCCTCCCAGCCCCTGTTACAGGGACTGTAATGTGTCCTGTTAGCCTCCCACCCCCTGTCACAGGGTCTGTAATATGTCCTGTTACCCTCACCCTGTCACAGGGCCTATAATGTTTGCTCTTACCTCCCCTCTGTCACAGAGACTGTATTGTGCCCTGTTACCCTCCCCCCGTTACAGGGACTGTCATGTGTCCTGTTTCCCTCCAACCCCTGTCACAGGGACTGTAATATGTCCTGATAACCTCCTGCTGTCACAGGGGCTGTAATGTGTCCTGTTACCCTCCCACCCCCTGTCACATGGACTGTAATGTGTCCTGTTACCTTTCCACCCCCTGATAGAGGGACTGTAATGTGTCCTGTTACCCTCCCACCCCCTGTTACAGGGACTGTAATGTGTCCTGTTACCCTCCCACCCCCTGTTACAGGGACTGTAATGTGTCCTGTTACCCTCCCACCCCCTGTCACATGGACTGTAATGTGTCCTGTTACCCTCCCACCCCCTGTCACAGGGACTGTGATGTGTCCCGTTACCCTCCGACCACCTGTTACTGTGACTGTGATGTGTCCTGTTACCCTCCCCCTGTTACTGGGACTGTAATGTGTCCTGTTACCCTCGCCCTGTTACAGGGACTGTAATGTGTCCTGTTACTCTCCCCCTGTCACAGGGGCTGTAATATGTCTTGTTACTCTCCCACCCCTTGTTACAGGGACTGTAATGTATCATATTACCCTCCCCCTTTCACAGGGACTGTAATGTGTCCTGTTACCCTCCCACCACCTGTCACAGGGACTGTAATTTATCCTGTTACCCTCCTACCCTCTGTTACGTGGACTGTAATGTATCCTGTTGCCCTCCCAGCCCCTGTTACAGAGACTGTAATGTATCCTGTTAGCCTCCCACCCCCTTTCACAGGGTCTGTAATGTATCCTGTTACCCTCCCACAAAAAGAAGTGTCCTGTTACCCTCCAACCCCCATTACAGGGACTATAATGTATCATATTACCCTCCCCCTTTCACAGGGACTGTAATGTGTCCTGGTAGCATCCCACCCCTGTCACAGGGTCTGTAATGTATCCTGTTACCCTCCCGTAAAAAGAAGTGTCCTGTTACCCTCCAAACCCCATTACAGGGACTATAATATATCATATTACCCTCCCCCTTTCACATGGACTGTAATGTGTCCTGTTAACCTCCCACCACCTGTCACAGGGACTGTAATGTGTCCTGTTACCCTCCCACCCCCTTTCGCCGGGACTGTAATGTGTCCTGTTACCCTCCCACCCCCTGTTACAGGGGCTGTATTGTGTCCTGTTACCCTCCCACCCCCGTCACAGGGACTGTAATGTGTCCTGATACCCTCCCACCCCCTGTTACAGGTGCTGTCATGTGTCCTGTTACCCTCCCACCCACTGTTACAGGGTCTGTAATATGCCCAGTTACCCTCCCAGCCCCTGTCACAGAGGCTGTAATGTGTCCTGTTACTCTCCCGACCCCTGTCACAGGGACTGTGATGTGTCCTGTTACCCTCCGACCCCCTGTTACAGTGACTGTGATGTGTCCTGTTACCCTCCCCCTGTCACTGAGACTGTAATGTGTCCTGTTAAGCTCCCCCTGTCACAGGGACTGTAATGTGTCCTGTTACTATCCCCCTGTCACAGGGGCTGTAATATGTCCTGTTACCCTACCACCCCTTGTTACAGGGACTGTATTGTGTCCTGTTACCCTCCCGCAAAAAGAAGTGACCAGTTAACCTCCAACCCCCTGTTACAGTGACTGTAATGTATCATATTACCCTCCCACCCACTGTCACAGGGACGGTAATGTGTCCTGTTACCCTCCCACCCCCTGTTACCCTCCCACCCCCTGTCACAGGGACTGTAATGTGTCCTGATACCCTCCCACCCCCTGTTACAGGTGCTGTCATGTGTCCTGTTACCCTCCCACCCACTGTTACAGGGTCTGTAATATGCCCAGTTACCCTCCCAGCCCCTGTCACAGAGGCTGTAATGTGTCCTGTTACCCTCCAACCCCCTGTTACAGGGACTGTAATGTATCATATTACCCTCCCACCACCTGTCACAGGGACTGTAATGTATCTTGTAACCCTCCCACCCCCGTTACGTGGACTGTAATGTGTCCTGTTACCCTCCCAGCCCCTGTTACAGGGACTGTAATGTGTCCTGTTAGCCTCCCACCCCCTGTCACAGGGTCTGTAATATGTCCTGTTACCCTCACCCTGTCACAGGGCCTGTAATGTTTGCTCTTACCTCCCCTCTGTCACAGAGACTGTATTGTGCCCTGTTACCCTCCCCCCTGTTACAGGGACTGTCATGTGTCCTGTTTCCCTCCAACCCCTGTCACAGGGACTGTAATATGTCCTGATAACCTCCTGCTGTCACAGGGGCTGTAATGTGTCCTGTTACCCTCCCACCCCCTGTCACATGGACTGTAATGTGTCCTGTTACCTTTCCACCCCCTGATAGAGGGACTGTAATGTGTCCTGTTACCCTCCCACCCCCTGTTACAGGGACTGTAATGTGTCCTGTTACCCTCCCACCCCCTGTTACAGGGACTGTAATGTGTCCTGTTACCCTCCCACCCCCTGTCACATGGACTGTAATGTGTCCTGTTACCCTCCCACCCCCTGTCACAGGGACTGTGATGTGTCCCGTTACCCTCCGACCACCTGTTACTGTGACTGTGATGTGTCCTGTTACCCTCCCACCCCCGTCACAGGGACTGTAATGTGTCCTGATACCCTCCCACCCCCTGTTACAGGTGCTGTCATGTGTCCTGTTACCCTCCCACCCACTATTACAGGGTCTGTAATATGCCCAGTTACCCTCCCAGCCCCTGTCAAAGAGGCTGTAATGTGTCCTGTTACCCTCCAACCCCCTGTCACTGGGACTGTAATGTGTCCTGTTACCCTCGCCCTGTTACAGGGACTGTAATGTGTCCTGTTACTCTCCCCCTGTCACAGGGGCTGTAATATGTCTTGTTACTCTCCCACCCCTTGTTACAGGGACTGTAATGTATCATATTACCCTCCCCCTTTCACAGGGACTGTAATGTGTCCTGTTACCCTCCCACCACCTGTCACAGGGACTGTAATTTATCCTGTTACCCTCCTACCCTCTGTTACGTGGACTGTAATGTATCCTGTTGCCCTCCCAGCCCCTGTTACAGAGACTGTAATGTATCCTGTTAGCCTCCCACCCCCCTTTCACAGGGTCTGTAATGTATCCTGTTACCCTCCCACAAAAAGAAGTGTCCTGTTACCCTCCAACCCCCATTACAGGGACTATAATGTATCATATTACCCTCCCCCTTTCACAGGGACTGTAATGTGTCCTGGTAGCATCCCACCCCCTGTCACAGGGTCTGTAATGTATCCTGTTACCCTCCCGTAAAAAGAAGTGTCCTGTTACCCTCCAAACCCCATTACAGGGACTATAATGTATCATATTACCCTCCCCCTTTCACATGGACTGTAATGTGTCCTGTTAACCTCCCACCACCTGTCACAGGGACTGTAATGTATCCTGTTACCCTCCCGCCCCCTGTTAGATGGACTGTAATGTATCCTGTTACCCTCCCAACCCCTGTTACAGAGACTGTAATATATCCTGTTAGCCTCCCACCCCCTGTCACGGTCTGTAATGTATCCTGTTACCCTCCCCTCCCCCCGTCACAGAGGCTGTAACGTGTCCTGTTACCCTCCCCCCTATCACAGGGACGGTAACGTGTCCTGTTACCTTCACCCTCTCACGGGGCCTGTAATGTTTCCTGTTACCTCCCCTCTGTCACAGAGACTGTATTGTACCCTGTTACCCGCCCCCCTGTTACAGGGACTATAATGTGTCCTGTTTCCCTCTCACCCCCTGTCACAGGGACTGTAATGTGTCCTGTTACACTCCTGTCACAGGGGCTGTAATGTGTCCTGTTACCCTCCCACCCCATGTCACGGGCGCTGTAATGTGTCCTGTTACCCTCCCACCCCCTGTCACAGGGACTGTAATGTGTCCTGTTACCCTCCCACCCCCTGTCACAGGGACTGTAATGTGTCCTGTTACCCTCCCACCCCCTTTCACTGGGACTGTAATGTGTCCTGTTACCCTCCCACCCCCTGTTACAGGGGCTGTATTGTGTCCTGTTACCCTCCCACCCCCGTCACAGGGACTGTAATGTGTCCTGATACCCTCCCACCCCCTGTTACAGGTGCTGTCATGTGTCCTGTTACCCTCCCACCCACTGTTACAGGGTCTGTAATATGCCCAGTTACCCTCCCAGCCCCTGTCACAGAGGCTGTAATGTGTCCTGTTACTCTCCCGACCCCTGTCACAGGGACTGTGATGTGTCCTGTTACCCTCCGACCCCCTGTTACAGTGACTGTGATGTGTCCTGTTACCCTCCCCCTGTCACTGGGACTGTAATGTGTCCTGTTAAGCTCCCCCTGTCACAGGGACTGTAATGTGTCCTGTTACTATCCCCCTGTCACAGGGGCTGTAATATGTCCTGTTACCCTACCACCCCTTGTTACAGGGACTGTATTGTGTCCTGTTACCCTCCCGCAAAAAGAAGTGACCAGTTAACCTCCAACCCCCTGTTACAGGGACTGTAATGTATCATATTACCCTCCCACCCACTGTCACAGGGACGGTAATGTGTCCTGTTACCCTCCCACCCCCTGTTACCCTCCCAGCCCCTGTTACAGGGACTGTAATGTGTCCTGATACCCTCCCACCCCCTGTTACAGGTGCTGTCATGTGTCCTGTTACCCTCCCACCCACTGTTACAGGGTCTGTAATATGCCCAGTTACCCTCCCAGCCCCTGTCACAGAGGCTGTAATGTGTCCTGTTACCCTCCAACCCCCTGTTACAGGGACTGTAATGTATCATATTACCCTCCCACCACCTGTCACAGGGACTGTAATGTATCTTGTAACCCTCCCACCCCCGTTACGTGGACTGTAATGTGTCCTGTTACCCTCCCAGCCCCTGTTACAGGGACTGTAATGTGTCCTGTTAGCCTCCCACCCCCTGTCACAGGGTCTGTAATATGTCCTGTTACCCTCACCCTGTCACAGGGCCTATAATGTTTGCTCTTACCTCCCCTCTGTCACAGAGACTGTATTGTGCCCTGTTACCCTCCCCCCGTTACAGGGACTGTCATGTGTCCTGTTTCCCTCCAACCCCTGTCACAGGGACTGTAATATGTCCTGATAACCTCCTGCTGTCACAGGGGCTGTAATGTGTCCTGTTACCCTCCCACCCCCTGTCACATGGACTGTAATGTGTCCTGTTACCTTTCCACCCCCTGATAGAGGGACTGTAATGTGTCCTGTTACCCTCCCACCCCCTGTTACAGGGACTGTAATGTGTCCTGTTACCCTCCCACCCCCTGTTACAGGGACTGTAATGTGTCCTGTTACCCTCCCACCCCCTGTCACATGGACTGTAATGTGTCCTGTTACCCTCCCACCCCCTGTCACAGGGACTGTGATGTGTCCCGTTACCCTCCGACCACCTGTTACTGTGACTGTGATGTGTCCTGTTACCCTCCCCCTGTTACTGGGACTGTAATGTGTCCTGTTACCCTCGCCCTGTTACAGGGACTGTAATGTGTCCTGTTACTCTCCCCCTGTCACAGGGGCTGTAATATGTCTTGTTACTCTCCCACCCCTTGTTACAGGGACTGTAATGTATCATATTACCCTCCCCCTTTCACAGGGACTGTAATGTGTCCTGTTACCCTCCCACCACCTGTCACAGGGACTGTAATTTATCCTGTTACCCTCCTACCCTCTGTTACGTGGACTGTAATGTATCCTGTTGCCCTCCCAGCCCCTGTTACAGAGACTGTAATGTATCCAGTTAGCCTCCCACCCCCTTTCACAGGGTCTGTAATGTATCCTGTTACCCTCCCACAAAAAGAAGTGTCCTGTTACCCTCCAACCCCCATTACAGGGACTATAATGTATCATATTACCCTCCCCCTTTCACAGGGACTGTAATGTGTCCTGGTAGCATCCCACCCCTGTCACAGGGTCTGTAATGTATCCTGTTACCCTCCCGTAAAAAGAAGTGTCCTGTTACCCTCCAAACCCCATTACAGGGACTATAATGTATCATATTACCCTCCCCCTTTCACATGGACTGTAATGTGTCCTGTTAACCTCCCACCACCTGTCACAGGGACTGTAATGTGTCCTGTTACCCTCCCACCCCCTTTCGCCGGGACTGTAATGTGTCCTGTTACCCTCCCACCCCCTGTTACAGGGGCTGTATTGTGTCCTGTTACCCTCCCACCCCCGTCACAGGGACTGTAATGTGTCCTGATACCCTCCCACCCCCTGTTACAGGTGCTGTCATGTGTCCTGTTACCCTCCCACCCACTGTTACAGGGTCTGTAATATGCCCAGTTACCCTCCCAGCCCCTGTCACAGAGGCTGTAATGTGTCCTGTTACTCTCCCGACCCCTGTCACAGGGACTGTGATGTGTCCTGTTACCCTCCGACCCCCTGTTACAGTGACTGTGATGTGTCCTGTTACCCTCCCCCTGTCACTGAGACTGTAATGTGTCCTGTTAAGCTCCCCCTGTCACAGGGACTGTAATGTGTCCTGTTACTATCCCCCTGTCACAGGGGCTGTAATATGTCCTGTTACCCTACCACCCCTTGTTACAGGGACTGTATTGTGTCCTGTTACCCTCCCGCAAAAAGAAGTGACCAGTTAACCTCCAACCCCCTGTTACAGTGACTGTAATGTATCATATTACCCTCCCACCCACTGTCACAGGGACGGTAATGTGTCCTGTTACCCTCCCACCCCCTGTTACCCTCCCACCCCCTGTCACAGGGACTGTAATGTGTCCTGATACCCTCCCACCCCCTGTTACAGGTGCTGTCATGTGTCCTGTTACCCTCCCACCCACTGTTACAGGGTCTGTAATATGCCCAGTTACCCTCCCAGCCCCTGTCACAGAGGCTGTAATGTGTCCTGTTACCCTCCAACCCCCTGTTACAGGGACTGTAATGTATCATATTACCCTCCCACCACCTGTCACAGGGACTGTAATGTATCTTGTAACCCTCCCACCCCCGTTACGTGGACTGTAATGTGTCCTGTTACCCTCCCAGCCCCTGTTACAGGGACTGTAATGTGTCCTGTTAGCCTCCCACCCCCTGTCACAGGGTCTGTAATATGTCCTGTTACCCTCACCCTGTCACAGGGCCTGTAATGTTTGCTCTTACCTCCCCTCTGTCACAGAGACTGTATTGTGCCCTGTTACCCTCCCCCCTGTTACAGGGACTGTCATGTGTCCTGTTTCCCTCCAACCCCTGTCACAGGGACTGTAATATGTCCTGATAACCTCCTGCTGTCACAGGGGCTGTAATGTGTCCTGTTACCCTCCCACCCCCTGTCACATGGACTGTAATGTGTCCTGTTACCTTTCCACCCCCTGATAGAGGGACTGTAATGTGTCCTGTTACCCTCCCACCCCCTGTTACAGGGACTGTAATGTGTCCTGTTACCCTCCCACCCCCTGTTACAGGGACTGTAATGTGTCCTGTTACCCTCCCACCCCCTGTCACATGGACTGTAATGTGTCCTGTTACCCTCCCACCCCCTGTCACAGGGACTGTGATGTGTCCCGTTACCCTCCGACCACCTGTTACTGTGACTGTGATGTGTCCTGTTACCCTCCCCCTGTCACTGGGACTGTAATGTGTCCTGTTACCCTCGCCCTGTTACAGGGACTGTAATGTGTCCTGTTACTCTCCCCCTGTCACAGGGGCTGTAATATGTCTTGTTACTCTCCCACCCCTTGTTACAGGGACTGTAATGTATCATATTACCCTCCCCCTTTCACAGGGACTGTAATGTGTCCTGTTACCCTCCCACCACCTGTCACAGGGACTGTAATTTATCCTGTTACCCTCCTACCCTCTGTTACGTGGACTGTAATGTATCCTGTTGCCCTCCCAGCCCCTGTTACAGAGACTGTAATGTATCCTGTTAGCCTCCCACCCCCTTTCACAGGGTCTGTAATGTATCCTGTTACCCTCCCACAAAAAGAAGTGTCCTGTTACCCTCCAACCCCCATTACAGGGACTATAATGTATCATATTACCCTCCCCCTTTCACAGGGACTGTAATGTATCCTGTTAACCTCCCACCACCTGTCACAGGGACTGTAATGTATCCTGTTACCCTCCCACCCCCTGTTAGATGGACTGTAATGTATCCTGTTACCCTCCCAGCCCCTGTTACAGAGACTGTAATGTATCCTGTTAGCCTCCCACCCCCTGTCACGGTCTGTAATGTATCCTGTTACCCTCCCCTCCCCCCGTCACAGAGGCTGTAACGTGTCCTGTTACCCTCCCCTCTATCACAGGGACGGTAACGTGTCCTGTTACCTTCACCCTCTCACGGGGCCTGTAATGTTTCCTGTTACCTCCCCTCTGTCACAGAGACTGTATTGTACCCTGTTACCCTCCCCCCTGTTACAGGGACTATAATGTGTCCTGTTTCCCTCCCACCCCCTGTCAGAGGGACTGTAATGTGTCCTGTTACCCTCCTGCTGTCACAGGGGCTGTGATGTGTCCTGTTACCCTCCCACCCCATGTCACAGGCGCTGTAATGTGTCCTGTTACCCTCCCACCCCCGTCACAGGAACTGTAATGTGTCCTGTTACCCTCCCACCCCCTGTGACAGGGCCTGTAATGTGTCCTGTTACCCTCCCCCAGCTACAGGGACTGTAATGTGGCCTGTTACCCTCCCACCCCCTGTCACAGGGATTGTAATGTGTCCTGTTACCCTCCCACCCCCTGTCACAGGGATTGTAATGTGTCCTGTTACCCTCCCACCCCCTGTCACAGGGACTGTAATTTGTCCTGTTACCCTCCCACCCCCTGTCACCGGGACTGTAATGTGTCCTGTTCCCTTCACACCCCCTGTCATTGGGACTGTAATGTGTCCTTTTCCTCTCCCACCCTCTGTTACGGGGACTGTAATGTGTCCTGTTACCCTCCCACCCCTTGTTACAAGGACTATAATGTGTCCTGTTACCCTCCCGCTCCCTGTCACAGGGACTGTAATGTGTCCTGTTACCCTCCTACCCCCTGTTACAGGGACTGCGATGTGTCCTGTTACCCTCCAACCCCCTGTTACAGTGACTGTGATGTGTCCTGTTACCCTCCCCCTGTCACAGGGACTGTAATGTGTCTTGTTACCCTTCCGCTGTCACAGGGACTGTAATCTGTCCTGTTACTCTCCCCCTGTCACAGTGGCTGTAATGTGCCCTATTACCCTCCCACCGCTTGTTACAGGGACTGTATTGTGTCCTGTTATCCTACTCCCTGTCACAGGGACTGTAATGTGTCCTGTTACCCTCCCAGCCCCTGTCACAGGGAACTATAATGTCTGCTGTTACCCTCCCACCCCCTGTTACAGGGACTGTGATATGTCCCGTTACCCTCCCACCCCCTGTTACAGGGACTGTAATGTGTTCTGTTACCCTTCCACCCACTCTTACAGGCACTGTAATGTGTCCTGTTGCCCTCCCCCTGTCACAGGGACTGTAATGTGTCCTGTTACCTCCCACCCCCTGTCACAGGGACTGTAATGTGTTCTGTTACCCTTCCACCCACTCTTACAGGGACTGTAATGTGTCCTGTTGCCCTCCCCCTGTCACAGGGACTGTAATGTGTCCTGTTACCCTCCCACTCCCTGTCTCAGGAACTGTAATGTGTCCTGTTACCCTCCTGCTGTCACAGGGGCTATAATGTGTCCTGTTACCCTCCCACCCCATGTCACAGGCGCTGTAATGTGTCCTGTTACCCTCCCACCCCCTGTCACAGGAACTGTAATGTGTCCTGTTACCCTCCCACCCCCTGTGACAGGGCCTGTAATGTGTCCTGTTACCCTCCCCAGCCACAGGGACTGTAATGTGGCCTGTTACCCTCCCACCCCCTGTCACAGGGATTGTAATGTGTCCTGTTACTTTCCCACCCCCTGTCACAGGGAATGTAATTTGTCCTGTTACCCTCCCACCCCCTGTCACAGGGACTGTAATGTGTCCTGTTACCCTCCTACCCCCTGTTACAGGTACTGCGATGTGTCCTGTTACCCTCCAACCCCCTGTTACAGTGACTGTGATGTGTCCTGTTACCCTCCCCCTGTCACAGGGACTATAATGTGTCTTGTTACCCTCCCACTGTCACAGGGACTGTAATCTGTCCTGTTACTCCCCCTGTCACAGTGGCTGTAATGTGCCCTATTACCCTCCCACCGCTTGTTACAGGGACTGTATTGTGTCCTGTTATCCTACTCCCTGTCACAGGGACTGTAATGTGTCCTGTTACTCTCCTCCTGTCACAGGGACTGTAATGTGTCCTGTTACCCTCCCAGCCCCTGTCACAGGGAACTGTAATGTCTGCTGTTACCCTCCCACCCCCTGTTACAGGGACTGTGATATGTCCCATTACCCTCCCACCCCCTGTTACAGGGACTGTAATGTGTCCTGTTATCCTCCTTCCCCCTGTTACAGTGACTGTAATGTGTTCTGTTACCCTTCCACCCACTCTTACAGGGACTGTAATGTGTCCTGTTACCCTCCCCCAGCCACAGGGACTGTAAGGTGGCCTGTTACCCTCCCACCCCCTGTCACAGGGATTGTAATGTGTCCTGTTACCCTCCCACCCCCTATCACAGGGATTGTAATGTGTCCTGTTACCCTCCCACCCCCTGTCACAGGGAATGTAATTTGTCCTGTTACCCTCCCACCCCCTGTCACCGGGACTGTAATGTGTCCTGTTCCCTTCCCACCCCCTGTCATTGGGACTGTAATGTGTCCTGTTACCCTCCCACCCCCTGTCACAGGGACTGTAATGTGTTCTGTTACCCTTCCACCCACTCTTACAGGGACTGTAATGTGTCCTGTTGCCCTCCCCCTGTCACAGGGAACTGTAATGTCTGCTGTTACCCTCCCACCCCCTGTTACAGGGACTGTGATATGTCCCGTTACCCTTCCACCCCCTGTTACAGGGACTGTAATGTGTCCTGTTATCCTCCCTCCCCCTGTTACAGCGACTGTAATGTGTTCTGTTACCCTTCCGCCCACTCTTACAGGCACTGTAATGTGTTTTGTTGCCCTCCCCCTGTCACAGGGACTGTAATGTGTCCTGTTACCCTCCCACCCCCTGTCACAGGGACTGTAATGTGTTCTGTTACCCTTCCACCCACTCTTACAGGGACTGTAATGTGTCCTGTTGCCCTCCCCCTGTCACAGGGACTGTAATGTGTCCTGTTACCCTCCCACCCCCTGTCTCAGGAACTGTAATGTGTCCTGTTACCCTCCTGCTGTCACAGGGGCTATAATGTGTCCTGTTACCCTCCCACCCCATGTCACAGGCGCTGTAATGTGTCCTGTTACCCTCCCACCCCCTGTCACAGGAACTGTAATGTGTCCTGTTACCCTCCCACCCCCTGTGACAGGGCCTGTAATGTTTCCTGTTACCCTCCCCCAGCCACAGGGACTGTAATGTGGCCTGTTACCCTCCCACCCCCTGTCATTGGGACTGTAATGTGTCCATTTCCTCTCCCACCCTCTGTTACGGGGACTGTAATGTGTCCTGTTACCCTCGCACCCCCTGTCACAGGGAATGTAATTTGTCCTGTTACCCTCCCACCCCCTGTCACAGGGACTGTAATGTGTCCTGTTACCCTCCTACCCCCTGTTACAGGGACTGCGATGTGTCCTGTTACACTCCAAACCCCCTGTTACAGTGACTGTGATGTGTCCTGTTACCCTCCCCCTGTCACAGGGACTATAATGTGTCTTGTTACCCTCCCACTGTCACAGGGACTGTAATCTGTCCTGTTACTCTCCCCCTGTCACAGTGGCTGTAATGTGCCCTATTACCCTCCCACCGCTTGTTACAGGGACTGTATTGTGTCCTGTTATCCTACTCCCTGTCACAGGGACTGTAATGTGTCCTGTTACCCTCCTCCTGTCACAGGGACTGTAATGTGTCCTGTTACCCTCCCAGCCCCTGTCACAGGGAACTGTAATGTCTGCTGTTACCCTCCCACCCCCTGTTACAGGGACTGTGATATGTCCCATTACCCTCCCACCCCCTGTTACAGGGACTGTAATGTGTCCTGTTATCCTCCTTCCCCCTGTTACAGTGACTGTAATGTGTTCTGTTACCCTTCCACCCACTCTTACAGGGACTGTAATGTGTCCTGTTGCCCTCCCCCTGTCACAGGGACTGTAATGTGTCCTGTTACCCTCCCACCCCCTGTCACAGGGACTGTAATGTGTTCTGTTACCCTTCCACCCACTCTTACAGGGACTGTAACGTGTCCTGTTGCCCTCCCCCTGTCACAGGGACTGTAATGTGTCCTGTTACCCTCCCACCCCCTGTCTCAGGAACTGTAATGTGTCCTGTTACCCTCCTGCTGTCACAGGGCCTGTAATGTGTCCTGTTCCCCTCCCCCAGCCACAGGGACTGTAAGGTGGCCTGTTACCCTCCCACCCCCTGTCACAGGGATTGTAATGTGTCCTGTTACCCTCCCACCCCCTATCACAGGGATTGTAATGTGTCCTGTTACCCTCCCACCCCCTGTCACAGGGAATGTAATTTGTCCTGTTACCCTCCCACCCCCTGTCACCGGGACTGTAATGTGTCCTGTTCCCTTCCCACCCCCTGTCATTTGGACTGTCATGTGTCCATTTCCTCTCCCACCCTCTGTTACGGGGACTGTAATGTGTCCTGTTACCCTCCCACCCCTTGTTACAAGGACTGTAATGTGTCCTGTTACCCTCCCGCCCCCTGTCACAGGGACTTTAATGTGTCTTGTTACCCTCCTACCCCCTGTTACAGGGACTGCGATGTGTCCTGTTACCCTCCAACCCCCGTTACAGTGACTGTGATGTGTCCTGTTACCCTCCCCCTGTCACAGGGACTGTAATGTGTCTTGTTACCCTCCCGCTGTCACAGGGACTGTAATCTGTCCTGTTACTCTCCCCCTGTCACAGTGGCTGTAATGTGCCCTATTACCCTCCCACCGTTTGTTACAGGGACTGTATTGTGTCCTGTTATCCTACTCCCTCTCACAGGGACTGTAATGTGTCCTGTTACCCTTCCATCCCCTGTTACAGGGACTGTAATGTGTCCTTTCCCCTCCCACCCTCTGTTACAGGGACTGTAATGTGTCCTGTTACCCTCCCAACCCTGTAACAGGGACTGTAATGTGTCCAGTTACCCTCCCACCCCGTTACAGGGACTGTAATGTGTCCTGTTGCCCTCCCACCCCCTGTCACATGGACTGTAATGTGTCCTGTTACCCTCCCACCCCCTGTCACAGGGACTGTAATGTGTCCTGTTACCCTCCCACCCCCTATTACAGGGACTGTGATGTGTCCCGTTACCCTCCGACCACCTGTTACTGTGACTGTGATGTGTCCTGTTACCCTCCCCCTGTCACTGGGACTGTAATGTGTCCTGTTACCCTCGCCCTGTTACAGGGACTGTAATGTATCATATTACCCTCCCCCTTTCACAGGGACTGTAATGTGTCCTGTTACACTCCCACCACCTGTCACAGGGACTGTAATGTATCCTGTTACCCTCCTACCCTTTGTTACGTGGACTGTAATGTATCCTGTTGCCCTCCCAGCCTCTGTTACAGAGACTGTAATGTATCCTGTTAGCCTCCCACCCCCTTTCACAGGGTCTGTAATGTATCCTGTTACCCTCCCACATAAAGAAGTGTCCTGTTACCCTCCAACCCCCATTACAGGGACTATAATGTATCATATTACCCTCCCCCTTTCACAGGGACTGTAATGTGTCCTGGTAGCATCCCAGCCCCTGTCACAGGGTCTGTAATGTATCCTGTTACCCTCCCACCCCCTGTTAGATGGACTGTAATGTATCCTGTTACCCTCCCAGCCCCTGTTACAGAGACTGTAATGTATCCTGTTAGCCTCCCACCCCCTGTTACGGTCTGTAATGTATCCTGTTACCCTCCCCTCCCCCCGTCACAGAGGCTGTAACGTGTCCTGTTACCCTCCCCCCTATCACAGGGACGGTAACGTGTCCTGTTACCTTCACCCTCTCACGGGGCCTGTAATGTTTCCTGTTACCTCCCCTCTGTCACAGAGACTGTATTGTACCCTGTTACCCTCTCCCCTGTTACAGGGACTATAATGTGTCCTGTTTCCCTCCCACCCCCTGTCACAGGGACTGTAATGTGTCCTGTTACCCTCCCAGCCCCTGTCTCAGGAACTGTAATGTGTCCTGTTACCCTCCTGCTGTCACAGGGGCTATAATGTGTCCTGTTACCCTCCCACCCCATGTCACAGGCGCTGTAATGTGTCCTGTTACCCTCCCACCCCCTGTCACAGGAACTGTAATGTGTCCTGTTACCCTCCCACCCCCTGTGACAGGGCCTGTAATGTTTCCTGTTACCCTCCCCCAGCCACAGGGACTGTAATGTGGCCTGTTACCCTCCCACCCCCTGTCATTGGGACTGTAATGTGTCCATTTCCTCTCCCACCCTCTGTTACGGGGACTGTAATGTGTCCTGTTACCCTCGCACCCCCTGTCACAGGGAATGTAATTTGTCCTGTTACCCTCCCCCCTGTCACAGGGACTGTAATGTGTCCTGTTACCCTCCTACCCCCTGTTACAGGGACTGCGATGTGTCCTGTTACACTCCAAACCCCCTGTTACAGTGACTGTGATGTGTCCTGTTACCCTCCCCCTGTCACAGGGACTATAATGTGTCTTGTTACCCTCCCACTGTCACAGGGACTGTAATCTGTCCTGTTACTCTCCCCCTGTCACAGTGGCTGTAATGTGCCCTATTACCCTCCCACCGCTTGTTACAGGGACTGTATTGTGTCCTGTTATCCTACTCCCTGTCACAGGGACTGTAATGTGTCCTGTTACCCTCCTCCTGTCACAGGGACTGTAATGTGTCCTGTTACCCTCCCAGCCCCTGTCACAGGGAACTGTAATGTCTGCTGTTACCCTCCCACCCCCTGTTACAGGGACTGTGATATGTCCCATTACCCTCCCACCCCCTGTTACAGGGACTGTAATGTGTCCTGTTATCCTCCTTCCCCCTGTTACAGTGACTGTAATGTGTTCTGTTACCCTTCCACCCACTCTTACAGGGACTGTAATGTGTCCTGTTGCCCTCCCCCTGTCACAGGGACTGTAATGTGTCCTGTTACCCTCCCACCCCCTGTCACAGGGACTGTAATGTGTTCTGTTACCCTTCCACCCACTCTTACAGGGACTGTAACGTGTCCTGTTGCCCTCCCCCTGTCACAGGGACTGTAATGTGTCCTGTTACCCTCCCACCCCCTGTCTCAGCAACTGTAATGTGTCCTGTTACCCTCCTGCTGTCACAGGGCCTGTAATGTGTCCTGTTCCCCTCCCCCAGCCACAGGGACTGTAAGGTGGCCTGTTACCCTCCCACCCCCTGTCACAGGGATTGTAATGTGTCCTGTTACCCTCCCACCCCCTATCACAGGGATTGTAATGTGTCCTGTTACCCTCCCACCCCCTGTCACAGGGAATGTAATTTGTCCTGTTACCCTCCCACCCCCTGTCACCGGGACTGTAATGTGTCCTGTTCCCTTCCCACCCCGTCATTTGGACTGTCATGTGTCCATTTCCTCTCCCACCCTCTGTTACGGGGACTGTAATGTGTCCTGTTACCCTCCCACCCCTTGTTACAAGGACTGTAATGTGTCCTGTTACCCTCCCGCCCCCTGTCACAGGGACTTTAATGTGTCCTGTTACCCTCCTACCCCCTGTTACAGGGACTGCGATGTGTCCTGTTACCCTCCAACCCCCGTTACAGTGACTGTGATGTGTCCTGTTACCCTCCCCCTGTCACAGGGACTGTAATGTGTCTTGTTACCCTCCCGCTGTCACAGGGACTGTAATCTGTCCTGTTACTCTCCCCCTGTCACAGTGGCTGTAATGTGCCCTATTACCCTCCCACCGTTTGTTACAGGGACTGTATTGTGTCCTGTTATCCTACTCCCTCTCACAGGGACTGTAATGTGTCCTGTTACCCTTCCATCCCCTGTTACAGGGACTGTAATGTGTCCTTTCCCCTCCCACCCTCTGTTACAGGGACTGTAATGTGTCCTGTTACCCTCCCAACCCTGTAACAGGGACTGTAATGTGTCCAGTTACCCTCCCACCCCATTACAGGGACTGTAATGTGTCCTGTTGCCCTCCCACCCCGTCACATGGACTGTAATGTGTCCTGTTACCCTCCCAGCCCCTGTCACAGGGAACTGTAATGTCTGCTGTTACCCTCCCACCCCCTGTTACAGGGACTGTGATATGTCCCGTTACCCTCCCACCCCCTGTTACAGGGACTATAATGTGTCCTGTTATCCTCCCTCCCCCTGTTACAGTGACTGTAATGTGTTCTGTTACCCTTCCACCCACTCTTACAGGGACTGTAATGTGTCCTGTTGCCCTCCCCCTGTCACAGGGACTGTAATGTGTCCTGTTACCCTCCCACCCCCTGTCACAGGGACTGTAATGTGTTCTGTTACCCTTCCACCCACTCTTACAGGGACTGTAATGTGTCCTGTTGCCCTCCCCCTGTCACAGGGAACTGTAATGTCTGCTGTTACCCTCCCACCCCCTGTTACAGGGACTGTAATGTGTCCTGTTATCCTCCCTCCCCCTGTTACAGCGACTGTAATGTGTTCTGTTACCCTTCCGCCCACTCTTACAGGCACTGTAATGTGTTTTGTTGCCCTCCCCCTGTCACAGGGACTGTAATGTGTCCGGTTACCCTCCCACCCCCTGTCACAGGGACTGTAATGTGTTCTGTTACCCTTCCACCCACTCTTACAGGGACTGTAATGTGTCCTGTTGCCCTCCCCCTGTCACAGGGACTGTAATGTGTCCTGTTACCCTCCCACCCCCTGTCTCAGGAACTGTAATGTGTCCTGTTACCCTCCTGCTGTCACAGGGGCTATAATGTGTCCTGTTACCCTCCCACCCCATGTCACAGGCGCTGTAATGTGTCCTGTTACCCTCCCACCCCCTGTCACAGGAACTGTAATGTGTCCTGTTACCCTCCCACCCCCTGTGACAGGGCCTGTAATGTGTCCTGTTACCCTCCCCCAGCCACAGGGACTGTAATGTGGCCTGTTACCCTCCCACCCCCTGTCATTGGGACTGTAATGTGTCCATTTCCTCTCCCACCCTCTGTTACGGGGACTGTAATGTGTCCTGTTACCCTCCCACCCCCTGTCACAGGGAATGTAATGTGTCTTTTTACCCTCCCGCTGTCACAGGGACTGTAATCTGTCCTGTTACTCTCCCCCTGTCACAGTGGCTGTAATGTGCCCTATTACCCTCCCACCGTTTGTTACAGGGACTTTATTGTGTCCTGTTATCCTACTCCCTCTCACAGGGACTGTAATGTGTCCTGTTACCCTTCCATCCCCTGTTACAGGGACTGTAATGTGTCCTTTCCCCTCCCACCCTCTGTTACAGGGACTGTAATGTGTCCTGTTACCATCCCAACCCTGTAACAGGGACTGTAATGTGTCCAGTTACCCTCCCACCCCGTTACAGGGACTGTAATGTGTCCTGTTGCCCTCCCACCCCCGTCACATGGACTGTAATGTGTCCTGTTACCCTCCCACCCCCTGTCACAGGGACTGTAATGTGTCCTGTTACCCTCCCACCCCCTATTACAGGGACTGTGATGTGTCCCGTTACCCTCCGACCACCTGTTACTGTGACTGTGATGTGTCCTGTTACCCTCCCCCTGTCACTGGGACTGTAATGTGTCCTGTTACCCTCGCCCTGTTACAGGGACTGTAATGTATCATATTACCCTCCCCCTTTCACAGGGACTGTAATGTGTCCTTTTACACTCCCACCACCTGTCACAGGGACTGTAATGTATCCTGTTACCCTCCTACCCTCTGTTACGTGGACTGTAATGTATCCTGTTGCCCTCCCAGCCCCTGTTACAGAGACTGTAATGTATCCTGTTAGCCTCCCACCCCCTTTCACAGGGTCTGTAATGTATCCTGTTACCCTCCCACATAAAGAAGTGTCCTGTTACCCTCCAACCCCCATTACAGGGACTATAATGTATCATATTACCCTCCCCCTTTCACAGGGACTGTAATGTGTCCTGGTAGCATCCCAGCCCCTGTCACAGGGTCTGTAATGTATCCTGTTACCCTCCCACCCCCTGTTAGATGGACTGTAATGTATCCTGTTACCCTCCCAGCCCCTGTTACAGAGACTGTAATGTATCCTGTTAGCCTCCCACCCCCTGTTACGGTCTGTAATGTATCCTGTTACCCTCCCCTCCCCCCGTCACAGAGGCTGTAACGTGTCCTGTTACCCTCCCCCCTATCACAGGGACGGTAACGTGTCCTGTTACCTTCACCCTCTCACGGGGCCTGTAATGTTTCCTGTTACCTCCCCTCTGTCACAGAGACTGTATTGTACCCTGTTACCCTCTCCCCTGTTACAGGGACTATAATGTGTCCTGTTTCCCTCCCACCCCCTGTCACAGGGACTGTAATGTGTCCTGTTACCCTCCTGCTGTCACAGGGGCTGTAATGTGTCCTGTTACCCTCCCACCCCATGTCACAGGCGCTGTAATGTGTCCTGTTACCCTCCCACCCCCGTCACAGGAACTGTAATGTGTCCTGTTACCCTCCCACCCCCTGTGACAGGGCCTGTAATGTGTCCTGTTACCCTCCCCCAGCCACAGGGACTGTAATGTGTCCTGTTACCCTCCCACCCCCTGTCACAGGGATTGCAATGTGTCCTGTTACCCTCCCACCCCCTGACACAGGGATTGTAATGTGTCCTGTTACCCTCCCACCCCCTGTCACAGGGAATGTAATTTGTCCTGTTACCCTCCCACCCCCTGTCACCGGGACTGTAATGTGTCCTGTTCCCTTCCCACCCCCTGTCATTGGGACTGTAATGTGTCCTGTTACCCTCCCACCCCCTGTCACAGGGACTGTAATGTGTTCTGTTACCCTTCCACCCACTCTTACAGGGACTGTAATGTGTCCTGTTGCCCTCCCCCTGTCACAGGGAACTGTAATGTCTGCTGTTACCCTCCCACCCCCTGTTACAGGGACTGTAATGTGTCCTGTTATCCTCCCTCCCCCTGTTACAGCGACTGTAATGTGTTCTGTTACCCTTCCGCCCACTCTTACAGGCACTGTAATGTGTTTTGTTGCCCTCCCCCTGTCACAGGGACTGTAATGTGTCCGGTTACCCTCCCACCCCCTGTCACAGGGACTATAATGTGTCTTGTTACCCTCCCACTGTCACAGGGACTGTAATCTGTCCTGTTACTCTCCCCCTGTCACAGTGGCTGTAATGTGCCCTATTACCCTCCCACCGCTTGTTACAGGGACTGTATTGTGTCCTGTTATCCTACTCCCTGTCACAGGGACTGTAATGTGTCCTGTTACCCTCCTCCTGTCACAGGGACTGTAATGTGTCCTGTTACCCTCCCAGCCCCTGTCACAGGGAACTGTAATGTCTGCTGTTACCCTCCCACCCCCTGTTACAGGGACTGTGATATGTCCCATTACCCTCCCACCCCCTGTTACAGGGACTGTAATGTGTCCTGTTATCCTCCTTCCCCCTGTTACAGTGACTGTAATGTGTTCTGTTACCCTTCCACCCACTCTTACAGGGACTGTAATGTGTCCTGTTGCCCTCCCCCGTCACAGGGACTGTAATGTGTCCTGTTACCCTCCCACCCCCTGTCACAGGGACTGTAATGTGTTCTGTTACCCTTCCACCCACTCTTACAGGGACTGTAATGTGTCCTGTTGCCCTCCCCCTGTCACAGGGACTGTAATGTGTCCTGTTACCCTCCCACCCCCTGTCTCAGGAACTGTAATGTGTCCTGTTACCCTCCTGCTGTCACAGGGCCTGTAATGTGTCCTGTTCCCCTCCCCCAGCCACAGGGACTGTAAGGTGGCCTGTTACCCTCCCACCCCCTGTCACAGGGATTGTAATGTGTCCTGTTACCCTCCCACCCCCTATCACAGGGATTGTAATGTGTCCTGTTACCCTCCCACCCCCTGTCACAGGGAATGTAATTTGTCCTGTTACCCTCCCACCCCCTGTCACCGGGACTGTAATGTGTCCTGTTCCCTTCCCACCCCCTGTCATTTGGACTGTCATGTGTCCATTTCCTCTCCCACCCTCTGTTACGGGGACTGTAATGTGTCCTGTTACCCTCCCACCCCTTGTTACAAAGACTGTAATGTGTCCTGTTACCCTCCCGCCCCCTGTCACAGGGACTTTAATGTGTCCTGTTACCCTCCTACCCCCTGTTACAGGGACTGCGATGTGTCCTGTTACCCTCCAACCCCCGTTACAGTGACTGTGATGTGTCCTGTTACCCTCCCCCTGTCACAGGGACTGTAATGTGTCTTGTTACCCTCCCGCTGTCACAGGGACTGTAATCTGTCCTGTTACTCTCCCCCTGTCACAGTGGCTGTAATGTGCCCTATTACCCTCCCACCGTTTGTTACAGGGACTGTATTGTGTCCTGTTATCCTACTCCCTCTCACAGGGACTGTAATGTGTCCTGTTATCCTCCCTCCCCCTGTTACAGCGACTGTAATGTGTTCTGTTACCCTTCCACCCACTCTTACAGGCACTGTAATGTGTCCTGTTGCCCTCCCCCTGTCACAGGGACTGTAATGTGTCCTGTTACCCTACCACCCCCTGTCACAGGGACTGTAATGTGTTCTGTTACCCTTCCACCCACTCTTACAGGGACTGTAATGTGTCCTGTTACCCTCCCACCCCCTGTCTCAGGAACTGTAATGTGTCCTGTTACCCTCCTGCTATCACAGGGGCTGTAATGTGTCCTGTTACCCTCCCACCCCATGGCACAAGCGCTGTAATGTGTCCTGTTACCCTCCCACCCCCTGTCACAGGAACTGTAATGTGTCCTGTTACCCTCCCACCCCCTGTGACAGGGCCTGTAATGTATCCTGTTACCCTCCCCCAGCCACAGGGACTGTAATGTGGCCTGTTACCCTCCAACCCCCTGTCACAGGGATTGTAATGTGTCCTGTTACCCTCCCACCCCCTGTCACAGGGATTGTAAGGTGTCCTGTTACCCTCCCACCCCCTGTCACAGGGAATGTAATTTGTCCTGTTACCCTCCCACCCCCTGTCACAGTGACTGTAATGTGTCCTGTTACCCTCCTGCCCCCTGTTACAGGGACTGCGATTTGTCCTGTTACCCTCCAACCCCCTGTTACACTGACTGTGATGTGTCCTGTTACCCTCCCCCTGTCACAGGGACTGTAAAGTGTCTTGTTACCCTCCCGCTGTCACAGGGACTGTAGTCTGTCCTGTTACTCTCCCCCTGTTACAGTGGCTGTAATGTGCCCTATTACCCTCCCACCGCTTGTTACAGGGACTGTATTGTGTCCTGTTATCCTACTCCCTGTCACAGGGACTGTAATGTGTCCTGTTCCCCTCCCACCCCCTGTCACAGGGATTGTAATGTGTCCTGTTCCCCTCCCACCCCCTGTCACAGGGACTGTAATTTGTCCTGTTACCCTCCCACCCCCTGTCACCGGGACTGTAATGTGTCCTGTTACCCTCCCACCCCCTGTCACCGGGACTCTAATGTGTCCTGTTTCCCTCCCACACCCTGTTACAGGGGCTGTATTGTTTCCTGTTACCCTCCCAACCCCTGTCACAGGGACTGTAATGTGTCCTGTTACCCTCCCACCCCCTGTTACAGGTGCTGTCATGTGTCCTGTTACCCTCCCTCCCCCTGTTATAGGTGCTGTCATGTGTCCTGTTACCCTCCCACCCCCTGTTACAGGGACTGTAATGTGTCCTGTTACCCTCCCACCGCTTGTTACAGGGACTGTATTGTGTCCTGTTACCCTCCAGCAAAAGGAAGTGTCCTGTTACCTTCCCACCCCCTGTTACAGGGACTGTAATGTGTCCTGTTACCCTCCTGCTGTCACAGAGACTGTATTGTGCCCTGTTACCCTCCCCCCATTACAGGGACTGTAATGTGTCCTGTTTCCCTCCCACGCCCTGTCACAGGGACTGTAATGTGTCCTGTTACCCTCCTGCTGTCACAGGGGCTGTAATCTGTCCTGTTACCCTCCCACCCACTGTTACAGGGACTGTAATGTGTCCTGTTACCCTCCCACCCCCTGTTAGAGGTACTGTAATGTGTCCTGTTACCCTCCCCCCCCACTGTTACTGGGACTGTAATATGCCCTGTTACCCTCCGAACCCCTGTCACAGGGGCTGTAATGTGTCTTGTTACCCTTCCACACCCTGTCACAGAGACTGTGATGTGTCCTGTTACCCTCCCACCCTCTGTTACAGGGGCAGTAATGTGTCCTGTTACCCTTCCATCCCCTGTTACAGGGACTGTAATGTGTCCTTTTCCCCTCCCACCCTCTGTTACGGGGACTGTAATGTGTCTTGTTGCACTCCCACCCCTGTAACAGGGACTGTAATGTGTCCAGTTACCCTCCCACCCCCCCGTTACAGGGACTGTAATGTGTCCTCTTACACTCCCACCCCCTGTCACAGGGACTGTAATGTGTCCTGTTCCCCTCCCACCCCCTGTTACAGGGACTGTTATGTGTCCTGTTACTCTCCGCCGTCACAGGGGCTGTAATATGTCCTGTTACCCTCTGACTCCTTTTTACAGGGACTGTAATGTATCATATTACACTCCCCCTTTCACAGGGACTGTAATGTGTCCTGTTACCCTACCACCATCTGTCACAGGGACTGTAATGTATCCTGTTACCTTCCCACTCCCTGTTACGTGAACTGTAATGTATACTGTTACCCTCCCAGCCCCTGTTACCGGGACTGTAATGTGTCCTGTTAGCCTCCCACCCCCGTCACAGGGTCTGTAATGTATCCTGTTACCCTCCCCTCCCCCCGTCACAGAGGCTGTAACGTGTCCTGTTACCCTCCCCCCTATCACAGGGACGGTAACGTGTCCTGTTACCTTCACCCTCTCACGGGGCCTGTAATGTTTCCTGTTACCTCCCCTCTGTCACAGAGACTGTATTGTACCCTGTTACACTCCCCCCTGTCACAGGAACTGTAATGTGTCCTGTTACCCTCCCACCCCCTGTGACAGTGCCTGTAATGTATCCTGTTACCCTCCCCCAGCCACAGGGACTGTAATGTGGCCTGTTACCCTCCAACCCCCTGTCACAGGGATTGTAATGTGTCCTGTTACCCTCCCACCCCCTGTCACAGGGATTGTAAGGTGTCCTGTTACCCTCCCACCCCCTGTCACAGGGAATGTAATTTGTCCTGTTACCCTCCCACCCCCTGTCACAGTGACTGTAATGTGTCCTGTTACCCTCCTGCCCCCTGTTACAGGGACTGCGATTTGTCCTGTTACCCTCCAACCCCCTGTTACACTGACTGTGATGTGTCCTGTTACTCTCCCCCTGTCACAGGGACTGTAAAGTGTCTTGTTACCCTCCCGCTGTCACAGGGACTGTAGTCTGTCCTGTTACTCTCCCCCTGTTACAGTGGCTGTAATGTGCCCTATTACCCTCCCACCGCTTGTTACAGGGACTGTATTGTGTCCTGTTATCCTACTCCCTGTCACAGGGACTGTAATGTGTCCTGTTCCCCTCCCACCCCCTGTCACAGGGATTGTAATGTGTCCTGTTCCCCTCCCACCCCCTGTCACAGGGACTGTAATTTGTCCTGTTACCCTCCCACCCCCTGTCACCGGGACTGTAATGTGTCCTGTTACCCTCCCACCCCCTGTCACCGGGACTCTAATGTGTCCTGTTTCCCTCCCACACCCTGTTACAGGGGCTGTATTGTTTCCTGTTACCCTCCCAACCCCTGTCACAGGGACTGTAATGTGTCCTGTTACCCTCCCACCCCCTGTTACAGGTGCTGTCATGTGTCCTGTTACCCTCCCTCCCCCTGTTATAGGTGCTGTCATGTGTCCTGTTACCCTCCCACCCCCTGTTACAGGGACTGTAATGTGTCCTGTTACCCTCCCACCGCTTGTTACAGGGACTGTATTGTGTCCTGTTACCCTCCAGCAAAAGGAAGTGTCCTGTTACCTTCCCACCCCCTGTTACAGGGACTGTAATGTGTCCTGTTACCCTCCTGCTGTCACAGAGACTGTATTGTGCCCTGTTACCCTCCCCCCATTACAGGGACTGTAATGTGTCCTGTTTCCCTCCCACGCCCTGTCACAGGGACTGTAATGTGTCCTGTTACCCTCCTGCTGTCACAGGGGCTGTAATCTGTCCTGTTACCCTCCCACCCACTGTTACAGGGACTGTAATGTGTCCTGTTACCCTCCCACCCCCTGTTAGAGGTACTGTAATGTGTCCTGTTACCCTCCCCCCCCACTGTTACTGGGACTGTAATATGCCCTGTTACCCTCCGAACCCCTGTCACAGGGGCTGTAATGTGTCTTGTTACCCTTCCACACCCTGTCACAGAGACTGTGATGTGTCCTGTTACCCTCCCACCCTCTGTTACAGGGGCAGTAATGTGTCCTGTTACCCTTCCATCCCCTGTTACAGGGACTGTAATGTGTCCTTTTCCCCTCCCACCCTCTGTTACGGGGACTGTAATGTGTCTTGTTGCACTCCCACCCCTGTAACAGGGACTGTAATGTGTCCAGTTACCCTCCCACCCCCCGTTACAGGGACTGTAATGTGTCCTCTTACACTCCCACCCCCTGTCACAGGGACTGTAATGTGTCCTGTTCCCCTCCCACCCCCTGTTACAGGGACTGTTATGTGTCCTGTTACTCTCCGCCGTCACAGGGGCTGTAATATGTCCTGTTACCCTCTGACTCCTTTTTACAGGGACTGTAATGTATCATATTACACTCCCCCTTTCACAGGGACTGTAATGTGTCCTGTTACCCTACCACCATCTGTCACAGGGACTGTAATGTATCCTGTTACCTTCCCACTCCCTGTTACGTGAACTGTAATGTATACTGTTACCCTCCCAGCCCCTGTTACCGGGACTGTAATGTGTCCTGTTAGCCTCCCACCCCCGTCACAGGGTCTGTAATGTATCCTGTTACCCTCCCCTCCCCCCGTCACAGAGGCTGTAACGTGTCCTGTTACCCTCCCCCCTATCACAGGGACGGTAACGTGTCCTGTTACCTTCACCCTCTCACGGGGCCTGTAATGTTTCCTGTTACCTCCCCTCTGTCACAGAGACTGTATTGTACCCTGTTACACTCCCCCCTGTCACAGGAACTGTAATGTGTCCTGTTACCCTCCCACCCCCTGTGACAGTGCCTGTAATGTATCCTGTTACCCTCCCCCAGCCACAGGGACTGTAATGTGGCCTGTTACCCTCCAACCCCCTGTCACAGGGATTGTAATGTGTCCTGTTACCCTCCCACCCCCTGTCACAGGGATTGTAAGGTGTCCTGTTACCCTCCCACCCCCTGTCACAGGGAATGTAATTTGTCCTGTTACCCTCCCACCCCCTGTCACAGTGACTGTAATGTGTCCTGTTACCCTCCTGCCCCCTGTTACAGGGACTGCGATTTGTCCTGTTACCCTCCAACCCCCTGTTACACTGACTGTGATGTGTCCTGTTACTCTCCCCCTGTCACAGGGACTGTAAAGTGTCTTGTTACCCTCCCGCTGTCACAGGGACTGTAGTCTGTCCTGTTACTCTCCCCCTGTTACAGTGGCTGTAATGTGCCCTATTACCCTCCCACCGCTTGTTACAGGGACTGTATTGTGTCC
The DNA here is from genome assembly GCF_017639515.1 of Carcharodon carcharias. Classification (NCBI taxonomy): domain Eukaryota; kingdom Metazoa; phylum Chordata; class Chondrichthyes; order Lamniformes; family Lamnidae; genus Carcharodon; species Carcharodon carcharias. Next base: position 16,745,160 of record NC_054490.1, read on the forward strand.
TGTTATCCTACTCCCTGTCACAGGGACTGTAATGTGTCCTGTTACCCTCCCACCCCCTGTCACAGGGATTGTAATGTGTCCTGTTCCCCTCCCACCCCCTGTCACAGGGACTGTAATTTGTCCTGTTACCCTCCCACCCCCTGTCACCGGGACTGTAATGTGTCCTGTTACCCTCCCACCCCCTGTCACCGGGACTCTAATGTGTCCTGTTTCCCTCCCACACCCTGTTACAGGGGCTGTATTGTTTCCTGTTACCCTCCCAACCCCTGTCACAGGGACTGTAATGTGTCCTGTTACCCTCCCACCCCCTGTTACAGGTGCTGTCATGTGTCCTGTTACCCTCCCTCCCCCTGTTATAGGTGCTGTCATGTGTCCTGTTACCCTCCCACCCCCTGTTACAGGGACTGTAATGTGTCCTGTTACCCTCCCACCGCTTGTTACAGGGACTGTATTGTGTCCTGTTACCCTCCAGCAAAAGGAAGTGTCCTGTTACCTTCCCACCCCCTGTTACAGGGACTGTAATGTGTCCTGTTACCCTCCTGCTGTCACAGAGACTGTATTGTGCCCTGTTACCCACCCCCCATTACAGGGACTGTAATGTGTCCTGTTTCCCTCCCACCCCCTGTCACAGGGACTGTAATGTGTCCTGTTACCCTCCTGCTGTCACAGGGGCTGTAATCTGTCCTGTTACCCTCCCACCCACTGTTACAGGGACTGTAATGTGTCCTGTTACCCTCCCACCCCCTGTTAGAGGTACTGTAATGTGTCCTGTTACCCTCCCCCCCCACTGTTACTGGGACTGTAATATGCCCTGTTACCCTCCGAACCCCTGTCACAGGGGCTGTAATGTGTCTTGTTACCCTTCCACACCCTGTCACAGAGACTGTGATGTGTCCTGTTACCCTCCCACCCTCTGTTACAGGGGCAGTAATGTGTCCTGTTACCCTTCCATCCCCTGTTACAGGGACTGTAATGTGTCCTTTTCCCCTCCCACCCTCTGTTACGGGGACTGTAATGTGTCTTGTTGCACTCCCACCCCTGTAACAGGGACTGTAATGTGTCCAGTTACCCTCCCACCCCCCGTTACAGGGACTGTAATGTGTCCTCTTACCCTCCCACCCCCTGTCACAGGGACTGTAATGTGTCCTCTTACACTCCCACCCCCTGTCACAGGGACTGTAATGTGTCCTGTTCCCCTCCCACCCCCTGTTACAGGGACTGTTATGTGTCCTGTTACTCTCCGCCGTCACAGGGGCTGTAATATGTCCTGTTACCCTCTGACTCCTTTTTACAGGGACTGTAATGTATCATATTACACTCCCCCTTTCACAGGGACTGTAATGTGTCCTGTTACCCTACCACCATCTGTCGCAGGGACTGTAATGTATCCTGTTACCTTCCCACTCCCTGTTACGTGAACTGTAATGTATACTGTTACCCTCCCAGCCCCTGTTACCGGGACTGTAATGTGTCCTGTTAGCCTCCCACCCCCGTCACAGGGTCTGTAATGTATCCTGTTACCCTCCCCTCCCCCCGTCACAGAGGCTGTAACGTGTCCTGTTACCCTCCCCCCTATCACAGGGACGGTAACGTGTCCTGTTACCTTCACCCTCTCACGGGGCCTGTAATGTTTCCTGTTACCTCCCCTCTGTCACAGAGACTGTATTGTACCCTGTTACACTCCCCCCTGTTACAGGGACTATAATGTGTCCTGTTTCCCTCCCACCCCCTGTCACAGGGACTGTAACGTGTCCTGTTACCCTCCTGCTGTCACAGGGGCTGTAATGTGTCCTGTTACCCTCCCACCCCATGTAACAGGCGCTGTAATGTGTCCTGTTACCCTCCCACCCCCTGTGACAGGGCCTGTAATGTGTCCTGTTACCCTCCCCCAGCCACAGGGACTGTAATGTGGCCTGTTACCCTCCCACCCCCTGTCACAGGGATTGTAATGTGTCCTGTTACCCTCCCACCCCCGTCACAGGGATTGTAATGTGTCCTGTTACCCTCCCACCCCCTGTCACAGGGACTGTAATTTGTCCTGTTACCCTCCCACCCCCTGTCACCGGGACTGTAATGTGTCCTGTTCCCTTCCCACCCCCTGTCATTGGGACTGTAATGTGTCCTTTTCCTCTCCCACCCTCTGTTACGGGGACTGTAATGTGTCCTGTTACCCTCCCACCCCTTGTTACAAGGACTGTAATGTGTCCTGTTACCCTCCCGCCCCCTGTCACAGGGACTGTAATGTGTCCTGTTACCCTCCTACCCCCTGTTACAGGGACTGCGATGTGTCCTGTTACCCTCCAACCCCCTGTTACAGGGACTGCGATGTGTCCTGTTACCCTCCAACCCCCTGTTACAGTGACTGTGATGTGTCCTGTTACCCTCCCCCTGTCACAGGGACTGTAATGTGTCTTGTTACCCTCCCGCTGTCACAGGGACTGTAATCTGTCCTGTTCCTCTCCCCCTGTCACAGTGGCTGTAATGTGCCCTATTACCCTCCCACCGCTTGTTACAGGGACTGTATTGTCTCCTGTTATCCTACTCCCTGTCACAGGGACTGTAATGTGTCCTGTTACCCTCCCAGCCCCTGTCACAGGGAACTGTAATGTCTGCTGTTACCCTCCCACCCCCTGTTACAGGGACTGTGATATGTCCCGTTACACTCCCACCCCCTGTTACAGGGACTGTAATGTGTCCTGTTATCCTCCCTCCCCCTGTTACAGCGACTGTAATGTGTTCTGTTACCCTTCCACCCACTCTTACAGGGACTGTCATGTGTCCTGTTGCCCTCCCCCTGTCACAGGGACTGTAATGTGTCCTGTTACCCTCCCACCCCCTGTCACAGGGACTGTAATGTGTTCTGTTACCCTTCCACCCACTCCTACAGGGACTGTAATGTGTCCTGTTGCCCTCCCCCTGTCACAGGGACTGTAATGTGTCCTGTTACCCTCCCACTCCCTGTCTCGGGAACTGTAATGTGTCCTGTTACCCTCCTGCTGTCACAGGGGCTGTAATGTGTCCTGTTACCCTCCCACCCCATGTCACAGGCGCTGTAATGTGTCCTGTTACCGTCCCACCCCCTGTCACAGGAACTGTAATGTGTCCTGTTACCCTCCCACCCCCTGTGACAGGGCCTGTAATGTGTCCTGTTACCCTCCCCCAGCCGCAGGGACTGTAATGTGTCCTGTTACCCTCCCACCCCCTGTCACAGGGATTGTAATGTGTCCTGTTACCCTCCCACCCCCTGTCACAGGGATTGTAATGTGTCCTGTTACCCTCCCACCCCGTGACAGGGAATGTAATGTGTCCTGTTACCCTCCTACCCCCTGTTACAGGGACTGCGATGTGTTCTGTTACCCTCCAACCCCCTGTTACAATGACTGTGATGTTTCCTGTTACCCTCCCCCTGTCACAGGGACTGTAATGTGTCTTGTTACCCTCCCGCTGTCACAGGGACTGTAATCTGTCCTGTTACTCTCCCCCTGTCACAGTGGCTGTAATGTGCCCTATTACCCTCCCACCGCTTGTTACAGGGACTGTATTGTGTCCTGTTATCCTACTCCCTGTCACAGGGACTGTAATGTGTCCTGTTACCCTCCTCCTGTCACAGGGACTGTAATGTGTCCTGTTACCCTCCCAGCCCCTGTCACAGGGAACTGTAATGTCTGCTGTTACCCTCCCACCCCCTGTTACAGGGACTGTGATATGTCCCGTTACCCTCCCACCCCCTGTTACAGGGACTGTAATGTGTCCTGTTATCCTCCCTCCCCCTGTTACAGTGACTGTAATGTGTTCTGTTACCCTTCCACCCACTCTTACAGGGACTGTAATGTGTCCTGTTGCCCTCCCCGTCAGAGGGACTGTAATGTGTCCTGTTACCCTCCCACCCCCTGTCACAGGGACTGTAATGTGTTCTGTTACCCTTCCACCCACTCTTACAGGGACTGTAATGTGTCCTGTTGCCCTCCCCCTGTCACAGGGACTGTAATGTGTCCTGTTACCCTCCCACCCCCGTCTCAGGAACTGTAATGTGTCCTGTTACCCTCCTGCTGTCACAGGGGCTGTAATGTGTCCTGTTATCCCTCCCACCCCATGTAACAGGCGCTGTAATGTGTCCTGTTACCCTCCCACCCCCTGTCACAGGAACTGTAATGTGTCCTGTTACCCTCCCACCCCCTGTGACAGGGCCTGTAATGTGTCCTGTTACCCTCCCCCAGCCACAGGGACTGTAATGTGGCCTGTTACCCTCCCACCCCCTGTCACAGGGATTGTAATGTGTCCTGTTACCCTCCCACCCCCTGTCACAGGGATTGTAATGTGTCCTGTTACCCTCCCACCCCCTGTCACAGGGAATGTAATTTGTCCTGTTACCCTCCCACCCCCTGTCACCGGGACTGTAATGTGTCCTGTTCCCTTCCCACCCCCTGTCATTGGGACTGTAATGTGTCCTTTTCCTCTCCTACCCTCTGTTACGGGGACTGTAATGTGTCCTGTTACCCTCCCACCCCTTGTTACAAGGACTGTAATGTGTCCTGTTACCCTCCTACCCCCTGTTACAGGGACTGCGATGTGTCCTGTTACCCTCCAACCCCCGTTACAGTGACTGTGATGTGTCCTGTTACCCTCCCCCTGTCACAGGGACTGTAATGTGTCTTGTTACCCTCCCGCTGTCACAGGGACTGTAATCTGTCCTGTTACTCTCCCCCTGTCACAGTGGCTGTATTGTGCCCTATTACCCTCCCACCGCTTGTTACAGGGACTGTATTGTGTCCTGTTATCCTACTCCCTGTCACAGGGACTGTAATGTGTGCTGTTACCCTCCTCCTGTCACAGGGACTGTAATGTGTCCTGTTACCCTCCCAGCCCCTGTCACAGGGAACTGTAATGTCTGCTGTTACCCTCCCACCCCCTGTTACATGGACTGTGATATGTCCCGTTACCCTCCCACCCCCTGTTACAGGGACTGTAATGTGTCCTGTTACCCTCCCACCCCCTGTCACTGGGACTCTAATGTGTCCTGTTTCCCTCCCACACCCTGTTACAGGGGCTGTATTGTTTCCTGTTACCCTCCCAACCCGTCACAGGGACTGTAATGTGTCCTGTTACCCTCCCACCCCCTGTTACAGGTGCTGTCATGTGTCCTGTTACCCTCCCTCCCCCTGTTATAGGTGCTGTCATGTGTCCTGTTACCCTCCCACCCCCTGTTACAGGGACTGTAATGTGTCCTGTTACCCTCCCACCGCTTGTTACAGGGACTGTATTGTGTCCTGTTACCCTCCAGCAAAAGGAAGTGTCCTGTTACCTTCCCACCCCCTGTTACAGGGACTGTAATGTGTCCTGTTACCCTCCTGCTGTCACAGAGACTGTATTGTGCCCTGTTACCCTCCCCCCATTACAGGGACTGTAATGTGTCCTGTTTCCCTCCCACCCCCTGTCACAGGGACTGTAATGTGTCCTGTTACCCCCCTGCTGTCACAGGGGCTGTAATCTGTCCTGTTACCCTCCCACCCACTGTTACAGGGACTGTAATGTGTCCTGTTACCCTCCCACCCCCTGTTAGAGGTACTGTAATGTGTCCTGTTACCCTCCCCCCCCACTGTTACAGGGACTGTAATGTGTCCTGTTATCCTCCCTCCCCCTGTTACAGCGACTGTAATGTGTTCTGTTACCCTTCCACCCACTCTTACAGGGACAGTAATGTGTCCTGTTGCCCTCCCCCTGTCACAGGGACTGTAATGTGTCCTGTTACCCTCCCACCCCCTGTCACAGGGACTGTAATGTGTTCTGTTACCCTTCCACCCACTCCTATAGGGACTGTAATGTGTCCTGTTGCCCTCCCCCTGTCACAGGGACTGTAATGTGTCCTGTTACCCTCCCACCCCCTGTCTCAGGAACTGTAATGTGTCCTGTTACCCTCCTGCTGTCACAGGGGCTGTAATGTGTCCTGTTACCCTCCCACCCCATGTCACAGGCGCTGTAATGTGTCCTGTTACCGTCCCACCCCCTGTCACAGGAACTGTAATGTGTCCTGTTACCCTCCCACCCCCTGTGACAGGGCCTGTAATGTGTCCTGTTACCCTCCCCCAGCCACAGGGACTGTAATGTGTCCTGTTACCCTCCCACCCCCTGTCACAGGGATTGTAATGTGTCCTGTTACCCTCCCACCAACTGTCACAGGGATTGTAATGTGTCCTGTTACCCTCCCACCCCCTGTCACAGGGAATGTAATGTGTTCTGTTACCCTCCTACCCCCTGTTACAGGGACTGCGATGTGTTCTGTTACCCTCCAACCCCCTGTTACAGTGACTGTGATGTTTCCTGTTACCCTCCCCCTGTCACAGGGACTGTAATGTGTCTTGTTACCCTCCCGCTGTCACAGGGACTGTAATCTGTCCTGTTACTCTCCCCCTGTCACAGTGGCTGTAATGTGCCCTATTACCCTCCCACCGCTTGTTACAGGGACTGTATTGTGTCCTGTTATCCTACTCCCTGTCACAGGGACTGTAATGTGTCCTGTTACCCTCCTCCTGTCACAGGGACTGTAATGTGTCCTGTTACCCTCCCAGCCCCTGTCACAGGGAACTGTAATGTCTGCTGTTACCCTCCCACCCCCTGTTACAGGGACTGTGATATGTCCCGTTACCCTCCCACCCCCTGTTACAGGGACTGTAATGTGTCCTGTTATCCTCCCTCCCCCTGTTACAGTGACTGTAATGTGTTCTGTTACCCTTCCACCCACTCTTACAGGGACTGTAATGTGTCCTGTTGCCCTCCCCGTCACAGGGACTCTACTGTGTCCTGTTACCCTCCCACCCCCTGTCACAGGGACTGTAATGTGTTCTGTTACCCTTCCACCCACTCTTACAGGGACTGTAATGTGTCCTGTTGCCCTCCCCCTGTCACAGGGACTGTAATGTGTCCTGTTACCCTCCCACCCCCGTCTCAGGAACTGTAATGTGTCCTGTTACCCTCCTGCTGTCACAGGGGCTGTAATGTGTCCTGTTACCCTCCCACCCCATGTAACAGGCGCTGTAATGTGTCCTGTTACCCTCCCACCCCCTGTCACAGGAACTGTAATGTGTCCTGTTACCCTCCCACCCCCTGTGACAGGGCCTGTAATGTGTCCTGTTACCCTCCCCCAGCCACAGGGACTGTAATGTGGCCTGTTACCCTCCCACCCCCTGTCACAGGGATTGTAATGTGTCCTGTTACCCTCCCACCCCCTGTCACAGGGATTGTAATGTGTCCTGTTACCCTCCCACCCCCTGTCACAGGGAATGTAATTTGTCCTGTTACCCTCCCACCCCCTGTCACCGGGACTGTAATGTGTCCTGTTCCCTTCCCACCCCCTGTCATTGGGACTGTAATGTGTCCTTTTCCTCTCCTACCCTCTGTTACGGGGACTGTAATGTGTCCTGTTACCCTCCCACCCCTTGTTACAAGGACTGTAATGTGTCCTGTTACCCTCCCGCCCCCTGTCACAGGGACTGTAATGTGTCCTGTTACCCTCCTACCCCCTGTTACAGGGACTGCGATGTGTCCTGTTACCCTCCAACCCCCGTTACAGTGACTGTGATGTGTCCTGTTACCCTCCCCCTGTCACAGGGACTGTAATGTGTCTTGTTACCCTCCCGCTGTCACAGGGACTGTAATCTGTCCTGTTACTCTCCCCCTGTCACAGTGGCTGTAATGTGCCCTATTACCCTCCCACCGCTTGTTACAGGGACTGTATTGTGTCCTGTTATCCTACTCCCTGTCACAGGGACTGTAATGTGTCCTGTTACCCTCCTCCTGTCACAGGGACTGTAATGTGTCCTGTTACCCTCCCAGCCCCTGTCACAGGGAACTGTAATGTCTGCTGTTACCCTCCCACCCCCTGTTACAGTGACTGTGATATGTCCCGTTACCCTCCCACCCCCTGTTACAGGGACTATAATGTGTCCTGTTATCCTCCCTCCCCCTGTTACAGTGACTGTAATGTGTTCTGTTACCCTTCCACCCACTCTTACAGGGACTGTAATGTGTCCTGTTGCCCTCCCCCTGTCACAGGGACTGTAATGTGTCCTGTTACCCTCCCACCCCCTGTCACAGGGACTGTAATGTGTTCTGTTACCCTTCCACCCACTCTTACAGGGACTGTAATGTGTCCTGTTGCCCTCCCCCTGTCACAGGGACTGTAATGTGTCCTGTTACCCTCCCACCCCCTGTCTCAGGAACTGTAATGTGTCCTGTTACCCTCCTGCTGTCACTGGGGCTGTAATGTGTCCTGTTACCCTCCCACCCCCTGTCTCAGGAACTGTAATGTGTCCTGTTACCCTCCTGCTGTCACAGGGGCTGTAATGTGTCCTGTTACCCTCCCACCCCATGTCACAGGCGCTGTAATGTGTCCTGTTACCGTCCCACCCCCTGTCACAGGAACTGTAATGTGTCCTGTTACCCTCCCACCCCCTGTGACAGGGCCTGTAATGTGTCCTGTTACCCTCCCCCAGCCACAGGGACTGTAATGTGTCCTGTTACCCTCCCACCCCCTGTCACAGGGATTGTAATGTGTCCTGTTACCCTCCCACCAACTGTCACAGGGATTGTAATGTGTCCTGTTACCCTCCCACCCCCTGTCACAGGGAATGTAATGTGTTCTGTTACCCTCCTACCCCCTGTTACAGGGACTGCGATGTGTTCTGTTACCCTCCAACCCCCTGTTACAGTGACTGTGATGTTTCCTGTTACCCTCCCCCTGTCACAGGGACTGTAATGTGTCTTGTTACCCTCCCGCTGTCACAGGGACTGTAATCTGTCCTGTTACTCTCCCCCTGTCACAGTGGCTGTAATGTGCCCTATTACCCTCCCACCGCTTGTTACAGGGACTGTATTGTGTCCTGTTATCCTACTCCCTGTCACAGGGACTGTAATGTGTCCTGTTACCCTCCTCCTGTCACAGGGACTGTAATGTGTCCTGTTACCCTCCCAGCCCCTGTCACAGGGAACTGTAATGTCTGCTGTTACCCTCCCACCCCCTGTTACAGGGACTGTGATATGTCCCGTTACCCTCCCACCCCCTGTTACAGGGACTGTAATGTGTCCTGTTATCCTCCCTCCCCCTGTTACAGTGACTGTAATGTGTTCTGTTACCCTTCCACCCACTCTTACAGGGACTGTAATGTGTCCTGTTGCCCTCCCCGTCACAGGGACTCTAATGTGTCCTGTTACCCTCCCACCCCCTGTCACAGGGACTGTAATGTGTTCTGTTACCCTTCCACCCACTCTTACAGGGACTGTAATGTGTCCTGTTGCCCTCCCCCTGTCACAGGGACTGTAATGTGTCCTGTTACCCTCCCACCCCCGTCTCAGGAACTGTAATGTGTCCTGTTACCCTCCTGCTGTCACAGGGGCTGTAATGTGTCCTGTTACCCTCCCACCCCATGTAACAGGCGCTGTAATGTGTCCTGTTACCCTCCCACCCCCTGTCACAGGAACTGTAATGTGTCCTGTTACCCTCCCACCCCCTGTGACAGGGCCTGTAATGTGTCCTGTTACCCTCCCCCAGCCACAGGGACTGTAATGTGGCCTGTTACCCTCCCACCCCCTGTCACAGGGATTGTAATGTGTCCTGTTACCCTCCCACCCCCTGTCACAGGGATTGTAATGTGTCCTGTTACCCTCCCACCCCCTGTCACAGGGAATGTAATTTGTCCTGTTACCCTCCCACCCCCTGTCACCGGGACTGTAATGTGTCCTGTTCCCTTCCCACCCCCTGTCATTGGGACTGTAATGTGTCCTTTTCCTCTCCTACCCTCTGTTACGGGGACTGTAATGTGTCCTGTTACCCTCCCACCCCTTGTTACAAGGACTGTAATGTGTCCTGTCACCCTCCCGCCCCCTGTCACAGGGACTGTAATGTGTCCTGTTACCCTCCTACCCCCTGTTAAAGGGACTGCGATGTGTCCTGTTACCCTCCAACCCCCGTTACAGTGACTGTGATGTGTCCTGTTACCCTCCCCCTGTCACAGGGACTGTAATGTGTCTTGTTACCCTCCCGCTGTCACAGGGACTGTAATCTGTCCTGTTACTCTCCCCCTGTCACAGTGGCTGTAATGTGCCCTATTACCCTCCCACCGCTTGTTACAGGGACTGTATTGTGTCCTGTTATCCTACTCCCTGTCACAGGGACTGTAATGTGTCCTGTTACCCTCCTCCTGTCACAGGGACTGTAATGTGTCCTGTTACCCTCCCAGCCCCTGTCACAGGGAACTGTAATGTCTGCTGTTACCCTCCCACCCCCTGTTACAGGGACTGTGATATGTCCCGTTACCCTCCCACCCCCTGTTACAGGGACTATAATGTGTCCTGTTATCCTCCCTCCCCCTGTTACAGTGACTGTAATGTGTTCTGTTACCCTTCCACCCACTCTTACAGGGACTGTAATGTGTCCTGTTGCCCTCCCCCTGTCACAGGGACTGTAACGTGTCCTGTTACCCTCCCACCCCCTGTCACAGGGACTGTAATGTGTTCTGTTACCCTTCCACCCACTCTTACAGGGACTGTAATGTGTCCTGTTGCCCTCCCCCTGTCACAGGGACTGTAATGTGTCCTGTTACCCTCCCACCCCCTGTCTCAGGAACTGTAATGTGTCCTGTTACCCTCCTGCTGTCACTGGGGCTGTAATGTGTCCTGTTACCCTCCCACCCCATGTAACAGGCGCTGTAATGTGTCCTGTTACCCTCCCACCCCCTGTCACAGGAACTGTAATGTGTCCTGTTACCCTCCCACCCCCTGTGACAGGGCCTGTAATGTGTCCTGTTACCCTCCCCCAGCCACAGGGACTGTAATGTGGCCTGTTACCCTCCCACCCCCTGTCACAGGGATTGTAATGTGTCCTGTTACCCTCCCACCCCCTGTCACAGGGAATGTAATTTGTCCTGTTACCCTCCCACCCCCTGTCACCGGGACTGTAATGTGTCCTGTTCCCTTCCCACCCCCTGTCATTGGGACTGTAATGTGTCCTTTTCCTCTCCCACCCTCTGTTACGGGGACTGTAATGTGTCCTGTTACCCTCCCACCCCTTGTTACAAGGACTGTAATGTGTCCTGTTACCCTCCCGCCCCCTGTCACAGGGACTGTAATGTGTCCTGTTACCCTCCTACCCCCTGTTACAGGGACTGCGATGTGTCCTGTTACCCTCCAACCCCCTGTTACAGGGACTGCGATGTGTCCTGTTACCCTCCAACCCCCTGTTACAGTGACTGTGATGTGTCCTGTTACCCTCCCCCTGTCACAGGGACTGTAATGTGTCCTGTTACCCTCCCACCGCTTGTTACAGGGACTGTATTGTCTCCTGTTATCCTACTCCCTGTCACAGGGACTGTAATGTGTCCTGTTACCCTCCCAGCCCCTGTCACAGGGAACTGTAATGTCTGCTGTTACCCTCCCACCTCCTGTTACAGGGACTGTGATATGTCCCGTTACACTCCCACCCCCTGTTACAGGGACTGTAATGTGTCCTGTTATCCTCCCTCCCCCTGTTACAGCGACTGTAATGTGTTCTGTTACCCTTCCACCCACTCTTACAGGGACTGTAATGTGTCCTGTTGCCCTCCCCCTGTCACAGGGACTGTAATGTGTCCTGTTACCCTCCCACCCCCTGTCACAGGGACTGTAATGTGTTCTGTTACCCTTCCACCCACTCCTACAGGGACTGTAATGTGTCTTGTTGCCCTCCCCCTGTCACAGGGACTGTAATGTGTCCTGTTACCCTCCCACTCCCTGTCTCGGGAACTGTAATGTGTCCTGTTACCCTCCTGCTGTCACAGGGGCTGTAATGTGTCCTGTTACCCTCCCACCCCATGTCACAGGCGCTGTAATGTGTCCTGTTACCGTCCCAACCCCTGTCACAGGATCTGTAATGTGTCCTGTTACCCTCCCACCCCCTGTGACAGGGCCTGTAATGTGTCCTGTTACCCTCCCCCAGCCGCAGGGACTGTAATGTGTCCTGTTACCCTCCCACCCCCTGTCACAGGGATTGTAATGTGTCCTGTTACCCTCCCACCCCCTGTCACAGGGATTGTAATGTGTCCTGTTACCCTCCCACCCCCTGTCACAGGGAATGTAATGTGTCCTGTTACCCTCCTACCCCCTGTTACAGGGACTGCGATGTGTTCTGTTACCCTCCAACCCCCTGTTACAATGACTGTGATGTTTCCTGTTACCCTCCCCCTGTCACAGGGACTGTAATGTGTCTTGTTACCCTCCCGCTGTCACAGGGACTGTAATCTGTCCTGTTACTCTCCCCCTGTCACAGTGGCTGTAATGTGCCCTATTACCCTCCCACCGCTTGTTACAGGGACTATATTGTGTCCTGTTATCCTACTCCCTGTCACAGGGACTGTAATGTGTCCTGTTACCCTCCTCCTGTCACAGGGACTGTAATGTGTCCTGTTACCCTCCCAGCCCCTGTCACAGGGAACTGTAATGTCTGCTGTTACCCTCCCACCCCCTGTTACAGGGACTGTGATATGTCCCGTTACCCTCCCACCCCCTGTTACAGGGACTGTAATGTGTCCTGTTATCCTCCCTCCCCCTGTTACAGTGACTGTAATGTGTTCTGTTACCCTTCCACCCACTCTTACAGGGACTGTAATGTGTCCTGTTGCCCTCCCCGTCACAGGGACTGTAATGTGTCCTGTTACCCTCCCACCCCCTGTCACAGGGACTGTAATGTGTTCTGTTACCCTTCCACCCACTCTTACAGGGACTGTAATGTGTCCTGTTGCCCTCCCCCTGTCACAGGGACTGTAATGTGTCCTGTTACCCTCCCACCCCCGTCTCAGGAACTGTAATGTGTCCTGTTACCCTCCTGCTGTCACAGGGGCTGTAATGTGTCCTGTTACCCTCCCACCCCATGTAACAGGCGCTGTAATGTGTCCTGTTACCCTCCCACCCCCTGTCACAGGAACTGTAATGTGTCCTGTTACCCTCCCACCCCCTGTGACAGGGCCTGTAATGTGTCCTGTTACCCTCCCCCAGCCACAGGGACTGTAATGTGGCCTATTACCCTCCCACCCCCTGTCACAGGGATTGTAATGTGTCCTGTTACCCTCCCACCCCCTGTCACAGGGATTGTAATGTGTCCTGTTACCCTCCCACCCCCTGTCACAGGGAATGTAATTTGTGCTGTTACCCTCCCACCCCCTGTCACCGGGACTGTAATGTGTCCTGTTCCCTTCCCACCCCCTGTCATTGGGACTGTAATGTGTCCTTTTCCTCTCCTACCCTCTGTTACGGGGACTGTAATGTGTCCTGTTACCCTCCCACCCCTTGTTACAAGGACTGTAATGTGTCCTGTTACCCTCCCGCCCCCTGTCACAGGGACTGTAATGTGTCCTGTTACCCTCCTACCCCCTGTTACAGGGACTGCGATGTGTCCTGTTACCCTCCAACCCCCGTTACAGTGACTGTGATGTGTCCTGTTACCCTCCCCCTGTCACAGGGACTGTAATGTGTCTTGTTACCCTCCCGCTGTCACAGGGACTGTAATCTGTCCTGTTACTCTCCCCCTGTCACAGTGGCTGTATTGTGCCCTATTACCCTCCCACCGCTTGTTACAGGGACTGTATTGTGTCCTGTTATCCTACTCCCTGTCACAGGGACTGTAATGTGTGCTGTTACCCTCCTCCTGTCACAGGGACTGTAATGTGTCCTGTTACCCTCCCAGCCGCTGTCACAGGGAACTGTAATGTCTGCTGTTACCCTCCCACCCCCTGTTACATGGACTGTGATATGTCCCGTTACCCTCCCACCCCCTGTTACAGGGACTGTAATGTGTCCTGTTACCCTCCCACCCCCTGTCACTGGGACTCTAATGTGTCCTGTTTCCCTCCCACACCCTGTTACAGGGGCTGTATTGTTTCCTGTTACCCTCCCAACCCGTCACAGGGACTGTAATGTGTCCTGTTACCCTCCCACCCCTGTTACAGGTGCTGTCATGTGTCCTGTTACCCTCCCTCCCCCTGTTATAGGTGCTGTCATGTGTCCTGTTACCCTCCCACCCCCTGTTACAGGGACTGTAATGTGTCCTGTTACCCTCCCACCGCTTGTTACAGGGACTGTATTGTGTCCTGTTACCCTCCAGCAAAAGGAAGTGTCCTGTTACCTTCCCACCCCCTGTTACAGGGACTGTAATGTGTCCTGTTACCCTCCTGCTGTCACAGAGACTGTATTGTGCCCTGTTACCCTCCCCCCATTACAGGGACTGTAATGTGTCCTGTTTCCCTCCCACCCCCTGTCACAGGGACTGTAATGTGTCCTGTTACCCTCCTGCTGTCACAGGGGCTGTAATCTGTCCTGTTACCCTCCCACCCACTGTTACAGGGACTGTAATGTGTCCTGTTACCCTCCCACCCCCTGTTAGAGGTACTGTAATGTGTCCTGTTACCCTCCCCCCCCACTGTTACAGGGACTGTAATGTGTCCTGTTATCCTCCCTCCCCCTGTTACAGCGACTGTAATGTGTTCTGTTACCCTTCCACCCACTCTTACAGGGACAGTAATGTGTCCTGTTGCCCTCCCCCTGTCACAGGGACTGTAATGTGTCCTGTTACCCTCCCACCCCCTGTCTCAGGAACTGTAATGTGTCCTGTTACCCTCCTGCTGTCACAGGGGCTGTAATGTGTCCTGTTACCCTCCCACCCCATGTCACAGGCGCTGTAATGTGTCCTGTTACCGTCCCACCCCCTGTCACAGGAACTGTAATGTGTCCTGTTACCCTCCCACCCCCTGTGACAGGGCCTGTAATGTGTCCTGTTACCCTCCCCCAGCCACAGGGACTGTAATGTGTCCTGTTACCCTCCCACCCCCTGTCACAGGGATTGTAATGTGTCCTGTTACCCTCCCACCCACTGTCACAGGGATTGTAATGTGTCCTGTTACCCTCCCACCCCCTGTCACAGGGAATGTAATGTGTTCTGTTACCCTCCTACCCCCTGTCACAGGGACTGCGATGTGTTCTGTTACCCTCCAACCCCCTGTTACAGTGACTGTGATGTTTCCTGTTACCCTCCCCCTGTCACAGGGACTGTAATGTGTCTTGTTACCCTCCCGCTGTCACAGGGACTGTAATCTGTCCTGTTACTCTCCCCCTGTCACAGTGGCTGTAATGTGCCCTATTACCCTCCCACCGCTTGTTACAGGGACTGTATTGTGTCCTGTTATCCTACTCCCTGTCACAGGGACTGTAATGTGTCCTGTTACCCTCCTCCTGTCACAGGGACTGTAATGTGTCCTGTTACCCTCCCAGCCCCTGTCACAGGGAACTGTAATGTCTGCTGTTACCCTCCCACCCCCTGTTACAGGGACTGTGATATGTCCCGTTACCCTCCCACCCCCTGTTACAGGGACTGTAATGTGTCCTGTTATCCTCCCTCCCCCTGTTACAGTGACTGTAATGTGTTCTGTTACCCTTCCACCCACTCTTACAGGGACTGTAATGTGTCCTGTTGCCCTCCCCGTCACAGGGACTCTAATGTGTCCTGTTACCCTCCCACCCCCTGTCACAGGGACTGTAATGTGTTCTGTTACCCTTCCACCCACTCTTACAGGGACTGTAATGTGTCCTGTTGCCCTCCCCCTGTCACAGGGACTGTAATGTGTCCTGTTACCCTCCCACCCCCGTCTCAGGAACTGTAATGTGTCCTGTTACCCTCCTGCTGTCACAGGGGCTGTTATGTGTCCTGTTACCCTCCCACCCCATGTAACAGGCGCTGTAATGTGTCCTGTTACCCTCCCACCCCCTGTCACAGGAACTGTAATGTGTCCTGTTACCCTCCCACCCCCTGTGACAGGGCCTGTAATGTGTCCTGTTACCCTCCCCCAGCCACAGGGACTGTAATGTGGCCTGTTACCCTCCCACCCCCTGTCACAGGGATTGTAATGTGTCCTGTTACCCTCCCACCCCCTGTCACAGGGATTGTAATGTGTCCTGTTACCCTCCCACCCCCTGTCACAGGGAATGTAATTTGTCCTGTTACCCTCCCACCCCCTGTCACCGGGACTGTAATGTGTCCTGTTCCCTTCCCACCCCCTGTCATTGGGACTGTAATGTGTCCTTTTCCTCTCCTACCCTCTGTTACGGGGACTGTAATGTGTCCTGTTACCCTCCCACCCCTTGTTACAAGGACTGTAATGTGTCCTGTTACCCTCCCGCCCCCTGTCACAGGGACTGTAATGTGTCCTGTTACCCTCCTACCCCCTGTTACAGGGACTGCGATGTGTCCTGTTACCCTCCAACCCCCGTTACAGTGACTGTGATGTGTCCTGTTACCCTCCCCCTGTCACAGGGACTGTAATGTGTCTTGTTACCCTCCCGCTGTCACAGGGACTGTAATCTGTCCTGTTACTCTCCCCCTGTCACAGTGGCTGTAATGTGCCCTATTACCCTCCCACCGCTTGTTACAGGGACTGTATTGTGTCCTGTTATCCTACTCCCTGTCACAGGGACTGTAATCTGTCCTGTTACTCTCCTCCTGTCACAGGGACTGTAATGTGTCCTGTTCCCTTCCCACCCCCTGTCATTGGGACTGTAATGTGTCCTTTTCCTCTCCTACCCTCTGTTACGGGGACTGTAATGTGTCCTGTTACCCTCCCACCCCTTGTTACAAGGACTGTAATGTGTCCTGTTACCCTCCCGCCCCCTGTCACAGGAACTGTAATGTGTCCTGTTACCCTCCTACCCCCTGTTACAGGGACTGCGATGTGTCCTGTTACCCTCCAACCCCCGTTACAGTGACTGTGATGTGTCCTGTTACCCTCCCCCTGTCACAGGGACTGTAATGTGTCTTGTTACCCTCCCGCTGTCACAGGGACTGTAATCTGTCCTGTTACTCTCCCCCTGTCACAGTGGCTGTAATGTGCCCTATTACCCTCCCACCGCTTGTTACAGGGACTGTATTGTGTCCTGTTATCCTACTCCCTGTCACAGGGACTGTAATCTGTCCTGTTACTCTCCTCCTGTCACAGGGACTGTAATGTGTCCTGTTACCCTCCCAGCCCCTGTCACAGGGAACTGTAATGTCTGCTGTTACCCTCCCACCCCCTGTTACAGGGACTGTGATATGTCCCGTTACCCTCCCACCCCCTGTTACAGGGACTGTAATGTGTCCTGTTATCCTCCCTCCCCCTGTTACAGTGACTGTAATGTGTTCTGTTACCCTTCCACCCACTCTTACAGGGACTGTAATGTGTCCTGTTGCCCTCCCCCTGTCACAGGGACTGTAATGTGTCCTGTTACCCTCCCACCCCCTGTCACAGGGACTGTAATGTGTTCTGTTACCCTTCCACCCACTCTTACAGGGACTGTAATGTGTCCTGTTGCCGTCCCCCTGTCACAGGGACTGTAATGTGTCCTGTTACCCTCCCACCCCCTGTCTCAGGAACTGTAATGTGTCCTGTTACCCTCCTGCTGTCACTGGGGCTGTAATGTGTCCTGTTACCCTCCCACCCCATGTAACAGGCGCTGTAATGTGTCCTGTTACCCTCCCACCCCCTGTCACAGGAACTGTAATGTGTCCTGTTACCCTCCCACCCCCTGTGACAGGGCCTGTAATGTGTCCTGTTACCCTCCCCCAGCCACAGGGACTGTAATGTGGCCTGTTACCCTCCCACCCCCTGTCACAGGGATTGTAATGTGTCCTGTTACCCTCCCACCCCCTGTCACAGGGAATGTAATTTCTCCTGTTACCCTCCCACCCCCTGTCACCGGGACTGTAATGTGTCCTGTTCCCTTCCCACCCCCTGTCATTGGGACTGTAATGTGTCCTTTTCCTCTCCCACCCTCTGTTACGGGGACTGTAATGTGTCCTGTTACCCTCCCACCCCTTGTTACAAGGACTGTAATGTGTCCTGTTACCCTCCCGCCCCCTGTCACAGGGACTGTAATGTGTCCTGTTTCCCTCCTACCCCCTGTTACAGGGACTGAGATGTGTCCTGTTATCCTCCAACCCCCTGTTACAGTGACTGTGATGTGTCCTGTTACCCTCCCCCTGTCACAGGGACTGTAATGTGTCTTGTTACCCTCCTGCTGTCACAGGGACTGTAATCTGTCCTGTTACTCTCCCCCTGTCACAGTGGCTGTAATGTGCCCTATTACCCTCCCACCGCTTGTTACAGGGACTGTATTGTGTCCTGTTATCCTACTCCCTGTCACAGGGACTGTAATGTGTCCTGTTACCCTCCTCCTGTCACAGGGACTGTAATGTGTCCTGTTATCCTCCCTCCCCCTGTTACAGTGACTGTAATGTGTTCTGTTACCCTTCCACCCACTCTTACAGGGACTGTAATGTGTCCTGTTGCCCTCCCCGTCACAGGGACTCTAATGTGTCCTGTTACCCTCCCACCCCCTGTCACAGGGACTGTAATGTGTTCTGTTACCCTTCCACCCACTCTTACAGGGACTGTAATGTGTCCTGTTGCCCTCCCCCTGTCACAGGGACTGTAATGTGTCCTGTTACCCTCCCACCCCCGTCTCAGGAACTGTAATGTGTCCTGTTACCCTCCTGCTGTCACAGGGGCTGTTATGTGTCCTGTTACCCTCCCACCCCATGTAACAGGCGCTGTAATGTGTCCTGTTACCCTCCCACCCCCTGTCACAGGAACTGTAATGTGTCCTGTTACCCTCCCACCCCCTGTGACAGGGCCTGTAATGTGTCCTGTTACCCTCCCCCAGCCACAGGGACTGTAATGTGGCCTGTTACCCTCCCACCCCCTGTCACAGGGATTGTAATGTGTCCTGTTACCCTCCCACCCCCTGTCACAGGGATTGTAATGTGTCCTGTTACCCTCCCACCCCCTGTCACAGGGAATGTAATTTGTCCTGTTACCCTCCCACCCCCTGTCACCGGGACTGTAATGTGTCCTGTTCCCTTCCCACCCCCCTGTCATTGGGACTGTAATGTGTCCTTTTCCTCTCCTACCCTCTGTTACGGGGACTGTAATGTGTCCTGTTACCCTCCCACCCCTTGTTACAAGGACTGTAATGTGTCCTGTTACCCTCCCGCCCCCTGTCACAGGGACTGTAATGTGTCCTGTTACCCTCCTACCCCCTGTTACAGGGACTGCGATGTGTCCTGTTACCCTCCAACCCCCGTTACAGTGACTGTGATGTGTCCTGTTACCCTCCCCCTGTCACAGGGACTGTAATGTGTCTTGTTACCCTCCCGCTGTCACAGGGACTGTAATCTGTCCTGTTACTCTCCCCCTGTCACAGTGGCTGTAATGTGCCCTATTACCCTCCCACCGCTTGTTACAGGGACTGTATTGTGTCCTGTTATCCTACTCCCTGTCACAGGGACTGTAATCTGTCCTGTTACTCTCCTCCTGTCACAGGGACTGTAATGTGTCCTGTTCCCTTCCCACCCCCTGTCATTGGGACTGTAATGTGTCCTTTTCCTCTCCTACCCTCTGTTACGGGGACTGTAATGTGTCCTGTTACCCTCCCACCCCTTGTTACAAGGACTGTAATGTGTCCTGTTACCCTCCCGCCCCCTGTCACAGGAACTGTAATGTGTCCTGTTACCCTCCTACCCCCTGTTACAGGGACTGCGATGTGTCCTGTTACCCTCCAACCCCCGTTACAGTGACTGTGATGTGTCCTGTTACCCTCCCCCTGTCACAGGGACTGTAATGTGTCTTGTTACCCTCCCGCTGTCACAGGGACTGTAATCTGTCCTGTTACTCTCCCCCTGTCACAGTGGCTGTAATGTGCCCTATTACCCTCCCACCGCTTGTTACAGGGACTGTATTGTGTCCTGTTATCCTACTCCCTGTCACAGGGACTGTAATCTGTCCTGTTACTCTCCTCCTGTCACAGGGACTGTAATGTGTCCTGTTACCCTCCCAGCCCCTGTCACAGGGAACTGTAATGTCTGCTGTTACCCTCCCACCCCCTGTTACAGGGACTGTGATATGTCCCGTTACCCTCCCACCCCCTGTTACAGGGACTGTAATGTGTCCTGTTATCCTCCCTCCCCCTGTTACAGTGACTGTAATGTGTTCTGTTACCCTTCCACCCACTCTTACAGGGACTGTAATGTGTCCTGTTGCCCTCCCCCTGTCACAGGGACTGTAATGTGTCCTGTTACCCTCCCACCCCCTGTCACAGGGACTGTAATGTGTTCTGTTACCCTTCCACCCACTCTTACAGGGACTGTAATGTGTCCTGTTGCCGTCCCCCTGTCACAGGGACTGTAATGTGTCCTGTTACCCTCCCACCCCCTGTCTCAGGAACTGTAATGTGTCCTGTTACCCTCCTGCTGTCACTGGGGCTGTAATGTGTCCTGTTACCCTCCCACCCCATGTAACAGGCGCTGTAATGTGTCCTGTTACCCTCCCACCCCCTGTCACAGGAACTGTAATGTGTCCTGTTACCCTCCCACCCCCTGTGACAGGGCCTGTAATGTGTCCTGTTACCCTCCCCCAGCCACAGGGACTGTAATGTGGCCTGTTACCCTCCCACCCCCTGTCACAGGGATTGTAATGTGTCCTGTTACCCTCCCACCCCCTGTCACAGGGAATGTAATTTCTCCTGTTACCCTCCCACCCCCTGTCACCGGGACTGTAATGTGTCCTGTTCCCTTCCCACCCCCCTGTCATTGGGACTGTAATGTGTCCTTTTCCTCTCCCACCCTCTGTTACGGGGACTGTAATGTGTCCTGTTACCCTCCCACCCCTTGTTACAAGGACTGTAATGTGTCCTGTTACCCTCCCGCCCCCTGTCACAGGGACTGTAATGTGTCCTGTTTCCCTCCTACCCCCTGTTACAGGGACTGAGATGTGTCCTGTTATCCTCCAACCCCCTGTTACAGTGACTGTGATGTGTCCTGTTACCCTCCCCCTGTCACAGGGACTGTAATGTGTCTTGTTACCCTCCTGCTGTCACAGGGACTGTAATCTGTCCTGTTACTCTCCCCCTGTCACAGTGGCTGTAATGTGCCCTATTACCCTCCCACCGCTTGTTACAGGGACTGTATTGTGTCCTGTTATCCTACTCCCTGTCACAGGGACTGTAATGTGTCCTGTTACCCTCCTCCTGTCACAGGGACTGTAATGTGTCCTGTTATCCTCCCTCCCCCTGTTACAGTGACTGTAATGTGTTCTGTTACCCTTCCACCCACTCTTACAGGGACTGTAATGTGTCCTGTTGCCCTCCCCGTCACAGGGACTCTAATGTGTCCTGTTACCCTCCCACCCCCTGTCACAGGGACTGTAATGTGTTCTGTTACCCTTCCACCCACTCTTACAGGGACTGTAATGTGTCCTGTTGCCCTCCCCCTGTCACAGGGACTGTAATGTGTCCTGTTACCCTCCCACCCCCGTCTCAGGAACTGTAATGTGTCCTGTTACCCTCCTGCTGTCACAGGGGCTGTTATGTGTCCTGTTACCCTCCCACCCCATGTAACAGGCGCTGTAATGTGTCCTGTTACCCTCCCACCCCCTGTCACAGGAACTGTAATGTGTCCTGTTACCCTCCCACCCCCTGTGACAGGGCCTGTAATGTGTCCTGTTACCCTCCCCCAGCCACAGGGACTGTAATGTGGCCTGTTACCCTCCCACCCCCTGTCACAGGGATTGTAATGTGTCCTGTTACCCTCCCACCCCCTGTCACAGGGATTGTAATGTGTCCTGTTACCCTCCCACCCCCTGTCACAGGGAATGTAATTTGTCCTGTTACCCTCCCACCCCCTGTCACCGGGACTGTAATGTGTCCTGTTCCCTTCCCACCCCCTGTCATTGGGACTGTAATGTGTCCTTTTCCTCTCCTACCCTCTGTTACGGGGACTGTAATGTGTCCTGTTACCCTCCCACCCCTTGTTACAAGGACTGTAATGTGTCCTGTTACCCTCCCGCCCCCTGTCACAGGGACTGTAATGTGTCCTGTTACCCTCCTACCCCCTGTTACAGGGACTGCGATGTGTCCTGTTACCCTCCAACCCCCGTTACAGTGACTGTGATGTGTCCTGTTACCCTCCCCCTGTCACAGGGACTGTAATGTGTCTTGTTACCCTCCCGCTGTCACAGGGACTGTAATCTGTCCTGTTACTCTCCCCCTGTCACAGTGGCTGTAATGTGCCCTATTACCCTCCCACCGCTTGTTACAGGGACTGTATTGTGTCCTGTTATCCTACTCCCTGTCACAGGGACTGTAATCTGTCCTGTTACTCTCCTCCTGTCACAGGGACTGTAATGTGTCCTGTTCCCTTCCCACCCCCTGTCATTGGGACTGTAATGTGTCCTTTTCCTCTCCTACCCTCTGTTACGGGGACTGTAATGTGTCCTGTTACCCTCCCACCCCTTGTTACAAGGACTGTAATGTGTCCTGTTACCCTCCCGCCCCCTGTCACAGGAACTGTAATGTGTCCTGTTACCCTCCTACCCCCTGTTACAGGGACTGCGATGTGTCCTGTTACCCTCCAACCCCCGTTACAGTGACTGTGATGTGTCCTGTTACCCTCCCCCTGTCACAGGGACTGTAATGTGTCTTGTTACCCTCCCGCTGTCACAGGGACTGTAATCTGTCCTGTTACTCTCCCCCTGTCACAGTGGCTGTAATGTGCCCTATTACCCTCCCACCGCTTGTTACAGGGACTGTATTGTGTCCTGTTATCCTACTCCCTGTCACAGGGACTGTAATCTGTCCTGTTACTCTCCTCCTGTCACAGGGACTGTAATGTGTCCTGTTACCCTCCCAGCCCCTGTCACAGGGAACTGTAATGTCTGCTGTTACCCTCCCACCCCCTGTTACAGGGACTGTGATATGTCCCGTTACCCTCCCACCCCCTGTTACAGGGACTGTAATGTGTCCTGTTATCCTCCCTCCCCCTGTTACAGTGACTGTAATGTGTTCTGTTACCCTTCCACCCACTCTTACAGGGACTGTAATGTGTCCTGTTGCCCTCCCCCTGTCACAGGGACTGTAATGTGTCCTGTTACCCTCCCACCCCCTGTCACAGGGACTGTAATGTGTTCTGTTACCCTTCCACCCACTCTTACAGGGACTGTAATGTGTCCTGTTGCCGTCCCCCTGTCACAGGGACTGTAATGTGTCCTGTTACCCTCCCACCCCCTGTCTCAGGAACTGTAATGTGTCCTGTTACCCTCCTGCTGTCACTGGGGCTGTAATGTGTCCTGTTACCCTCCCACCCCATGTAACAGGCGCTGTAATGTGTCCTGTTACCCTCCCACCCCCTGTCACAGGAACTGTAATGTGTCCTGTTACCCTCCCACCCCCTGTGACAGGGCCTGTAATGTGTCCTGTTACCCTCCCCCAGCCACAGGGACTGTAATGTGGCCTGTTACCCTCCCACCCCCTGTCACAGGGATTGTAATGTGTCCTGTTACCCTCCCACCCCCTGTCACAGGGAATGTAATTTCTCCTGTTACCCTCCCACCCCCTGTCACCGGGACTGTAATGTGTCCTGTTCCCTTCCCACCCCCTGTCATTGGGACTGTAATGTGTCCTTTTCCTCTCCCACCCTCTGTTACGGGGACTGTAATGTGTCCTGTTACCCTCCCACCCCTTGTTACAAGGACTGTAATGTGTCCTGTTACCCTCCCGCCCCCTGTCACAGGGACTGTAATGTGT
Organism: Carcharodon carcharias; assembly: GCF_017639515.1. Classification (NCBI taxonomy): domain Eukaryota; kingdom Metazoa; phylum Chordata; class Chondrichthyes; order Lamniformes; family Lamnidae; genus Carcharodon; species Carcharodon carcharias. The sequence continues at coordinate 16,768,785 of NC_054490.1, forward strand.
CCTGTTTCCCTCCTACCCCCTGTTACAGGGACTGAGATGTGTCCTGTTATCCTCCAACCCCCTGTTACAGTGACTGTGATGTGTCCTGTTACCCTCCCCCTGTCACAGGGACTGTAATGTGTCTTGTTACCCTCCTGCTGTCACAGGGACTGTAATCTGTCCTGTTACTCTCCCCCTGTCACAGTGGCTGTAATGTGCCCTATTACCCTCCCACCGCTTGTTACAGGGACTGTATTGTGTCCTGTTATCCTACTCCCTGTCACAGGGACTGTAATGTGTCCTGTTACCCTCCTCCTGTCACAGGGACTGTAATGTGTCCTGTTACCCTCCCAGCCCCTGTCACAGGGAACTGTATTGTCTGCTGTTACCCTCCCACCCCCTGTTATAGGGACTGTGATATGTCCCGTTACCCTCCCACCCCCTGTTACAGCGACTGTAATGTGTTCTGTTACCCTTCCACCCACTCTTACAGGGTCTGTAATGTGTCCTGTTGCCCTCCCCCTGTCACAGGGACTGTAATGTGTCCTGTTACCCTCCCACCCCCTGTCACAGGAACTGTAATGTGTCCTGTTACCCTCCCACCCCCTGTGACAGGGCCTGTAATGTGTCCTGTTACCCTCCCCCAGCCACAGGGACCGTAATGTGTCCTGTTACCCTCCCACCACCTGTCACAGGGTTTGTAATGTGTCCTGTTACCCTCCCACCCCCTGTCACAGGGACTGTAATTTGTCCTGTTACCCTCCCACCCCCTGTCACCGGGACTCTAATGTGTCCTGTTTCCCTCCCACCCTCTGTTACAGGTGCTGTCATGTGTCCTGTTACCCTCCCTCCCCCTGTTACAGGTGCTGTCATGTGTCCTGTTACCCTCCCACCCCCTGTTACAGGGACTGTAATGTGTCCTGTTACCCTCCCACTGCTTGTTACAGGGACTGTATTGTGTCCTGTTACCCTCCAGCAAAAGGAAGTGTCCTGTTACCTTTCCACCCCCTGTTACTGGGACTGTAATGTGTCCTGTTACCCTCCTGCTGTCACAGAGACTGTATTGTGCCCTGTTACCCTCCCCCCGTTACAGGGACTGTACTGTGTCCTGTTTCCCTCCCACCCCCTGTCACAGGGACTGTAATGTGTCCTGTTACCCTCCCCCAGCCACAGGGGCTGTAAGGTGGCCTGTTACCCTCCCACCCCCTGTCACAGGGATGGTAATGTGTCCTGTTACCCTCCCACCCCCTATCGCAGGGATTGTAATGTGTCCTGTTACCCTCCCACCACCTGTCACAGGGATTGTAATGTGTCCTGTTACCCTCCCACCCCCTGTCACAGGGACTGTAATTTGTCCTGTTACCCTCCCACCTACTGTCACCGGGACTGTAATGAGTCCTGTTACCCTCCCACCCCCTGTCACCGGGACTCTAATGTGTCCTGTTTCCCTCCCACACCCTGTTACAGGGGCTGTATTGTGTCCTGTTACCCTCCCAACCCCTGTCACATGGACTGTAATGTGTCCTGTTACCCTCCCACCCCCTGTTACAGGTGCTGTCATGTGTCCTGTTACCCTCCCTCCCCCTGTTACCGGTGCTGTCATGTGTCCTGTTACCCTCCCACCCCCTGTTACAGGGACTGTAATGTGTCCTGTTACCCTCCCACCGCTTGTTACAGGGACTGTATTGTGTCCTGTTACCCTCCAGCAAAAGGAAGTGTCCTGTTACCTTCCCACCCCCTGTTACAGGGACTGTAATGTGTCCTGTTACCCTCCTGCTGTCACAGAGACTGTATTCTGCCCTGTTACCCTCCCCCCGTTACAGGGACTGTAGTGTGTCCTGTTTCCCTCCCACCTCCTGTCACAGGGACTGTAATGTGTCCTGTTACCCTCCTGCTGTCACAGGGGCTGTAATCTGTCCTGTTACCCTCCCACCCACTGTTACAGGGACTGTAATGTGTCCTGTTACCCTCCCACCCCCTGTTAGAGGTAATGTAATGTGTCCTGTTACCCTCCCCCCCACTGTTACAGGGACTGTAATATGCCCTGTTACCCTCCCAACCCCTGTCACAGGGGCTGTAATGTGTCTTGTTACCCTTCCACACCCTGTCACAGGGACTGTGATGTGTCCTGTTACCCTCCCACCCTCTGTTACAGGGGCTGTAATGTGTCCTGTTACCCTTCCATCCCCTGTTACAGGGACTGTAATGTGTCCTTTTCCCCTCCCACCCTCTGTTACGGGGACTGTAATGTGTCTTGTTGCGCTCCCACCCCTGTAACAGGGACTGTAATGTGTCCAGTTACACTCCCACCCCCTGTTACAGGGACTGTAATGTGTCCTCTTACCCTCCCACCCCCTGTCACAGGGACTGTAATGTGTCCTCTTACACTCCCACCCCCTGTCACAGGGACTGTAATGTGTCCTGTTCCCCTCCCACCCCCTGTTACAGGGATTGTGATGTGTCCTGTTACTCTCCCCCGTCACAGGGGCTGTAATATGTCCTGTTACCCTCTGACTCCTTTTTACAGGGACTGTAATGTATCATATTACACTCCCTCTTTCACAGGGACTGTAATGTGTCCTGTTACCCTCCCACCATCTGTCACAGGGACTGTAGTGTATCCAGTTACCTTCCCACTCCCTGTTACGTGAACTGTAATGTATCCTGTTACCCTCCCAGCCCCTGTTACCGGGACTGTAATGTGTTCTGTTAGACTCCCACCCCCGTCACAGGGTCTGTAATGTATCCTGTTACGCTCCCGCAAAAAGAAGTGTCCTGTCACCCTCCAACCCCCTGTTACAGGGGCTACAATGTATCATATTACCCTCCCCCTTTCACAGGGACTGTAATGTATCATGTTACCCTCCTCTCCCCCCATCACAGAGGCTGTAAAGTGTCCTGTTACCTTCCCCCCTATCACAGGGACGGTAACGGGTCCTGTTACCTTCACCCTCTCACAGGGCCAGTAATGTTGCTGTTACCTCCCCTCTGTCACAGAGACTGTATTGTGCTCTGTTACCCTCCCCCCTGTTACAGGGACTGTAATGTGTCCTGTTACCCTCCCACCCCCTGTCACAGGGACTGTAATGTGTCCTGTTACCCTCCTGCTGACACAGGGGCTGTAATGTGTCCAGTTACCCTCCCACCCCCTGTCACAGGGACTGTAATGTGTCCTGTTACCCTCCTGCTGTCACAGGGGCTCTAATGTGTCCTGTTACCCTCCCACCCCCTGTCACAGGGACTGTAATGTGTCCTGTTACTCTCCCCCCACCTATCAAAGTGACTGTAATGTGTCCTGTTACCCTCCCACTCCCTGTCACAGGGACTGTAATGTGTCCTGTTACCCCCCCCCCAACCCCTGTTACGGGGACTGTAATGTGTCCTGTTACCCTCCCACCCACTGTCATTGGGACTGTAATGTGTCCTTTTCCCCTCCCACCCTCTGTTACGGGGACTGTAATGTGTCCTGTTACCCTTCCACCCCTTGTTACAAGGATTGTAATGTGTCCTGTTACCCTCCCGCCCCCTGTCACAGGGACTGTAATGTGTCCTGTTACCCTCCCGCCCCCTGTTACAGGGACTGTGATGTGTCCTGTTACCCTCCGACGTCCTGTTACTCTCCCCCGTCACAGGGGCTGTAATGTTTGCTGTTACCCTCCCACCCCTTGTTACATTGACTGTATTGTGTCCTCTTCCTCTCCCACAAAAAGAAATGTCCTGTTACCCTCCAACCCCATGTTACAGGGACTGTAATGTATCATATTACCCTCCCCCTTTCACAGGGACTGTAATGTATCCTGTTACCCTCCCACCACCTGTCACAGGGACTGTAATGTGTCCTGTTAGCCTCCCACCCCCGTCACAGGGTCTGTAATGTATCCTGTTACCTCCCCTCCCCCCGTCACAGGGACGGTAACGTGTCCTGTTACCCTCACCCTGTCACAGGGCCTGTAATGTTTCCTGTTACCTCCCCTCTGTCACAGAGACTGTATTGTGCCCTGTTACCCTCCCCCCTGTTACAGGGACTGTAATGTGTCCTGTTACCCCCCCCCCACCCCAACCCCTGTTACAGGGATTGTAATGTGTCCAGTTACCCTCCCACCCACTCTTACAGGGACTGTAATGTGTCCTGTTACTCTCCCACCCCCTATCACCGTGACTGTCCTGTTACTCTCCCACCCCCTGTCACAGGGACTGTAATGTCTCCTGTTACCCTCCCACCCCCTGTTACCCTCCCACAGGGATTGTAATGTGTCCTGTTACCCTCCCACCCCTGTCACAGGGACTGTAATGTCTCCTGTTACCGTCCCATCCCCTGTTACAGGGGCTGTATTGTGTCCTGTTACCCTCCCCCTATCACAGGGACGGTAACGTGTCCTGTTACCCTCACCCTGTCACAGGGCCTGTAATGTTTCCTGTTACCTCCCCTCTGTCACAGAGACTGTATTGTGCCCTGTTACCCTCCCCCCTGTTACAGGGACTATAATGTGTCCTGTTTCCCTCCCACCCCGTCCCAGGGATTGTAATGTGTCCTGTTCCCCTCCCACCCCCTGTTACAGGGACTGTGATGTGTCCTGTTACCCTCTGACCCCCTGATACAGTGACTGTGATGTGTCCTGTTACCCTCCCACCCACTGTCATTGGGACTGTAATGTGTCCTTTTCCCCTCCCACCCTCTGTTACGGGGACTGTAATGTGTCCTGTTACCCTTCCACCCCTTGTTACAAGGATTGTAATGTGTCCTGTTACCCTCCCGCCCCCTGTCACAGGGACTGTAATGTGTCCTGTTTCCCTCCCACCCCGTCCCAGGGATTGTAATGTGTCCTGTTCCCCTCCCACCCCCTGTTACAGGGACTGTGATGTGTCCTGTTACCCTCTGACCCCCTGTTACAGTGACTGTGATGTGTCCTGTTACCCTCCCCCTGTCACAGGGACTGTAATGTGTCCTCTTACACTCCCACCCCCTGTCACAGGGACTGTAATGTGTCCTGTTCCCCTCCCACCCCCTGTTACAGGGATTGTGATGTGTCCTGTTACTCTCCCCCGTCACAGGGGCTGTAATATGTCCTGTTACCCTCTGACTCCTTTTTACAGGGACTGTAATGTATCATATTACACTCCCGCTTTCACAGGGACTGTAATGTGTCCTGTTACCCTCCCACCATCTGTCACAGGGACTGTAATGTATCCAGTTACCTTCCCACTCCCTGTTACGTGAACTGTAATGTATCCTGTTACCCTCCCAGCCCCTGTTACAGGGACTGTAATGTGTCCTGTTAGACTCCCACCCCCGTCACAGGGTCTGTAATGTATCCTGTTACGCTCCCGCAAAAAGAAGTGTCCTGTCACCCTCCAACCCCCTGTTACAGGGGCTACAATGTATCATATTACCCTCCCCCTTTCACAGGGACTGTAATGTATCATGTTACCCTCCTCTCCCCCCATCACAGAGGCTGTAAAGTGTCCTGTTACCTTCCTCCCTATCACAGGGACGGTAACGGGTCCTGTTACCTTCACCCTCTCACAGGGCCAGTAATGTTGCTGTTACCTCCCCTCTGTCACAGGGACTGTATTGTGCTCTGTTACCCTCCCCCCTGTTACAGGGACTGTAATGTGTCCTGTTACCCTCCCACCCCCTGTCACAGGGACTGTAATGTGTCCTGTTACCCTCCTGCTGACACAGGGGCTGTAATGTGTCCAGTTACCCTCCCACCCCCTGTCACAGGGACTGTAATGTGTCCTGTTACCCTCCTGCTGTCACAGGGGCTCTAATGTGTCCTGTTACCCTCCCACCCCCTGTCACAGGGACTGTAATGTGTCCTGTTACTCTCCCCCCACCTATCAAAGTGACTGTAATGTGTCCTGTTACCCTCCCACTCCCTGTCACAGGGACTGTAATGTGTCCTGTTACCCTCCCACCCACTGTCATTGGGACTGTAATGTGTCCTTTTCCCCTCCCACCCTCTGTTACGGGGACTGTAATGTGTCCTGTTACCCTTCCACCCCTTGTTACAAGGATTGTAATGTGTCCTGTTACCCTCCCGCCCCCTGTCACAGGGACTGTAATGTGTCCTGTTTCCCTCCCACCCCGTCCCAGGGATTGTAATGTGTCCTGTTCCCCTCCCACCCCCTGTTACAGGGACTGTGATGTGTCCTGTTACCCTCTGACCCCCTGTTACAGTGACTGTGATGTGTCCTGTTACCCTCCCCCTGTCACAGGGACTATAATGTGACTTGTTACCCTCCCACTATCACAGGGACTGTAATCTGTCCTGTTACTCTCCCCCTGTCACAGTGGCTGTAATGTGCCCTGTTACCCTCCCACCGCTTGTTACAGGGACTGTATTGTTTCCTGTTATCCTACTCCCTGTCACAGGGACTGTAATGTGTCCTGTTACCCTCCTCCTGTCACAGGGACTGTAATGTGTCCTGTTACCCTCCCAGCCCCTGTCACAGGGAACTGTAATGTCTGCTGTTACCCTCCCACCCCCTGTTACAGGGACTGTGATATGTCCCATTACCCTCCCACCCCCTGTTACAGGGACTGTAATGTGTCCTGTTATCCTCCTTCCCCCTGTTACAGTGACTGTAATGTGTTCTGTTACCCTTCCACCCACTCTTACAGGGACTGTAATGTGTCCTGTTGCCCTCCCCCTGTCACAGGGACTGTAATGTGTCCTGTTACCCTCCCACCCCCTGTCACAGGGACTGTAATGTGTTCTGTTACCCTTCCACCCACTCTTACAGGGACTGTAATGTGTCCTGTTGCCCTCCCCCTGTCACAGGGACTGTAATGTGTCCTGTTACCCTCCCACCCCCTGTCTCAGGAACTGTAATGTGTCCTGTTACCCTCCTGCTGTCACAGGGCCTGTAATGTGTCCTGTTACCCTCCCCCAGCCACAGGGACTGTAAGGTGGCCTGTTACCCTCCCACCCCCTGTCACAGGGATGGTAATGTGTCCTGTTACCCTCCCACCCCCTATCACAGGGATTGTAATGTGTCCTGTTACCCTCCCACCACCTGTCACAGGGATTGTAATGTGTCCTGTTACCCTCCCACCCCCTGTCACAGGGACTGTAATTTGTCCTGTTACCCTCCCACCCCCTTTCACCGGGACTCTAATGTGTCCTGTTTCCCTCCCACACCCTGTTACAGGGGCTGTATTGTGTCCTGTTACCCTCCCAACCCCTGTCACAGGGACTGTAATGTGTCCTGTTACCCTACCACCCCCTGTTACAGGTGCTGTCATGTGTCCTGTTACCCTCCCTCCCCCTGTTACCGGTGCTGTCATGTGTCCTGTTACCCTCCCACCCCCTGTTACAGGGACTGTAATGTGTCCTGTTACCCTCCCACCGCTTGTTACAGTTACTGTATTGTGTCCTGTTACCCTCCAGCAAAAGGAAGTGTCCTGTTACCTTCCCACCCCCTGTTACAGGGACTGTAATGTGTCCTGTTACCCTCCTGCTGTCACAGAGACTGTATTCTGCCCTGTTACCCTCCCCCCGTTACAGGGACTGTAGTGTGTCCTGTTTCCCTCCCACCTCCTGTCACAGGGACTGTAATGTGTCCTGTTACCCTCCTGCTGTCACAGGGGCTGTAATCTGTCCTGTTACCCTCCCACCCACTGTTACAGGGACTGTAATGTGTCCTGTTACCCTCCCACCCCCTGTTAGAGGTAATGTAATGTGTCCTGTTACCCTCCCCCCCACTGTTACAGGGACTGTAATATGCCCTGTTACCCTCCCAACCCCTGTCACAGGGGCTGTAATGTGTCTTGTTACCCTTCCACACCCTGTCACAGGGACTGTGATGTGTCCTGTTACCCTCCCACCCTCTGTTACAGGGGCTGTAATGTGTCCTGTTACCCTTCCATCCCCTGTTACAGGGACTGTAATGTGTCCTTTTCCCCTCCCACCCTCTGTTACGGGGACTGTAATGTGTCTTGTTGCGCTCCCACCCCTGTAACAGGGACTGTAATGTGTCCAGTTACACTCCCACCCCCTGTTACAGGGACTGTAATGTGTCCTCTTACCCTCCCACCCCCTGTCACAGGGACTGTAATGTGTCCTCTTACACTCCCACCCCCTGTCACAGGGACTGTAATGTGTCCTGTTCCCCTCCCACCCCCTGTTACAGGGATTGTGATGTGTCCTGTTACTCTCCCCCGTCACAGGGGCTGTAATATGTCCTGTTACCCTCTGACTCCTTTTTACAGGGACTGTAATGTATCATATTACACTCCCGCTTTCACAGGGACTGTAATGTGTCCTGTTACCCTCCCACCATCTGTCACAGGGACTGTAATGTATCCAGTTACCTTCCCACTCCCTGTTACGTGAACTGTAATGTATCCTGTTACCCTCCCAGCCCCTGTTACAGGGACTGTAATGTGTCCTGTTAGACTCCCACCCCCGTCACAGGGTCTGTAATGTATCCTGTTACGCTCCCGCAAAAAGAAGTGTCCTGTCACCCTCCAACCCCCTGTTACAGGGGCTACAATGTATCATATTACCCTCCCCCTTTCACAGGGACTGTAATGTATCATGTTACCCTCCTCTCCCCCCATCACAGAGGCTGTAAAGTGTCCTGTTACCTTCCTCCCTATCACAGGGACGGTAACGGGTCCTGTTACCTTCACCCTCTCACAGGGCCAGTAATGTTGCTGTTACCTCCCCTCTGTCACAGGGACTGTATTGTGCTCTGTTACCCTCCCCCCTGTTACAGGGACTGTAATGTGTCCTGTTACCCTCCCACCCCCTGTCACAGGGACTGTAATGTGTCCTGTTACCCTCCTGCTGACACAGGGGCTGTAATGTGTCCAGTTACCCTCCCACCCCCTGTCACAGGGACTGTAATGTGTCCTGTTACCCTCCTGCTGTCACAGGGGCTCTAATGTGTCCTGTTACCCTCCCACCCCCTGTCACAGGGACTGTAATGTGTCCTGTTACTCTCCCCCCACCTATCAAAGTGACTGTAATGTGTCCTGTTACCCTCCCACTCCCTGTCACAGGGACTGTAATGTGTCCTGTTACCCTCCCACCCACTGTCATTGGGACTGTAATGTGTCCTTTTCCCCTCCCACCCTCTGTTACGGGGACTGTAATGTGTCCTGTTACCCTTCCACCCCTTGTTACAAGGATTGTAATGTGTCCTGTTACCCTCCCGCCCCCTGTCACAGGGACTGTAATGTGTCCTGTTACCCTCCCGCCCCCTGTTACAGGGACTGTGATGTGTCCTGTTACTCTCCCCCGTCACAGGGGCTGTAATGTTTGCTGTTACCCTCCCACCCCTTGTTACATTGACTGTATTGTGTCCTGTTCCTCTCCCACAAAAAGAAATGTCCTGTTACCCTCCAACCCCATGTTACAGGGACTGTAATGTATCATATTACCCTCCCCCTATCACAGGGACTGTAATGTATCCTGTTACCCTCCCACCACCTGTCACAGGGACTGTAATGTGTCCTGTTAGCCTCCCACCCCCGTCACAGGGTCTGTAATGTATCCTGTTACCTCCCCTCCCCCCGTCACAGGGACGGTAACGTGTCCTGTTACCCTCACCCTGTCACAGGGCCTGTAATGTTTCCTGTTACCTCCCCTCTGTCACAGAGACTGTATTGTGCCCTGTTACCCTCCCCCCTGTTACAGGGACTGTAATGTGTCCTGTTACCCCCCCCCCCACCCCAACCCCTGTTACAGGGATTGTAATGTGTCCAGTTACCCTCCCACCCACTCTTACAGGGACTGTAATGTGTCCTGTTACTCTCCCACCCCCTATCACCGTGACTGTCCTGTTACTCTCCCACCCCCTGTCACAGGGACTGTAATGTGTCCTGTTACCCTCCCACCCCCTGTTACCCTCCCACAGGGATTGTAATGTGTCCTGTTACCCTCCCACCCCTGTCACAGGGACTGTAATGTCTCCTGTTACCGTCCCATCCTCTGTCACCGGGACTGTAATGTGTCCTGTTACCCTCCCATCCCCTGTTACAGGGGCTGTATTGTGTCCTGTTACCCTCCCCCTATCACAGGGATGGTAACGTGTCCTGTTACCCTCACCCTGTCACAGGGCCTGTAATGTTTCCTGTTACCTCCCCTCTGTCACAGAGACTGTATTGTGCCCTGTTACCCTCCCCCCGTTACAGGGACTATAATGTGTCCTGTTTCCCTCCCACCCCGTCCCAGGGATTGTAATGTGTCCTGTTACCCCCCACTCCCAACCCCTGTTACAGGGATTGTAATTTGTCCACTTACCCTCCCACCCACTGTTACAGGGACTGTCATGTGTCCTGTTACTCTCCCACCCCCTATCACCGTGACTGTAATGTGTCCTGTTACTCTCCCACCCCCTATCGCCGTGACTGTAATGTGTCCTGTTACCCTCCCACCCCCTGTCACAGGGACTGTAATGTGTCCTGTTACCCTCCCACCCCCTGTTACCCTCCCACCCCCTGTCACAGGGATTGTAATGTGTCCTGTTACCCTCCCACCCCCGTCACAGGAACTGTAATGTGTCCTGTTACCCTCCCACCCCCTTTCACCGGGACTGTAATGTGTCCTGTTACCCTCCCACCCCCTATTACAGGGGCTGTATTGTGTCCTGTTACCCTCCCACCCCCTGTCACAGGGACTGTAATGTGTCCTGATACCCTCCCACCCCCTGTTACAGGTGCTGTCATGTGTCCTGTTACCCTCCCACCCACTGTTACAGGGTCTGTAATATGCCCAGTTACCCTCCCAGCCCCTGTCACAGAGGCTGTAATGTGTCCTGTTAGCCTCCCGACCCCTGTCACAGGGTCTGTAATGTATCCCGTTACCTCCCCTCCCCCCGTCACAGGGACGGTAATTTGTCCTGTTACCCTCACCCTGTCACAGGGCCTGTAATGTTTCCTGTTACCTCCCCTCTGTCACAGAGACTGTATTGTGCCCTGTTACCCTCCCCCCTGTTACAGGGACTATAATGTGTCCTGTTTCCCTCCCACCCCCTGTCACAGGGACTGTAATGTGTCCTGTTACCCCCCTCCAACCCCTGTTACAGGGATTGTAATGTGTCCAGTTACCCTCCCACCCACTCTTACAGGGACTGTAATGTGTCCTGTTACTCTCCCACCCCCTATCACCGTGACTGTAATGTGTCCTGTTACTCTCCCACCCCCTGTCACAGGGACTGTAATGTGTCCTGTTACCCTCCCACCCCCTGTTACCCTCCCACAGGAATTGTAATGTGTCCTGTTACCCTCCCACCCCTGTCACAGGGACTGTAATGTCTCCTGTTACCGTCCCACCCTCTGTCACCGGGACTGTAATGTGTCCTGTTACCCTCCCATCCCCTGTTACAGGGGCTGAATTGTGTCCTGTTACCCTCCCCCTATCACAGGGACGGTAACGTGTCCTGTTACCCTCACCCTGTCACAGGGCCTGTAATGTTTCCTGTTACCTCCCCTCTGTCACAGAGACTGTATTGTGCCCTGTTACCCTCCCCCCGTTACAGGGACTATAATGTGTCCTGTTTCACTCCCACCCCGTCCCAGGGACTGTAATGTGTCCTGTTCCCCTCCCACCCCCTGTTACAGGGACTGTGATGTGTCCTGTTACCCTCTGACCCCCTGTTACAGTGACTGTGATGTGTCCTGTTACCCTCCCCCTGTCACAGGGACTATAATGTGACTTGTTACCCTCCCACTGTCACAGGGACTGTAATCTGTCCTGTTACTCTCCCCCTGTCACAGTGGCTGTAATGTGCCCTATTACCCTCCCACCGCTTGTTACAGGGACTGTATTGTTTCCTGTTATCCTACTCCCTGTCACAGGGACTGTATTGTGTCCTGTTACCCTCCTCCTGTCACAGGGACTGTAATGTGTCCTGTTACCCTCCCAGCCCGTCACAGGGAACTGTAATGTCTGCTGTTACCCTCCCACCCCCTGTTACAGGGACTGTGATATGTCCCATTACCCTCCCACCCCCTGTTACAGGGACTGTAATGTGTCCTGTTATCCTCCTTCCCCCTGTTACAGTGACTGTAATGTGTTCTGTTACCCTTCCACCCACTCTTACAGGGACTGTAATGTGTCCTGTTGCCCTCCCCCTGTCACAGGGACTGTAATGTGTCCTGTTACCCTCCCACCCCCTGTCTCAGGAACTGTAATGTGTCCTGTTACCCTCCTGCTGTCACAGGGCCTGTAATGTGTCCTGTTACCCTCCCCCAGCCACAGGGACTGTAAGGTGGCCTGTTACCCTCCCACCCCCTGTCACAGGGATTGTAATGTGTCCTGTTACCCTCCCACCCCCTATCACAGTGATTGTAATGTGTCCTGTTACCCTCCCACCCCCTGTCACAGGGAATGTAATTTGTCCTGTTACCCTCCCACCCCCTGTCACCGGGATTGTAATGTGTCCTGTTCCCTTCCCACCCCCTGTCATTGGGACTGTAATGTGTCCATTTCCTCTCCCACCCTCTGTTACGGGGACTGTAATGTGTCCTGTTACCCTCCCACCCCTTGTTACAAGGACTGTAATGTGTCCTGTTACCCTCCCGCCCCCTGTCACAGGGACTTTAATTTGTCCTGTTACCCTCCTACCCCCTGTTACAGGGACTGCGATGTGTCCTGTTACCCTCCAACCCCCGTTACAGTGACTGTGATGTGTCCTGTTACCCTCCCCCTGTCACAGGGACTGTAATGTGTCTTGTTACCCTCCCGCTGTCACAGGGACTGTAATCTGTCCTGTTACTCTCCCCCTGTCACAGTGGCTGTAATGTGCCCTATTACCCTCCCACCGTTTGTTACAGGGACTGTATTGTGTCCTGTTATCCTACTCCCTGTCACAGGGACTGTAATGTGTCCTGTTACCCTTCCATCCCCTGTTACAGGGACTGTAATGTGTCCTTTCCCCTCCCACCCTCTTTTACAGGGACTGTAATGTGTCCTGTTACCCTCCAAACCCTGTAACAGGGACTGTAATGTGTCCAGTTACCCTCCCACCCCCTGTCACATGGACTGTAATGTGTCCTGTTACCCTCCCACCCCCTGTCACAGGGACTGTAATGTGTCCTGTTACCCTCCCACCCCCTATTACAGGGACTGTGATGTGTCCCGTTACCCTCCGACCACCTGTTACTGTGACTGTGATGTGTCCTGTTACCCTCCCCCTGTCACTGGGACTGTAATGTGTCCTGTTACCCTCGCCCTGTTACAGGGACTGTAATGTATCATATTACCCTCCCCCTTTCACAGGGACTGTAATGTGTCTTGTTACCCTCCCACCACCTGTCACAGGGACTGTAATGTATCCTGTTACCCTCCTACCCTCTGTTACGTGGACTGTAATGTATCCTGTTGCCCTCCCAGCCCCTGTTACAGAGACTGTAATGTATCCTGTTAGCCTCCCACCCCCTTTCACAGGGTCTGTAATGTATCCTGTTACCCTCCCACAAAAAGAAGTGTCCTGTTACCCTCCCCCCTGTTACAGGGACTATAATGTGTCCTGTTTCCCTCCCCCCCCCCCTGTCACAGGGACTGTAACGTGTCCTGTTACCCTCCTGCTGTCACAGGGGCTGTAATGTGTCCTGTTACCCTCCCACCCCATGTAACAGGCGCTGTAATGTGTCCTGTTACCCTCCCACCCCCGTCACAGGAACTGTAATGTGTCCTGTTACCCTCCCACCCCCTGTGACAGGGCCTGTAATGTGTCCTGTTACCCTCCCCCAGCCACAGGGACTGTAATGTGGCCTGTTACCCTCCCACCCCCTGTCACAGGGATTGTAATGTGTCCTGTTACCCTCCCACCCCCGTCACAGGGATTGTAATGTGTCCTGTTAACCTCCCACCCCCTGTCACAGGGACTGTAATTTGTCCTGTTACCGTCCCACCCCCGTCACCGGGACTGTAATGTGTCCTGTTACCCTCCCACCCCTTGTTACAAGGACTGTAATGTGTCCTGTTACCCTCCCGCCCCCTGTCACAGGGACTGTAATGTGTCCTGTTACCCTCCTACCCTCTGTTACAGTGACTGTGATGTGTCCTGTTACCCTCCCCCTGTCACAGGGACTGTAATGTTTCTTGTTACCCTCCCGCTGTCACAGGGACTGTAATCTGTCCTGTTACTCTCCCCCTGTCACAGTGGCTGTAATGTGCCCTATTACCCTCCCACCGCTTGTTACAGGGACTGTAATGTGTCCTGTTACCCTCCTCCTGTCACAGGGACTGTAATGTGTCCTGTTACCCTCCCAGCCCCTGTCACAGGGAACTGTAATGTCTGCTGTTACCCTCCCACCCCCTGTTACAGGGACTGTGATATGTCCCGTTACCCTCCCACCCCCTGTTACAGGGACTGTAATGTGTCCTGTTATCCTCCCTCCCCCTGTTACAGCGACTGTAATGTGTTCTGTTACCCTTCCACCCACTCTTACAGGGACTGTAAATTGTCCTGTTGCCCTCCCCCTGTCACAGGGACTGTAATGTGTCCTGTTACCCTCCCACCCCCTGTCACAGGGACTGTAATGTGTTCTGTTACCCTTCCACCCACTCTTACAGGGACTGTAATGTGTCCTGTTGCCCTCCCCCTGTCACAGGGACTGTAATGTGTCCTGTTACCCTCCCACCCCCTGTCTCAGGAACTGTAATGTGTCCTGTTACCCTCCTGCTGTCACAGGGGCTGTAATGTGTCCTGTTACCCTCCCACCCCATGTAACAGGCGCTGTAATGTGTCCTGTTACCCTCCCACCCCCTGTCACAGGAACTGTAATGTGTCCTGTTACACTCCCACCCCCTGTGACAGGGCCTGTAATGTGTACTGTTATCCTCCCCCAGCCACAGGGACTGTAATGTGGCCTGTTACCCTCCCACTCCCTGTCACAGGGATTGTAATGTGTCCTGTTACCCTCCCACCCCCTGTCACAGGGATTGTAATGTGTCCTGTTACCCTCCCACCCCCTGTCACAGGGAATGTAATTTGTCCTGTTACCCTCCCACCCCCTGTCATCGGGACTGTAATGTGTCCTGTTCCCTTCCCACCCCCTGTCATTGGGACTGTAATGTGTCCTTTTCCTCTCCCACCCTCTGTTACGGGGACTGTAATGTGTCCTGTTACCCTCCCACCCCTTGTTACAAGGACTGTAATGTGTCCTGTTACCCTTCCGCCCCCTGTCACAGGGACTGTAATGTGTCCTGTTACCCTCCTACCCCCTGTTACAGGGACTGCGATGTGTCCTGTTACCCTCCCCCTGTCACAGGGACTATAATGTGTCTTGTTACCCTCCCGCTGTCACAGGGACTGTAATCTGTCCTGTTACTCTCCCCCTGTCACAGTGGCTGTAATGTGCCCTATTACCCTCCCACCGCTTGTTACAGGGACTGTATTGTGTCCTGTTATCCTACTCACTGTCACTGGGACTGTAATGTGTCCTGTTACCCTCCTCCTGTCACAGGGACTGTAATGTGTCCTGTTACCCTCCCAGCCCCTGTCACAGGGAACTTTAATGTCTGCTGTTACCCTCCCATCCCCTGTTACAGGGACTGTGATATGTCCCGTTACCCTCCCACCCCCTGTTACAGGGACTGTAATGTGTCCTGTTATCCTCCCTCCCCGTTACAGTGACTGTAATGTGTTCTGTTACCCTTCCACCCACTCTTACAGGGACTGTAATGTGTCCTGTTGCCCTCCCCCTGTCACAGGGACTGTAATGTGTCCTGTTACCCTCCCACACCCGTCACAGGGACTGTAATGTGTTCTGTTACCCTTCCACCCACTCTTACAGGGACTGTAATGTGTCCTGTTGCCCTCCCCCTGTCACAGGGACTGTAATGTGTCCTGTTACCCTCCCACCCCCTGTCTCAGGAACTGTAATGTGTCCTGTTACCCTCCTGTTGTCACAGGGGCTGTAATGTGTCCTGTTACCCTCCCACCCCATGTAACAGGTGCTGTAATGTGTCCTGTTACCCTCCCACCCCCTGTCACAGGAACTGTAATGTGTCCTGTTACCCTCCCACCCCCATGACAGGGCCTGTAATGTGTCCTGTTACCCTCCCCCAGCCACAGGGACTGTAATGTGGCCTGTTACCCACCCACCCCCTGTCACAGGGATTGTAATGTGTCCTGTTACCCTCCCACCCCCTGTCACAGGGATTGTAATGTGTCCTGTTACCCTCCCACCCCCTGTCACAGGGAATGTAATTTGTCCTGTTACCCTCCCACCCCCTGTCACCGGGACTGTAATGTGTCCTGTTCCCTTCCCACCCCCTGTCATTGGGACTGTAATGTGTCCTTTTCCTCTCCCACCCTCTGTTACGGGGACTGCAATGTGTCCTGTTACCCTCCCACCCCTTTTTACAAGGACTGTAATGTGTCCTGTTACCCTCCCGCCCCCGGTCACAGGGAATGTAATGTGTCCTGTTACCCTCCTACCCCCTGTTATAGGGACTGCGATGTGTCCTGTTACCCTCCAACCCCCGTTACAGTGACTGTGATGTGTCCTGTTACCCTCCCCCTGTCACAGGGACTGTAATGTGTCTTGTTACCCTCCCGCTGTCACAGGGACTGTAATCTGTCCTGTTACTCTCCCCCTGTCAAAGTGGCTGTAATGTGCCCTATTACCCTCCCACCGCTTGTTACAGGGACTGTATTGTGTCCTGTTATCCTACTCCCTGTCACAGGGACTGTAATGTGTCCTGTTACCCTCCTCCTGTCACAGGGACTGTAATGTGTCCTGTTACCCTCCCAGCCCCTGTCACAGGGAACTGTAATGTCTGCTGTTACCCTCTCACCCCCTGTTACAGGGACTGTGATATGTCCCGTTACCCTCCCACCCCCTGTTACAGGAACTGTAATGTGTCCTGTTATCCTCCCTCCCCCTGTTACAGCGACTGTAATGTGTTCTGTTACCCTTCCACCCACTCTTACAGGGACTGTAATGTGTCCTGTTGCCCTCCCCCTGTCACAGGGACTGTAATGTATCCTGTTACCCTCCCACCCCCTGTCACAGGGACTGTAATGTGTTCTGTTACCCTTCCACCAACTCTTACAGGGACTGTAATGTGTCCTGTTGCCCTCCCCCTGTCACAGGGACTGTAATGTGTCCTGTTACCCTCCCACCCCCTGTCTCAGGAACTGTAATGTGTCCTGTTACCCTCCTGCTGTCACTGGGGCTGTAATGTGTCCTGTTACCCTCCCACCCCATGTAACAGGCGCTGTAATGTGTCCTGTTACCCTCCCACCCCCTGTCACAGGAACTGTAATGTGTCCTGTTACCCTCCCACCCCCTGTGACAGGGCCTGTAATGTGTCCTGTTACCCTCCCCCAGCCACAGGGACTGTAATGTGGCCTGTTACCCTCCCACCCCCTGTCTCAGGAACTGTAATGTGTCCTGTTACCCTCCTGCTGTCACTGGGGCTCTAATGTGTCCTGTTACCCTCCCACCGCTTGTTACAGGGACTGTATTGTGTCCTGTTATCCTACTCCCTGTCACAGGGACTGTAATGTGTCCTGTTACCCTCCTCCTGTCACAGGGACTGTAATGTGTCCTGTTACCCTCCCAGCCCCTGTCACAGGGAACTGTAATGTCTGCTGTTACCCTCCCACCCCCTGTTACAGGGACTGTGATATGTCCCGTTACCCTCCCACCCCCTGTTACAGGAACTGTAATGTGTCCTGTTATCCTCCCTCCCCCTGTTACAGCGACTGTAATGTGTTCTGTTACCCTTCCACCCACTCTTACAGGGACTGTAATGTGTCCTGTTGCCCTCCCCCTGTCACAGGGACTGTAATGTATCCTGTTACCCTCCCACCCCCTGTCACAGGGACTGTAATGTGTTCTGTTACCCTTCCACCCACTCTTACAGGGACTGTAATGTGTCCTGTTGCCCTCCCCCTGTCACAGGGACTGTAATGTGTCCTGTTACCCTCCCACCCCCTGTCACAGGGATTGTAATGTGTCCTGTTACCCTCCCACCCCCTGTCACAGGGACTGTAATGTGTCCTGTTACCCTCCCACCCCCTTTCACCGGGACTGTAATGTGTCCTGTTACCCTCCCACCCCTTGTTACAAGGACTGTAATGTGTCCTGTTACCCTCCCACCCCCTGTTACAGGGACTGTAATGTGTCCTCTTACCCTCCCACCCCCTGTCACAGGGACTGTAATGTGTCCTCTTACACTCCCACCCCCTGTCACAGGGACTGTAATGTGTCCTGTTCCCCTCCCACCCCCTGTTACAGGGACTGTGATGTGTCCTGTTACCCTCCGACCACCTGTTACAGTGACTGTGATGTGTCCTGTTACCCTCCCCCTGTCACTGGAACTGTAATGTGTGCTGTTACCCTCCCCCTGTTACAGGGACTGTAATGTGTCCTGTTACTCTCCCCCGTAACAGGGGCTGTAATATGTCCTGTTACCCTCTGACGCCTTGTTACAGGGACTGTAATGTATCATATTACACTCCCCTTTTCACAGGGACTGTAATGTGACCTGTTACCCTCCCACCATCTGTCACAGGGACTGTAATGTATCCTGTTATCTTCCCACTCCCTGTTACGTGGACTGTAATGTATCCTGTTACCCTCCCAGCCCCTGTTACCGGGACTGTAATGTGTCCTGTTAGCCTCCCACCCCCGTCACAGGGTCTGTAATGTATCGTGTTACGCTCGCGCAAAATGAAGTGTCCTGTCACCCTCCAACCCCGTTACAGGGACTATAATGTATCATATTACCCTCCCCCTTTCACACTGACTGTAATGTATCATGTTACCCTCCTCTCCCCCCATCACAGAGGCTGTAAAGTGTCCTGTTACTTTCCCCCCTATCACAGGGACGGTAACGGGTCCTGTTACCTTCACCCTCTCACAGGGCCTGTAATGTTTGCTGTTACCTCCCCTCTGTCACAGAGACTGTTGTGCTCTGTTACCCTCCCACCTGTTACAGGGACTGTAATGTGTCCTGTTACCCTCCCACCCCCTGTCACAGGGACTGTAATGTGTTCTGTTACCCTCCTGCTGACACAGGGGCTGTAATGTGTCCTGTTACCCTCCTACCTCCTGTCACAGGGACCGTAATGTGTCCTGTTACCCTCCTGCTGTCACAGGGGCTCTAATGTGTCCTGTTATCCTCCCACCCCCTGTCACAGGGACTGTAATGTGTCCTGTTACTCTCCCCCCCCCATCAAAGTGACTGTAATGTGTCCTGTTACCCTCCCACTCCCTGTCACAGGGACTGTCATGTGTCCTGTTACCCCCCCCCCCCAACCCCTGTTACAGGGACTGTAATGTGTCCTGTTACCCTCCCACCCACTGTCATTGGGACTGTAATGTGTCCTTTTCCCCTCCCACCCTCTGTTACGGGGACTGTAATGTGTCCTGTTACCCTCCCACCCCTTGTTACAAGGATTGTAATGTGTCCTGTTACCCTCCCGCCCCCTGTCACAGGGACTGTAATGTGTCCTGTTACCCTCCCACCCCCTGTTACAGGGACTGTGATGTGTCCTGTTACCCTCCGACGCCCTGTTACAGTGACTGTGATGCGTCCTGTTACTCTCCCCCTGTCACAGGGGCTGTAATGTTTGCTGTTACCCTCCCATCCCTTGTTACATTGACTGTATTGTGTCCTGTTCCTCTCCCACAAAAAGAAGTGTCCTGTTACCCTCCAACCCCATGTTACAGGGACTGTAATGTATCATATTACCCTCCCCCTTTCACAGGGACTGTAATGTATCCTGTTACCCTCCCACCACCTGTCACAGGTACTGTAATGTATCCTGTTACCCTCCCACCCCCTGTTACGTCGACTGTAATGTATCCTGTTACCCTCCCAGCCCCTGTTACAGGGACTGTAATGTGTCCTGTTAGCCTCCCACCCCGTCACAGGGTCTGTAATGTATCCTGTTACCCTCCCCTCCCCCGTCACAGAGGCTGTAATGTGTCCTGTTAACCTCCCCCCATCACAGGGACGGTAACGTGTCCTGTTATCCTCATCCTGTCACAGGGCCTGTAATGTTTCCTGTTACCTCCCCTCTGTCACAGAGACTGTATTGTGCCCTGTTACCCTCCCCCCGTTACAGTGACTATAATGTGTCCTGTTTCCCTCCCACCCCCTGTCACTGGGACTGTAATGTGTCCTGTTACCCCCAACCCCTGTTACAGGGACTGTATTGTGCCCTGTTACCCTCCCCCCTGTTAAAGGGACTATAATGTGTCCTGTTTCCCTCCCCAACCCCTGTTACAGGGATTGTAATGTGTCCAGTTACCCTCCCACCCAGTTACAGGGACTGTAATGTGTCCTGTTATTCTCCCACCCCCTATCACCGTGACTGTAATGTGTCCTGTTACCCTCCCACCCCCTGTCACAGGGACTGTAATGTGTCCTGTTACCCTCCCCCGGTCACAGAGACTGTAATGTGTCCTGTTACCCTCCCACCCCCTGTCACCGGGACTGTAATGTGTCCTGTTACCCTCCCACCCCTTGTTACAGGGGCTGTATTGTGTCCTGTTACCCTCCACCCTATCACAGGGCCTGTAATGTTTCCTGTTACCTCCCCTCTGTCACAGAGACTGTATTGTGCCCTGTTACCCTCCCCCGTTACAGGGACTATAATGTGTCCTGTTTCCCTCCCACCCCGTCACAGGGACTGTAATGTGTCCTGTTACCCCCCCCCAACCCCTGTTACAGGGACTGTAATGTGTCCTGTTACCCTCCCACCCCCATTACAGGGACTCTAATGTATCCTGTTACCCTCCCACCCCCTGTTACAGGGACTGTAATGTGTCCTGTTACCCTTCCACCCCCTGTCACAGGGACTGTATTGTGTCCTGTTACGCTCCAGCAAAAGGAACTGTCCTGTTACCCTCCAGCCCCCTGTTACAGGGACTCTAATGTGTCCTGTTAACCTCCTGCTGTCACATAGACTGTATTGTGCCCTGTTACCCTCCCCCCGTTACAGGGACTGTAATGTGTCCTGTTTCCCTACCACCCCCTGTCACAGGGACTGTAATGTGTCCTGTTACCCGCCCACACCCTGTCACAGGGACTAATGTGTCCTGTTACCCTCCCACCCCCTATTACAGGGGCTGTAATGTGTCCTGTTACCCTTCCATCCCCTGTTACAGGGACTGTAATGTGTCCTTTTCCCCTCCCATCCTCTGAAACGTTACTGTAATGTGTCCTGTTACCCTCCCACCCCTGTAACAGGGACTGTAATGTGTCCAGTTACCCTCCCACCCCGTTACAGGGACTGTAATGTGTCCAGTTACCCTCCCACCCCCTGTCACAGGGTCTGTAATGTGTCCTGTTACACTCCCACCCCCTGTCACAGGGACTGTAATGTGTCCTGTTACCCTCCCACCCCCTGTTACAGGGACTGTGATGTGTCCCGTTACCCTCTGACCCCCTGTTACAGTGACTGTGATGTGTCCTGTTACCCTCCCCCTGTCACTGGGACTGTAATGTGTCCTGTTACCCTCGCCCTGTTACGGGGACTGTAATGTGTCCTGTTACTCTCCCCTGTCACAGGGGCTGTAATCTGTCCTGTTACCCTCCCACCCCTTGTTACAGGGACTGTAATGTATCATATTACCCTCCCCCTTTCACAGGGATTGTTATGTGTCCTGTTAACCTCCCGCCACCTGTCACAGGGATGGTAATGTATCCTGTTACCCTCCCACCCCCTTTTAGGTGGACTGTAATGTATCCTGTTACCCTCCCAGCCCCTGTTACAGGGACTGTAATGTATCCTGTTAGCCTCCCACCCCCTGTCACGGGGTCTGTAATGTATCCTGTTACACTCCCCTCACCTCGTCACAGAGGCTGTAACGTGTCCTGTTGCCCTCCCCCCTGTCACAGGGACGGTAACGTGTCCTGTTACCTTCACCCTCTCACAGGGCCTGTATTGTTTCCTGTTACCTCCCTTCTGTCACAGAGACTGTATTGTGCCCTGTTACCCTCCCCCCTGTTACAGGGACTGTAATGTGTCCTGTTACCCTCCCACCCCTTGTTACATTGACTGTATTGTGTCCTGTTGCCCTCCCGCAAAAAGAAGTGTCCTGTTCCCCTCCCACCCCTGTTACAGGGACTGTAATGTATCCTGTTTCCTTCCCCTTCCCCGTCACAGAGGCTGTAATGTGTCCTGTTACCCTCCCCCCGTCACATGGACGGTAACGTGTCCTGTTACCCTCCCCCTGTCACAGGGCCTGTAATGTTTCCTGTTACCTCCCCTCTGTCACAGAGACTGTATTGTGCACTGTTATCCTCCCCCTTGTTACAGGGACTGTAATGTGTCCAGTTTCCCTTCCACCCCCGTTACAGGGTCTGTAATGTGTCCTGTTACCCTCCCACCCCCCCGTCACAGGGATTGTAATGTGTCCTGTTACCCTCCTCCTGTCACAGGGACTGTGATGTGTCCTGTTACCCTCCTGCTGTCGCAGAGGCTTTAATGTGTCCTGTTACCCTCCCACCCCCTGTCACAGGGACTGTAATGTCTCCTGTTACACCCCCCCCACCCCCTGTTACAGGGACTGTAATGTGTCCTGTACCCTCCCACCCACTGTTACAGGGTGTTTAATGTGTCCTGTTACCCTCCCAACCCCTGTTACCGGGACTGTAATGTGTCCTGTTACCCTCCCACCCCCTGTTACAGGGACTGTAATGTGTCCTGTTACCCTCCCACCCCGCGTCACAGGGATTATATTGTGTCCTGTTACCCTCCTCCTGTCACACGGACTGTAATGTGTCCTCTTACCCTCCTCCTGTCACAGGGACTGTAATGTGTCCTGTTACCCTCCCACCTCCGTTACAGGGACTGTAATGTGTCCTGTTACCCTCCCACCCCCTGTTATAGGGACTGTAATGTGTCCTGTTACCCTTCCACCCCCTGTCACAGGGACTATAATGTATCCTCTTACTCTCCCCCTGTCACAGGTATCTGTAATGTGTCCTGTTACCCTCTCACCGCTTCTTACAGGGACTGTATTGTGTCCTGTTACCCTCCAGCAAAAGGAAGTATCCTGTTACCCTCCAACCCCTTGTTACAGGGACTGTAATGTGTCCTGTTACCCTCCTGCTGTCACAGAGACTGTATTGTGCCCTGTTACCCTCCCCCCATTACAGGGACTGTAATGTGTCCTGTTTCCCTCCCACCCTATGTCTCAGGGACTGTAAGGTGTCCTGTTACCCTCCTGCTGTCACAGGGGCTGTAATGTGTCCTGTTACCCCCCCCCCATCCCGTGTTACAGGGTCTGTAATCTGTCCTGTTACCCTCCCACCCCCTGTTACAGGGACTGTAATGTGTCCTGTTACCCTCCCAGCCCCTGTTAGAGTGACTGTAATGTGTCCTGTTACCCTCCCACCCACTGTTACAGGGACTGTAATATGCCCTGTTACCCTCCCACCCCCTGTCACAGGGGCTGTAATGTGTCCTGTTACCCTCCCACACTCTGTCACAGGAACTGTGATGTGTCCTGTTACCCTCCCACCCCCTGTTACAGGGGCTGTAATGTGTCCTGTTACACTCCCACCCCCTGTCACAGGGACTGTAATGTGTCCTGTTACCCTCTCAACCCCTGTTACAGGGACTGTGATGTGTCCTGTTCCCTCCCACCCCCTGTTACAGTGACTGTGATCTGTCCTGTTACCCTCCCCCTGTCACTGGGACTGTAATGTGTCCTGTTACCCTCGTCCTGTTACAGGGACTGTAATGTGTCCTGTTACTCTCCCCCTGTCACAGGGGCTCTAATATGTCCTGGTACCCTCCCACCCCTTGTTACAGGGACTGTAATGTATCATATTACCCTCCCCCTTTCACAGGGACTGTAATGTGTCCTGTTACCCTCCCACTGGCTGTCACAGGGACGGTAATGTATCCTGTTACCCTCCCACCCCCTGTTAGGTGGACTGTAATGTATCCTGTTACCCTCCCAGCCCCTGTTACAGGGGCTATAATGTGTCCTGTTAGCCTCCCACCCCCTGTCACTGGGTCTGTAATTATCCTGTTACCCTCCCGTCCCCCGTCACAGAGGCTGTAATGTGTCCTGTTACCTTCACCCTCTCACAGGGCCTGTAATGTTTCCTGTTACCTCCCCTCTGTCACAGAGACTGTATTGTGCCCGGTTACCTTCCCCCCTGTTACAGGGACTGTAATGTTTCCTGTTACCCTCCCACCACCTGTCACAGGGACTGTAATGTGTCCTCTTTCCCTCCCACCCCGTGTTACAGGGACTATAATGTGTCCTGTTCACCCCCACCCCCCCGTCACAGGGACTGTAATGTGTCATGTTACCCTCCTGCTGTCACAGGGGCTGTACTTTGTCCTGTTACCCTCCCACCCCTGTCACAGGGACTGTAATGTGTCCTGTTACCCTCTCACCCCCTGTCACAGGGACTGTAATGCGTTCTGTTACCCTGTCACAGGGCTGTAATGTGTCCTGTTCCATTCCCACCCCCTGTCATGGGGACTGTAATGTGTCCTTTTCCCCTCCCACCCTCTGTTACGGGGACTGTAATGTGTCCTGTTACCCTCCCACCCCTTGTTACAAGGTCTGTAATGTGTCCTGTTACCTTCCCGCCCCATGTCACAGGGACTGTAATGTGTCCTGTTACGCTCCCACCCCCTGTTACAGGGACTGCGATGTGTCCTGTTACTCTCCGACCCCCTGTTACAGTGACTGTGATGTGTCCTGTTACCCTCCCCCTGTCACAGGGTCTGTAAAGTGTCCTGTTACCCTCCCACTGTCACAGCGACTGTAATGTGTCCTGTTACTCTCCCCCTGTCACAGTGGCTGTAATGTGTCCTGTTACCCTCCCACCGCTTGTTACAGGGACTGTATTGTGTCCTGTTACCCTCCAGGAAAAGGAAGTGTCCTGTTACCCTCCAACCCCCTGTTACAGGGACTGTAATGTATCATATTACCCTACCCCTTTCACAGGGACTTTAATGTGTCCTGTTACACTCCCACCCCTGTTACAGGGACTGTAATCTGTCCTGTTACCCTCCCACCCCCTGTCACAGGGACTGTAATGTGTCCTGTTACCCTTTCACCCCCTGTCGCAGGGACTGTAATGTGTCCTGTTAGCTTCCCAACCCCTGTCACAGGGACTGTAATGTATCCTGTTACCCCTCCCCCCGTCACAGAAGCTGTAACGTGTCCTGTTACCCTCCCCCTATCACAGGGCCTGTAATGTTTCCTGTTACCTCCCCTATGTCACAGAGACTGTATTGTGCCCTGTTACCCTCCCTTTTGTTACAAGGACTGTAATGTGTCCTCTTTCCCTCCCACCCCATTTTACAGGGACTATAATGTGTCCTGTTCACCCCCCCCCTCCCCCCCCCCGTCACAGGGACTGTAATGTGTCATGTTACCCTCCTGCTGTCACAGGGGCTGTACTTTGTCCTGTTACCCTCCCACCCCTGTCACAGGGACTGTAATGCGTTCTGTTACCCTCCCACCCCCTGTCACAGGACTGTAATGTGTCCTGTTACCCCCCTCCCACCACCTGTTACAGGGACTGTGATTTGTCCTGTTACCCTCCCACCCCGTTACAGGGACTGTAATGTGTCCTGTTACAGGGACTGTAATGTGTCCTGTTATCCTCCCACGCATTGTTACAGGAGCTGTAATGTGTCCTGTTACCCTCCCACCCCCGTTGCAGGGACTGTAATATGTCCTGTTACACCCCCTTGCCCCGTCACGGACTGTAATATGTCCTGTTACCCTCCCCCTGTCACACGGACTGTGATGTGTCCTGTTACCCTCCCCCCGTCACATGGACTGTAATGTCGCCTCTTACCCTCCCCCCTGTCACAGGGACTTTAATGTGGCCTCTTTCCCACCCCCTGTCACAGAGATTGTAATGTCTCCTGTTTACCCCGCCCCTCCTTGCTCCGTCAAGGACTGTAATGTGTCCTGTTACCCTCCCCCCAACACCCCCCCGGTCACCGGGACTATAATGTGTCCTGTTGCCCTCCCCCTGTCACAGGGACTGTAACGTGTACTCTTACCTCCCCACTGTCACAGGGACTGTAATGTGTCCTGTTAACTTCCCCCCCCCCCGTCACAGGAACTGTCATGTGTCCTGTTAACCTTCCCCTGTCACAGGGACTGTAATGTGTCTTCTTGCCCTCCCCCATCACAGGGACTGTAATTTGTCCTATTACCCTCCCCCGTCACAGGAGCTGTAATGTGTCCTCTTGCTCTCCAGCCCCTGTCACAGGGACTGTAATGTGTCCTGTTGCCCTCCCATCGTCAAGGAGACTGTAATGTGTCCAGCTACCCTTCCCCCTGTCACAGGGACTGTAATGTGTCCTGTTACTCCTCCCCCTGTCACAGGGACTGTAATGTGTCCTCTTACCCTCCACCCTGTCACAGAGACTGGAATGTGTCCTGTTATCCTCCCCACTGTCACAGCGACTGTAATGTGCCCTGTTACCCTCCCCCACCCCACCATCACAGGGACTGTAACGTGACCTCTTACCCTCCCCCCCGTCACAGAGACTGTGACGTGTCCCGTTACCCTCCCCCCGTCACAGGGACTGCAATGTGCCCTGTTACCCTCCCACCCCCTGTCACAGGGACTGTAATGTGTCCTGTTACCCTCCCCCTGTCGCAGGGACTGTAATGTGCCCTCTTAGTTTTCCCCCGTCACAGGGACTGAAACGTGTCCTGTTACCCTTCCCCGTCACAGGGACTGTAATGTATCCTGTTACCCTCCTCCCTATCACAGGGACTGTAACATATCCTATTTCCTTCCCCCTGTCACAGGGACTGTAATGTGTCCTCTTACCCTCCCCCCTGTCACAGAGGCTGTAACGTGTGCTCTTACTCTCCTCCCATCACAGGGACTGTAATGTGTCCTCTTACTTTCCCCCCGTCACAGGGACTGAAACGTATCCTGTTACCCTTCCCCGTCACAAGGACTGTAATGTGTCCTTTTACCCTCCACCCCCCGACCGGTCACAGGGACTGTACTGTGTCCTCTTACCCTCGTCCTGTCACGGGAACTGTAATGTATCCTCTTGTACTCCTCCTTATAGTGGGACTGTAATGTGTCCTCTTACCCTCCCCCATCACAGATAATGTAATATGCCCCCCTTACTCTCCTGTCAAAGGGGCTGTAATGTGTCCTTTTACCCACCTCCTTTCAATCAGACTGCCATGTGTACTCTTACCCTCCAGTCAGTGGGGCTATAATGTGTTCCCTTATCCCTCTCCTGTCACAGGGACTGTAATGTGTCCTGTTACCCTCCTTCTGTCTGTGGGACTGTAGAGTGTCCTCTTACCTTTTTCCTGTCAATGGGACTGCCGTGTGTCCTGTTACTACCCTCCTGTCAATGGGGCTGTAATGTGTCCTGTTACCACCCTCCTGTCACAGGAACTGTAATATGTCCTGTTACCCTACACCTGTCAATGGGACTGTAATGTGTCCTGTTACCCTCCTCCTGTCAATGGGACTGTAATATGTCATGTTATCCTCCTATCGTCAATGGGACTGCAATGTGTCCTGTTACCTGCTTCCCATCAATGGGATTGTAATGTGTCCTGTTACCCTCCACCTGTCAATGGGACTGCAGTGTGCCCTCTTACCCTCCTGTCATTGGGACTGTAATGGGATCATTACCCTCCTCCCATCAATGTGACTGTAATGTGTCCTGTTACCCTCTTGTCTATGGGTCTGTAATACCCACCCCTCTCTCCCCCGCCCCGCCCCGCCCCGTAAATGGGTCTGTAATGTTCTTTAACCCTCTTCCTGTCACTGGGTCTGGAATGTGTCCTTTTACCTTCAAGGTGTGTAATGTGTCCTTTTTCTCCCCCACCCCTCCTCTTAATGGGTCTGTAATGTGTCCTTTTACACTCCTCCTGTGACTGGGTCTGTAATGTGTCCTTTTCCCTTCCTCCTGTGAATGGGTCTGTAATGTGTCCTTTTCCCTTCCTTCTGCGAATGGGTCTGTAATGTGTCCTTTTCCCTTCCTCCTGTGAATGGGTCTGTAGTGTGTCCTCCTCCAATTCTCCTGTGAATGGGTTTGTAATGTGACCTTTTCCCTTCCTTTTATGAATGGGTCTGTAATGTGTCCTTTTCCCTTCCTCCTGTGACTGGGTCTGTAATGTGTCCTTTTCCCTTCCTCCTGTGAATGGGTCTGTAATGTGTCCTTTTACGCTCCTCCTGTGAATGGGTCTGTGATGTGTCCTTTTACGCTCCTCCTGTGATTGGGTCTGTAATGTGTCCTTTTACGCTCTGCTTGTGACTGGGTCTGTAATGTGTCCTTTTACGCTCTGCCTGTGACTGGGTCTGTAATGTGTCCTTTTCCCTTCCTCCTGTGACTGGGTCTGTAATGTGTCCTTTTCCCCTCCTCCTGTGAATGGGTCTGTAATGTGTCCTTTTACGCTCCGCTTGTGACTGGGTCTGTAATGTGTCCTTTTACGCTCCGCCTGTGACTGGGTCTGTAATGTGTCCTTTTCCCTTCCTCCTGTGACTGGGTCTGTAATGTGTCCTTTTCCCCTCCTCCTGTGAATGGGTCTGTAACGCATTCCTTATCCCTCTGCACTTGGCCTTTTTAATCCAGCTTCTCTCGATTCCATTCCCTGCTGTGCCTTGCACTGTCGCACTCTGGGACCCTGGAGCGCCCCTCGCCCACCTGGCCCGGCCGCCTCGAGTTTCTGCCTTCTCTCTAGCGACCCCCTGCACCTGGCCGATGTGACACCTATTTTGCGTTTCTAACTGTAGACGCTCCTGTCTTACTGGAAAGTTGTGATGAATGGCACCTCGGCAATCGCCAGCCTGCTCACCGAATTGTGTTCCGACTTGCTGGACACCTTGGGGATTAAGGGTGAGTGGGCTTTCACAGGGATTGACTGGGAACTGGTGTTGTGGGGAAGGTAGGGGGGGGATGGGTTGATTATCCCATGGGGCGCAGTAAGGACTGGCGGAGATGGGGGTGGTGGGGGAGTGGTGCTGAAGGGGTGGGAACTGCTGGGAGCACGGAGACGCCGGAGCGGATGTAGGGCTGGGCGGAGGGGGGAGGGAGCTTTCTTGCGGAAGGAGCTGCTTTGTCCTTTTCAGGGAGCCAACACAGACTCTGGGGCCCAATGGCCTCACCCGCTTCTATGACCCTGTGAAGGAAGGGAGGAAGGAGTGAGGGAAAAAAAAACTGAGGGAAGGAGGGATTGGACGGGTGGTGGGAAAGATGCGGAGTGTGGGAAAGGATGAATGTGGGAGTGGGTGGGCAGAGACGGTGTTGAGAGAGAGAGAGAGAGAGGGGATGAAAGGAAGAAATTAAACACATGTACGATTCGGATTGTACAGAAGAACATAGCCCTGGAAATGGTGGCATTAGAGGCCGATCAGCCCATCCTGACAGCAAGTAGAGAACCTCGGTGACAGATTAGCCCAGATCTGAACCGCTCCTTCCGCGAGAAAGCTCCCTCCTTCCCTGTTGCCTCTGGGTCCTTCTGCCGAGCGCCTCAGTGAGACTTTGTGTGGGGAGGGGGCGCTTCTTTTGGGGGGTTTTTCTCCAAACGAAGGGTCAGCCCAGGCCTGAGGGGCCGAATGGCTTCACCTCACCCCCCCCCCCCCAACACCCCACCACTCTCCAGCGCTGTCAGCTTCGGCCTGAATTCGCCCACACTCTCGAGCTCCTTCCTTTCAAAGCGCCCCCTACTTTTCCACCAGTAGCCCCCCCCCGCCTGTAAAAGGATAGAACGGGGTGATTTCTGAACGGTGATGAGCTCAAAACAGCGGCGGGCCGAAGAGATTTGGTGGTGGGGGTGGGGTGGGGAGGTGTGTGGTGGGGTGCGATGTTCAGCTACAGAGATCATTAAAATGTCGTGGACAGGTACAGGAAATAATGAAGTAGGCTAATGGGATGCTGGTCTTTATATCCAGAGAACAGGCATACGAGGCGGTAGCAGTCACAGCCCGGCCAGACAAAGCCGTGGTTAGACCACACCTGGAGCACTCCGTGAGCTGTTCTGTGTACCACCCCTTGGGAGGGAGATGTTGGCTTTGGACAGAGCGCAGCGTGGGCTTACCGGAACGGCTCGCTATGGGTGCTAAGGGCTAAATTGAGCAGGGGGAGATTGCACAAACTAGGGCTGGCTTCCCTAGGGTTTCGAAGGTTAAGGGGTTGATTCTGTCCGCATCTTTTGAGGTGTGCGGGGCAACAGACAGGGTAGGTGGAGGGAAACTACTTCTGCTGGTTGGGGGGTACCTAGGACGAGGAGGGGGTGGGGAGTCTCAAAATTCGAGCCAGGTCTTTGAAGAGTGAAACGGGGATCTGCTTCCAGGCAGGGTGAGACAGTGGCCCTAGTGGTAATGTCCCCGGACCTGTAACCCAGAGGCTCAGGCTAATGCTCTGGGGGACACAGGCTCAAATCCCACCCCAGCAGCTGGTGCAACTTGAATTCACAGAATCACACGGTGCAGAAGAGGCCCTTCGGCCCATCGAGTCTGCACCGACACGTGAGAAACGCCTGACCTACCTCCCTAATCCCATTTACCAGCACTTGCCCCCATAGCCTTGAATATGATGATGTGCCAAGTGCTCATCCAGGTACTTTGTAAAGGATGTGAGGCTAACCCGCCTCCACCACCCTCCCAGGCAGCGCATTCCAGACCCTCACCACCCTCTGGGTAAAAGGGTTTATCCTCACATCCCCCCTAAACCTCCTGCCCCTCACCTTGAACTTATGCCCCCTCATGACTGACCCTTCAACTAAGAGGAACAGCTGCTCCCTATCCACCCTGTCCATGCCCCTCATAATCTTGTGCACTTCGATCAGGTCGTCCCTCAGTCTTCTCTGCTCCAACGAAAACAACCCAAGTCTATCCAACCTCTCTTCATAACTTAAATGTTTCATCCCAGGCAACATCCTGGTGAATCTCCTCTGCACCCCCTCCAGTGCAATCACATCCTTCCTATAATGTGGCGACCAGAACTGCACACAGTACTCCAGCTGTGGCCTCACCAAGGTTCTACACAACTCCAACATGACCTGCCTACATTTGTAATCTATGCCTCGACTGATAAAGGCAAGTGTCCCATGTGCCTTTTTCACCACCCCCACTAACATGCCCCTCCACCCTCAGAGATCTATGGACACACACATCGATTCAATTCGTGACCTTTACCGGCGGCTCCAGACCCCACAGCGATGCGCTTGACTCTTAGCTGCCCTCCACGCGAGCTGTTCAGGTCAAGGGCGGGTTAGGGATGGGTAACAAATGCCGGCCACGACAGGATGGAGGAACGGAAAGGACAGTCGATGCCGGGGCCACAGATCGGCTGAAGTCCGACTGGGATGGTGGAACAGGCTCGACCGGCTGTTGCGCGTTGCAACTGCCCAGCGCTTGTGGTGACCTCCCTCCCCTCACTGTCTTTGTCGGCCGCTGTTGGTTGCCTCACCCTGGATCACATTGAGCATCTCCGTCTGATTGTTGACTGAGGACGGGATTGGACCCGACTACAGTCAAATTACCCCTCCCACCAGAGTCGGGTTGGGGGGTGGGGCGGTGGGGGGGGTGGGGGTGCAGAGTCGGAAGACTCGTTCCAGTCCCCCTTCTGCCGGTCAGGCCCCACACTCCCCACTCTACCCGATATCTCCCAGCCGCTGCAGCCCTGCATCCCGCCAGCATGTGGCAGTGTTGCTCCACCACCCGGCGGCACCAGAGGCCTCTGCAAACAAGAACGGCCAAAAGTTTGTGTACGCTGGCAATTTGTCACACCTGCCCCGTCCATTGTAGGGCGAACTGCAACTTGCCTTTCGAAAGGGCCTTCGAGGTGGCAAAAAAATATCCCCCAGGCCCCTTCATAGGAACGTAAATCAGACACACACGTTCTGATCCTGAACTGGCTGAGAACAGCTTGCCCACCAGAGGGTGTCCTTAAAGGAGGAGTGAGAGGGGATTGCAGCACCTTTTTTTGTGCCTCCAGCTGCCTGGGCCCCATGTTGAAGCGATGGAAATCAGGAATGCAAAAGAGGCCCAGAATTGGAGGGGAGCCGAGATCTCGGAGGGTTACAGGGCTGGAGCAGGTTACAGAGATAGGGAGGGTTGTAGGGGCTGGAGGTTACAGAGATAGGGAGGGTTGTAGGGGCTGGAGGAGGTTACAGAGATAGGGAGGGTTGTAGCGGCTGGAGGAGGTTACAGAGATAGGGAGGGTTGTAGGGGCTGGAGGAGGTTACAGAGATAGGGAGGGTTGTAGGGGCTGGAGGAGGTTACAGAGATAGGGAGGGTTGTAGGGGCTGGAGGAGGTTACAGAGATAGGGAGGGTTGTAGGGGCTGGAGGAGGTTACAGAGATAGGGAGGGTTGTAGGGGCTGGAGGAGGTTACAGAGATAGGGAGGGTTGTAGGGGCTGGAGGAGGTTACAGAGATAGGGAGGGTTGTAGCGGCTGGAGGAGGTTACAGAGATAGGGAGGGTTGTAGGGGCTGGAGGAGGTTACAGAGATAGGGAGGGTTGTAGGGGCTGGAGGAGGTTACAGAGATAGGGAGGGTTGTAGGGGCTGGAGGAGGTTACAGAGATAGGGAGGGTTGTAGGGGCTGGAGGAGGTTACAGAGATAGGGAGGGTTGTAGGGGCTGGAGGAGGTTACAGAGATAGGGAGGGTTGTAGGGGCTGGAGGAGGTTACAGAGACAGGGAGGGTGAGTTCATAGAGGGCTTTGAATACGAGGTTGAGAATTTTGAAAGTTGCCTGATCAGCAGCAATCATGGCTCAGGGAGCACGGGGTGTGATGGCTGAATGGGAGTTTGTGTGAGTTAGGATCAGGGACTGCACGGTTAATGGAAAATGGGAGGCTGACCCAGGATGGATTTAACTAACTGTGAGAGACCCAAATACGAACAGCACAACGTTTGCGATGAATTTGTCGGGCTGTTGGCTTGAGGGTGACCTGATCTGCGTTATTTGCACACTTCAATCCCCTTTATAATTGCTGGGTTTCGTTTGGGTCTATAAAAAGGAGAGGTAAAATAATATTTGGGTTTTCAACAGACTAAACAGACTATCCTTTCCACCGTATTACCTCAGTAATCCTGCTCCACTCACAGTATGACTCAGTTTGTCGTGTCCAATTCACCCACTGTAACTCCACCAAGCTCCAGTCGCCCATCAGCACCACGGCCCCAACACCCCCACGCCCCCACCGAGCCCTGCTTGGCTCCCGGTTATACAACTCGCACCTTTTTTTTTAAAAAAAAGATTCTCATCCTGGTGTTCGAATCTGTCCGTGACTCTCCCCGCAATCCTCCGAGATCTCTGCACCCCTCCCAATTGCAACCTCTTTCATCTACCCCCCACATCCTGAATACTGTGCGCAGATTTGGCCTCCTTATTTAAGGAAGGGCGTAAATGCGTTGGGAGGCAGTTCAGAGGAGGTTCACTAGATCGATACCTGGAATGAGTGGGTTGTCTTGTGAGGAAAGGTTGGACAGACTGGGCTTGTTTCCACTGGAGTTTAGAAGAGTGAGGGGTGATTTGATTGAAGTATACAAGATCCTGAACGGCCTGGACAAGATGGACGTGGAAAGAATGTTTCCTCTGGTGGGTGAGTCCCGGACTAGGGGGCACTGTTATACAATGAGGGGTCGCACTTTTAGGACAGAGATGAGGAGAATTTTCAGAGGGCTGTGTGACTTTGGAACTCTCTGCCCTCAGAAGGCGATGGGGGTGGGGGTCACTGAATATTTTTAAGACGGAGGTAGATTGATTCTTGTTAGGCAAGGGAATCGAAGGTTATTGGTGTAGAAGGGAATGTGGAACTCGAAACGCAGACAGATCAGCCACGATCTTATTGAATGGTGGAGCAGGCTTGAGGGGCCGAATGGTCTAATCCTGCTCCTGTTTCATATGTTCGTAATCTCTCCACTGTGCCTTCAGCCGCCTGGGTCCTGACCTCTGGACTCCTCCCAACCCCTAAACTTCTTGACCTCTTGCTCTCTCTCTCTCCCTCTCTTTCTTTCCCTCCTCCTTTCAGCCGCTCCTCAAAATCTGCCTCTTTGAGCGAGCCTCAGGCCCAACACCTCCCTTGTGTGTCTTCGTGCCAAATCCTGTCCCCGGCTGTGAAAGGGCTGTCACTCTGTTGAAGGCGCTGTGTAAAATGGCGACATTTGTTTGCGTTGAATGCGGGTTCGCAGTGGGCCTCTGCCCACCAGTTGGGCATGGCCCCTGTTGGTCAGCACACATGCAGTGTCGCCCCCAGTGCAGTCGACAGTGTGCATTTCTGAGGCAGAGGCTGTTTGTGTCTTTGACTTTGTTTCCAACCTGTGCTGTGGCTGGTCTGAAAGTAACTCACAGACCACTACGCCCACCACCACCCCCCACCACCACCCCCCCCAACCCCCCACCACCCCTCCAAACTTTATTAGTTTGAATTGAGGTTACTGTGTTAAAGCGAAGAAGCCCAATTTTCACACAGCGTGAACAGCTGCCACATGTTGGATAAGGGATCGAAACTGCACCCGGGATATCTTGGTACTTCTCCCGACCATGGCCGTGGGATCGATTATATCCAACAGAGGTGGCAAACAGGTTTCCACTTATCTCACATCACAAAAACGGCTCCTCTAACACTTCAGCACTCCTTCAGAGGGTCAGTACTGAGGGAGCGCTGCATTGTTGGAGGGTCAGTACTGAGGGAGCGTTGCACTGTCGGAGGGTCAGTACTGAGGGAGCGCTGCACTGTCGGAGGGTCAGTACTGAGGGAGCGTTGCACTGTCGGAGGGTCAGTACTGAGGGAGCGCTGCACTGTCGGAGGGTCAGTACTGAGGGAGCGCTGCACTGTCGGAGGGTCAGTACTGAGGGAGCATTGCACTGTCGGAGGGTCAGCACTGAGGGAGTGCTGCACTGTTGGAGAGTCAGTACTGAGGGAGTTCCGCACTGTCGGAGGGTCAGTACTGAGGGAGCGCTGCACTGTCAGAGGGTCAGTACTGAGGGAGCGCTGCACTGTCGGAGGGTCAGCACTGAGGGAGTGCTGCACTGTCGGAGAGTCAGTACTGAGGGAGTTCTGCACTGTCGGAGGGTCAGTACTGAGGGAGCGCTGCACTGTCGGCGGGTCAGTACTGAGGGAGCGCTGCACTGTCAGAGGGTCAGTATTGAGGGAGCGCCGCACTGTCGGAGGGTCAGTACTGAGGGAGCGCCGCACTGTCGGAGGGTCAGCACTGAGGGAGCGCCGCACTGTCGGAGGGTCAGCACTGAGGGAGCGCCGCACTGTCGGAGGGTCAGCACTGAGGGAGCGCCGCACTGTCGGAGGGTCAGCACTGAGGGAGCGCCGCACTGTCGGAGGGTCAGCACTGAGGGAGCGCCGCACTGTCGGAGGGTCAGCACTGAGGGAGCGCCGCACTGTCGGAGGGTCAGCACTGAGGGAGCGCCGCACTGTCGGAGGGTCAGCACTGAGGGAGCGCCGCACTGTCGGAGGGTCAGTACAGAGGGAGTGCTGCACTGTTGCCTTTCTGATGACACTTTCAACCCGAGGATCCCATTTGCCCTCGTAGGTGGGTCTAGTTGGTTTCACAGCCAGTATTTTGACGAATAACAGGGCCATTGGGGCCAGTATTATCCGTCTATCAGCAGATTAGCACCTTATTTTCGACATTGCTAAGCGGGGAGGCAGAAGGGAAATCAATAAACGGACAGTAAGCTGGTTAAAAGTTAGAAAGCAGTCCTTGGAGTAAAGGGTTTTGAATTAGATTAGAGGAAGGCACAAAGTGATGTCCCAGAATAATCAGTGCTGGGATCACTGTTATTCATAATCCAAGCTGTGGAAGGACATTGAAGCTCTTGAGAATGTGCAAACAGAATAGGTTTGTTGCCTGGCACTGAGGTTGAAAACTATCCGGAACGATTAAACAGGTCAGGGAGAGGGGGGCCTGAGGTGAAGTCAGTCTCGTTCTCACCCCGGTGTTTCCGATCCCCTGCCATCACCCAAACTGCCGACTTCCACCTCCGCAACCTCGCCCCGTCTCAGCTCTTCCGCTGCTGAAGCCTTCGTCCATGCGTTCCTTGCGTCAAGACGCGACTATTCCAACTGGATCACGGCTGGACTCATACATTCTGTCTTCTGTAGTGCATCTGTCAACTCTCAGCAAGTCCAGTTCCCCCTGTCGCCCCTCTTCCCCCCTCTCCCCACCCCACCTCTGTGACCCTCTCCGGTGCCAAAACTCTCCAAGATCTCTGCATTTCCCTAATTCTGGCCTTTTGCGCGTCCCCAATTTTAATCACCCCACGGTTGGCGGTCGTGCCTTCAGTTCTCCAGGCCCCAAGCTTTGGAGCTCCCTCACCCTTCCTTCCCTCGCTTACCTCCTTCGAGGCACTTTTTAAACCGACCTCTTTGACCAAGCTTGTGGTCACCTGGTTTAATATCTCCTGATGCGGCTCGATGTCAGACTTTGTTTTGCGATGCTCCTGTGAGGCACCTTGGGACCTCTCGTTGTGTTGAAGGCGCCAAATAAGTGTAAGTTGTTCGGTCGTTGTTCGAAAGAACGCCTCCACACTCTGGGAAGAGTCCAAAACCCGGGGGGGGGGGACCGTAAATACAAGATAGTTACTCGTAAATCCGACAGTGAAACCAGGAGAAATTCCTTTTCCTCAGAGAGTGGTTAGAATGTAGGACGATGCAGGGCTGGGAGTGGTCGGGCGTTGATAGCTTCAGAAGGAGACTAGACGAGTAGATGAGAGAAGAGTGGATAGAAAGAGATGCTGAGCGACGGGGATGAGGCGGGGGAATGGGAGGGGGATGCACGTAGGGTATGAAAGCCCGGCACAGGTTAGATGGGCCAAACGGTCTGTTCCCTCACGCCCCTGTTGGTGGGATCTTGCCGTGCGCAGACTGGGCTGCGGGCATCCGTTGAGGTTGTGAGGCTCGAGGTGTGTGGTTTTGTTTGCCCTTCCCACCGGACTGTCAGCACCACTTTCTCTTTCCCTCTTCCCTGCAGATGGAGAGCTGGGGACAGACCGCGAGGCTCTGGGGAGAGCCCTGAGCTGGGCCCTGGCCGCCCTGCTGATCTACCTGGCCCTGTCGGCCGCCCTGCACCTGCTGACCTACCTGGCCGGCCGGCTCCTCTGGCTGGCCAAGCTGGGACTCTTCTTCACGGCCGCCGCCTATGTCGTGGCCACCTGCGAGGACGAGAAGCGGAGGAACGCCCTGCTCCTGGGCCTGGGGGCCCTCTACCTCCTGCTGGGCAGACTGGGGCTCCCGTTCCTGGGAGGCTGGGCCAAGGCCGACCGGCGCCAACACCACCTGGAGAACAAGATCAGCTCCCTGGAGCAGCAGCTGGCCGAAGTGGAGCGCAGGGTCCACCACAGGAACCTCTATGACTACGACTAGGCGGAGACGGAGAAACGTGAAGAGCTGACAGAACGCACTTGGTGGGGGGTTGGGGGGGGTGGGGGGGGGGGGTGGTGGTGGGTGCTGGGGGTGGGGTGTAGAGGGAGCTGGCCTTGTCCATCAAAATCCGCTCCACCCCACCGCATCCCCCAAACACTTACACACTACTCGTGTCGGCTGGAAGCTTGACCTGTCCCTCGCCGCACTCTCCTGAGAGATAGAACGCAAAATGGAAGGGCCAACGAGGAGAAAATAAACTCTGGGAAAATTCTTCTGCTGACGACTCTGATGGGCCATCAGCCCCAATCTAGGTGATCGTGGCGTTATCCAGCTCAACCTGCTGCCTGGTCCGACCTTGTACCCCGTGCAATGGCACTGACCTTCGTACGGCGTGATTTCCAAACACCCAGACCAAAGCCTCCTCTCCGACGTGATTGGAATATTCCTCAAAAGAGAGGCACCCTGCCGAAGCTTTTCACCCTGCAGCCGTCGGGACAAATGCAAGAACGCCAAATTTCAAAGGTGGCGAAGAATTTCGGCTTCGGTTGCTGTGACTGTTTGAGATTTGGCATTCTTGCGTTTGTCCTGACGCGTGCGAGATGAAAAGCTTCGGCGGGGGTGCCGATCGTTTGGGCAGCGTCCGAGCTCTGTCCAGCCCAGCAGGCAACGCGATGGCCGATCACGGAGACCAAAGAAACCCGCCTGTGCGATGCGACTGCTACCT
This sequence comes from Carcharodon carcharias, assembly GCF_017639515.1. NCBI lineage: Eukaryota > Metazoa > Chordata > Chondrichthyes > Lamniformes > Lamnidae > Carcharodon > Carcharodon carcharias. The sequence continues at coordinate 16,806,771 of NC_054490.1, forward strand.
CGGTGTGGAACGGGCCCAGCTCCCTCTCCCTCAATCCGCCCAGAGAGAGAGAGAGAGAGGCGGCCACCTCCGCACCAGCCCCGCAGCCCAGCTCCAGAAGTCCGTTGCAACGAGAAAAGGAGCCACCTAACTCGGCGGCCTGGTCCTTAGCGCTTGCCGAGATGTGGTGAGCGGCGGCCGAAGGCAGACCGATGACTCTCGCCCTCACCCACACCCGGGGGCTCCGAGGCACAGCTGTGACTGGGCTGCCTGCCTGCCACAAGGGGTTGACCAGTCAGAGGGTGAGCAATTGGCTGACACCTGTGTGCGCTAGTCATGAGAGGCAGAGTCTTCTCTATATTGATCTCCTCTCTCTCTCTCTCTCTCTTTCCCTCCCCAGACTCAATCTCACTTTCTCTTTCCACCCCCTCCGCCTGTCTATTTCTTTAGCCGCCTCAGTCTCTCTCTGCCTACCTCCGCTCCATTCAGGGAGCATTACCATTCGGAGATGTGTCCTGTGCCTTATTCTGGAAACCTGCTATCAACGCAGTTTTTTGAACTGTATTTGCCGCCTCTCTGCCCAACCTGCACTGTCACACAAGCGTCTGTTTGGCAGGGTTCCCCCTCGCGTTTTTCTGACCTCCCTCGGTTTGCAGGGAAAAAGCGGGTGAGCGGGACGAGGTGAGTTCCTCTTTCAGGGCGCTGGCACCGACACAGTGGCCCCCAACAGCCACCTTCTAGGCCGTAACCACTCGTGATTTGTACCATGAGCTGATTTTGTTATTATTCCCCTTTAAATCACCATGTCCTGCACCCCCACCATCTTAAGCATCAGGACAAAGACTCTGTAATCTGCAGCGCACCCCGTTTGCCCCTGCTCTCCTCTTTTCTCTTTGCTCTTCGTTCATCCCTCTATCCACGGTGTCACTTTATCCTGGGTGTTGTTGGCTTCAGAAGGCTGCTGGTGGCCCTTTATCGAAAGCTCAGCCCAGGCACGAAGCAGAACAAGTTGCTTTGGGCGTTCAGCAATGGTCCTGATGGAGAGAGAGCGACTCCAATTTCCCATCCTGGCCTTCCACCCAATCCATCCAGACCAACGTCATCGACGCTTTCCATCTCACCAGCCACTACAGACTCTTCTTGATTAAATGTGGAGGGACAGATGGAGAAATGTTTTCTGTGTTATCTCTTATCTATTCATCTCTCCTTTCCCCACCCTCAAGATTTTCTGGTTTCTTTTTTTCAATTCCCCGTTCTGTCTTTCCGTCTTTGCTCTTCTATTTTTGAACTGGCTGTGTCTCTGTCTGTCTCTCTATATCTCTCTCTCACACACACATTCATTCTCTCTTTTCTCTCATCTTGACCTTCACGCACAGCCTGTGTTTCTCTCTCTCTCTCTCTCTCTCTCACTCATTCGGTCTCTTTCAACTTGTTCCTTGCGCACAGCCTGTGTTTCTCTCTCTCTCTCGGTCTGTTTCTCTCAACTTGTTCCTCGCTCACAGCCTGTGTTTCTCTCTCTCTCTCTCTCTCTCACTCGGTCTGTTTCTCTCAACTTGTTCCTCATGCACAGCCTGTGTTTCTCTCTCTCTCTCACTCGGTCTGTTTCTCTCAACTTGTTCCTCGCACACAGCCTGTGTTTCTCTCTCTGTCTCTCTCTCTCTCTCTCTCACTCTTTCAGCCTCTTTCTCTCAAATTGTTCCTCATGCACAGCCTGTGTTTCTCTCTCACTCTTTCAGCCTCTTTCAACTTGTTCCTCGCGCACAGCCTATGTTTCTCTCTCTCTCTCACTCTTTCAGCCTCTTTCTCTCAACTTGTTCCTTGCACTCAGCCTGTGTTTCTCTCTCTCTCTCTCTCTCTCTCTCTCTCTCACTCGGTCTGTTTCTCTCAACTTGTTCCTCGCACACAGCCTGTGCTTCTCTCTCTCTCTCTCTCTCTCTCTCACTCGGTCTGTTTCTCTCAACTTGTTCCTCGCACACAGCCTGTGTTTCTCTCTCTCTCTCTCTCACTCGGTCTGTTTCTCTCAAATTGTTCCTCGTGCACAGCCTGTGTTTCTCTCTCTCTCTCGGTCTGTTTCTCTCAACTTGTTCCTCGCACACAGCCTGTGTTTCTCTCTCTCTCTCTCTCAGTCTGTTTCTCTCAAATTGTTCCTCGTGCACAGCCTATGTTTCTCTCTCTCTCTCTCGGTCTGTTTCTCTCAAATTGTTCCTCGTGCACAGCCTGTGTTTCTCTCTCTCTCTCGGTCTGTTTCTCTCAACTTGTTCCTCGCACACAGCCTGTGTTTCTCTCTCTCTCTCCCTCTCTTGGTCTCTTTCTCTCACCTTGTTCCTCGCACACAGCCTGTGTTTCTCTCTATCTCTCTATCTCTCTCTCATTCAGTCTCTTTCTCTCAACTTGTTCCTCACGCACAGCCTGTGTTTCTCTCTATCTCTCTCTCATTCAGTCTCTTTCTCTCAACTTGTTCCTCGCGCACAGCCTGTGTTTCTCTCTCTCTCTTTCAGTCTCTTTCTCTCAACTTGTTCCTCGCGCACAGCCTGTGTTTCTCTCTATCTCTCTCATTCAGTCTCTTTCTCTCAACTTGTTCCTCGCGCACAGCCTGTGTTTCTCTCTATCTCTCTCTCATTCAGTCTCTTTCTCTCAACTTGTTCCTCGCACACAGCCTGTGTTTCTCTCTATCTCTCTCTCTTTCAGTCTCTTTCTCTCAACTTGTTCCTCGCGCACAGCCTGTGTTTCTCTCTATCTCTCTCTCATTCAGTCTCTTTCTCTCAACTTGTTCCTCGCACACAGCCTGTGTTTCTCTCTATCTCTCTCTCTTTCAGTCTCTTTCTCTCAACTTGTTCCTCGCGCACAGCCTGTGTTTCTCTCTATCTCTCTCATTCAGTCTCTTTCTCTCAACTTGTTCCTCGCGCACAGCCTGTGTTTCTCTCTATCTCTCTCTCATTCAGTCTCTTTCTCTCAACTTGTTCCTCGCGCACAGCCTGTGTTTCTCTCTCTCTCTCTGTCTCGGTCTGTTTCTCTCAACTTGTTCCTCGCGCACAGCATGTGTTTCTCTCTCTCTCATTCAGTCTCTTTCTCTCAACTTGTTCCTCGCGCACAGCCTGTGTATCTGTCTGTGTCTCTTACTCTCTATATCTTGCGCTCTGTTTCACCCATTCTCTTGCACAAAGTCTGTCTACCTCTCTTGTACTCCCAGCCTGTCTGGGGTGAAAATGCTCGTTCAGTACATTTAGTACTAAGTTTAAACTTGAAAACTGACGAATGATTTGATGTTTATGAATAAATGTTTACTGAAAATACCAGCAATTTGAGTTTTTCATGCTGCCTCGCAACAAACTGAAGGGGGGAATTGGTCCTAAGGGGAACAGAGGGAAGAATTTTCTAATTTGTGAATATTACATTCATTCCCCTGAGACCTCAACATCCGATTAAACACAAGCGAATTGTATCAGAGCGTCCTCGCCCTCCCTGTATCGGAGCGTCTTCGCCCTCCCTGTATCGGAGCGTCTTCGCCCTCCCTGTATCGGAGCGTCTTCGCCCTCCCTGTATCGGAGCGTCTTCGCCCTCCCTGTATCGGAGCGTCTTCGCCCTCCCTGTATCGGAGCGTCTTCGCCCTCCCTGTATCGGAGCGTCTTCGCCCTCCCTGTATCGGAGCGTCTTCGCCCTCCCTGTATCGGAGCGTCTTCGCCCTCCCTGTATCGGAGCGTCTTCGCCCTCCCTGTATCGGAGCGTCTTCGCCCTCCCTGTATCGGAGCTTCCTCGCCCTCCCCCCGTCCTCGCCCTCCCCCCGTCCTCCCTCTCTCCCCGCGTCCTCGCCCTCCCCGCGTCCTCGCCCTCCCCGTGTCCTCGCTCTCCCCGTGTCCTCGCTCTCTCCGTGTCCTCGCTCTCTCCGTGTCCTCGCTCTCCCCGTGTCCTCGCCCTCCCAGTGTCCTCACCCTCCCCGTGTCCTCACCCTCCCAGTCTCCTCGATCTCCCCGTCTCCTCGCTCTCCCCGTGTCCTCGCCCTCCCCGTGTCCTCGCCCTCCCCGTGTCCTCGCTCTCCCCGTGTCCTCGCTCTCCCCGTGTCCTCGCCCTCCCAGTGTCCTCGCTCTCTCCGTGTCCTCCCTCTCCCTGTGTCCTCGCCCTCCCCCGTCCTACCTCTCCCCAGGGGAACGCCCTCCCCCATCCTCACTCTCTCCGTGTCCTCGCTCTCCCCCCGTCCTCGCTCTCCCCCCGTCCTCGCTCTCCCCCCGTCCTCGCCCTCCCCGTGTCCTCGCCCTCCCCGTGTCCTCGCCCTCCCCGTGTCCTCGCCCTCCCCGTGTCCTCGACCTCCCCGTGTCCTCGCTCTCCCCGTGTCCTCGCTCTGCCCCCCCGGCCTCCCTCTCCCCGTGTCCTCGCTCTCCCCGTGTCCTCGCTCTCCCCGTGTCCTCGATCTCCCCGTGTCCTCGCTCTCCCCGTGTCCTCGCTCTCCCCGTGTCCTCGATCTCCCCGTGTCCTCAATCTCCCCGTGTCCTCACTCTCCCCGTGTCCTCACTCTCCTCCGTCCTCCCTTTCCCCGTGACCTCGCTCTCCCCGTGTGCTCACTCTCCTCCGTCCTCCCTCTCCCCGTGACCTCGCCCTCCCCGTGTCCTCGCTCTCCCCGTGTCCTCGCTCTCCCCGTGTCCTCGCTCTCCCCATGTCCTCGCTCTCCCCGTGTCCTCGCTCTCCCCGTGTCCTCGCTCTCCCCGTGTCCTCGCTCTCCCCGTGTCCTCGATCTCCCCGTGTCCTCACTCTCCCCGTGTCCTCACTCTCCTCCGTCCTCCCTTTCCCCGTGACCTCGCTCTCCCCGTGTGCTCACTCTCCTCCGTCCTCCCTCTCCCCGTGACCTCGCCCTCCCCGTGTCCTCGCTCTCCCCCCGTCCTCGCTCTCCCCCCGTCCTCGCTCTCCCCCCGTCCTCGCTCTCCGTGTCGCAGCGTCTTAACCCTCTTTCTGTGTCGCAGCATCTTAACCCTCTCTCTGTCTGTCGCAGCACCTTAACGCTCTCATTATTTCGCAGCGTCTTAACCCTCTCTGTGTCACAGCGTCTTAACCCTCTCTCAGTGTCACAGCATCTTAACCCTCTTTCTGTGTCGCAGCATCTTAACCCTCTCTCAGTGTCGCAGCCTCTTAACCCTCTCTGTGTGGCGCAGCATCTTAACCCTCTCTGTATGGCGCAGCATCTTAACCCTCTCTGTGTGGTGCAGCATCTTAACCCTCTCTGTGTGGCGCAGCATCTTAACCCTCTCTGTGTGGCGCAGCATCTTAACCCTCTCTGTGTGGCGCAGCATCTTAACCCTCTCTGTGTGGCGCAGCATCTTAACCCTCTCTGTGTGTCGCAGCATCTGACCCCTCTATCTGCGTCGGAGCATCTCAACCCTCTGTCTCGCAGCGTATTAACCCCCTCTCTGTGTCACAGCATCTTAACCTTCTCTCTGTGTCCCAGCATCTTAACCCTCTCTCAGTGTCGCAGCATCTTAACCCTCCCTCTGTGTCACAGCATCTTGACTCTCTCTCTCTCTGTGTCACAGCGTCTTAACCCTCTCTCTGTGTCGCAGCGTATTAACCCTCTCTCTGTGTCACAGCATCTTAACCCTCTGTGTCGCAGCATCTTAACTCACTCTCTGTGTCGCAGCATCTTAACCTTCTCTCTCTGTGTCGCAGCGTCTTAACCCTCTCTCTGTGTCGCAGCATCCTAACCCTCTGTGTCACAGCATCTTATCTCCCTCTCTGTGGCACAGCGTCTTAACCCTCTCTCTGTGTCGCAGCGTCTTAACCCTCTCGCTGTGTCGCAGCGTCTTAACCCTCTCTCTCTGTGTCGCAGCATCTTAACCCTCTCTCTGTGTCGCAGCATCTTAACCCTCTCTCTGTGTCGCAGCATCTTAACCCTCTCTCTGTATCACGGTGTCTGAAGACAGAATGCTGTTGTAAATCTCCTCCAGCCTGCTGCAGGATCTTGACATCCCATTAAATTTGTTTTCCTGTACCAGTTCGCTCACTGCTTTGGCTCTGCCGGCCAATAGGAGTATTCCCTCTGACTGACCTTCCGTCAAGCATCTTCGCCATTCGAAATGCATCAACCGAGGGACTAGAGATCTAACGTTTTGCCAAATATTCCCACTTGACGTCAGACCCTGCCCCAGACAGAGGAGGCCACTGGCTGTTGGCCCTTTAAGTGGGGTGGTGGGGGGGCGGTTAGACTCTAACCTTTCACCCTTTGGGGGGGGAGCTGACGTCAAAGGTGGCCCCAGACAGTGGAGGGCGAAAGGCTAGTAAGGATTTCTGAATGAACAGGAGGACGATATGGTGTTGTGACTGGAGCTCTGTGCAACCAAGTCTGGCGCGTCACCCCCACGGCTTTGAAGGGGGTCAGTAATGTCACCTGTCGCTGCACACAGGACGCCCTCATGGGGATAAACTGGTGCGGCTGAAGCCGGATGCAGCTACTGGCTGGAGCAGGCTGATCAAAGGCAGGGTGGCGAAGGGGGGAGAGGGAGAGAGAGAGACAGAGAGAGAGAAGGGGAAAAAGAAAAGCAAGCAGCATTTCTTCCGCTCTGAGATTGGCCGGCGATAGAGATCGGAAAGTAAACAGAGATTAAATGTAAACTGGATGTCTGGAAGTGAAAGAAAATCCGTGTGTCGGAAAGTCAAGTTGAGCCTCTCTTCCTGGTCCGTGGCCAAAGGAGGTTTTTTTTTTTCTTACACACACACATACACAGCATTCCTTCGTATTTTTTTTTAAGCCAGCAGATAGTGGTTGCTGTATGACCCACTCAGCCGACCACTTCCCAGCTCTGACCGCTCGCTGGAAGGAATCTGCGCTGTCATATCATAAACACATTCCACCCTCAGCAGCTGTTCACCGAGAGCTTCCTGGGGATTGTAAGGGCCAACTGGTCACTAAAGGACCAGGGGTAAAGAAATTGCCCAAAGATTTCCAGCACAGGGAAGGGAGGGTGTGGGGGTGGGGGGGAAGGAGGCCATTGGGCCCATCGTGTCCACCACCCACGCCTGCTCCCACTTTCCAACCCTTGGACCCCCCCCGCCCCTCCCCCCCCACCCCCGGGGGCTTGTAAGGTTAAACCACGTCAACCGCTTATCCAAGCGCTTCACATCGTGAGGGGTGCTGCCTCTTACCGCCCTTTTTCGGACGTTCAGTTCCCCATCCCCACTGTCCACTGGGGGAAAAATATCTCCCCTTCGAAATCTACCCCTTACCCTAAATCTGTGCCGCCCGGTTATGTGCTTCCCACCCTCTCCAACCTCAAGCTACCAAGAGGAGTCGGGCCTTCATATCTGCTCTATCTGTACCCCTCGTAATCTGATAGATTTTTAAAAATTTATTTACAGGATGTGGGCTTTGCTGGCTGCGCCCAGCATTTATTGCCCCCTTGAGAAGGTGGTGGGTGAGCTGCCTTCTTGAACCGCTGCAGTCCCTGTGGTGTAGGTACACCCACAGCGCTGTTAGGGAGGGAGTTCCAGGATTTTGACCCAGCGACAGTGAAGGAACAGCCGATATATTTCCAAGTCAGGATGGTGAGTGGCTTGGAAGGGAAATTCCAGGGATCCTCCCAGAACTTGGAAATATGTCGGCCATTCCTTCACAGTCGCTGGGTCAAAATCCTGGAACTCCCTCCCAAACAGCGCTGTGGGTGTACCTACACCAACGGGGACTGCAGCGGTTCAAGAAGGCAGCTCACCCACCACCTTCTCAAGGGGGCAATAAGAGATGGGCAATAAATGCTGGGCCCGGCCAGCGAAGCCCACATCCTGTGAATGAATTAAAAAAAAGTCAGGATGGTGATGGGCTCGGAGGGGAACTTCTAGGTGGTGGTGTTCCCATGTGTCTGCTGCCCTTGTCCTTCTAGTTGGTAGTGGTCGTGGGTTTGGAAGGTGCTGTCTAAGGAGCCTTGGTGAATTCCTGCAGTGCATCTTGTAGATGGTACACACACTGCTGCTACTGTGCGTCGGTGGTGGAGGGAGTGAATGTCTGTGGATGGGGTGCCGATCAAGCGGAGCTGCTTTGTCCTGGATAGTGTTGAGCTTCTTGAGTGTTGTGGGAGCTGCACTCATCCAGGCAAGTGGGGAGTATCCATCACACTCCTGACTTGTGCCTTGTAGATGGTGGACAGACTTTGGGGAGTCAGGAGGTGTGTTACTCGCCGCAGGATTCCCAGCCTCTGACCTGCTCTTGTAGCCACAGACTGTTTTCCCCAGGCTGGAGAGGGGACGGGGTGGGGGGTTGGTGGTGGGATTTTGTGGGCTAACAGTGTTGTCCCAGCCCGCTCCATTTCCCCGAGCCCCGGGATCACTCTCTCCTGGCAGCACCATGTGACACCACATGGCTCCTGCCAGGGTCTCGGCCTAGGCTGGTGGCTGGAACCATCCCTAACCCTGGCAAATCGGTGAACCTGAGCCACACCGCTGACAGCCACCGTGATAAGGTGGCGAGACATTGGAGCAGGACGATGGAGGCTGCTCCTCCGCTTGGGAAGATCGTGGCTGACCTGGTTGCAGTCCCAACTCCACCCTCCCTCCGTCCCGGAAGCGCACTCCCTCCGTAACCCTTGACCCGCTTGTCTGTCAAAGAAACACATCTGACTCGGCCTCGAAAATATGCAGCCACCCGGCCTCCACTGCTCGCTGGGGGTGAGGATTCCAAACACGAGCAGCCCCTCCCACCGCCAGAGACAAGATACTCCCTCACCTCCGACTTAAATAGGAGAGGCACCATTTTCAAACTGTGTGGCACTGTTCCGAGGGACTCCCTGGTGGGAAAAACAGACTTAGCATCGAGCGGGCCAGAAGCCCGAAGAATCCACCTATCTCTGTACCCTCCTCCAGCCCCTACCACCCTCCCTATCTCTGTAACCTCCTCCAGGCCCTACCACCCTCCCTATCTCTGTAACCTCCTCCAGCCCCTACCACCCTCCCTATCCCTGTAACCTCCTCCAGGCCCTACCACCCTCCCTATCTCTGTAACCTCCTCCAGCCCCTACCACCCTCCCTATCTCTGTAACCTCCTCCAGCCCCTACCACCCTCCCTATCTCTGTAACCTCCTCGAGGCCCTACAACCCTCCCTATCTCTGTAACCTCCTCCAGCCCCTACAACCCTCCATTTCTCTGTAACCTCCTCCAGCCACTACAAAGCTCCCTATCTCTGTAACCTCCTCCAGCCAGTACAACTCTCCCTATCTCTGTAACCTCTTCCAGCCGCTACAACCTTCCCTTTCTCTGTAACCTACTCCAGCCCCTACAACAGTCCCTATCTCTGTAACCTCCTCCAGCCCCTACAACCCTACCTATCTCTGTAACCTCCTCCAGCCCCTACAACCCTCCCTATCTCTGTAAACTCCTCCAGCCCCTACAACCCTACCTATGTCTGTAACCTCCTACAGCCCCTACAACCCTCCCTAACTCTGTAAACTCCTCCAGACCCTACAACCCTCCCTATCTCTGTAACCTCCTCCAGCCCCTACGAACCTCCCTATCTCTGTAACGTCCTCCAGCACCTACAACCCTCCCTATCTCTGTAACCTCCTCCAGCCGCTACAACCCTTCCTATCTCTGTAACCTCCTCCAGCCCCTACAACCCTCCCTATCTCTGTAACCTCCTCCAATCCCTACAACCCTCCCTATATCTGTAACATTCTACAGCCCCTACAACCCTCCCTAACTCTGTAAACTCCTCCAGACCCTACAACCCTCCCTATCTCTGTAACCTCCACCAGCCCCTACGACTCTCCCTATCTCTATAACCACCTACAGCCCCTACAACCCTCCCTATCTCTGTAACCTCCTCCAGCCTCTACAACCCTCCCTAACTCTGTAACCTCCTCCAGCCCCTACAACCCTCCCTATCTCTGTAACCTCCTCCAGCCCCTATAATCCTCCTTATCTCTGTAACCTCCTCCAGCAACTACAACCCTCCCTATCTCTGTAACCGGCTACAGCACCTACAACCCTCCCTATCTCTGCAAACTCCTCCAGCCCCAGGACACTCCCTATCTCTGTACCGTCCTCCAGCCCCTATAACCCTCCCTATCTCTCTACCATCCTCCAGTCCCTACAACCCTCCCTATCTCTGTAACCTCCTCCAGCACCTACAACACTCCCTATCTCTGTAACCTCCTCCAGCCCATACGAACCTCCCTATCACTGTAACGTTCTCCAGCACCTACAACCCTCCCGATCTCTGTAACCTCCTCCAGCTGCTACAACCCTCCCTATCTCTGTAACCTCCACCAGCCCCTACAACCCTCTCTATCTCTGTAAACTCCCCCAATCCCTACAACCCTCCCTATATCTGTAACATTCTCCAGTCCCTACAACCCTCCCTATCTCTCTAACCTCCTACAGCCCCTACAACCCACCCTATCTCTCTAACCTCCTCCAGTCCCTACAACCCTCCCTATCTCTGTAAACTCCTCCAGTCCCTACAACCCTCCCTATCTCTGTAACCTCCTCCAGTCCCTACAACCCTCCCTATCTCTGTAACGTCCTCCAGCCCCTACAACCCTCCCTATCTCTGTAACCTCCTCCAGCCCCTACGACCTGCCCTATCTCTATAACCTCCTCCAGCACCTACAACCCTCCCTATCTCTGTAACCGGCTCTAGCCCCTACAACCCTCCCTATCTCTGCAACCTCCTCCAGCCCCATGACCCTCCCTATTTCTGTACCGTCCTCCAACCCCTATAACCCTCCCTATCTCTGTACTATCCTCCAGTACCTACAACCCTCCCTATCTCTGTAACCTCCTCCAGCACTTACAACCCTTCCTATCTCTGTAACCTCCTCCAGCACCTACAACCCTCCCAATCTCTGTTCTTCCTCCAGCCCCTTCAACCCGCCCTATCTCTGTACCCTCCTCCAGCCCCTACAACCCTCCCTATCTCTGCAACCTCCTACAGACTCTACAACCCTCCCTATCTCTGCAACCTCCTCCAGTCCCTACAAACCTCCCTATCTCTGTAACCTCCTCCAGCCCCTACAACCCTCCCTATCTCTGTAACCTCCTCCAGCCCCTACACCCTCCTTTTCTCTGTAACCTCATCCAGCCACTTCAACCCTCCCTATTACTGTAACCTCATCCAGCCCCTACAACTCTCCCTATCTCTGTAACCTCTTCCAGACGCTACAACCTTCCCTTTCTCTGTAACCTCCTCCAGCCCCTACAACACTCCCTATCTCTGTAACCTCCTCCAGCCCCTACAAACCTCCCTATCTCTGTAACCTCCTCCAATGCCTACAACTCTCCCTATATCTGTAACCTTCTCCAGTCCCTACAACCCTCCCTATCTCTCTAACCTCCTCCAGCCCCTACAACCCTTCCTATCTCTCTAACATCCTCCAGTCCCTACAACCCTCCATATCTCTGTAAACTCCTCCGGTCCCTACAACCCGCCCTATCTCTGTAACCTCCTCCAGTCCCTACAACCCTCCCTATCTCAGTAACGTCCTCCAGCCCCTACAACCCTCCCTATCTCTGTAACCTCCTCCAGCCCCTATGACCCTCCCTATCTCTAAAACCTCCTCCAGCCCCTACAACCCTCCCTATCTCTGTAACCTCCTCCAGCCTCTACAAACCTCCCTATCTCTGTAACCTCCTCCAGCCCCTACGACCCTCCCTATCTCTATAACCTCCTCCAGCCCCTACAACCCTCCCTATCTCTGTAACCTCCTCCAGCCTCTACAACCCTCCCTATCTCTGTAACCTCCTCCAGCCCCTACAACCCTCCCTATCTCTGTAACCTCCTCCAGCCCTTATAATCCTCCTTATCTCTGTAACCTCCTCCAGCACCTACAACCATCCCTATCTCTGTAACCGGCTCCAGCCCCTATAACCCTCCCTATCTCTGCAACCTCCTCCAGCCCCATGACCCTCCCTATCTCTGTACCGTCCTCCAGCCCCTATAACCCTCCATATCTCTGTACTATCCTCCAGCCCCTACGACCCTCCCTATCTCTATAACCTAATCCAGCCCCTACAACCCTCCCTATCTCTGTAACCTCCTCCAGCCTCTACAACCCTCCCTATCTCTGTAACCTCCTCCAGCCCCTACAACCCTCCCTATCTCTGTAACCTCCTCCAGCCCTTATAATCCTCCTTATCTCTGTAACCTCCTCCAGCACCTACAACCATCCCTATCTCTGTAACCGGCTCCAGCCCCTATAACCCTCCCTATCTCTGCAACCTCCTCCAGCCCCATGACCCTCCCTAACTCTGTACCGTCCTCCAGCCCCTATAACCCTCCCTATCTCTGTACTATCATCCAGTACCTACAACCCTCCCTATCTCTGTAACCTCCCCCAGCACCTACAACACTCCCTATCTCTGTAACCTCCTCCAGCACCTACAACCCTCCCTATCTCTGAAACCTCCTCCAGCACCTACAACATTCCCTATCTCTGTCCTTCCTCCAGCCCCTTCAACCCTTCCTATCTCTGTACCCTCCTCCAGCCCCTGCAACCCTCCCTATCTCTGCAACCTCCTCCAGCCCCATGACCCTCCCTATCTCTGTACCGTCCTCCAGCCCCTATAACCCTCCCTATCTCTCTACCATCCTCCAGTCCCTACAACACTCCCTATCTCTGTAACCTTCTCCAGCACCTACAACACTCCCTAGCTCTGTAACCTGCTCCAGCCCCTAGGACCCTCCCTATCTCTGTAACCTCCCCCAGCCCCTACACCCTCCATTTCACTGTAACCTCCTCCAGCCACTTCAACCCTCCATATTACTGTAACCTCCTCCAGCCCCTACAACTCTCCCTATCTCTGTAACCTCTTCCAGCCGCTACAACCTTCCCTTTCTCTGTAACCTCCTCCAGCCCCTACAACACTCCCTATCTCTGTAACCTCCTCCAGCCCCTACAAACCTCCCTATCTCTGTAACCTCCTCCAATGCCTACAACTCTCCCTATATCTGTAACCTTCTCCAGTCCCTACAACCCTCCCTATCTCTCTAACCTCCTCCAGCCCCGACAACCCTCCCTATCTCGCTAACCTCCCCCAGTCCCTACAACCCTCCCTATATCTGTAAACTCCTCCAATCCCTACAACCCTCCCTATCTCTGTAACCTCCTCCGGTCCCTACAACCCTCCCTATCTCTGTAACGTCCTCCAGCCCCTACAACCCTCCCTATCTCTGTAACCTCCTCCAGCCCCTACGACCCTCCCTATCTCTATAACCTCCTCCAACCCCTACAACCCTCCGAATCTCTGTAACCTCCTCCAGCCTCTACAACCCTCCCTATCTCTGTAACCTCCTCCAGCCCCTACAACCCTCCCTATCTCTGTAACCTCCTCCAGCCCCTATAATCCTCCTTATCTCTGTAACCTCCTCCAGCATCTACAACACTCCCTATCTCTGTAACCGGCTCCAGCCCCTACAACCCTCCCTATCTCTGCAACCTCCTCCAGCCCCATGACCCTCCCTATCTCTGTACCGTCCTCCAGCCCCTATAACCATCCCTATCTCTGTACTATCCTCCAGTCCCTACAACCCTCCCTATCTCTGTAACCTCCTCCAGCACCTACAACATTCCCTATCTCTGTAACCTCCTCCAGCACCTACAACCCTCCCTATCTCTGTAACCGGCTCTAGCCCCTACAACCCTCCCTATCTCTGCAACCTCCTCCAGCCCCATGACCCTCCCTATTTCTGTACCGTCCTCCAGCCCCTATAACCCTCCCTATCTCTGTACTATCCTCCAGTACCTACAACCCTCCCTATCTCTGTAACCTCCTCCAGCACTTACAACCCTTCCTATCTCTGTAACCTCCTCCAGCACCTACAACCCTCCCAATCTCTGTTCTTCCTCCAGCCCCTTCAACCCGCCCTATCTCTGTACCCTCCTCCAGCCCCTACAACCCTCCCTATCTCTGCAACCTCCTACAGACTCTACAACCCTCCCTATCTCTGCAACCTCCTCCAGTCCCTACAAACCTCCCTATCTCTGTCACCTCCTCCAGCCCCTACAACCCTCCCTATCTCTGTAACCTCCTCCAGCCCCTACACCCTCCTTTTCTCTGTAACCTCATCCAGCCACTTCAACCCTCCCTATTACTGTAACCTCATCCAGCCCCTACAACTCTCCCTATCTCTGTAACCTCTTCCAGACGCTACAACCTTCCCTTTCTCTGTAACCTCCTCCAGCCCCTACAACACTCCCTATCTCTGTAACCTCCTCCAGCCCCTACAAACCTCCCTATCTCTGTAACCTCCTCCAATGCCTACAACTCTCCCTATATCTGTAACCTTCTCCAGTCCCTACAACCCTCCCTATCTCTCTAACCTCCTCCAGCCCCTACAACCCTTCCTATCTCTCTAACATCCTCCAGTCCCTACAACCCTCCCTATCTCTGTAAACTCCTCCGGTCCCTACAACCCTCCCTATCTCTGTAACCTCCTCCAGTCCCTACAACCCTCCCTATCTCAGTAACGTCCTCCAGCCCCTACAACCCTCCCTATCTCTGTAACCTCCTCCAGCCCCTATGACCCTCCCTATCTCTATAACCTCCTCCAGCCCCTACAACCCTCCCTATCTCTGTAACCTCCTCCAGCCTCTACAAACCTCCCTATCTCTGTAACCTCCTCCAGCCCCTACAACCCTCCCTATCTCTATAACCTCCTCCAGCCCCTACAACCCTCCCTATCTCTGTAACCTCCTCCAGCCTCTACAACCCTCCCTATCTCTGTAACCTCCTCCAGCCCCTACAACCCTCCCTATCTCTGTAACCTCCTCCAGCCTCTACAACCCTCCCTATCTCTGTAACCTCCTCCAGCCCCTACAACCCTCCCTATCTCTGTAACCTCCTCCAGCCCCTATAATCCTCCTTATCTCTGTAACCTCCTCCAGCACCTACAACACTCCCTATCTCTGTAACCGGCTCCAGCCCCTACAACCCTCCCTATCTCTGCAACCTCCTCCAGCCCCATGACCCTCGCTATCTCTGTACCGTCCTCCAGCCCCTATAACCCTCCCTATCTCTGTACTATCCTCCAGTCCCTACAACCCTCCCTATCTCTGTAACCTCCTCCAGCACCTACAACACTCCCTATCTCTGTAACCTCCTCCAGCACCTACAACCCTCCCTATCTCTGTAACCGGCTCCAGCACCTACAACCCTCCCTATCTCTGCAACTTCCTCCAGCCCCATGACCCCCCCTATCTCTGTACCATCCTCCAGCCCCTATAACCCTCCCGATCTCTGTACTATCCTCCAGTACCTACAACCCTCCCTATCTCTGTAACCTCCTCCAGCACCTACAACACTCCATATCTCTGTAACCTCCTCCAGCACCTACAGCCCTCCCTATCTCTGTAACCGGCTCTAGCCCCTACAACCCTCCCTATCTCTGCAACCTCCTCCAGCCCCATGACCCTCCCTATCTCTGTACCATCCTCCAGCCCCTATAACCCTCCCTATCTCTGTACTATCCTCCAGTACCTACAAACCTCCTTATCTCTGTAACCTCCTCCAGCACCTACAACCCTCCCTATCTCTGTCCTTCCTCCAGCCCCTTCAACCCTTCCTATCTCTGTACCCTCCCCCAGCCCCTACAACCCTCCCTATCTCTGCAACCTCCTCCAGCCCCATGACCCTCCCTATCTATGTACCGTCCTCCAGCCCCTATAACCCTCCCTATCTCTCTACCATCCTCCAGTCCCTACAACCCTCCCTATCTCTGCAACCTCCTCCAGCACCTACAACACTCCCTATCTCTTTAACCTCCTCCAGCCCCTACAACCCTCCCTATCTCTGTAAACTCCTCCAGCCCCTACAAACCTCCCTATCTCTGTAACCTCCTCCAGCCCCTACAACCCTCCCTATCTCTGTAACCTCCTCCAGCCCCTACAACCCTCCATTTCTCTGTAACCTCCTCCAGCCACTACAACCCTCCCTATTTCTGTAACCTCCTCCAGCCCCTACAACTCTCCCTATCTCTGTAACCTCTTCCAGCCGCTAAAACCTTCCCTTTCTCTGTGACCTCCTCCAGCCCCTACAACCCTCCCTATCTCTGTAACCTCCTCCAGCCTCTACAACCCTCCCTATCTCTGTAACCTCCTCCAGCCCCTACAACCCTCCCTATCTCTGTAACCTCCTCCAGCCCTTATAATCCTCCTTATCTCTGTAACCTCCTCCAGCACCTACAACCATCCCTATCTCTGTAACCGGCTCCAGCCCCTATAACCCTCCCTATCTCTGCAACCTCCTCCAGCCCCATGACCCTCCCTATCTCTGTACCGTCCTCCAGCCCCTATAACCCTCCATATCTCTGTACTATCCTCCAGTCCCTACAACCCTCCCTATCTCTGTAACCTCCTCCAGCACCTACAACACTCCCTATCTCTGTAACCTCCTCCAGCACCTACAACCCTCCCTATCTCTGTAACCGGCTCTAGCCCCTACAACCCTCCCTATCTCTGCAACCTCCTCCAGTCCCATGACCCTCCCTAACTCTGTACCGTCCTCCAGCCCCTATAACCCTCCCTATCTCTGTACTATCATCCAGTACCTACAACCCTCCCTATCTCTGTAACCTCCCCCAGCACCTACAACACTCCCTATCTCTGTAACCTCCTCCAGCACCTACAACCCTCCCTATCTCTGAAACCTCCTCCAGCACCTACAACATTCCCTATCTCTGTCCTTCCTCCAGCCCCTTCAACCCTTCCTATCTCTGTACCCTCCTCCAGCCCCTACAACCCTCCCTATCTCTGCAACCTCCTCCAGCCCCATGACCCTCCCTATCTCTGTACCGTCCTCCAGCCCCTATAACCCTCCCTATCTCTCTACCATCCTCCAGTCCCTACAACACTCCCTATCTCTGTAACCTTCTCCAGCACCTACAACACTCCCTAGCTCTGTAACCTGCTCCAGCCCCTACAACCCTCCCTATCTCTGTAACCTCCCCCAGCCCCTACACCCTCCATTTCACTGTAACCTCCTCCAGCCACTTCAACCCTCCATATTACTGTAACCTCCTCCAGCCCCTACAACTCTCCCTATCTCTGTAACCTCTTCCAGCCGCTACAACCTTCCCTTTCTCTGTAACCTCCTCCAGCCCCTACAACACTCCCTATCTCTGTAACCTCCTCCAGCCCCTACAAACCTCCCTATCTCTGTAACCTCCTCCAATGCCTACAACTCTCCCTATATCTGTAACCTTCTCCAGTCCCTACAACCCTCCCTATCTCTCTAACCTCCTCCAGCCCCGACAACCCTCCCTATCTCGCTAACCTCCCCCAGTCCCTACAACCCTCCCTATATCTGTAAACTCCTCCAATCCCTACAACCCTCCCTATCTCTGTAACCTCCTCCGGTCCCTACAACCCTCCCTATCTCTGTAACGTCCTCCAGCCCCTACAACCCTCCCTATCTCTGTAACCTCCTCCAGCCCCTACGACCCTCCCTATCTCTATAACCTCCTCCAACCCCTACAACCCTCCGTATCTCTGTAACCTCCTCCAGCCTCTACAACCCTCCCTATCTCTGTAACCTCCTCCAGCCCCTACAACCCTCCCTATCTCTGTAACCTCCTCCAGCCCCTATAATCCTCCTTATCTCTGTAACCTCCTCCAGCATCTACAACACTCCCTATCTCTGTAACCGGCTCCAGCCCCTACAACCCTCCCTATCTCTGCAACCTCCTCCAGCCCCATGACCCTCCCTATCTCTGTACCGTCCTCCAGCCCCTATAACCATCCCTATCTCTGTACTATCCTCCAGTCCCTACAACCCTCCCTATCTCTGTAACCTCCTCCAGCACCTACAACATTCCCTATCTCTGTAACCTCCTCCAGCACCTACAACCCTCCCTATCTCTGTAACCGGCTCTAGCCCCTACAACCCTCCCTATCTCTGCAACCTCCTCCAGCCCCATGACCCTCCCTATTTCTGTACCGTCCTCCAGCCCCTATAACCCTCCCTATCTCTGTACTATCCTCCAGTACCTACAACCCTCCCTATCTCTGTAACCTCCTCCAGCACTTACAACCCTTCCTATCTCTGTAACCTCCTCCAGCACCTACAACCCTCCCAATCTCTGTTCTTCCTCCAGCCCCTTCAACCCGCCCTATCTCTGTACCCTCCTCCAGCCCCTACAACCCTCCCTATCTTTGCAACCTCCTACAGACTCTTCAACCCTCCCTATCTCTGCAACCTCCTCCAGTCCCTACAAACCTCCCTATCTCTGTAACCTCCTCCAGCCCCTACAACCCTCCCTATCTCTGTAACCTCCTCCAGCCCCTACACCCTCCTTTTCTCTGTAACCTCATCCCGCCACTTCAACCCTCCCTATTACTGTAACCTCATCCAGCCCCTACAACTCTCCCTATCTCTGTAACCTCTTCCAGACGCTACAACCTTCCCTTTCTCTGTAACCTCCTCCAGCCCCTACAACACTCCCTATCTCTGTAACCTCCTCCAGCCCCTACAAACCTCCCTATCTCTGTAACCTCCTCCAATGCCTACAACTCTCCCTATATCTGTAACCTTCTCCAGTCCCTACAACCCTCCCTATCTCTCTAACCTCCTCCAGCCCCTACAACCCTTCCTATCTCTCTAACATCCTCCAGTCCCTACAACCCTCCCTATCTCTGTAAACTCCTCCGGTCCCTACAACCCTCCCTATCTCTGTAACCTCCTCCAGTCCCTACAACCCTCCCTATCTCAGTAACGTCCTCCAGCCCCTACAACCCTCCCTATCTCTGTAACCTCCTCCAGCCCCTATGACCCTCCCTATCTCTATAACCTCCTCCAGCCCCTACAACCCTCCCTATCTCTGTAACCTCCTCCAGCCACTACAAACCTCCCTATCTCTGTAACCTCCTCCAGCCCCTACAACCCTCCCTATCTCTGCAACCTCCTCCAGCCCCTACAACCCTCCCTATCTCTGTAACCTCCTCCAGCCTCTACAACCCTCCCTATCTCTGTAACCTCCTCCAGCCCCTACAACCCTCCCTATCTCTGTAACCTCCTCCAGCCCCTATAATCCTCCTTATCTCTGTAACCTCCTCCAGCACCTACAACACTCCCTATCTCTGTAACCGGCTCCAGCCCCTACAACCCTCCCTATCTCTGCAACCTCCTCCAGCCCCATGACCCTCGCTATCTCTGTACCGTCCTCCAGCCCCTATAACCCTCCCTATCTCTGTACTATCCTCCAGTCCCAACAACCCTCCCTATCTCTGTAACCTCCTCCAGCACCTACAACACTCCCTATCTCTGTAACCTCCTCCAGCACCTACAACCCTCCCTATCTCTGTAACCGGCTCCAGCACCTACAACCCTCCCTATCTCTGCAACTTCCTCCAGCCCCATGACCCCCCCTATCTCTGTACCATCCTCCAGCCCCTATAACCCTCCCGATCTCTGTACTATCCTCCAGTACCTACAACCCTCCCTATCTCTGTAACCTCCTCCAGCACCTACAACACTCCATATCTCTGTAACCTCCTCCAGCACCTACAGCCCTCCCTATCTCTGTAACCGGCTCTAGCCCCTACAACCCTCCCTATCTCTGCAACCTCCTCCAGCCCCATGACCCTCCCTATCTCTGTACCATCCTCCAGCCCCTATAACCCTCCCTATCTCTGTACTATCCTCCAGTACCTACAAACCTCCTTATCTCTGTAACCTCCTCCAGCACCTACAACCCTCCCTATCTCTGTCCTTCCTCCAGCCCCTTCAACCCTTCCTATCTCTGTACCCTCCCCCAGCCCCTACAACCCTCCCTATCTCTGCAACCTCCTCCAGCCCCATGACCCTCCCTATCTCTGTACCGTCCTCCAGCCCCTATAACCCTCCCTATCTCTCTACCATCCTCCAGTCCCTACAACCCTCCCTATCTCTGCAACCTCCTCCAGCACCTACAACACTCCCTATCTCTTTAACCTCCTCCAGCCCCTACAACCCTCCCTATCTCTGTAAACTCCTCCAGCCCCTACAAACCTCCCTATCTCTGTAACCTCCTCCAGCCCCTACAACCCTCCCTATCTCTGTAACCTCCTCCAGCCCCTACAACCCTCCATTTCTCTGTAACCTCCTCCAGCCACTACAACCCTCCCTATTTCTGTAACCTCCTCCAGCCCCTACAACTCTCCCTATCTCTGTAACCTCTTCCAGCCGCTACAACTTTCCCTTTCTCTGTGACCTCCTCCAGCCCCTACAACACTCCCTATCTCTGTAACCTCCTCCAGCCCCTACAAACCTCCCTATCTCTGTAACGTCCTCCAGCACCTACAACCCTTCCTATCTCTGTAACCTCCTCCAGCCCCTACAACCCACCCTATCTCTGTAACCTCCTCCAGCCCCTACAACCCTCCCTATCTCTGTAATCTCCTCCAATCCCTACAACCCTCCCTATATCTGTAACCTTCTCCAGTCCCTACAACCCTCCCTATCTCTCTAACCTCCTCCAGCCCCTACAACCCTCCCTATCTCTCTAACCTCCTCCAGTCCCTACAACCCTCCCTATCTCTGTAAACTCCTCCAGTCCCTACAACCCTCCCTATCTCTGTAACCTCCTCCAGCCTCTACAACCCTCCCTATCTCTGTAACCTCCTCCAGCCCCTACAACCCTCCCTATCTCTGTAACCTCCTCCAGCCCCTACAACCCTCCCTATCTCTGTAACCTCCTCCAGCCCCTATAATCCTCCTTATCTCTGTAACCTCCTCCAGCACCTACAACACTCCCTATCTCTGTTACCGGCTCCAGCCACTACAACCCTCCCTATCTCTGCAACATCCTCCAGCCCCATGACCCTCCCTATCTCTGTACCGTCCTCCAGCCCCTATAACCCTCCCTATCTCTGTACTATCCTCCATTCCCTACAACCCTCCCTATCTCTGTAACCTCCTCCAGCACCTACAGCCCTCCCTATCTTTGTAATCGGCTCTAGCCCCTACAACCCTCCCTATCTCTGCAACCTCCTCCAGCCCGATGACCCTCCCTATCTCTGTACCATCCTCCAGCCCCTATAACCCTCCCTATCTCTGTACTATCCTCCAGTACCTACAACCCTCCCTATCTCTGTAACCTCCTCCAGCACCTACAACCCTCCCTATCTCTGTCCTTCCTCCTGCCCCTTCAACCCTTCCTATCTCTGTACCCTCCCCCAGCCCCTACAACCCTCCCTATCTCTGCAACCTCCTCCAGCCCCATGACCCTCCCTATCTCTGTACCGTCCTCCAGCCCCTATAACCCTCCCTATCTCTCTACCATCCTCCAGTCCCTACAACCCTCCCTATCTCTGTAACCTCCTCCAGCCCCTACAACCCTCCCTATCTCTGTAAACTCCTCCAGCCCCTACACCTCCCTATCTCTGTAACCTCCTCCAGCCCCTACAACCCTCCCTATCTCTGTAACCTCCTCCAGCCCCTACAACCCTCCATTTCTCTGTAACCTCCTCCAGCCACTATAACCCTCCCTATTTCTGTAACCTCCTCCAGCCCCTACAACTCTCCCTATCTCTGTAACCTCTTCCAGCCGCTACAACCTTCCCTTTCTCTGTGACCTCCTCCAGCCCCTACAACACTCCCTATCTCTGTAACCTCCTCCAGCCCCTACAAACCTCCCAATCTCTGTAACGTCCTCCAGCACCTACAACCCTTCCTATCTCTGTAACCTCCTCCAGCCTCTACAACCCACCCTATCTCTGTAACCTCCTCCAGCCCCTACAACTCTCCCTATCTCTGTAACCTCTTCCAGCCGCTACAACCTTCCCTTTCTCTGTGACCTCCTCCATCCCCTACAACACTCCCTATCTCTGTAACCTCCTCCAGCCCCTACAAATCTCCCTATCTCTGTAACGTCCTCCAGCACCTACAACCCTCCCTATCTCTGTCACCTCCTCCAGCCCCTACAACCCTTCCTATCTCTGTAACCTCCTCCAGCCCCTACAACCCTCCCTATCTCTGTAATCTCCTCCAATCCCTACAACCCTCCCTATATCTGTAACATTCTCCAGTCCCTACAACCCTCCCTATCTCTCTAACCTCCTCCAGCCCCTACAACCCTCCCTATCTCTGTAACCTCCTCCAGTCCCTACAACCCTCCCTATCTCTGTAAACTCCTCCAGTCCCTACAACCCTCCCTATCTCTGTAACCTCCTCCAGTCCCTACAACCCTCCCTATCTCTGTAACCTCCTCCAGCACCTACAACACTCCCTATCTCTGTAACCTCCTCCAGCACCTACAACCCACCCTATCTCTGTAACCTCCTCCAGCACCTACAACCCTCCCTATCTCTGTCCTTCCTCCAGCCCCTTCAACCCTCCCTATCTCTGTACCCTCCTCCAGCCCCTACAACCCTCCCTATCTCTGCAACCTCCTACAGACTCTACAACCCTCCCTATCTCTGCAACCTCCTCCAGCCCCATGACCCTCCCTATCTCTGTACCATCCTCCAGTCCCTACAACCCTCCCTATCTCTGTAACCTCCTCCAGCACCTACAACACTCCCTATCTCTGTAACCTCCTCCAGCACCTACAACCCTCCCTATCTCTGTAACCTCCTCCAGCACCCACAACCCTCCCTATCTCTGTGTACCTTCCTCCAGCCCCTACAACCCTCTCTATCTCTGTACCCTCCTCCAGCCCCTACAACCCTCCCTATCTCTGCAACCTCCTCCAGACTCTACAACCCTCCCTATCTATGTACCCTCCTCCAGCCCCTACAACTCTCCCTATCTCTGTACCTTCCTCCAGCCCCTTCAACCCTCCCTATCTCTGTACCCTCCTCCAGCCCCTTCAACCCTCCCTATCTCTGTACCGTCCTCCAGCCCCTACAAACCTCCCTATCGCTTCAACCTCCTCCAGACTCTACAACCCTCCCTATCTCTGTACCCTCCTCCAGCCCCTACAACCCTCCCTATCTGTGTAACCTCCTCCATCCCCTACGACCCTCCCTATCTCAGTAACCTCCACATGTTACAACCCTCCCTATCTCCATATCTCCTCCAGCCCCTAAAATGCCCTCTATTTCTGTAACCTCTTCCAGCCCCTATGACCCTCCCTATATCTGTAACCTCCTCCTGTCCCCACAACCCTGCCAGTTCTCTGCACTCATTCAAATTTAGTCCCTTGGGCATCACCAAATTGAATTGCTCCACCATACTCTACGGAGCGACAGTACTGAGGGAGCACTGCACTGTGAGAAGATTGGTACTAAGGGTGTGCTGCATTGTTGGAGGGTCAGTACTGAGGGTGCGCTGCACTGTCGGAGGGTCAGTACTGAGGGAGCGCTGCACTGTTGGAGGGTCAGTACTGAGGGTGCACTGCACTGTCGGAAGGTCAGCACTGAGAGAGTGCTGCACTGTCGGAGGGACAGCACTGAGGGAGTGCTGAACTGGCGGAGGGTCAGCACTGAAGCAGCATTATGTGGTCTGTCAGTCAGTACTGATGGTGTGCTGCACTGCCAGAGAGTCACTCCTGAGGGATCATTCCACAGTCGGAGTTTCAGTACTGAGGGAGCTTTAGACTGTCAGATGATCAGTACCGAGGGAGTGCTGCAAAGTCAGAGGGTCAGTACTGAGGTAGTGCTGCACTGTCGGAGGATCGGTACTGAGGAAGCACTGCACTGTTGAAGTGTCTGCACTGAGGGACCGCTGCACTGTCAGTACTGCGGAGGTGCTACACTGCCGGAGGATCAGGACTGAGGCAGCACTGCACTGTTGGAGAGTCAGTCCTGAGGGAGCGCTGCACTGCCAGAGGGACAGTGCTGAGGGAGTACTGCACTGTCGGACATTCAGCACTGAGGGAGACCTGCACTGTCAGAGGGTCAGTACTGAGGGAGACCTGCACTGTCAGAGGATCAGCACTGAGGCAGTGCTGCTCTGACGGTTAGTCAGTACTGTGGCACTGCTGCACTGTTGAAGTGTCATTACTGAGGAAGTGCTGCACTGTCACAGGATTAGTACTGAGAGAGTGCTGCACTGTCAGAGGGTCAGTACTGAGGGAGTGCTGCACTGTCAGGGTCAGTACTGAGGGAGTGCTGCACTGTCGGAGGGTCAGCACTGAGGGAGGGCTCCACTATTGGAGGGTCAGCACTGAGGGAGCACCACATTGTTGGAGGGTCAGTGCTGAGGGAACGATGCATTGTTGGAGGCTCAGTAGTGAGGGAGTGCTGCACTGTTGGAGGGTCAGTACTGAGGGAACGATGCACTGTTGGAGGGTCAATACTGGGGGATGCTGCACTGTTGGAGGGTCAGCACTGAGGGAACGATGCACTGTTGGAGGGTCAGCACTGAGGGAACGATGCACTGTTGGAGGGTCAGCACTGAGGGAACGATGCACTGTTGGAGGGTCAGTACTGAGGGAACGATGCACTGTTGGAGGGTCAGTACTGGGGGATGCTGCACTGTTGGAGGGTCAGCACTGAGGGAACGATGCACTGTTGGAGGGTCAGTACTGAGGGAATGATGCACTGTTGGAGGGTCAGCACTGAGGGAACGATGCACTGTCAGAGGGTCAGCACTGAGGGAACGATGCACTGTTGGAGGGTCAGTACTGAGGGAACGATGCACTGTTGGAGGGTCAGTACTGGGGGATGCTGCACTGTTGCAGGGTCAGCACTGAGGGAACGATGCACTGTTGGAGGGTCAGTACTGAGGGAATGATGCACTGTTGGAGGGTCAGCACTGAGGGAACGATGCACTGTTGGAGGGTCAGCACTGAGGGAACGATGCACTGTTGGAGGGTCAGCACTGAGGGAACGATGCACTGTTGGAGGGTCAGTACTGAGGGAACGATGCACTGTTGGAGGGTCAGTACTGGGGGATGCTGCACTGTTGGAGGGTCAGCACTGAGGGAACGATGCACTGTTGGAGGGTCAGTACTGAGGGAACGATGCACTGTTGGAGGGTCAGTACTGGGGGATGCTGCACTGTTGGAGGGTCAGCACTGAGGGAACGATGCACTGTTGGAGGGTCAGCACTGAGGCAATGATGCACTGTTGGAGGGTCAGCACTGAGGGAACGATGCACTGTTGGAGGGTCAGCACTGAGGGAACGATGCACTGTTGGAGGGTCAGCACTGAGGGAACGATGCACTGTTGGAGGGTCAGTACTGGGGGATGCTGCACTGTTGGAGGGTCACCACTGAGGGAACGATGCACTGTTGAAGGGTCAGCACTGAGGGAGTGCTGCACTGTTGGAGGGTCAGTACTGAGGGAGTGCTGCACTGTTGGACTGTCAATACTTAGGAAACACATCCCATCAACACACCCTCCTGTTCCTTTCTCCCTCGGGTTGCTCCCAGCCTCCCCTTAAAAGCATTGATACTATTCACCCAGCCAGTCCTTACAGCAGCGAGTTCCACATTGTCAGTGTGCTCTGAGTGAACAGACTTCTTCTGTAGACCCTATTGAACTTATTCGTGGCAATCTTATATTTACGATCTGTAGATTTAGTCTGCTCCTGGAAATTGAAACATCGCTAGGTCTAACCTCAATCTTAAATTATTAAGCACCATGATTCAATATCAGGTCACCTCTCAGTTCTCCATTTCCATAGAAAACATAGTCAGCCAATTCCATTTTTCCCAATTGGACAAATGTCTCAGTGCGAGCATCAATTTAGCGATTTAAACATTTTTTTGCTCCTCCTCCAGCGCCGATATATCCCTTTTCAAATTAGGAGCCAGAACTGTGCAAAGTGATTCCCTGTGTGTTACCGGGACTGGAACGGTACACAGTAACTCCCAGTGTGACACAAAGACCTGAACTGTGCACAGTGACTCCCAGTGTCATACGAAGACCTGAACTGTGCACTGTAACTCCCAGTGTGATATGTAGACTGGAACTGTGCACAGAGACTCCCAGTGTGATATGGAGACTGGAACTGTGCACAATGACTCCCAGTGTGATATGGAGACCAGAACTGTGCACAGTGACTCCCAGTGTCATACAGAGACCGGAACTGTGCTCAGTAATTCCCAGTGTGATATGGAGACCGGAACTCTGCAAAGTCAATCCCAGTGTGATACAGAGACCAGAACTGTGCACGGGCACTCCGTGTGATACAGAGATCACAACTGTGCACAGTAACTCCCAGTGTGATATGGAGTCTGGAACTGTGCACAGTGACTCCCAGTTTGATATGGAGTCTGGAACTGTGCACAGTGATTCCCAGTGTGACATGGAGTCTGGAACTGTACACAGTGACTCCCAGTGCGAAATGGAGACCAGAACTGTGCCCAATCACTGCCACTGTGATGTGGAGACCGGAACTGTGCAGTCACACCCAGTGTGATACAGAGACTGGAACTGTGCACAGTGACTCCCAGTGTAATAAACGGAGCAGTACTGTGCACAGTGACTCCCAGTGTGATGTGGAGACCAGTGTGGTCTAAGCAATGTTCTGTACGAATTTATCACAACTTCAATCCTTCTCTATTCTAACCCTCTGGAAGTGAATCTCTTTGCTTAGTTTGATTTTTTTGGCCTTATTAACCCATACCGAAGTTTCTTTGATGTGCGTTTTTGTATCTGTGATCTATTCCCTCCCCTTTGGGTGCCTTTTCTCTCAGGAGTGCTCGGCTTCCTTTGTCTTTTAACAGAGTCGCAGACTCATCACAACTCAGACGGAGGATATTCAGCGCATTGCGTCAGCACTGGCTGTGTCCAAAGAAGCAGTTCACTTCATGCCATTCTCCTGCCTTCTTCCTGTAACCCGGCATAATTCCTCCTTTGCGGAGTACAGTCGAATTCCATTGTGAATGCTTCAGTTGAACCTGCCTCCCACCCACACCCTCAGGCAGAGCAATCCAGACCCCGAACACTCGCTGCTCCTCACCTCGCTTTTGCCCCTTTGGCCAAGTATTTTAACCCCATGCCGCCTTGTCCTCGATCCTTTCCCGGGTGGGAGCAGTTTCCCACTGCCTGCCCTGTCCAGAACCCCTCACGGGTTTTGAACACTTCGATCGAACTACCTCTCAACATTCTTCCCTCCAGGGAAAACAGTCCCAACTTCTCCGACCTCTCTTCATAACTGTGAAGCTCCTTACCCCTAGCGCCACTACCGAAATGCACCGGGAATGCATCTTTGGCACCCAGCTTTAAGAGCGCCCGGGAAAATCCCAATTCAGTCCTGCTGTCCCTGCCGATGGTCGAAGGGAATCCAGTTTTCTTTGGTCCGTGCTCCAGGATTTGGGACTGCCTGGATGATATCATTAGTGGGGGTGCCCGAGGGGAGTGCATATTAATGGTAGCCAAAGTATCGCCACAGCATGCATCCTGTGGCTGGGAAAAAAGCAAAGGGAAACCTGCTTTCATTCACTGACTTGCATGTCCACAGACACGCTCAGCCACTCTCACTCACTCTTTCCGTGCTTCCACTCACACACAGGCAGAGAGAAACAGAGACACACGCACAGAAACGCTCAGCCACTCTCTCACTCTCTCCCTGCACACACACACACACACAAACACACACACACACACACAGAAACAGACACACACACACACACACACACACAGAAACAGAGACACAGACACACACACACACACAGACAACCACAACCATTCATTCACTGACTCCGTGCACACACGCACACAGAGAAACAGATAAACGGACACACAGAAGGACACAGAGAGCTACACACACACACACACACACACACACACACACACACACACACACACACACACAGACACACACATAGGCACCCACACACAAACACAGAGACACACATACACAAACACAGAGACAGATACGCACACAGACACACACAGACACACACACATAGGCACACACACGCAAACATAGGGACATAAACACGCAGACACACGCACACATACAGATAAACACACAGACACACACACAGAGTTCTCACTGCCCAGAGCTATAAGCAAACACTGCTGGCAAGAGCCAGGCAAAGTGATGGCAGCACGATCATTGCTGGGAACAGCGAGAGTTCACAGGAACACACTAATCGAGACTTTAAAGAGCTGCATTGAACTCGGAAGGAACCTCAGACCCAAGGCAGATGAAACCGTGAGATTATATGTGAGTATTTTCGAGTTCATTTAATTCACTGCCTGTCCTATCCTCACACAGGAGTGAATTGCTAAACTTTCCTTCTGCCTCTGTTTAATATTCACAATGAGTGTGAACGGAGTCAAACTCTGTTTAATATTCCCAGTGAGTGTGTTAATGGAGTCAAACTCTGTTTAATATTCACGGTGAGTGTGTTAATAGAGACAAACTGTTTAATATTCACAGTGTGTGTTAACTGAGTCAAACTCTGTTTAATGTTCACAGTGAGTGTGTTAATAGAGACAATTGTTTAACATTCACAGTGGGTGTTAACTGAGTTAAACTCTGTTTAGTGTTCATGGTGAGTGTGCTAACGAAGTCAAACCCTGTTCAATATTCACGGAGAGTGTGTTAATGGAGCCCCAAACTCGGTTTAATGTGCATGGTGAATGTGTTAACTAAGTTGAACTGTTTACCATTCACAGTGAGTGTGTTAACTGAGTTAAACTCTGTTTAGTGTTCCCGATGGGGGTGTGATGGGCTTGAGAAAGGGCTGTCCTGAGAGGCGGGAGGGGGAAGGCGCTGATACAGCGTGTGGGGTGGTAGGCGGAGGGGGAGGGTGCTGATACAGTGTGTGGAGGGGGAGAGTGAAGGTGCTGATACAGTGTGTGGAGGGGGAGATGGAAGGCACTGATACAGTGTGTGGAGGGGGAGGGGGAAGGTGCTGATACAGTGTGTGGAGGGGAAGGGGGAAGGCGCTGATACAGTGTGTGGAGGGGGAGAGGGAAGGCGCTGATATAGTGTGTGGAGGGGGAGAGGGAAGGCGCTGATACAGTGTGTGGAGGGGGAGAGTGAAGGTGCTGATACAGTGTGTGGAGGGGGAGACGGAAGGCACTGATACAGTGTGTGGAGGGGGAGGGGGAAGGTGCTGATACAGTGTGTGGAGGGGAAGGGGGAAGGCGCTGATACAGTGTGTGGAGAGGGAGAGG
Organism: Carcharodon carcharias; assembly: GCF_017639515.1. Taxonomy (NCBI): domain Eukaryota; kingdom Metazoa; phylum Chordata; class Chondrichthyes; order Lamniformes; family Lamnidae; genus Carcharodon; species Carcharodon carcharias. Next base: position 16,835,712 of record NC_054490.1, read on the forward strand.
GAAGGCGCTGATATAGTGTGTGGAGGGGGAGAGGGAAGGCGCTGATACAGTGTGTGGAGGGGGAGAGTGAAGGTGCTGATACAGTGTGTGGAGGGGGAGACGGAAGGCACTGATACAGTGTGTGGAGGGGGAGGGGGAAGGTGCTGATACAGTGTGTGGAGGGGAAGGGGGAAGGCGCTGATACAGTGTGTGGAGGGGGAGGAGGAAGGCAGTGATACAGTGTGTGGAGGGGGAGGAGGAAGGTGCTGATACAGTGTGTGGGGCGGGAGGGGGAGGGGGAAGGTGCTGATACAGTATGTGGGGCGGGAGGGGGAGGGGGAAGGTGCTGATACAGTGTGTGGGGCGGGAGGGGGAGGGGGAATGTGCTGATACAGTGTGTGGGGCGAAAGGGGGATGGGGAGGGGGATGGCGCTGATACAGTGGGTGCAGGGCGAGCTGGAAGGTGCTGATACAGTGTGTGGAGGAGGAGAGGGATGGCGCTGATGCAGTATGTGGGGCGGGAGGGGGAGGGGGATGGTGCTGATACAGTGTATGTGGAGTGTGAGGGGCAATGCGTGGATACAGGGTGTGGAGGGGGAGGGGGAAGGCGCTGATATGGTGTGTGAGGTGGGAGGGGGTGAGTGAAGGCACTGATACAGTGTGTGGAGCGGGAGAAGGAGGGGGAAGGCGCTGATACAGTGTGTGGAGATGAGGGGAAGGCGCTGATAGTGTGTGGAGGTGAGGGGAAGGCGCTGATAGTGTGTGGAGGGGGAGGGGTGGCGGAAGGCACTGATACAGTGCGTGGGGTGGGAAGGAGAGGGGTAAGGCGCTGATACAGTGTCTTGATGATGAGTGGTAGGTGCTGATACAGTGTGTGGAGGGGAAGGGGGAAGGCGCTGATACAATGTGTGGAGAGGGAGGTGGAAGGCACTGATACAGTGTGTGGAGGGGAGGGGGATGGGTTGGCGCTGATACTGTGTGTGGAGGGGGAGGGGGAAGGTGCTGATGCAGCATGTTGGCTGGACAGTGTTGGGGAAGGTGCTGATACAGTATGTGGAGCGGTGGTGTTGGTACTGATACAGTGTGTGGAGGGTGAGAGGGAAGGTGCTGATACAGTGTCTGGAGGGTGAGAGGGAAGACGCTGATACCATGTGTGGAGGGTGAGAGGGAAGCCGCTGATACAGTGTGTGGAGGGGGAGAGGGAAGGTGCTGATACAGTATGTTGGCTGGAGGGGAAGGGGGAAGGCGCTGATACAGTGTGTGGAATGGGAGAGGAAAGGCGCTGATACAGTGTGTGGAGGGGAGGGGGAAGGCGCTGATACAGTGTGTCAAGGGGGATGGGGAAGGCGCTGATACAGTGTGTGGAGGGGGAGGGGGATGGCCCTGATACAGTGAATGTGGAGTGTGAGGGGCAAGGCGTGGATACAGGGTGTGGAGGGGGAGGGTGAAGGCGCTGATACAGTGTGTGGGGCAGGAGGTGGAGGGGGAATGCACTGATACTGTGTGTGAGGTGGGAGGGGGTGAGTGAAGGCACTGATACAGTGTGTGGGGCGGGAGGAGGAGGGGGAAGGCGCTGATACAGTGTGTGGAGATGAGGGGAAGGCGCTGATAGTGTGTGGAGGTGAGGGGAAGACGCTGATAGTGTGTGGAGGTGAGGGGAAGGCGCTGATAGTGTGTGGAGGGGAAGGGGTGGCGGAAGGCACTGATACAGTGTGTGGGGTGGGAAGGAGAGGGGTAAGGCGCTGATACAGTGTCTTGATGATGAGTGGTAGGCGCTGCTACGATGTGTGGAGGGGGAGGGGGAAGGCGCTGATGCAGTGTGTGAAGAGGGAGGTGGAAGGCACTGATACAGTGTGTGGAGGGGAGGGGGATGGGTTGGCGCTGATACTGTGTGTGGAGGGGGAGGGGGAAGGCGCTGATACAGTGTGTGGAGGGGGACGGGGAAGGTGCTGATACAGTATGTGGAGGGGTGGTGTTGGCGCTGATACAGTGTGTGGAGGGTGAGAGGGAAGGTGCTGATACAGTATGTTGGCTGGAGGGGAAGGGGGAAGGCGCTGATACAGTGTGTCAAGGGGGAGGGGGAAGGCGCTGATACAGTGTGTGGAGGGGGAGGGGGAAGGTGCTGATACAGTGTGTCAAGGGGGAGGGGGAAGGGGCTGATACAGTGTGTGGAGGGGGAGGGGGAAGGGGCTGATACTGTGTGTGGAGGGGGAGGTGGAAGGTGCTGATACAGCATGTGGGGTGGGAGGGGGAGGGGGAAGGCGCTGATACAGTGTGTGGGGCGGGAGGAGGAGGGTGAAGGCGCTGATACAGTGTGTGGGGCAGGAGGGGGAAGGGGAGGGGGATGGCCCTGATACAGTGTATGTGGAGTGTGAGGGGCAAGGCGTGGATACAGGGTGTGGAGGGGGAGGGTGAAGGCGCTGATACAGTGTGTGGGGCAGGAGGTGGAGGGGGAATGCACTGATACTGTGTGTGAGGTGGGAGGGGGTGAGTGAAGGCACTGATACAGTGTGTGGGGCGGGAGGAGGAGGGGGAAGGCGCTGATACAGTGTGTGGAGATGAGGGGAAGGCGCTGATAGTGTGTGGAGGTGAGGGGAAGACGCTGATAGTGTGTGGAGGTGAGGGGAAGGCGCTGATAGTGTGTGGAGGGGAAGGGGTGGCGGAAGGCACTGATACAATGTGTGGGGTGGGAAGGAGAGGGGTAAGGCGTTGATACAGTGTCTTGATGATGAGTGGTAGGAGCTGATACAGTGTGTGGAGGGGGAGGGGGAACGCGCTGATACAGTGTGTGGAGGGGGAGGGGGAAGGAGCTGATACAGTGTGTGGAGGTGAGGGGAAGGCGCTGATAGTGTGTGGAGGGGGAGGGGTGGCGGAAGGCGCTGATACAGTGTGTGGGGTGGGAAGGAGAGAGGTAAGGCGCTGATACATTGTCTTGATGATGAGTGGTAGGCGCTGATACAGTGTGTGGAGGGGGAGGGGGAAGGTGCTGATACAGCATGTTGGCTGGACAGCGTTGGGGAAGGTGCTGATACAGTATGTGGAGGGGTGGTGTTGGCGCTGATACAGTATGTGGAGGGTGAGAGGGAAGGTGCTGATACAGTGTCTGGAGGATGAGAGGGAAGGCGCTGGTACCGTGTGTGGAGTGTGAGAGGGAAGCCGCTGATACAGTGTGTGGAGGGGGAGAGGGAAGATGCTGATACAGTATGTGGGGCTGGAGGGGAAGGAGGAAGGCGCTGATACAGTGTAAGGGGCAGGAGCGGGAGGCGGAAGGTGCTGATACAGTATGTTGGCTGGAGGGGAAGGGGGAAGGCGCTGATACAGCGTAAGGGGCAGGAGCGGGAGGCGGAAGGTGCTGATACAGTATGTTGGCTGGAGGGGAAGGGGGAAGGCGCTGATACAGTGTGTGGAGGGGGAGGGGGAAGGCGCTGATACAGTGTGTCAAGGGGGAGGGGGAAGGGGCTGATACAGTGTGTGGAGGGGGAGGGGGAAGGGGCTGATACAGAGTGTGGAGGGGGAGGGGGAAGGGGCTGATACAGTGTGTGGAGGGGGAGGGGGAAGGGGCTGATACAGTGTGTGGAGGGGGAGGGGCAAGGCGCTGATATAGTGTGTGGGGTGTGAGGGTGAGGGGGAGGCGCTGATACAGTGTGTGGAGTGGGAGGGGGAAGGCGCTGATACAGTGTGTGGAGGGGGAGGGGGAAGGGGCTGATACTGTGTGTGGAGGGGGAGGTGGAAGGTGCTGATACAGCATGTGGGGTGGGAGGAGGAGGAAGGCGCTGATACAGTGTGTGGGGCAGGAGGAGGAGGGCGAAGGCGCTGATACAGTGTGTGGGGCGGGAGGAGGAGGGCGAAGGCACTGATACAGTGTGTGGGGCAGGAGGGGGAGGGGGCAGGAGCTGATACAGTGTGTGGAGGTGAGGGGAAGGCGCTGATAGTGTGTGGAGGGGGAGGGGTGGCGGAAGGCGCTGATACAGTGTGTGGGGTGGGAAAGAGAGGGGTAAGGCGCTGATACAGTGTCTTGATGGTGAGTGGTAGGCGCTGATACAGTGTGTGGAGGGGAGGGGGATGGGTTGGCGCTGATACTGTGTGTGGAGGGGGAGGCGGAAGGCGCTGATACAGTGTGTGGAGGGGCAAGGGGGAAGGTGCTGATACAGTATGTTGGCTGGACAGTGTTGGGGAAGGTGCTGATACAGTATGTGGAGGGGTGGTGTTGGCGCTGATACAGTGTCTGGAGGGTGAGAGGGAAGGTGCTGATACAGTGTGTGGGGCTGGAGAGGAAGGAGGAAGGCGCTGATACAGTGTAAGGGGCAGGAGTGGGAGGCGGAAGGTGCTGATACAGTATGTTGGCTGGAGGGGAAGGGGGAAGGCGCTGATACAGCGTAAGGGGCAGGAGCGGGAGGCGGAAGGTGCTGATACAGTATGTTGGCTGGAGGGGAAGGGGGAAGGCGCTGATACAGTGTGTGGAGGGGGAGGGGGAAGGCGCTGATACAGTGTGTCAAGGGGGAGGGGGAAGGGGCTGATACAGTGTGTGGAGGGGGAGGGGGAAGGTGCTGATACAGTGTGTGGAGTGGGAGGGGGAAGGGGCTGATACAGTGTGTGGAGGGGGAGGGGGAAGGGGCTGATATAGTGTGTGGGGTGTGAGGGTGAGGGGGAGGCGCTGATACAGTGTGTGGAGTGGGAGGGGGAAGGCGCTGATACAGTGTGTGGAGGGGGAGGGGGAAGGGGCTGATACTGTGTGTGGAGGGGGAGGTGGAAGGTGCTGATACAGCATGTGGGGTGGGAGGAGGAGGAAGGCGCTGATACAGTGTGTGGGGCAGGAGGAGGAGGGCGAAGGCGCTGATACAGTGTGTGGGGCGGGAGGAGGAGGGCGAAGGCACTGATATAGTGTGTGGGGCAGGAGGGGGAGGGGGCAGGAGCTGATACAGTGTGTGGAGGTGAGGGGAAGGCGCTGATAGTGTGTGGAGGGGGAGGGGTGGCGGAAGGCGCTGATACAGTGTGTGGGGTGGGAAAGAGAGGGGTAAGGCGCTGATGCAGTGTGTGGAGAGGGAGGGGGAAGGCACTGATACAGTGTGTGGAGAGGGAGGTGGAAGGCACTGATACAGTGTGTGGAGGGGAGGGGAATGGCTTGGCGCTGATACTGTGTGTGGAGGGGGAGGGGGAAGGCGCTGATACGGTGTGTGGAGGGGGTAGGGGGAAGGTGCTGATACAGTATGTTGGCTGGACAGTGTTGGGGAAGGTGCTGATACAGTATGTGGAGGGGTGGTGTTGGCGCTGATACAGTGTGTGGAGGGTGAGAGGGAAGGTGCTGATACAGTGTCTGGAGGGTGAGAGGGAAGGTGCTGATACAGTGTGTGGGGCGGGAGGGGAAGGAGGAAGGCGCTGATACAGTGTGTGGATGGGGAGTGGGAAGCCGCTGATACAGTATGTGGGGCTGGAGGGGAAGGAAGAAGGCGCTGATACAGTATGTGGAGGGGGAGAGGGAAGGTGCTGATACAGTGTGTGGGGCTGGAGGGGAAGGAGGAAGGCGCTGATACAGTGTAAGGGGCAGGAGCGGGAGGCGGAAGGTGCTGATACAGTGTGTGGGGAGGGAGGGGGAGGGGGATGGCGCTGATACAGTGGGTGCAGGGCGAGCTGGAAGGCACTGATACAGTGTGTGGGGCGGGAGGGGGAGGGGGATGGTGCTGATACAGAATATCGGGTGGGAGGATGAGAGGGAAGGTGCTGATACAGTGTGTGGCGGTGGAGAGGGATGGCGCTGATGCAGTATGTGGGGCGGGAGGGGGAGGGGATGGTGCTGATACAGTGTATGTGGAGTGTGAGGGGCAAGGCGTGGATACAGGGTGTGGAGGGGGAGGGGGAAGGTGCTGATACAGTGTGTGGGGCAGGAGGTGGAGGGGGAATGCAGTGATACTGTGCGTGAGGTGGGAGGGGGTGGGTGAAGGCGCTGATACAGCATGTGGGGTGGGAGGGGGAGGAGGAAGGCGCTGATACAGTGTGTGGGGCAGGAGGGGGAGGGGGCAGGCGCTGATACAGTGTGTGGAGGTGAGGGGAAGGCACTGATAGTGTGTGGAGGGGGAGGGGTGGCGGAAGGCGCTGATACAGTGTGTGGGGTAGCAAGGAGAGGGGTAAGGCGTTGATAAAGTGTCTTGATGATGAGTGGTAGGCGCTGCTACGATGTGTGGAGGGGGAGGGGGTAGGCGCTGATACAGTGTGTGAAGGGGGAGGGGGAAGGCGCTGATACAGTGTGTGGAGAGGGAGGTGGAAGGCACTGATACTGTGTGTGGAGGGGAGGGGGATGGATTGGCGCTGATACTGTGTGTGGAGGGTGAGAGGGAAGGTGCTGATACAGTGTGGAGATGGGGGAGGGGGAAGGTGCTGATACAGTATGTGGGGCTGGAGGGGGTGGGGGATGGTGCTGATACAGTATGTGGGGCTGGAGGGGGAGGGTGAAGGCATTGATACTGTGTGTGAGGCAGGAGGGTGTGGGTGTAGGCGCTGATACAGCATGTGGGGTGGGAGGAGGAGGGGGAAGATGCTGATAGAGTGTGTGAGGCAGGAGGGGGAGGGCATGGATACAGTGTGTGGAGGGGGTGGGGGAAGGCGCTAATACAGTGTGTGGAGGGGGAGGTGGAGGGGGAAGGTGCTGATACAGTGTGTGGAGGGGGAGGGGGAAGGCGCTAATACAGTGTGTGGAGGTGGAGGCGGAGGGGGAAGGTGCTGATACAGTGTGTGGAGGGGGAGGGGGAAGGCGCTAATACAGTGTGTGGAGGGGAGGTGGAGGAGGAAGGCGCTGATACAGTGCGTGGAGCGGGAGGGGGAAGGCGCTAATACAGTGTGTGGAGGGGGAGGCGGGGGGAAAGGTGCTGATACAGTTTGTGGAGGGGGAGGGGGAAGGCGCTGATACAGTTTGTGGAGGGGGTGGGAAGGGGTAGGCACTGATACAGTTTGTGGGGTGGAAGGGAGAGGGGTAAGGCGCTGATACAGTGTGTGGAGTGGGAGGGGAGGGGTAGGCGCTGATACAGTGTGTGGAGGGGGAGGGGAGGTGTAGGTGCTGATACAGTGTGTGGAGGGGGAAGGGAGTGGTAGGCGCTGATACAGTGTGTGGAGGGGGAGGGGAGGTGTAGGTGCTGATACAGTGTGTGGGGTGGGAGGGAGAGGGGTAAGGCGATGATACAGTGTGTGGAGGGGGAGGGCGAAGGCGCAGATACAGTGTGTCGAGGGGAGGGGGAAGGCTCTGATACAGTATGTGGAGGGGTAGGGGGAAGGCATTGATATGGTGTGTGGAGGAGGAGACAGAAGGCGCTGATACAGTTTGTGGGGCGGGAGGGGGAGGGGTTGGCTCTGATACAGTGTGTGGAGGGTGAGAGGGAAGGTGCTGATACAGTGTGTGGAGGCGGAGGTGTAAGGAGCTGATACAGTATGTGGAGGGGGAGGGCGAAGGCGTTGATACAGAGTGTGGAGGGGAGGGGGAAGGCACTGATATGGTGTGTGGAGGAGGAGAGAGAAGGTACTGATACAGTATGTGGGCCGGGAGGGGGAGGGGTAAGGCGCTGATACAGTGTGGAGGGTGAAGGCGGTGATACAGTGTGTGGAGGGGGAGGGGAGTGTGATGGCGCTGATACAGTGTAAGGGGCGGGAGGGAGTGGCAGAAGGTGCTGATACAGTATGTTGGCTGGAGGGGGCGGGGGAAGGCGCTGATGCAGTATGTGGACGGGGAGAGAGAAGGCGCTGATACAGTATGTGGGACAGGAGGGGGAAGACGCTGATACTGTGTGTGGGACGGGAGGGGTAAGGCGCTGATACTGTGTGTGGAGGGTGAAGGCTCTGATACAGTATGTGGAGGGGGAGGGGGAAGTTGTTGATACAGAGTGTGGAGGGAAGGGGGAAGGCACTGATATGGTGTGTGGAGGAGGAGAGAGAAGGCGCTGATACAGTATGTGGGGCGGGAGGAGGAGGGGTTGGCTCTGATACAGTGTCTGGAGGGTGAGAGGGAAGGTGCTGATACAGTGTGTGGAGGCGGAGGGGTAAGGCGCTGATACAGTGTGTGGAGGGTGAAGGCGGTGATACAGTGTGTGGAGAGGGAGGGGGTGGGGGAAGTACAGTGATACAGTGTGTGGAGGGGGAGGGGAGTCTGATGGCGCTGATACAGTGTAAGGGGTGGGAGGGGGTGGCGGAAGGTGCTGATACGGTATGTTGGCTGGAGGGGGAGGGGGAAGGCGCTGATGCAGTATGTGGACGGGGAGAGAGAAAGCGCTGATACAGTATGTGGGGCGGGAGGGGGAAGGCACTGATACAGTGTGTTGGGTGGGAGGGGGAGGGGAATGCCGCTGATAGAGTTTGTGGAGGGGGAGGGCGAAGGCGCTGATACAGTGTGTGGAGGCGGAGGGGTGGCCGTAGGTGCTGATACAGTGTGTTGGGTGGGAGGGGGAGGGGAATGCCGCTGATAGAGTTTGTGGAGGGGGAGGGCGAAGGCGCTGATACAGTGTGTGGAGGCGGAGGGGTGGCCGTAGGTGCTGATACAGTGTGTGGGGTGGGAGGGGGAGGGGTAGGCGCTGATACAGTGTCTGGAAGGGGAGGTGGAAGGCGCTGATACAGTGTGTGGAGGGGGTGGGGGAAGGTGCTGATACGGTGTGTGGAGGGGGAGGTGGAAGGCATTGATACAGTGTGTGGAGGGGAGGGGGAGGGGGAAGGCGCTGATACGGTGTGTGGAAGGGGAGGTGGAAGACATTGATACAGTGTGTGGAGGGGAGGGGGAAGGCGCTGATATGATGTGTGGAGGGGGAGGTGGAAGGCGCTGATACCGTGTGTGGAGAGGCTGGGGGAGGGGAATGGCACTGATACAGTGTAAGGGGCGAGAGGGGGAGGAGGAAGGTGCTGACACAGTATGTTGGCTGGAGGGTGTTGGGGAAGGCGCTGATACAGTATGTGGAGGGGTAGAGAGAAGGCGCTGATACAGTGCTTGCAGGCGGAAGGGGAACGCGGTGATACATTGTGTGAAGGGGGAGGGGAGGGGGATGGCGTTGATACGGTGTAAGGGGCGGGAGGGGGAGGGGGAAGGTGCTGATACAGTATGTTGGCTGGAAGTGGAGGGGGAAGGCGCTGATACAGTATGTGGAGAGGAAGAGGGAAGGTGCTGATATAGTATGTGGGGTGGGAGGGGGAAGGCGCTGATACAGTGTGTGGGGTATGTGGGGGAGGGGGAAGGCACTGATACAGTGTGTGGGCGGAAGGGGGAGGGGGAAGGCGCTGATACAGTGTGTGGAGGGGGAGGGGGATGTTGCTGATACAGTGTGTGGAGGGGGAGAGGGAATGCGCTGATACAGTATGTGGGGTGGGAGGGGGAGGGGGATGGTGCTGATACAGAATGTGGGGCGGGAGGGGGAGGGGGAAGGTGCTGATACAGTATGTGGGGTGGGAGGGGGAGGGGGATGGTGCTGATACAGTATGTGGGGCGGGAGGGGGAGTAGGATGGTGCTGATACAGTGTGTGGGGCGGGAGGGGGAGGGCGGAGGCGCTGATACAGTATGTGGGGCGGGAGCGGGAGGGGGATGGTGCTGATACAGTGTGTGGAGGTGAGGGGAAGGCGCTGCTAAGATGTGTGGAGGGGGATGGGGTAGGCGCTGATACAGTGTGTGGAGAGGGAGGGGGAAGGCGCTGATACAGTGTGTGGAGGGGGAGGGGGAAGGTGCTGATACAGTATGTTGGCTGGACAGTGTTGGGGAAGGTGCTGATACAGTAGGTGGAGGGGTGGTGTTGGTGCTGATACAGTGTGTGGAGGGTGAGAGGGAAGGTGCTGATACAGTGTCTGGATGGTGAGAGGGAAGGTGCTGATACAGTGTGTGGGGCGGGAGGGGAAGGAGGAAGGCACTGTTAAAGTGTGTGGAGGGGGAGAGGGAAGGTGCGGATACAGTGTCTGGAGGGTGAGAGGGAAGGCGCTGATACCGTGTGTGGAGGGGGAGAGGGAAGGTGCTGATACAGTATGTGGGGCGGGAGGGGAAGGGGGAAGGCACTGATACAGTGTGTGGAATGGGAGAGGGAAGGCGCTGATGCAGTATGTGGAGGGGGAGAGGGAAGGTGCTGATACAGTGTGTGGAGGGGGAGCGGGAAGGTGCTGATACAATGTGTGGGGCTGGAGGGGGAGAGGGAAGGTACTGATACAGTATGTGGGGCTGGAGGGGGTGGGGGATGGTGCTGATACATTGTGTGGACGGGAGGGGGAGGGTGAAGGCATTGATACTGTGTGTGAGGCAGGAGGGTGTGGGTGTAGGCGCTGATACAGCATGTGGGGTGGGAGGAGGAGGGGGAAGATGCTGATAGAGTGTGTGAGGCAGGAGGGGGAGGGGGAAGGCACAGATACAGTGTGTGGGGGCGGAGGGGGAGGGGGAAGGCGCTGATACAGTGTGTGGAGGGGGTGGGGGAAGGCGCTAATACAGTGTGTGGAGGGGGAGGGGAGGGGTAGGCGCTGATACAGTGTGTGGGGTGGGAGAGGCAGGGGAATGCCGCTGATACAGTGTGTGGAGGTGGGGAGGTGTAGGTGCTGATACAGTGTGTGGGGCTCGAGGGAGAGGGGTAAGGCGATGATACAGTGTGTGCAGGGGAGGGGGAGGGGTAGACGCTGATACGGTGTGTGTGCAGGGGGAGGGGGAAGACGCTGATACAGTCTGTGGAGGAGAGGGGGAAGGCGCCGATACAGCGTGTGGGGTGGGAGGAGGAGGGGGAAGGCGCTGATACATTATGTAGGGCGGGAGGGGGTCGTGAATGGTGCTGCTACAGTGTGTGGAGGGGGAGGGCGAAGGCGCAGATACAGTGTGTCGAGGGGAGGGAGAAGGCTCTGATACAGTATGTGGAGGGGGAGGGCGAAGGCGTTGATACAGAGTGTGGAGGGGAGGGGGAAGGCACTGATATGGTGTGTGGAGGAGGAGAGAGAAGGTACTGATACAGTATGTGGGCCGGGAGGGGGAGGGGTAAGGCGCTGATACAGTGTGGAGGGTGAAGGCGGTGATACAGTGTGTGGAGGGGGAAGGGGTGGGGGAAGTACGGTGATACAGTGTGTGGAGGGGGAGGGGAGTGTGATGGCGCTGATACAGTGTAAGGGGCGGGAGGGGGAAGGCGCTGATACTGTGTGTGGGGCGGGAGGGGGAGGGCGAAGGCGCTTATACAGTGTGTGGGGTGGGAGGGGGAGGGGAATGCCGCTGATAGAGTTTGTGGAGGGGGAGGGCGAAGGTGCTGATACAGTGTGTGGAGGGGGAGGGCGAAGGCGCTGATACAGTGTGTGGGGCGGGAGGGGGAAGGCGCTGATACGGTGTGTGGAGGGGGAGGTGGAAGGCACTGATACAGTGTGTGGAGGGGAGGGGGAAGGCGCTGATATGATGTGTGGAGGGGGAGGTGGAAGGCGCTGATACCGTGTGTGGAGGCGCTGGGGGAGGGGAATGGCACTGATACAGTGTAAGGGGCGAGAGGGGGAGGAGGAAGGTGCTGATACAGTTTGTTGGCTGGAGGGTGTTGGGGAAGGCGCTGATACAGTATGTGGAGGGGTGGAGGGAAGGCGCTGATACAGTGCTTGCAGGCGGAAGGGGAACGCGGTGATACAGTTTGTGGATGGGGAGGGGAGGGGGATGGCGTTGATACGGTGTAAGAGGCGGGAGGGGGAGGGAGATGGTGCTGATACAGTATGTTGGCTGGAGGGGGAGGGGGAAGGCGCTGATACAGTATGTGGAGAGGAAGAGGGAAGGCGCTGATATAGTATGTGGGGTGGGAGGGGGAAGGAGCTGATACAGTGTGTGGGGTATGTGGGGGAGAGGGAAGACACTGATACAGTGTGTGGGCGGAAGGGGGAGGGGGAATGATGCTGATACAGTGTGTGGAGGAGGCGAGGGAAGGCGCTGATACAGTGTGTGGGGGGGGAGAGGGAATGCGCTAATACAGTATGTGGGGCGGGAGGGGGAGGGGGATGGTGCTGATACAGAATGTGGGGCGGGAGGGGGAGGGGGAAGGTGCTGATACTGTATGTGGGGCAGGAGGGGGAGGGGGATGGTGCTGATACAGTATGTGGGGCCGGAGGGGGAGGGGGATGGTGCTGATACAGTGTGTGGAATGGGAGAGGGAAGGCGCTGATGCAGTATGTGGAGGGGGAGAGGGAAGGTGCTGATACAGTGTGTGGAGGGCGAGAGGGAAGGTGCTGATACAGTGTGTGGAGGGGGAGAGGGAAGGTGCTGATACAGTGTGTGTAGGGGGAGAGGGAAGGTGCTGATACAGTATGTGGGGCTGGAGGGGGTGGGGGATGGTGCTGATACATTGTGTGGACAGGAGGGGGAGGGGGAAGGCATTGATACTATGTGTGAGGCAGGAGGGTGTGGGTGTAGGCGCTGATACAGCATGTGGGGCGGGAGGAGGAGGGGGACGGCGCTGACACAGTGTGTGGAGGCGGAGGGGGAGGGGGAAGGCGCTGATACGGTGTGTGGAGGGGGAGGGGGAAGGTGCTGATACAGTATGTTGGCTGGACAGTGTTGGGGAAGGTGCTGATACAGTATGTGGAGGGGTGGTGTTGGCGCTGATACAGTGTGTGGAGGGTGAGAGGGAATGTGCTGATATAGTGTCTGGAGGGTGAATGGGAAGCCGCTGATACCATGTGTGGAGGGGGAGAGGGAAGGTGCTGATACAGTATGTGGGGCTGGAGGGGAAGGAGGAAGGCGCTGATACAGTGTGTGGAATGGGAGAGGGAAGGATCTGATGCAGTATGTGGAGGGGGAGAGGGAAGGTGCTGATACCGTGTGTGGAGGGGGAGAGGGAAGGTGCTGATACTGTGTGTGGGGCGGGCGGGGGAAGGCGCTGATACAGTGTGTGGGGTGGGAGGGGGAGGGCGAAGGCGCTTATACAGTATGTGGGGTGGGAGGGGGAAGGCACTGATACTGTGTGTGGGATGGGAGGGGGAGGGGAATGCCGCTGATAGAGTTTGTGGAGGGGGAGGGCGAAGGCGCTGATACAGTGTGTGGAGGGGGAGGGGTGGCCGTAGGTGCTGATACAGTGTGTGGGGCGGGAGGGAGAGGGGTAAGGCGCTGATACAGTGTCTTGATGGGGAGGGGGAAGGCGCTGATACATGTGTGGAGGGTGAGAGGGAATGTGCTGATATAGTGTCTGGAGGGTGAATGGGAAGCCGCTGATACCATGTGTGGAGGGGGAGAGGGAAGGTGCTGATACAGTATGTGGGGCTGGAGGGGAAGGAGGAAGGCGCTGATACAGTGTGTGGAATGGGAGAGGGAAGGATCTGATGCAGTATGTGGAGGGGGAGAGGGAAGGTGCTGATACCGTGTGTGGAGGGGGAGAGGGAAGGTGCTGATACTGTGTGTGGGGCGGGCGGGGGAAGGCGCTGATACAGTGTGTGGGGTGGGAGGGGGAGGGCGAAGGCGCTTATACAGTATGTGGGGTGGGAGGGGGAAGGCACTGATACTGTGTGTGGGATGGGAGGGGGAGGGGAATGCCGCTGATAGAGTTTGAGGAGGGGGAGGGCGAAGGCGCTGATACAGTGTGTGGAGGGGGAGGGGTGGCCGTAGGTGCTGATACAGTGTGTGGGGCGGGAGGGAGAGGGGTAAGGTGCTGATACAGTGTCTTGATGGGGAGGGGGAAGACGCTGATACAGTGTGTGGAGGGGATGGGGAGGGGTAGGCGCTGATACAGTGTGTGGAGGGGGAGGTGGAAGGCGCTGATACAGTGTGTGGAGGGGGAGGGGGAAGGCGCTGATACGGTGTGTGGAGGGGGAGGTGGAAGGCACTGATACAGTGTGTGGAGGGGAGGGGGAAGGCGCTGATATGATGTGTGGAGGGGGAGGTGGAAGGCGTTGATACCGTGTGTGGAGGAGCTGGGGGAGGGGGATGGCACTGATACAGTGTAAGGGGTGGGAGGGGGAGGAGGAAGGTGCTGATACAGTGTGTGGCGGAGGAGCGGGAATGCGCTGATACAGTATGTGGGGCGGGAGGGGGAGGGGGATGGTGCTGATACAGAATGTCGGGCGGGAGGATGAGAGGGAAGGTGCTGATACAGTGTGTGGAGGAGGAGAGGGATGGCGCTGATACAGTATGTGGGGCGGGAGGGGGAGGGGGATGGTGCTGATACAGTGTATGTGGAGTGTGAGAGGCAAGGCGTGGATACAGGGTGTGGAGGGGGAGGGGGAAGGCACTGATACAGTGTGGGGGCAGGAGGGGGAGGGGAATGCACTGATGCTGTGTGTGAGGTGGGAAGGGGAGGGGGCACGTGCTGATACAGTGTGTGGGGCAGGAGTGGGAGGGGGCAGGCGCTGATACAGTGTGTGGAGGTGAGGGAAAGGCGCTGATAGTGTGTGAAGGGGAAGGGGTGGCGGAAGGCGCTGATACAGTGCGTGGGGTGGGAAGGAGAGGGGTAAGGCGCTGATACAGTGTGTCGAGGGATAGGGGGAAGGGTCTGATACAGTTGCGGGGCGGACGGCGGAGGGGGAAGGCGCTGATATAGTGTGTGGGGCATGAGAGTGAGGGGGAAGGTGCTGATACAGTGTGTGGGGCAGGAGGTGGAGGGGGAATGCACTTATATTGTGTGTGAGGTGGGAGGGGGTGGGTGAAGGCGCTGATACAGCATGTGGCGTGGGAGGAGGAGGAGGAAGGCGCTGATACAGTGTGTGGAGGGGGAGGGGGAAGGCGCTGATACAGTGTGTCAAGGAATAGGGGGAAGGGGCTGATACAGTTGCGGGGCGGACGGTGGAGGGGGAAGGCGCTGATATAGTGTGTGGGGTGTGAGAGTGAGGGGGAAGGCGCTGATACAGTGTGTGAAGGGGGAGGGGGAAGGGGCTAATACTGTGTGTGGAGGGGGAGGGGGAAGGTGCTGATACAGCATGTGGGGTGGGAGGAGGAGGAAGAAGGCGCTGATACAGTGTGTGGGGCAGGAGGGGGAGGGGGATGGTGCTGATACAGTGTGTGGAGGTGAGGGGAAGGCGCTGATAGTGTGTGGAGGGGGAGGGGTGGCGGAAGGCTCTGATACCGTGTGTGGGGTGGGAAGGAGAGGGGTAAGGCGCTGATACAGTGTCTTGATGGTGAGTGGTAGGCGCTGCTACGATGTGTGGAGGGGGAGGTGGAAGGCACTGATACAGTGGGTCGAGGGATAGGGGGAAGGGGCTGATACAGTTACGGGGCGGACGGCGGAGGGGGCCGGCGCTGATACGGTGTGTGGAGGGGGAGGGGGAAGGTGCTGATACAGCATGTTGGCTGGACAGTGTTGGGGAAGGTGCTGATACAGTATGTGGAGGGGTGGTGTTGGCGCTGATACAGTGTGTGGAGGGTGAGAGGGAATGTGCTGATACAGTATATGGGGCTGGAGGGGAAGGAGGAAGGCGCTGATACAGTGTGTTGGCTGGAGGGGAAGGGGGAAGGCGCTGATAAAGTGTGTGGAATGGGAGAGGGAAGGCGCTGGTGCAGTATGTGGAGGGGGAGAGGGAAGGTGCTGATACAGTGTGTGGAGGGTGAGAGGGAAGGTGCTGATACAGTGTGTGGAGGGGGAGAGGGAAGGTGCTGATACAGTATGTGGGGCTGGAGGGGGAAGGGGAAGGCATTGATACTGTGTGTGAGGCAGGAGGGTGTGGGTGTAGGCGCTGATACAACATGTGGGGTGGGAGGAGGAGGCGGAAGATGCTGATAGAGTGTGTGAGGCAGGAGGGGGAAGGCACGGATACAGTGTGTGGAGTTGGAGGAGGAGGGGGAAGGCGCTGATACAGTTTGTGGAGGGGGTGGGGGAAGGCGCTAATACAGTGTGTGGAGGGGAGGTGGAGGGGGAACGGGCTGATACAGTGTGTGGAGGGGGAGGGGGAAGGCGCTAATACAGTTTGTGGAGGGGGAGGAGGAGGGGGAAGGTGCTGATACAGTTTGTGGAGGGGGTAGGGAGGGGTAGGCACTGATACAGTGTGTGGGGCGGGAGGGAGAGGGGTAAGGAGCTGATACAGTGTCTTGATGATGAGTGGCAGGCACTGATACAGTGTGTGGAGGGGGTGGGGGAAGGCGCTAATACAGTGTGTGGAGGGGGAGGGGAGGGGTAGGCACTGATACAGTGTGTGGGGTGGGAGAGGCAGGGGAATGCCGCTGATACAGTGTGTGGAGGGGGAGGGGAGGGGTAGATGCTGATACAGTGTGTGGGGCAGGAGGGAGAGGGGTAAGGCGATGATAAAGTGTGTGCAAGGGAGGGGGAGGGGTAGGCGCTGATACGGTCTGTGGAGGGGAGGGGGAAGGCGCTGATACGGTCTGTGGAGGGGAGGGGGAAGGCGCTGATACAGCGTGTGGGGTGGCAGGAGGAGGGGGAGGGTGCTGATACTGTGTGTGGAGGGGGAGGGGGAAGGCGCTGATACATAATGTGGGGCGGGAGGGGGACGTCAATGGTGCTGCTATAGTGTGTGGAGGGGGAGGGCGAAGGCGCAGATACAGAGTGTGGAGGGGAGGGGGAAGGCACTGATATGGTGTGTGGAGGAGGAGAGGGAAGGCGCTGATACAGTCTGTGGGGCGGGAGGGGGAGGGGTTGGCGCTGATACAGTGTGTGGAGGGTGAAAGGGAAGGTGCTGATACAATGTGTGGAGGCGGAGGGGTAAGGCGCTGATACAGTGTGTGGAGGGTGAAAGCGGTGATACAGTGTGTGGAGGGGGAGGGGGTGGGGGAAGTACGGTGATACAGTTTGTGGAGGGGGAGGGGAGTGTGATGGCGCTGATACAGTGTAAGGGGCGGGAGGGGGTGCCAGAAGGTGCTGATACAGTATGTTGGCTGGAGGGGGAGGGGGAAGGCGCTGATGCAGTATGTGGACGGGGAGAGAGAAAGCGCTGATACAGTATGTGGAGCGGGAGGGGGAAGGCGCTGATACTGTGTGTGGGGCGGGAGGGGGAAGGCGCTGATACTGTGTGTGGGGTGGGAGGGGGAGGGGAATGCTGCTGATAGAGTTTGTGGAGGGGGAGGGCGAAGGCGCTGATACAGTGTGTGGAGGGGGAGGGGTGGCCGTAGGTGCTGATACAGTGTGTGGGGCAGGAGGGAGAGGGGTAAGGCGCTGATACATGTCTTGATGGGGAGGGGGAAGGCGCTGATACACTGTGTGGAGGGGAGGGGGAGGGGTAGGCACTGATACAGTGTGTGGAGGGGGAGGGGGAAGGCGCTGATACGGTGTGTGGAGGGGGAGGTGGAAGGCACTGATACCTTGTGTGGAGGGGCTGGGGGAGGGGGATGGCACTGATACAGTGTAAGGGGCGAGAGGGGGAGGAGGAAGGTGCTGTTACAGTATGTTGGCTGGAGGGTGTTGGGGAAGGCGCTGATACAGTATGTGGAGGGGTAGAGGGAAGGCGCTGATACAGTGCTTGCAGGCGGAGGGGGAAGGTGGTGATACAGTGTGTGGAGGGGAGGGGAGGGGGATGGCGTTGATACAGTGTAAGGGGCGGGAGGGGTAGGGGGAGGGGGAAGGTGCTGATACAGTATTTTGGCTGGAGGGTGAGGGGGAAGGCGCTGATACAGTGTGTGGAGGGGGAGGGGGTGAGATAATGCGCTGATACTGTGTGTGAAGGGGGAGGGGTGACGGAAGGCACTGATGCAGCATGTGGGGCGGGAGGGAGAGGGGTAAAGTGCTGATAGTGTCTGGAGGGGGAGTGGGAAGGTGCTGATACATTGTGTGGAGGGGAGTGGGAGGGGTAGGTGCTGATATGGTGTGTGGAGGGGGAGGGAGAAGGCACTGATACAGTGTGTGGGGCGGGAGGGGGAAGGCGCTGATACTGTATGTGGGGCGGGAGGGGGAGGGGGAAGATGCTGATACAGTGTGTGGAGGAGGTGATGGAAGGCGCTGATACAGTGTGTGGGCCAGGAGGTGGAGGGGGAATACACTGATACTGTATGTGAGGTGGGAGGGGGTGGGTGAAGGCGCTGATACAGCATGCGGGGCGGGAGGAGGAGGAGGAAGGCGCTGATACAGTGTGTGGGGCGGGAGCGGGAGGGGGAAGGCGCTGATACAGTGTGTGGAGGGGAGGGAGGGGAGGGGGCGAGGGGAGGCTCTGATACAGTGTGGAGGGGGAGGGGGAAGGTGCTGATACAGTGTGTGGGGCGGGAGCGGGAGGGGGAAGGCGCTGATACAGTGTGTAGAGGGGGAGGGCAAGGCGCTGATACAGTGTGTGGGGCGGGAGGGGGCAGGCGCTAATACAGTGTGTGGAGGGGAGGTGGAAGGCGCTGATAGTGTGTGGAGGGGAGGGAGGGGAGGGGGAGAGGGGAGGCGCTGATACAGTGTGGAGGGGGAGGGGGAAGGTGCTGATACAGTACCTGGGGCAGGAGGGGGAGGGTTGGTCTGATACTGTGTGTGGAGGCGGAGGGGTAAGGCGCTGATACAGTGTGGAGGGTGAAGGCGGTGATACAGTGTGTGTGGAGGGGGAGGGGGTGGGGGAAGTACGGTGATGCAGTGTGTGGAGGGGGAGGGGAGTGTGATGGCGCTGATACAGTTTGTGGAGGGGGAGGGGAGTGTGATGGCGCTGATACAGTGTAAGGGGTGGGAGGGGGTGGCAGAAGGTGCTGATACAGTATGTTGGCTGGAGGGGGAGGGGGAAGGCGCTGATGCAGTATGTGGGGCGGGAGGGGGAAGGCGCTGATACTGTGTGTGGGGCGGGAGGGGGAAGGCGCTGATACTGTGTGTGGGGCGGGAGGGGGAAGGCGCTGATACTGTGTGTGGGGCGGGAAGGGGAAGGCACTGATACTGTGTGTGGGGCGGGAAGGGGAAGGCACTGATACTGTGTGTGGGGCGGGAGGGGGAAGGCACTGATACTGTGTGTGGGGCGGGAGGGGGAGTGCGAAGGCGCTTATAGTGTGTGGGGTGGGAAGGGGAGGGGAATGCCGCCGATAGAGTTTGTGGAGGGGGAGGGCGAAGGTGCTGATACAGTGTGTGGAGGGGGAGTGGTGGCCGTAGGTGCTGATACAGTGTGTGGGGAGGGAGGGAGAGGGGTAAGGCGCTGATACAGTGTCTTGATGGGGAGGGGGAAGGCGCTGATACACTGTGTGGAGGGGAGGGGGAGGTGGATGGCACTGATACAGTGTAAGGGGCGAGAGGGGGAGGAGGAAGGTGCTGTTACAGTATGTTGGCTGGAGGGTGTTGGGGAAGGCGCTGATACAGTATGTGGAGGGGTAGAGGGAAGGCGCTGATACAGTGCTTGCAGGCGGAGGGGGAAGGCGGTGATACAGTGTGTGGAGGGGGAGGGGAGGGGGATGGCGTTGATACAGTGTAAGGGGCGGGAGGGGGAGGGGGAGGGGGAAGGTGCTGATACAGTATGTTGGCTGGCGGGTAAGGGGGAAGGCGCTGATACAGTGTGTGGAGGGGGAGGGGGTGAGATAATGCGCTGATACAGTGTGTGAAGGGGGAGGGGTGATGGAAGGCACTGATGCAGCATGTGGGGCGGGAGGGAGAGGAGTAAGGTGCTGATAGTGTCTGGAGGGGGAGGGGGAAGGTGCTGATACATTGTGTGGAGGGGAGTGGGAGGGGTAGGCGCTGATATGGTGTGTGGAGGGGGAGGGGGAAGGCACTGATACAGTGTGGAGGGGGAGGGGGAAGGTGCTGATACAGTGTGTGGGGCGGGAGGGGGAAGGCGCTGATACAGTGTGTGGGGCGGGAGGGGGAAGGCGCTGATACTGTATGTGGGGCGGGAGGGGGAGGGGGAAGGTGCTGATACAGCCTGTGGGGCAGGAAGCGGAGGGGGAAGGCACTGATACAGGGTGTGGGGTAGGAGGTGGAGGGGGAATGCACTGATACTGTGTGTGAGGTGGGAGGGGGGTGGGTGAAGGCGCTGATCCAGCATGTGGGGCGGGAGGAGGAGGAGGAAGGCACTGATACAGTGTGTGGGGCAGGTGGGGAGGGCGTTGATACAGTGTGTGGAGGGGGAGGGCAAGGCGCTGATACAGTGTGTGGGGCGGGAGGGGGCAGGCGCTAATACAGTGTGTGGAGGGGAGGGGGAGGGGATGGCGCTGATACAGTGTGTAGAGGCAGCGGGGAAGTGGGAAGGCGCTGATACAGTGTGTGGAGGGGTAGAGGGAAGGCGCTGATACAGTGTGTGGGGCGGGAGGGGGAGGGCGAAGGCGCTTATACAGTGTGTGGGGCAGGAGGGGGAAGGCGCTGATACAGTAGGTGGAGCGGGAGGGGGAAGGTGAAGGTGCTGATACAGCATGTGGGGTGGGACGGGGTGGGGGAAGGCACTGATACAGTGTGTGGAGGGGGAGGGGTAAGGTGGAAGGCACTGATGCAGCGTGTGGGATGGGAGGGGGAGAGGGAAGGTGCTGATACATTGTGTGGAGGGGAGTGGGGGAAGGCACTGACACATTATGTGGGGCAGGGGAAGGTGCTGCTACAGTGTGTGGAGGCGAGGGGGAGAGGGGAGGCGCTGATACAGTGTGGAGGGGGAGGGGGAAGGTGCTGATACAGTGTGTGGGCTGGGAGGGGGAAGACGCTGATAGAGTGTGTGGTGGGGGGGAGAGGGGAGGCGCTGATACAGTGTGGAGGGGGAGGGGGAAGGTGCTGATACAGTGTGTGGGCTGGGAGGGGGAAGGCGCTGATAGTGTGTGGAGGGGAGGGAGGGGAGGGGGAGAGGGGAGGCGCTGATACAGTGTGGAGGGGGAGGGGGATGGTGCTGATACAGTGTGTGGGCCGGGAGGGGGAATGCGCTGATACAGTACCTGGGGCGGGAGAGGGAAGGCACTGATACTGTGTGTGGGGTGGGAGGGGCAGGGGGAAGGCGCAGATACAGTGTGTGGGGCAGGAAGCGGAGGGGGTAGGCGCTGATACAGTGTATGGGGCGGGTGGGGGAAGGCGCTGATACAGTGTGTGGGGCGGGAGGTGGAGAGGGAATGATGCTGATACAGTGTGTGGAGCGGGAGGGGGAAAGCGGGGATACAGTGTGTGGAGGGGGAGGGGGAAGGGGTTGATACAGTGTGTGGAGGGGGAGGGGGAAGGTGCTGATACAGTGTGTGGGCCAGGAGGTGCAGGAGGAAGGCGCTGATACAGTGTGTGGGGCCTGAAGCGGAGGGGGAAGGCGCTGATACAGTGTGTGGGGCATGAGGGGGAGGGGGAAGGCGCTGATGCAGTATCTGGGGCAGGAGGGGGAAGGTGCTGATACAGTGTGTGGGGCGGGAAGCGGAGGGGGAAGGCGCTGATACAGTGTGTGGAGGGGGAGGGATAGGCACTGATACAGTGTGTGGAGGGGGAGATGGAAGGCGCTGATATAGTGTGTGGAGCGGGAGGGGGAAGGCGCGGATACAGTGTGTGGAGGGGGAGATGGAAGGCGCTGATCCAGTGTGTGGAGGAGTAGAGGGAAGGTGCTGATACAGTATGTGAGGCGGGAGGGGGAGGGGGATGATGCTGATACAGTGTGTGGAGCGGGAGGGAAAAGGCACGGATACAGTGTGTGGAGGGGGAGGGGGAAGGTGCTGATACAGTGTGTGGGCCAGGAGGTGGAGGGGGAAGGCGCTGATACAGTATGTGGGGCGGGAGGGGGAGGGGGAAGGGGCTGATACAGTGTGTGGAGGGGGAGGGGGAAGGCGCTGATACAGTGTGTGGGCCAGGAGGTAGAGGGTGAAAGCACTGATTCAGTGTGTGGAGCAGGAGGTGGAGAGGGAAGGCACTGATACTGTGTGTGAGGTGGGAGCGGGAGTGGGAAGGTGCTGATACAGTGTGTGGAGCGGGAGGGGGAAGGCGCTGATACAGTGTGTGGGGCAGGTGGAGGAAGGCGCTGATACAGTGTGTGGAGGAGGGGAGGGAAGATGCTGATACAGTGTGTGGAGCGGGAGGGGGAAGGCGCTGATACAGTGTGTGGGGCAGGTGGGGGAAGGCGCTGATACAGTGTGTGGAGGAGGGGAGGGAAGATGCTGATACAGTGTGTGGAGCGGGAGGGGGAAGGCGCGGATACAGTGTGTGGAGGGGGAAGGGGAAGGCGCTGATACAGTGTGTGGAGGAGGGGAGGGAAGATGCTGATACAGTGTGTGGAGCGGGAGGGGGAAGGCGCGGATACAGTGTGTGGAGGGGGAAGGGGAAGGCGCTGATACAGTGTGTGGAGGGGGAAGGGGAAGGCGCTGATACAGTGTGTGGAGCGGGAGGAGGAAGGCGCGGATACAGTGTGTGGAGGGGGAAGGGGAAGGCGCTGATACAGTGTGTGGGGCGGGAGGGGGAGGGCAAGGTGTTGATACAGTGTGTGGAGGGGAGGGGATAGGCGCTAATACAGTGTGTGGAGGGGAGGGGGAGGGGTAAGGCAGTGATACAGTGTGTGGAGGGGAGGGGGAAGGCGGTGATACAGTGTGTGGCGGGGGAGGGGGAGGGGGAGTGGGAAGGCGCTGATACAGCATGTCGTTTGGGAGGAGGAGGTGGAAGGCACTGATACAATATGTGGAGAGGGAAGGAAGGCACTGATACAATGTGTGGAGGGGGGGAAGGCACTGATACAGTGTGTGGGGCAGGAGGGGGAGGGGGAAGGCACTGATACTGTGTGTGGGCGGAAGGGGAAGGCGGTGATACAGTGTGTGGGGCAGGAGGTGGAGGCGGAATGCACTGATACTGTGTGTGAGGTGGGAGGGGGTGGGTGAAGGCGTTGATACAGCATGTGGAGTGGGAGGAGGAGGAGGAAGGCACTGATACAGTGTGTGGAGGGGGAGAGGGAAGGTGCTGATACAATATGTGGGGCGGGAGGGGGAGGGGGATGATGCTGATACAGTGTGTGGAGGGGAGGGGGAGGGGTAAGGCACTGATACAGTGTGTGGAGCGGGAGGGGGATGGCGCGGATACAGTGTGTGGAGGGGGAGAGGGAAGTTGCTGATACAGTGTGTGAGCCAGGAGGTGGAGGGGGAAGGCACTGATACAGCATGTGGGGCGGGAGGAGGAGGAGGAAGGCGCTGATACAGTGTGTGGAGGGCGAGGGCAAGGCGCTGATACAGTGTGTGGGGTGGGAGGGGGAGGACAAGGCACTGATACATTGTGTGGAGGGGAAGGGGAAGGGCAGGGCGAATGCGCTGATACAGTGTGTGGAGAGGGAGGGGGAAGGAAGTGATACAGTGCGTGGGGCAGGAGTTGGAGGGGGAAGGCGCTGATACAGAATGTAGGGCGGGAGGGAGAGGGGGAAGGCGCTGATACTGTTTGTGGTGCAGGAGGGGGATGGGGAAGGCTCTGATACAGTGTGTGGATGGGGAGGGGAAGGCGCTGATACAGTATGTGGGGCGGGAGGGAGAGGGCAAGGCACTGATACAGTGTGTGGAGGGGGAGGGGGAAAGCGCTGATACCGTATGACGGGCGGGAGGGTTAGGGGGATGGTGCTGATACAGTGTGTGGAGGGGAGGGGGAAGGCGTGGATACAGTGTGTGGAGGGGAGGGGGAAGGCGCAGATACAGTGTGTGGGGCAGGAGGGGGAGAGGGAAGGCACTGATACAGTGTGTGGAGGGGGAGGGGACAGCACTGATACAGTATGTGGAGGGGGAGGGCAAGGCACTGATACAGTATGTGGAGGGGGAGGGCAAGGCGCTAATGCAGTGTGTGGGGCGGGTGGGGGAAGTAGCTAATAGTGTGTGGGGTGGGTGGGGGAGGGCAAGGCGCTGATAAATGTGTGGAGCGGAAGGGGAAGGCGGTGATACAGTGGAGGGGTGGGGGATCGCGCTGATACCGTGTGTGGGGCGGGACAGGCAGGGGGAACGCACCGATATCGTGTGTGGGGCAGGAGGTGGAGAGGGAAGGCACTGATGCAGTGTGTGCAGGGGAAGGGGGAGAGTGAAGGTGCTGATACAGCAGGTGGGGCGGGAAGAGGAGAGGGAAGGCGCTGATATCATGTGTGAAGGGGGAGGGGGAAGGTGCTGATACAGTGTGTAGGGCAGGAGGAGGAGGGGGAAGTCGCTGATACAGTGTGTGGGGCTGGAGGGGGAAGGCGCTGATACAGTGGGTGGGGCGGGAGGAAGAGGGAGAATGCGCTGATACAGTATCTATGGCAGGAGAGGGAAGGCACAGAAACAGTGTGTGGAGGAGGAGGTGTAGGCGCTGATACAGTGTGTGGAGGAGGAGGGGGAAGGCGCTGATAGAGTGTGTGGGGTAGGAGGAGGAGTGGGAATGCTCTGATACAGTATCTGGAGCAGGAAGGGGAAGGCGCTGATACTGTGTGGGGGGCGTGAAGGGGAGGGCAATGCCGCTGATAGGGTGTGTGGAGGGGGTGGGGAAAGGCGCTGATACAGTGTGTGGGGCGGAAGGAGGATGGGGAAGGCACTGATACAATGTCTGGAGGGGAGGGGGAGGGGTAGGCGCTGATACATTATTTGGGGTGGGAGGGGGAGGGGATGGTGCTGCTACAATGTGTGGAGGGGAGGGTGAGGGGGAAGGTGCTGATACAGTGTGTGGAGGTGGAGGGGGAAGGCGCTGATACAGTGTGTGGAGGGGGAGGGGAAGGCACTGATACAGTGTGTGGATGGGAGGGGGAAAGCGCTGATACAGTGTGTGGAGGGTTAGGGGGAAGGTGCTGATACAGTGTGTGGAGGTGGGAGGGGGAGGGGACGGCGCTGATACAGTGTGTGGATGAGAGGGGGAATGCGCTGATACAGTGTGTGGATGGGAGGGGGAAGGTGCTGATACAGTGTGTGGAGGCGGAGGGGGAAGGTACTGATACAGTGTGTGGGCCAGGAGTTGGAGGGGGAATGAGCTGATACTGGATGTGGAGGGGGAGGAGGAAGGCGCTGATACAGTGTGTGGAGTGGTTGGGGGAAGGCGCTGATACTGTGTGTGGAGTGGTTGGGGGAAGGCGCTGATACTGTGTGTGGGGTGGGAGGGGAAGGGGTAGGCGCTGATATAGTGTGTGGAGTGGTTGGGGGGGAAGGCGTTGATACTGTGTGTGGGGTGGGAGGGGAAGGGGTAGGCGCTGATACAGTGTGTAGAGGGGGAGGGGAAGGCGCTGATACAGTATGTGGAGAGGGAGAGGGAAGGCGCTAATACATTTTGTCGAGGGCTATGGGGAGGGGGAAGGTGTTGATACAGTGTAAGGGGCAGGAGGGGGAGGGAGAGGGGGAATTTGTTGATACAGTGTGTGGAAAGGGAGGGGGAAGGTGCTGATACATTGTGTCAAGGGCTATGGGGAGGGGGAAGGTGCTGATACACTATGTTGGCTGGAGGGCGTTGGGGAAGGCGCTGCAACAGTATGTGAAGGGGGAAGAGGGAAGGTACTGATACAGTATGTGGGGCGGGAGGGAGAGGGCTTGGCGCTGATACAGTATGTGGAGGGGGAGAGGGAAGGTATTGATACAGTGTGTGGAGGTGGGGAGGCAAGGCGCTGATACAGTGTGTGGAGGGGAGTGGGAAGAGGAGGGTGAAGGCGCTGATACAGTGTGTGGAGGGGGAAGGGGAAGACGCAGATACGATGTGTGGAGGAGGAGGGAGAAGGTGCTGATACAGTGCATGACGCAGGAGTTGGAGGGGGAAGGCGCTGATACTGTGTGTGAGGCGGGAGGGGGTGGGTGAAGGCGCTGATACAGCATGTGGGGCGGGAGAAGAGGGAAAAGGTGCTGATACAATGTGTGGGGCATGACGGGGAGGGGGAAGGCGCTGATACAGTGTGTAGAGGGGGAGGGGAAGGCGCTGATACAGTATGTGGGGCGGGAGGGGGAGGGGGAATGCGCTGATACAGTGTGTTGAAGGGGAGGGGAAGGCACTGATACAGTGTATGGGGTGGGAGGCGGAGGGGGAAGGCGCTGATACAGTGTGTGGAGGGTTAGTGGGAAGGCGCTGATACAGTGTGTGGAATTGGAGGGGGAAGGCACTGATACAGTGTGTACAGGGGGAGGGGGAAAGGCACTGATACAGTGTGTGGAGGGGGAGTTGGCAGGGGAAGGTGCTGATACAGTGTGTGGAGGGGGAGGGGCAAGTGTAGGCACTGATACAGCGTGTGCAGGGGAGGGGGATGGGGAAGGAGCTGATACAGTGTGTGGGGGCGAGGGGGAAGGCACTGATACAGCATATGGAGGGGAGGGTGAGGGGGAAGGCGCTGATACAGTGTGTGGAGGGGGAGGGGGAAGGCGTTGATACAGTGTGTGGAGGGTGAAGGCGGTGATACAGTGTGTGGAGGGGGAGGGGGAAGGCACTGATACAGCGTGTGGAGGGGGAGGGTTGGGGGAAGGTGCTGATACAGCGTGTGGAGGGGGAGGGTTGGGGGAAGGCGATGATAAAGTGTGTGGCAGGGCGTGGGTGGGGGAAAGCGCTGATACAGTGTAAGGGGCGGGAGGGGGAGGGGGAAGGTGCTGATTCAGTGTGTGGAGGGGAGTGGGAAGAGGAGGGTGAAGGCGCTGATACAGTGTGTGGTGGGGGAGGGGGAAGACGCAGATACGATGTGTGGAGGAGGAGGGGGAAGGCGCTGATACAGTGCATGGCGCAGGAGTTGGAGGGGGAAGGCGCTGATACTGTGTGTGAGGCGGGAGGGGGTGGGTGAAGGCGCTGATACAGCATGTGGGGCGGGAGAAGAGGGGGAAGGTGCTGATAGTGTGTGGGGCGTGAGGGGGAAGGGGAAGGCGCTGATACAGTGTGTTGAGGGGGAGGGGAAGGCGCTGATACAGTGTATGGGGTGGGAGGCAGAGGGGGAAGGCGCTGATACAGTGTGTGGAGGGGCATGGGGAATTGTGCTGATACAGTGTGTGGGGCGTGAGGGGGAAGGGGAGGGGGAAGGCGCTGATACAGTGTGTGGAGGGGGAGGGGAAGGCGTTGATACAGTGTGTAGGTCGGGAGGGAGAGGGGGAAGGCGCTGATACAGTGGGTGGAGGGGGTGGGGAA
This sequence comes from Carcharodon carcharias, assembly GCF_017639515.1. Classification (NCBI taxonomy): domain Eukaryota; kingdom Metazoa; phylum Chordata; class Chondrichthyes; order Lamniformes; family Lamnidae; genus Carcharodon; species Carcharodon carcharias. The sequence goes on from NC_054490.1 coordinate 16,862,469, forward strand.
GGGGGGTGGCGCTGATACACTGTGTGGAGGGGGAGAGGGAAGGCGCTGATACAGTGTATGGAGGGGGAGGGGGAAGGCACTAATACAGTGTGTGGAGGGGGAGGGGCCGGTGTAGGTGCTGATACAGCGTGTGCATGGGAGGGGGATGGGGAAGGAGCTGATACAGTGTGTGGAGGGGGAGGGGGAAGGCGCTGATACAGCATGTGGAGGGGAGGGGGAGGGGGAAGACGCTGATACAGTGTGTGGAAGGTGAGGGTGCAGGTGCTGATACAGTGTGTGGAGGGTTAGAGAGAAGGCACTGATACAGTGTGTAGAGGGGGAGGGGGAGGGGGAAGGCGCTGATACAGTGTGTGGAGGGGGAGTTGGCAGGGGAAGGTGCTGATACAGTGTGTGGAGGGGGAGGGGCAGGTGTAGGCGCTGATACAGCGTGTGCAGGGGAGGGGGATGGGGAAGGAGCTGATACAGTGTGTGGAGGGGGAGGGGGAAGGCGCTGATACAGCATATGGAGGGGAGGGTGAGGGGGAAGGCGCTGATACAGTATGTGGAGGGGGAGGGGTAAGGCGCTGATACAGTGTGTGGAGGGTGAAGGCAGTGGTACAGTGTGTGGAGGGGGAGGGGGAAGGCGCTGATACAGCGTGTGGAGGGGGAGGGTTGGGGGAAGGCGATGATATAGTGTGTGGCGGGGCGTGGGTGGGGGAATGCACTGATACAGTGTAAGGGGCGGGAGGGGGAGGGGGAAGGTGCTGATACAGTACGTGGAATGGGAGAGAGAATGCGCTGATACAGTATGTGGGGCGGGAGGGGAAGGGCGATGGTGCTGATATAGTGTGTGGAGGGGGAGGGGGAAGGCACTGATACAGTATGTAGAAGGGGAGGGGGAGGGGTAGGCGCTGACACAGTGTGTGGAGGGGAAGGGTTGGGGGAAGGCGGTGATACAGTGTGTGGAGTGGGGTGGATGGGCATGGCGCTGATACTGTGTAAGGGGCGGAGGGGGAGGGGGAAGGTGCTGATACAGTATGTTGGCTGGAGGGGGAGAGGGAAGGCGCTGTTTTTCTGTGTGAAGGGGGAGAGGGAAGCTGCTGATACAGTGTGTGGAGGGGGAAGGGGAGGGGGAAGGCGCTGATACAGTGTATGGAGGGGGAGGTGGCAGGGGAAGGGGCTGATACAGTGTGTGGAGGCAGAGGGTTAAGACGCTGATATAATGTATGGAGGTGGAGGGGGAAAGCGCTGATACAGTGTGTGGACGGGGAGGGGGAGTTGTAGGCGCTGTTACAGCATGTGCAGGGGAGGGGCAGTGGGAAGGCGCTAATACAGTGTCTGGAGGGGATGGGGGAAGTGCTGTTGCAGTGTGTGGGTCGGGAGGGGGAAGGTGCTGATACAGTGTGTGGAGGAGGAGGGGGAGAGTGAAGGCGCTGATACAGGGTGTGGAGGGGCAGGGGGAATGCGCTGATACAGTGTGTGGAGGGGGAGGGGGAGGGTGAAGGCCCTGATACAGAGAGGGAGGGGGGAGGGGGAAGTCGCTGATACAGCATGTGGAGGGGGAGGGTGAAGGCGCTGATACAGATGAGGCGTGGGAGGGAGTGGGGGAAGGTGCTGATGCAGAGGGGGAGGGGGAGGGGGACGGCGCTGATACAGCGTGTGGAGGGGGAGGGTGAAGGCGCTGATACAGATGAGGCATGGCAGGGAGTGGGGGAAGGTGCTGATACAGAGGGGGAGGGGGAGGGGGAAGGCGCTGATACAGAGGGGGAGGGGGAAGGCGCTGATACAGTGTGTGGAGGGAGAGGGGAAAGGCGCTGATACAGATGGGGATAGGAGGGGGAGGGGGAAGGTGCTGATACAGAGGGAGAGGGGGAAGGCGCTGATACAGATGGGGAGTGGGAGGGGGAGGGGGAGGGGGAAGGTGCTGATACAGAGGGGGAGGGGGTAGACGCTGATACAGAGGGGGAGGGGGAGGGGGAAGGCGCTGATACAGAGGGGGTGGGTGAGCGGGAAGGCGCTGATACAGAGGGGGAGGGGGAGGGGGATGGGGAATTTGCAGATACAGAGGGGGAGGGGGATGGTTCACTGAGGTGCGACGTTTGGCGTGACATTGAAATATATTCCGTTCCTCCAAACCGGTTTCCTTTTCTTCCCATAATTGCACATTGGCCCCCCTCACTGAGAAAAGATTTGAAATGTGCCCCCCCACTCCCACCGTAACTAACACCCCCCCCTCCTAACTCCCCACCAAAGTGATAAAGTAGTGAAAACATTGCACAAGAGTGCGCCTGGGGCTCTTTTTATTTGAAAACTCTCCTCGATTGGAACTCGAGTGTTGCCCGGCTGACAGGCTTTCTTCCCGTTAAGTTCGTTTCTTCCTGAAACCAGACCTGATTATTTATTAAATTTCGCACTGAGCGACCACACCAACCTTTTCTCCCACTGTCGTCTTTGTTTGAAAATTAGGATTCGTTTGGCAGCCCCCCCCACCTCCCACCTCCGACATTCCTCTTTGAACGCCCGGCGTTATCGACTCGCCTGTGGTTCTTTGTCAATTCCGGTTTCAGGAACGGGTTTGGGGGGTTTTCGATGGCGGTTTTTGCAAAAGCGACAGAAGCATTCGCAACTCTGGATTTCCGCCTCTCCCGCACTTTGGCCGGAATTTTCCGACCACGTTGGAGTCGGACATCGGGGGGGGCTGGGGTGCAGGCGGGTGGGCGGGCAGGGGACAATATGGCAAGACGGCCAAAGAAATCAGCCTCACGCTATCGTGAAACCAGTTTGACAGCCACCGGCTCTGGCAGCCAGTGGCAGGGCTGCGTTTCCCACCTCCACACATCAGGAACCTAATTTCTATCCGTCAGCATCTCAGTATAAGCCCAGCTCACCAGAACTGCACCCCCCCCCCCCCCACCAAACCCCCCGATGCTGGACAAGCCGGGCACTTGGGCGTGATTTCACCTGGCGAGCTGCCCTTCGCTAGGGTCTCCGAGGTCTGTTTGCCTACCTGACTTCAGGCAGCCCTCGTGGGCATCAGCGCCAGGATTCCCAGGCAGCGCCACATCACTTTCAGGGGGGGGTTGCCTCACGGGCAGGTCTCTACCTACCAGACCAGCCATAACCAACAGCAGCAGGGCTTGGGGAAGGGGGGGAGAAGTGGCCCTCAGGCCGGGGAAGAGGCTGCAGGGCGAGGGCTGTACCGGGGAAGGGCGGGGTATCCCAGGGCTTGTGTGTGGGGGGGCACATGTTGAACTGTGCAAGTGCCCTGAAGGTGGTGAGGGCTGAGGAGGCAGTCTCCAGAGGAGATGGGGCCAGATGGAGATGTGAGGGGGCATGTGTGTGTGTGAGAGAGAGTGAGCGGTGATGCCCCTTGAGCTGGCAGAGACTGAGATGCCAGTGAGTGTGTGTGATGGGCTGGTGAGTGTGTGAGTTTAGAGTGATGAGATGGTTGCCTTACCCTGGCGGCACTGGATGAGATCACTCATCCTCTATCTGCACTGGATGGCCAACCTCTTCAGTGCAGCCTTGGCACTGACCCCCCCCCCCCACCCCCCCCCCACTGCCATCTCAACCAGGCCAGAGCGGTGAGATTGACGGGCCCCCTGAGTCCAGAGCAGGGGTAGAGGACACCGAGGTGGGCCTCTGCAGTGTCCAGAAGGTGCCCCAGGGATGCAACACTGAATCGGAGGAGGTGGGAAGGGGCTGCTCCCTTCTTGGCTACTGGGGCCATGTCTTCACCGGTGCCCTCCTGGGGCACTGAGAAGCCTGCCCGCGGCTGCAGGATAAATATGGCGCCCGGCGTGTGGAAACGGCCTGATTAGCGAGGCGGGAATGGGACGATAGGGGCGGTCAGCGGGTGAAGCAACCCTTCACCCCCCCACTCACGCCACCTCACCTGCCGAATAAACCTGGGACCATTCCGCCCTTTGTCTCGAATGACAACAAATACTAACAAACAGCCTGAACGGCCAAGGCCGAGTCACCAGGGCAGCCCTTCACCCGCAGCTGGGAACCCAATAAATACCAACGACCCCACGGGTTAATATGGCCGATCAGACCTGTAAATTTGCAAACTCCAACTCTAACATTGCCCAATGTATATTTAGTAAGCTGAAGGCTGTGGATGAATGAAGAAGGAAACAGCGGTCAGCAGAAAGGGTTAACTCTGCCTCCTGTTGAGGGGTGGGTGGAGAAGTCCAAGTCCACTGACATTAATGCGCTCGGATTTTTGGTGGGGGGCCTGTTTGACCTCACGAGTGCCCCGGCCTAATTCTCCTCTAATTCCAGGGAGCGTGCGGGGGCGAGGAGAACCTTTCTGAAAGTCGTTGCTCCCTCGCTGGGCCTGAGGGGCTTAAAGCTCTTCCTCGCTGCTTCTCCCTGGGCTTTGGAACCTCCCTGGCCCCTGTTTAGCTGGGAAAAGAATTATCCACCAGGGGGCAGGATTTGCGGGTCGTCGGCTGGGAAACAGCCCACCGCCCACCATCGCCCCCACCCCCCCCACCCCCCCACCCCTCCAACGACCCGCGATTTCACGCTGGCCGGCCAACTAGTGGGCCAGCCCGCCAACGTGAGAGGCGCGTGGAAAGGCTCAGCCCAGCCAGGGCAGGGGGCGGAAGGAGAGGGAGCGCTGAACTCAGCAGGGGGCACGCGCACCAAGAGCTTCCCGAAGGCAGAGGGGGAGCTGAACAATTTTAAAAGCAAGAATAGAGAGTTGGAAATTCTGAAAGAAAGATGTCTCCATGTACGACTCTCTCTCTCTCTCTCCCTCTCTCACGTGAGCACGTCCACAATAAAATTTATGTCGGAACATTTTTTTCTTAAATTCATGTTGGAAACCCCACCCCGCCCGCGGATGAGGCTTCCACAAAAGTGCAAAGGCCGCCTTGGCCGATTCGTAAGGTTGGGCGGACAGAGAAAAATCTCTTTCAATTGACACTTTAACGGCCTTACCAGGCCTCAGTCGTCAGCGGGCGCGCTCTGCCAACGCCGGCCAGCCAAAATATCGCACAAAAACCTTGGGACCCTCCCCCAACCTCACCGCGCGCTGTTTCCCACCCAATCGGGTGGACGTCAAGTCCTGCCCCGTCTCCTCCAGAGCCACTTCCACCCTCATGAGCTCCGGTGTTTAGCCCTAATATTTCACCTTGTGTGACAGTCTCTTGTCACGTGTCCCCCTGCCCCTGGCAGAACTGATCGAACAGGCCAACCTCTTTTCCAACTTATTGATCTGTTACCTTGGCTCCCTGCACTTCTTATCCAGCTTTAAGGCAGCCACAAGTGCATCGTAGACCAATTTATTCTGAACTTTATCCAACTTAGCCTTTCCCTTCTGAATGCTTTTAGAAGGTAGTGGACGAGTCATTCAGAGACCCAGGGTAATGCCCTGGGCACATGGGTTCGAATCCCACCCTGGCAAGTGGTGAAATTTGAATCCAATGGAAACCTGGAATTAGAAGTCTGACAATGACTGCGAAACCATTGCCGAGTGTCGTAAAAACCCATCTGGTTCACTGAGGCCCTTTAGAGAAGGAAACCTGCCACCCTTAACTCCAGACCCACAGCACTGTGGTTAAACCTTGTTTAAGAACACGGGTATGGGCAACAGATACTGGCCTAGCCAGCGATACCTATGAGCGAATGAAAAGAAATCTCATCAAATCCCAAACCCCCCCTCCCTCCAGGCTTGCTTGCTTTCTCAGTCAAACCCTACCCATCGTTCCCTGGCATATGCCACTGTGACCCCCCCACACAACTTCACTTAATAACTACACCACATGTTTGCGCACAACCTAAGACTGTTACTTTTCAAATCCCAAGCTAATTTTATCTCGACCACTATGAATCTCACTTCTGACGCCAATTGGTGAGATCCTGGGATTTGGGAGCCACTGACACCTTAACAGGCAGTCGACTAATCATAAGTAATTTTAAGGTAGCTTATCAAGAAGCAATGGTAAAGCTACGATGCATCAATGAATTAGGCAGGAAAAAGTACACGACCTGTGGCATTCGAGGGTGGTTGACAGATCCTAGACAGCGGAAAATTGGCCGGCACAGTGTGTTTTGATCTCAACTTCCTCCTCCTCCTCGTCCATTCCGAGGAAGGCAGCCACCAATGGGGACTGCAACCTCTACCAGGGCAGCTCACTGTAACACCTCAGCAGAACCCCACCAGGACCCAGCCCCTCTGACTGAGCACTTGTTAATGTACCCTCTTTCTGCAGGCTGGTAGCTTACCCAGTGTCAGTCACCTATCCAAACTGTACTGACCAATGGGCTACAGATCATGTACCCAAACTGTAGGTTGATTACCAGCCCCACACTTTAGGAATGTCAACATGGCAGCCTGAACTAAGGCTATTTATCTGTCAGAGTGTTTAGAAATCCTCTTTTCAGAGAGAGAGCCAATGCTATTTAGCTAATCCCACAAAATGCCGAGAATAGTCAAACTCTGTTTCATATTCACGGTGAGCATGTTAACAGAGTCAAACTCTGTTTAATGTTCACGGTGAGTGTGCTAATGGAGTCAAAACCTGTTCAATGTTCAAAATGAGTGAGTTAATGGAGTCAAATTCTGTTTAATATTCACAGTGAGCATGTAAACGGAGTCAAACTCTGTTAATATTCACGGTGAGCGTGTTAATATCGTCAAACTGTTTAACATTCACAATAAGTGTGTTAATGGAGCCAAACTCTGTTTCATATTCACGGTGAGCATGTTAATGGAGTTAAACTCTGTTTAATATTCATAGTGAGTGTATTAATATTATCAAACTCTGTTTTATATTCATGGTGAGTGTGTTAATGGAGTCAAACACTGTTTAATATTCACGATGAGTGTGTTAATGTAGTCAAACCTTGTTCAATGTTCAAAATGAGTGAGTTAATGGAGTCAAATTCTGTTTAGTATTCACGGTGAGTGTGTTAATGGAGTCAAACTGTTTAATTTTCACAGTGAGCATGTTAATGGAGTCAAACTCTGTTTAATATTCACAATGAGCCTTTTAATGGAGTGAAGTTCTATTTATTATTCACTTTGAGCACGTTAACCAAGTCAAACTCTGTTTAACATTTACAGTGAGGATTTTAATGGAGTCAAACTGGTTTAATGTTCAAGGTGAACGTGTTAAGCGAATCAGCTCTGTTTAATATTCATAGTGAGCATATTAATGGAGTGAAACTCTGTTTAATATTCATGGTGAGTGTGTTCATCATGTAAAACTCTGTTTACTATTCATGGTGTGCCTGTTAATGTAGTCAAACTCTGTTTAATATTCACAATGAATGTGTTAATAGAGCCAATCTCTGTTTAATATTCATGGTGAGCATGCTAATGGAATGAAACTAAGTTTAATATTCACGGTGAGTGTGCTAATGGAGTCAATCTCTGTTTAATATTCACGTTGAATGTGTTAATATTGTCAAACTCTGTTTCATGTTCACTGTGAGCACGTTAACAATGTCAAACTCTGTTTAATGTTCATGGTAAGTGTGTTAATATAGTCAAACTCTGTTTCATGTTCACGGTGAATGTGTTAATATAGTCAAACTCTGTTTTATATTCACGGTGAGCATGTTAACGGAATCAAACTCTGTTTAATGTTCACGGTGAGTATGTTCACAGAGTCAGCCCTGTTTAATATTCACGGTGAGTGTGTTGATATTGTAAAACTCTGTTTCATATTCACAGTGAGCGTGTTAACAGAGTCAAACTCTCTTTAATATTCACGGTGAGTGTGTTAACAGAGTCAAACTCTCTTTAATATTCACAGTGAGTGTGTTAACAGAGTCAGCTCTGTTTCATATTCACGCTGAGTGTGTTAACAGAGTCAAACTCTGTTTAGTGTTCACGGTGAGCGTGTTAACAGAGTCAACTCTGTTTCATATTCACGGTGAGCGTGTTACTGGAGAGGAACTCTGTTTAATATTCACGGTGTGTGTGTTAGTATAGTCAACTCTGTTTTATATTCACAGTGAGCGTGTTAACAGAGTCAGACTCTTTAACGTTCACGGTGAGTGTGTTAATATCGTCAAACTCTGTTTACTATTCACAGTGAGCATGTTAACGGAGTCAAACTCCTTTTAATGTTCACGGTGAATGTGTTAATGGAGTCCATCTCTGTTTAATATTCACGGTGAGTGTGTTCAGAGAGTCAGTTCTGTTTAATGTTCACAGTGAGCGTGTAAATGGAGTCAAACTCTATGTAATGTTCACAGTGAGTGTGTTAATATAGTCAAACTCTGTTTTATGTTCACAATGTGTGTGTTGATAAAGTCAATCTCTGTTTAATGTTCACGGTGATTGTGTTAACAGAGTCAATCTCTGTTTAATATTCACAGAGAGCGTGTTAACAGAATCAGCACTGTTTAATATTCACGGTGAGCATGCTAATGGAGTGAAACTGTTTAATATTCACAGTGAGTGTGTTAATATTGTCAAACTCTGTTTAATGTTCACGGTGAGTGTGTTAACAGAGCCAATCTCTGTTTCATGTTCACTGTGAGCGTGTTAATGGAGTGAAACTCTGTTTAATATTCATGGTGAGTGTGTTCATCTTGTAAAACTCTGTTTACTATTCACGGTGTGCCTGTTAATGTAGTCAAACTCTGTTTAATGTTCACAATGAATATGTTAATAGAGTCAATCTCTGTTTAATATTCACAAGGAGTGTGTTAATATAGTCAAACTCTGTTTTATATTCATGGTGAGCACAATAACAGAGCCAAACTCTATTTAATGTTCACGGTCAGTGTGTTAAAACAGGCAAACTCTGTTTAATGTCCACGGTGAGTGTGTTAATATCGTCAAACCCTGTATAATATTCACTTTGAGTGTGTTAACGGGATCAAACACTGTTTAATATTCTCGGTGTGTGTTAATGGAGTCAAACTCTGTTTAATATTCTCGGTGTGTGTTAATGGAGTCAAACTCTGTTTGATATGCTCGGTGTGTGTTATTGGAGTCAAACTCTGTATAATATTCACTTTGAGTGTGTTAACGGAGTCAAACTCTGTTTAATATTCACGGTGAATGTGTTAATGGAGCTAAACTCTTTAATATTCACCTTGAGCATGTTAACAGAGTCAGCTCTGTTTCATATTCACAATGAGCGCGTTAATGGAGTGAAACTCTGTTTAATATTCATCGTGAGTCTGTTAATGGAGTCAAACTCTGTTTACTGTTCACAATGAGTGTGTTAATAGAGTCCAATTCTGTTTAATATTCACGGTGAGTGTGTTAATATTGACGAACTCTATTTCATGTTCACTGTGAGTGTGTTAATGAAGTCAAATTCTGTTTAATGTTCATGGTGAGTGTATTAATGGAGTCAATCCCTATTTAATGTTCACAATGTGTGTGTTAATAGAGTCAAATTCTGTTTAACGATCACTGTGAGCAAGTTAATATTGTCAAACTCTGTTAATATTCACGGTGAGCATGTTAACAGAGCCAAACTCTGTTTAATGTTCACGGTGAGTGTTTTAATATCATCACACTTTGTTTAATTTTCACGGTGAATGTGTTAATGGAGTCAAACTCTTTAATATTCCCCTTGAGCACGTTAACAGAGTCAGCTCTGTTTCATATTCACAGTGAGCGCGTTAATGGAGTGAAACTCTATTTAATGTTCACGGTGAGTGTGTTCATCTTGTCAAACTCTGTTTTATATTCATGGTGAGCCTGTTAATGGAGTCAAACTCCATTTACTGTTCACAATGAGTGTGTTACTAGAGTCAAATTCTGTTTAATATTCACGGTGAGTCTGTTAATATTGATGAACTCTGTTTCATGTTCACTGTGAGTGTGTTAACAGAGTCAAACTCTGTTTAATATTCACGGTGAGCATGTTAACAGAGTTAAACTCTGTTTAACATTCACGGTGAGTGTGTTAACAGAGTCAGCTCTGTTTCATATTCACAGTGAGCGTGTTAATGGAGTGAAACTCTGTTTAATATTGACGGTGAGTGTGTTCATCTTGTCAGACTGTTTACTATTCACAGTGAGCCTGTTAATGGAGTCAAACTCCGCTTAATGTTCACAAGGAGTGTGTTAATAGAGTCAATCTCTGTTTAATATTCAGAGTGAGCGTGTTAACAGAATCAGCACTGTTTAATACTCACGGTGAGCATGCTAATGGAGTGATATTCTGTTTAATATTCACGGTGAGTGTGGTAATATTGTCAAACTCTGTTTCATGTTCACGGTGAACATGCTAACTAAGTCAAACTCCGTTTAATGTTCACGATGAGTGTGTTAATGGAGTGAATCCGTGTTTAATGTTCACAATATGCGTGTTAATAGAGTCAAATTCTGTTTAATCTTTATTGTGAGTGTGTTATTGGAGCCAAACTCTGTTTAATATTCACAATGAGCATGTTAATACAGTCAAACTCTGTTTTATATTCACGGTGAGCGCAATAACAGAGCCAAACTTTATTTAATGTTCTCGGTCAGTGTGTTAATACAGGCAAACTCTGTTTACTGTTCATGGTGAATGTGTTAATATCATCAAACTCTGTATAATAATCACTTTGAGTGTGTTAACAGAGTCAAACTCTGTTTAATATTCACGGTGTGTGTGTTAATGGAGTCAAACTCTCTAATATTCACCTTGAGCATGTTAACGGAGTCCAACTCTGTTTAACATTCATGGTGAGCATGTTAACAGAGTCAGCTCTGTTTCATATTCACAGTAAGTGTGTTAATGGAGTGAAACTCTGTTTACTATTCACAGTGAGTGTGTTAATGGAGTGAAACTCTGTTTAATATTCACAGTGAGTATGTTCATCTTGTCAAACTCTGTTTCATATTCATGGTGAGCCTGTTAATGGAGTCAAACTCTAATGTTCACAATGAGTGTGTTAATAGAGTCAATCTTTGTTTAATATTCACAGTGAGCGTGCTAATGGAGTGAAACTCTGTTTTATATTCATGGTGAGAGTGTTAATATTGTCAAACTCTGTTTAATGTTCACAGACTGTGTTAACGAAGTCAAACTCTGTTTAATGTTCATGGTGAGTGTGTTAATGGAGTCAATCTGTGTTTTATGTTCACAATGTGTGTGTTAATAGAGTCAAATTCTGTTTAATCTTTACGGTGAGTGTGTTAATGTAGCCAAACTCTGTTTAATATTCACAATGAGCATGTTAATATAGTCAAACTCTGTTTTATATTCACGGTGAGCGCAATAACAGATCCAAACTCTGTTTAATGTTCACGGTCAGTGTTTTAACAGTCAAACTCTGTTTAATGTTCAACGTGAGAGTGTTAATATAGTGAAAGCCTGTTTGATATTCACGGTGAGTGTGTTAATGGAGTCAAACTCTGTTTAATATTCACGGTGAACATGTTCACAGTCAAATAAAAGCAAAAAACTGCGGATGCTGGAAATCCAGAACAAATACAAAAATACCTGGAAAAACTCAGCAGGTCTGACAGCATTTGCGGAGAAGAGCACAGTTAACGTTTCGAGTCCGAATGACCCTTCAACAGGACGAAGTAAAAATAGGAAAGGGGTGAAATATAAGCTGGTTTAAGGGGTGGTGGGGCAAGTCGAGCTGGATAGAGGGCCAGTGATAGGTGGAGATAACCAAAAGATGTCATAGACAAAAGGGCAAAGAGGTGTTGAAGGTGGTGATATTATCTAAGGAATGTGCTAATTAAGGGTAGAAAGCAGGACAAGCAAGGTACAGATAGCTCTAGTGGGGGTGGGGCTGGGGTGAAGGAATCGAAATAGGCTAAAAGGTAGAGATAAAACAATGGATGGAAATACATTTAAAAATAATGGAAATAGGTGGGAAAAGAAAAATCAATATAAATTATTGGAAAAAAAAGTGGGGGGATTGGAAAGGGAGTGGGGATGGAGGAGAGAATTCATCTTGTAAAATTGTTGAACTCAATATTCAGTCCGGAAGGCTGTAAATTGCCTAGTCGGAAGATGAGGTGTTGTTCCTCCAGTCTACGTTGGGCTTCACCGGAACAATGCAGCAAGCCAAGGACAGACATGTGGGCAAGAGAGCAGGGTGGAGTGTTAAAATGGCAAGCAACAGGGAGGTCTGGGTCATGCTTGCGGACAGACCAAAGGTGCTCTGCAAAGCAGTCACCCAGTCTGCATTTGGTCTCTACAATGTAGAGGAGACCGCATTGGGAGCAACAAATGCAGTAGACTAAGTTGGGGGAAATGCAAGTGAAATGCTGCTTCACTTGAAAGGAGTATTTGGGCCCTTGGACGGTGAGGAGAGGGGAACTAAAGGGGTAGATGTTACACCTTCTGCAGTTGCATGGGAAGGTGCCGTGGGAGGGGGTTGAGGTGTAGGAGGTGATGGAGGAGTGGACCAGGGTGTCCCGGAGGGAATGATCCCTGCGGAATGCCGCCAGGGGGGGTGAAGGGAAGATGTGTTTGGTGGTGGCATCATGCTGGAGTTGGCGGAAATGGCGGAGGATGAACCTTTGAATGTGGAGGCTGGTGGGGTGATAAGTGAGGACAAGGGGTCCCTATCATGTTTCTGGGAAGGAGGAGAAGGCGTGAGGGCGGATGCGCGGCAGATGGGCCGGACACGGTTGAGGGCCCTGTCAACGACCGTGGGTGGAAAACCTTGGTTAAGGAAGAAGGAGGACGTGTCAGAGGAACTGTTTTTGAAAGTGGCATCACCAGAACAGATGCGACGGAGGTGAAGGAACTGAGAGAATGGGATGGAGTCCTTACAGGAAGCGGGGTGTGAGGAGCTGTAGTCGAGGTAGCTGTGGGTGTCGGTTGGCTTGTAATGGATATTGGTAGACAGTCTATCACCAGAAATTGAGATAGAGAGGTCAAGGAAGGGAAGGGAAGTGTCAGGATGGACCATGTGAAAATGATGGAGGGGTGGAAATTGGAAGCAGAATTGACTGTTCACAGTCAGCTCTGTTTAATATTCACGGTGAGCATGTTAACGTAGCCAAACTCTGTTTAATGTTCACAGTGAGTGTGTTAATATCATCAAACACTGTTTAATATTCATGTTGAGTGTGTTAATGGAGTCAAACAAAGTTTTATATTCACGGTGAGTGTGTTAATATCGCCAAACACTGTTTAATATTCATGTGGAGTGTTAATGAAGTCAAACTCTTTAATACTCACAGTGAGTGTGTTAAGGAAGTCAAACTCTGTTTAATGTTCACAGTGAGTGTGTTAATAGAGTCAAACTCTGTTTCATGTTCACGGTGAGTGTGTTAATGGAGTCAATCCATATTTAATTTTCACAATGTGTGTGTTAATAGAGTCAAATTCTGTTTAATCTTTACGGTGAGTGTGTTAATGGAGCCAAATTCTGTTCTATATTCACGGCGAGTGTGTTAATATCGTCAAACACTGTTTAATATTCATGTTGAGTGTGTTAATGGAGTCAAACTATGTTTAATATTCACGGGGAGTGTGTTAATATCGTCAAACTCTGTTTAATATTCACGGTGAGTGTGTTAATGAAGTCAAACTCTTTAATATTCACAGTGAGCATGTTAATGGAGTCAAACTCTGTTTAATATTCACGGTGAGTGTGTTAATTGAGTCAAACACTTTAATGTTCACAATAAGTCTGTTAACAGAGGCAAACTGTTTAATATTCACAGTGAACGTGTTCACAGAGTCAGCCCTGTTTAATATTCATGGTGAGTGTGTTCACAGAGTCAGCTCTGTTTAATATTCACAGTGAGTGTGTTAATTGAGTCCAACCCCGTTTAATGTTCACAATGAGTCTGTTAACAGAGTCAAACTCTGTTTAATATTCACGGTGAGCGTGTTCACAGAGTCAGCCTTGTTTAATATTTACGGTGAGCGTGTTAATGTAGTCAGACTCTGTTTAATGTTCACGGTGAGTGTGTTAATATTGTCAATTTCTGTTTAATATCCACGGTGAGCGTGTTAACAGAGACAAACTGTTCAATGTTCACGCTAAGTGTGTTAATATTGTCAAAGTCTGTTTAATATTCACAGTGAGCGTGTTAATGGGGACAAACTCTGTTTAATATTCACGGTGAGAGTGTTCAGAGTCAGCTCTGTTTAATATTCACAGTGAGCGTGTTCACAGAGTCAGCCCTGTTTAATGTTCACGGTGTGTGTTATTGTAGTCAAACTCTTTAATGTTCACTGTGAGTGTGTTAATGTAGTCAAACTCTGTTTTATATTCACGGTGAGGTATTAACGGAGTCAAACTCTGTTTAATGTTCACGGTGAGCGTGTTAATGGTGTCAAACTCTTTAATGTTCACAGTGTGTTAACAGAGTCAAACTCTGTTTAATATTTACGGTGAGCGTGTTAACAGAGACAAACTCTTTAATTTTCACGTCGTATGTGTTAATGAGTCAAACTCTGGTTAATATTCACGGTGAGTGTGTTAACATAGTCAAATGCAGTTTAATATTCACCTTGAGTGTGTTAATGAGTCAAACTCAGTTTAATATTCACGATGTGCATGTTCACAGAGTCAGCCCTGTTTAATATTGACGGTGAGCGTGTTAATGGGATCAAACTCTATTTAATGTTCACGGTGAATGTGTTAATATAGTCAAACTCTGTTTAATGTTCATGGTGAGCGTGTTCACAGTTTCAGCTCTGTTTAATATTCACGAGAAGTGTGTTAATATAGTCAAACTCTTATTACTATTCACGGTGAGCGTGTTAATGGAGTCAAACCCTGTTTAATGTTCACTGTGAGTCTATTAACAAGGTCAAACTCTGTTTAATATTCACGGTGAGCATGTTAACAGAGTAAAACCCTGTTTAATATTCACGGTGAGTGTGTTAATGGAGTCAAACTCTGTTTAATACTTACGGTCACCATGTTAACAGAATCAGCTCTGTTTAATATTCACAGTGATTGTGCTAATGGAGAGAAACTCTGTTTAATATTTACGATGAGCGTCTTAACAGAGTCAGCTCTGTTTAATATTCACAGTGAGTGTGTTAATGGAGTCAAACCCTGTCTAATGTTCACAATGAGTCTGCTAACAGAGTCAAACTCTGTTTAATATTCATAGTGAGCATGTTCACAGAGTCAGCCCTGTTTAATATTCACGGTGAGTGTGTTCACAGAGTCAGCTGTCTAATATTCACGGTAAGCGTGTTAATGTAGTCAAAAATCTGTTTAATATTCACGGTGAGCATGTTAATGTATTCAAACCCTGTTTAATATTCACGGTGAGTGTGTTAATGGAGTCTAACTGAGTTTAATATTCACCTTGAGTGTGTTAATGGTGTCGAACTCTGTTTAATATTCACAGTGAGCGTGTGAACAGAATCAGCTCTGTTTAATATTGATGGTGAGTGTGCTAATGGAGAGAAACTCTGTTTAATATTCAAGGTGAGTGTGTTAATATTGTCAAACTCTGTTTAATATTTAAAGTGAGTGTGTTGACAGATCCAAACCCTGTTTAATATTCATGGTGAATGTGTTAATGGAGCCAAACTGTTTAATATTCACAGTGAGCGTGTTAATGGAGTCAAACTCTGTTTAATGTTCACGGTGAGTGTATTAATGGAGTCAAAATCTATTTAATATTCACGGTGAGTGTGTTAATGGAGTTAAACGCTGTTTAATATTCACCTTGAGCGTGTTAACGGAGTCGAACTCTGTTAAATATTCATGGTGAGTGTGTTAACGGAGTTGAACTCTGTTTAATGTTAACGGTGAGTGTGTTAATATCGTCAAACTCTGTTTAATATTCACGGTGAGCATTTTAACAGAGTCAAACTCTGTTTAATATTCACGGCGAGTGTGTTTGCAGAGTCAGCTCTGTTTAATATTCACGGTGAGTGTGTTCACAGAGTCAGCCCTGCTTAATATTCACAGTGAGCATGTTCACAGAGTCAACCCTGTTTAATATTCACAGTGAATGTGTTAATATTGTCAAATTCTATTTCATGTTCACTGTGTGTTGACGTAGTCAAACTCTGTTTAATGTCACGGTGAGTGTGGTAATAGAGTCAATTCTGTTTAACCTTCACTTTGAGTGTATTAATGGAGCCAAACTCTGTTTAATGATTACGGTGAACATGTTAATATAGTCAAACGCTGTTTAATATTCACGGTGAGCATGTTCACAGAGTCAGCCCTGTTTAATATTCACTGTGAGCATGCTAATGCAATCAAACTTAGTTTAACGTTCACGTTGAGTGTGTTATCGGAGTCAAAGTCTGTTTAATATTCATTGTGAGTGTGTTCACAGAGTCTGCTCTGTTTAATATTCACAAGAAGTGTGCTTATATAGTCAAACTCTGATTACTATTCACGTGAGTGTGTTAATGGAGTCAAACTCTGTTTAATGTTCATGGTGAGTGTGTTAATATCGTCAACTCTGTTTAATATTCACAGTGAGCGTGTTAACAGTGTCAAACTCTGTTTGATATTCACATTAAGTGTGTTAACGGAATCAAACTCTGTTTAATGTCCACATTGAGTGTGTTAACGGAGTCAAAGTCTGTTTAATATTCATGATGCGTGTGTTCACAGAGTCAGCTCTGTTTAATGTTCACGATGAGTGTGTTAATAGAGTCAAACCCTGTTTAATTTTCACAATGAGTCTGTTAACAAAGTCAAACTCTGTTAACTGTTCTTGGTGAGTGTGTTAATGGAGTCAAACTCTGTTTAATATTCACAGTGAGTGTGTTAATGGAGTCAAACTCTGTTTAACATTCACCTTGAGCGTGTTAATGGATCCAAACTCTGGTTACTCTGCACGTTGAGCATGTTCACGGAGTCAAACTGTTTAATATTCACGGTGAGTGTGTTGATATTGTGAAACTTTGTATCATATTCACAGTGAACGTGTTAACAGAGTCAAACTCTGTTTAATGTTCACGGTGAGTATGTTAATATAGTCCAGCTCTGTTTAATATTCACAGTGAGCATGTTAACAGAGTCGAACTCTGTTTAATATTCACAGTGAACGTGTTAACAGAGTCAAACTCTGTTTAATGTTCACGGTGAGTATGTTAATATAGTCCAGCTCTGTTTAATATTCACAGTGAGCATGTTAACAGAGTCGAACTCTCTTTAATATTCACAGTGAGTGTGTTAACAGAGTCAGCTATGTTTAATATTCACAGTGAGTGTGTTAATGGAATCAAAGTCTGTTTAATATTCACGGTGAGCGTGTTCACAGAGTCAGCTATGTTTAATATTCACGCTGAGTGTGTTAATGGAGACAAACCCTGTTTAATTTTCACAATGAGTCTGTTGACAGAGTCAAACTTTGTTTACTGTTCATGGTGAGTGTGTTAATATAATGAAACCCTGTTTAATATTCACGGTGAGTGTGTTAATGGAGTCAAACTCTGTTTAGTATTCACGGTGAATGTTTTCATCTTGTCAAACTCTGTTTACCATTCACAGTGAACATCTTAACAGACTCAAACTCTTTTTAATGTTCACGGTGAGTGTGTTAATGGAGTCAAAGCCTCTTTAATGTTCACAATGAGTTTGTTAATAGAGTCAAATTCTGTTTAATCTTCACAGTGAGTGTGTTAATGGAGCCAAACTCAGTTTAATATTCACCTTGAGCGTGTTAATGGAGTCAAACTCTGTTTAACGTTCACGGTGAGTGTGCTAATGGAGTCAAAGCCTCTTTAATGTTCACAATGAGTTTGTTAATAGAGTCAAATTCTGTTTAATCTTCACATTGAGTGTGTTAATGGAGCTAAACTCTGTTTAATATTCATGGTGAATGTGTTAATGGAGCCAAACTCAGTTTAATATTCACCTTGAGCGTGTTAATGGAATCAAACTCTGTTTAACGTTCACATTGAGTGTGTTAACGAAGTCAAACTCTGTATAATGTTCCTGGTGAGTCTGTTAATACCATCAAACTCTCTTTACTATTCACGGTGAGTGTGTCAATGGAGTCTAAGTCTGTTTAATATTCATGGTGAGTGTGTTCACAGTGTCAACTATGTTTAATATTCACGGTGAGTGTGTTAATGGAGTCAAACCCAAATTTCACCTTGAGTGTGTTAATGGAGTCAAACTCTGATTACTCTTCATGGTGAGTGTGTTAATGGAGTCAATCTCTGTTTAATATTCACGGTGAGTGTGTTCACAGAGTCAGCTATGTTTAATATTCACGGTGGGTGTGTTAATGGAGTCAAACCCAATTTTCACCTTGAGTGTGTTAATGGAGTCAAACTCTGATTACTCTTCATGGTGAGTGTGTTAATAGAGTCAAACTCTGTTTAATATTCACGGTGAATGTTAATGGAGTCAAATTCTTTTTAATAGTCACGGTGAGCATGTTAACAAAGTCAAACTCTGTTTAAACTTCACGGTGACTGTGTTAATATCATCAAACTCTGTTTAATGTTCTCGGTGAGCATGTTCACAGAGTGAAACCCTGTTTAATATTCACGGTGAGCGTGTTAACAGTGCCAAACTCTATTTAACATTCACGGTGAGCATTTTTACAGAGTCTGCTTTGTTTAATATTCACGTTGAGTGTATTAATGGAGTGAAACCATGTTTACTATTCACAGCAAGTGTTTTCATCTTGTCAAACTCTGTTTACTATTCACAGTGAGCATGTTAACAGAGTCAAACTCTTTTTAATGTTCACGCTGAGTATGTTAATGGAGTCAAAGCCTCTTTGATGTTCACAATGAGACAATGAGTTTGTTATTAGAGTCAAATTCTGTTTAATCTTCACAGTGAATGTGTTAATGGAGTGAAACTCTGTTTAATATTCACGGTGTGCGTGTTAACAGAGTCAAACTCTGTTTAATATTCACAGTGAGTATGTTTATAGAGTCAAACTCTGTTTAATATTCATGCTGTGTGTGTTAACGGAGTGAAAGTCTGTTTAATATTCACAGTGTGTGTGTTAACGTAGTGAAAGTCTGTTTAATATTCACTGTGAGTGTGTTAACGGAGTCAAACTCTGTTTAATACTCACGGTGAGTGTGTTAACAGGGTCAATCTCTTTATCGTTCACGGTGAGCATGTTAATGGAGTGAAAGTCGGTTTAATATTCACAGTGAGTGTGATAATGGAGCCAAACTCTGTTCAATATTCACGGTGAGCATGTTAACAAAGTCAAACTCTGTTTAACGTTCACGGTGAATGTGTTAATGGAGCCAAATTCGGCTTAGTATTCATGGAGAGTGTGTTAATGGAAGCAAACTCTTTAATTATCACGGTGAGCATGTTCACGGAGTCAAGCTATGTTTAATGTTCACTGTGAATTTGTTAATGGAGACAAACTCTATTTAATATTCACAGTGAGTGTTTTAACGGAGTCAAACTCTGTTTAATGTTCACGTTGAGTGTGTTATCAGAGTCAAAGTCTGTTTAATATTCACGGTGAGTGTGTTAATGGAATGAAACTCTGTTTAATATTCATGGTGAGTGTGTTCATCTTGTCAAACTCTGTTTACTATTCACAGTGAGTATGTTAACAGAGTCAAACTCTTTTTAATATTCACAGTGAGTGTGGTAATGGAGTCAAAGCCTCTTTAATGTTCACAATGAGTTTGCTAACAGAGTCAAATTCTGTTTAATCTTCACAGTGTGTGTGTTAATGGAGCTAATCTCTGTTTAATATTTACGGTGAGCATGTTAACAGAGTCAAACTCTGTTTTATGTTCACAGTGAGTGTATTAACAGAGTCAAACTCTGTTTTACGTTCACGGTGAGCATGTTAACTGAGTCAAAGTCTGTTTAATATTCACGGTGAGTGTGTTAATGGAGCCAAACTCTTTACTATTCACAGTGAGTGTTTTAACAGAGTCAAACTCTGTTCAATATTAATGGTGAATGTTTTAAAGGAGTCAAACTGTTTTATATTCATGATGAATGTGTTGATGGAATCAAACTGTGTTTACTATTCACGGTCAGCGTGTTAATGAAGTCAAACTGTTTAATAGTCACAATGAGTGTGTTAATGGAGTCAGATTCTCTTTAATGTTTACAGTGAGTGTGTTAATGGAGTTGAACACCTCTCTTCACTATAGTGTATGGATTAACAGGCCTGGATGATGTACTGTCACTTTTTATCAATGATTCTCCTCGTGTGTCTCTGCCCTGCCATCTCCTCCTCACTGCTCCACCACCAGTGCTCTGTGCATCTGTGGCTTGTGGTTCAGGATGTGAAGGGGCGGGGATTGGAATTTTGCTGGTGGTGGCCACTGAAAATTTGTCACATTGGATAATTTAAAGAATGCTTACCAGGAAAGGAGATTCTATCTAGCGAATTATGAGAAAATGACAAGCTCCGTAATTAGAAGCAAAGTGTGTAGATGGGGGGGGGTGGTTTGAGGAACTCCAGTTGATCATCCCTGTGCTGCACAATATATACAGGGTCATGTGCTAACCCCAGTTAAGTTTGGACACTCACATACAAAGAGACGGTAGCAGACGTTGTGCGTTATCATGTGTACTCAGCACAGCACATGTTCTATAGCATTAGGGGTGACTAACTGACCCCTCACAAGCTCCATGCAGTTCCTGCTTGCTCTGCTCTGGCTACTGTTGTCTCACCTCAACCTGGACCGCACACACTCATACACACACACTCGCGCACACACACACACATATACACACACACACACACACACACACACACACTCACACACACTCACACACACATGTACACACACACATACACATTGACACACACATACATATACACACACACACACACTTATACACACACTCACACACACTGACACACACACACATATACACACACATGCACACTCACACTGACTCACACACTTATACACACATTGACACACTCACACACATATACACACACTGACACACACACACATACACACACACACACACACACACACTCACATACACACATGCACACACACACTCATACACACACTGACATGCACACACACTAACATGCACACACACATACACACTCATGCACATGCACATAGATGCACACTCATTCACACGTGCAAACACTCACTGACACACACACACTCATTCACACACACACTCACTCACGCATACACACACATGCACACACACACATTCACACTCAGACATGCACACTCATGCACATGCATATGCACACACACATTCATACACACGCACAGCCACTCATGCCCACACACATGCACACAAGTACACGCAGTCACACACTCAAAGACATGCACACACACATACAATCACAGACACACAAACGCACACGCACTCACTCACACACACTCTTACATGCACTCTACGGGGAGACGATGGCCTAGCGGTGACTCACTGGACTAGTAATTCAGAGGCCCAGGATTAATGCCCCAGGGACAAGGGTCAGGGATCGTGTTGTCCTTATAGACATGCCATCTCTGTTGGCCAGCTCTGCCTTAGAAATGTAAAGGATGTTGGTGCATTTCTTTGGAATTTTATTTACTGCGGTCACATGGGGCATAGGTGCCTCTTTAAAGCTAACACGGTCACTGCTGGTTTCTGAATGTTAGAAATTCCTCTGGTATGAGTCATGGCTAGTCAGACATGTCAGGGTAAAGCCTTTGCCTATTTTTAAAACAAAATTGTAATTTTTATAAAGAAGCTGGGTTGACATAGATATATATTTTCCTTCCTATCTCTTGTTTGGATCACTAATATTAAATAAATAGTCACTTGGTAGTAATGAACTTCAGTATCACCGAGAAAAAATTAATGTTGAAGCTTTTTGTCTTGCATTCATCAGGACATTCACAAGAATATCAAATGTAAATGAAGCAACAATTTATACTGCATGAGAAGAGTGTATTGATTGGTTGGCAAGTGGACCTTATTGATAGAAGTGTTGCCATGGAGAATGCAACAGTTCACTGATGACTGTCAGTTAACTGCCAAGCTTTGTTTAAATTCAAACCAGGCAGGTTGACTCTGTATGGTCGAGGCATTGCCCTGAGGAATGAACCAGAGAATGGTTGTTGCCTGTTTTGTTCAGTTGAACCAGGTGCAATGTTCTTTCTGTCTTCAAAGAACAGGGCTCAGCATATTAATATATGTAGCTTCTAGCACGTATAAGTGAGCCACACTGTAGCCTGACTGATAATCCTAAATTGGTTGTCAGCATAAATTTTAGCACACTCAGGATTGATTAGCAAATGTTGTCCAATCGCGGAATCACATCTAATGTTGGACACTGTGTTTTGGGTTTTGCACACACAAGCTGGGTTGGATATGGTCAGTCACAACAGGCAATTTGTTTACATGTGGTATTCTCTTGAATGTCCTGATGAATACAAGATGAAAAGCTTTAACAAGTGTTTTTCAGCCATGCTAATTTTAAATATTTATATAAGAGAAGCAAAGAGAAAGCATGAGAAGAGACTGGTAGCTAACATAAAAGAGAATCCAAAAGTCTTCTACAGGCATATGGACAGTAAAAGGGCAGTACAATGAGGAGCGGGACCAATGAGGGAACAAAGTGGCTGTTTAATGCATAGAGGCAGGAGACATAGCTGAGGTACTAATTGAGTAATTTGCATCTGTCTTTACCAAGAAAAAAGATGCTACTGAAGCCATAGTGAAAGAGAAGGTGGTTGAGACACTGGATGGACTAAAAAAATGATAAAGAGGATGCATTAGATAGGCTGACTATACTTAAAGTTGATATGTCGCCAGGACCAGATGAGATCCAAGGATACTAAAGGAAGTAAAGCAGGCACTGCTTTAGACTCAGCGGGTGGTGGCAGGGGACTGGAGAATTGCAAATGTTATGCCCACGTTCAGAAAAGAGTGCAAGGATAAGCCCAGCAACTACAGGTCAGTCCGTTTAACCTTGGTGGTGGGAAAGCCCCTAGAAATGAAAGCCTCTGGAAACCTTTTTATTATCTATATGCCAATAGAAGACTTTTGAATCCCCTTTTATGTTAGCTGCCAATCTCTTTTCATACTCCAACTTTGCTTCCCTTATTTAAATATTTAATATTAGCATCGCTGTAAAAGGACACATGTTGAAACTTTTCATCTTGCACTCATCACGACAAAGTTAGTAGCCACTTGGACAAATGTGGATCAACTAAGGAAAGCCAGTGTGGAGTTTCTATGGGCAAATCATGCTTAGCTAACTTGCTTGAGTTTATTGATGAGGTAACAGAGAGTCCTGATGGAAATAATGTGGTTGATGTGGCGTACATGGACTTCCAAAAGATGTTTGATAAAACACTGTGCGACAGGCTTGGGAGCAAAGTTAGAGCTTGTGGAATAAAGGGACAGTAGCAGCACGGATAAAAAGCTGACAGAGTGATATTAGGACCACTGTTTTTCTTGATTCATATCAATGACCTCAACTTGGTTGTGCAGGGCACAATTCCCAAATTAAACTTGGAAGTATTGTGAACTATGAGGAGAGTAGTGATAAGCTCCAGGAGGACACAGGCATAGTTTGGTGGAATGCATGCACACATGACAGATGCTGACAAAATTTAATGCAGAGAAAGTGATACACTTTGGTAAGAAGAATGAAGAGAAGCAACACTAGAACACTAGATTATGACTGGAACACCAGACCTGCACACAGAGACCGGGATTGCAGTTGGCTTTTTTAACCCCTTTTTTTGTGTATCCCTGGAAGGGAAATAAAAAACATGTCTTTCTCCTAGAAACTGCTTTCTTTCAACTCAGCTCATGTCCACAGTCTGGGGTATAACTCACAGGAGATGGTTTCTACTGGGATAGTAATCAGTGTTTTTATTTTTGCATTGCATCTCTTCCTTTGAAGTGTGTCTGGCTGAAGTGGGCCTTGACACCTTTTTAGGTGTGACATTCCGTTCTCTCTGGACTAGTTGACCACATGTAATCCAAATAGGAATTTTCCAGCAAGTGGTTACTTTACAGTCTTAGCTAGATTTTGCTTGTAGGTCCTTTTTTAAAATAAAACACACCTCACTTAAAAGTCCAATATGTCCGTGAGTAATTTGGGGAAATGACCCATTGTCAAGACAGTAGACAGGTAATATCTACCAGTTAAGGAAGTATTACATGGTCTACAACAAATATACGTTCATCTAAGCTACAAACCCCAACAGGAAAGGTGAATCAACTGTGGCCAGGAAAAGAAGTTAAAGATTGCATTAGATCAAAAGTAGAGGCTTTTCAGGCTGCCAAAAAAGTGGTAAACCTGAGGATTGCAAACAATTTAGATTCCAGCAAAGGGGAAACAAGAAATTGACAAAGAAAGGGAAAAATTCTATATGAAAACAAGCTAGAGAGAAACATACCGCAGATTGTAAAAGCTTCTTTAGGTTTGTGGGGAGGAAAAGATTAGCAAGGACAAATGTGGGCCCATTACTGGCAGAGACAGGAGGATTTATAATGGAGAATAGGGAAATGGTGGAGAAACTAAACAGTCACTTTGCATCTGTCTTCATGGAGGAAGATACAGAAAATCTCCTGGAAATACTAGGGAACCAAGGGACTTGTGAAAATGAGGAACTGAAATAAATTACTAATAAAGAGGTAGTACTCAAAAAAATAATTGGATTGAAGCCTGATAAATCCCCTGAACCAGACGAGTTACACCCCAGAGTGTTAAAGGAGGTGGCTGGAGAGATAGTGGATGCATTGGTGGCTATCTTTCAAAATTCTATAGATGCTGGAAAGCTTCCTGCACACTGGAAAGTAGCAATGCAACCCCAATATTTAAGAAGGGAGCGGGAGAGATAACAGAGAGCTACAGACCAGTTAGTTTGACGTCAGTAGCAGGGAAAATGTTAGAACCTGTTAAAAAGGATGTGATAACTGGACACTTAGAAAATAATGATAAGGTTGGACAGAGTCAACACGTAGTTCAACAATTTTAGATCATGAACTCTCTCCTCCACCCCCACCCCCTTTCCGATCCCCCCCTTTTTTTAAATGATTTATATTGATTTTTCTTTTCCCACCTATTTCCATTATTTTTAAATGTATTTCTATCCATTGTTTTACTCTACCTTTTAACCTATTTAGATTCCTTCACCCCACCCCACCCCCATTAGGGCTATCTGTACCTTGCTTGTCCTGCTTTCTACCCTTAATTAGCATATCCCTTAGTTAATATCACCACCTTCAACACCTTTGTCCTTTTGTCTATGACATCTTTTGGTTATCTCCACCTATCTCTGGTCTTCTATCCAGCTTTACTTCTCCGACCCCATCTTAAACCAGCTTATATTTCACCTCTCTTCTATTTTTACTTCGTTCTGTTGAAGAGTCATATGTACTCAAAATGCTAACTGTGTTCCTCTCCGCCGATGCTGCCAGACCTGCTGAGTTTTTCCAGGTATTTTTATTTTTATTTTTGTTATGGATTTAAGAAAGGGAAATCATGTTTGACAAACCTGTTGGAGTTTTTTTGAGGATGTTACCTGGAGCATAAGTAAAGGAGAACTGGCGGATGTGGTGTATTTGGATTTTCAAAAGACTTTCGATCAGGTCCCACACAGGAGGTTAGTAACCAAAATTAGCACACATGGGATTGGGGGTAATATACTGCCACGGATTGAGAATTGGTTAACAGACAGAAAACAGAGAGTAGGAATAAATGGGTCATTCTCAGGATAGCATGCTGTTACTCGTGGGGTACCACACGGACCAGTGCTGGGGTCCACAGCTGTCACAATCTAAATCAATGATTTGGAGATGTGGGGACCGAATATAATATTTCCAAATTTGCTGATGACACAAAACAAGGTGGGGATGTGAGTTGTGAGGAGGATGCAAGGAGACTTCAAGAGGATTTGGACAGACAAAGTGACCGGGCAAGAACATGGCAGATGGAATATAATGTGAATAAGTGTGAAGCTATCCACTTCAGTAATAAAAAAACAGAAAGGTGGAGTGTTGCTTCAATGGTGAGAAGTGTTGATGTCCAAAGGGGCCTGGGTGTCCTTGTTCATGAGTCACTAAAAGCCAGAATGTAGGTGCGGCAAACAATTAGGAAGGCAAATGGTACATTGGCCTTTATCGCAAGAGGATTTGAGTACAGGAGCAAAGATATCTTGCTGCAACTGTATAGAGCCTTGATGAGACTGCACTCGGAGTATTGTGTACAGTTTTGGCCTCCTTATCTAAGGAAGATATACTTACCATGGAGGGAGTGCAACAGAGGTTCACCGGACTGATTCCTGGGATGGCGGAATTGTTTTATGAGGAGAGATTGAGGAAAATGGGCCTGTATTCTGTGGGTTTTCGAAGAAGGGGAAGTGAGCTCATCGAAAATTACAAAATTCTTACAGGGCGTGACAGGATAGATGTGGATAGGATGTTTACCTTGGCTGGTGAGTCTAGAACCAAGGGACACAGACTCAGAATAAGGGGCAGGCCATTTTGGACTGAGATGAGGAGGAATTTCTTCACTCTTTGGAATGTTTGCAATTCTCTACCCCAGACGGCTGTGGAAGCTCAATCATTGAGCATGTTCAAAACAGATCGACTTCAAGGGATTATCGGGAAAGTGGGGGAAATTGGTGTAGATGCAGAGCCATGATCAGTTTGGATGGTGGCGTAGGCTCGATGGGCTGAATGGCCGGCTCCTGCTCCTATGTTATTACCTCCTCCAGCCTCTACAACCCTCCCTATTTAGGTAGCATCGGGCAATTTACACAGAAACTGGTTTGTTTAAGTGGACTGAGTGGTCTCCCACTGTTCCTGTGTAACAAGCTGGAGGGGCTGAGTGGCCTCCTCCTGTTCCTGTGTGACAGGCTGGAGGGGCTGAATGGCCTCCTTCTGTTCCTGTGTAAGAGGCCCGAGGGGCTGAATGGCCTCCTCCTGTTCCTGTGTAAGAGGCCCGAGGGGCTGAATGGTCTCATCCTGTTCCTGTGTAAGAGGCCCGAGGGGTTGAATGATCTCCTCCTGTTCCTGTGTAAGAGGCCCGAGAGGCTGAATGGCCTCATCCTGTTCCTGTGTAAGAGGCCCGAGGGGCTGAATGGCCTCAGCCTGTTCCTGTGTGTGTTTATTTTTGTCGCATGCTCACACCCTCTGACTCTCTTTTACCTTCCTGTTGTTCCTAGGATCAATGCCAGGGCTTGACAGACAAGATGACCAGCGGCCTGACCTTGTTGGAGACGGACGGGATCCCCCTGGCCGGCACCAGCCGCTGGGCTGAGCTCTCCGATCAGGAGCGGCTAAGCGAGAACTTCTGCGCCTACAAGATCTTCAGCAGCTACCTGCGACTGGCCCTGAAGAACGTGCCCGACTGCACCCGGTACCCGCGGCTGCCTGAGTCCATGATGGACCTGTGCACCAAGGCCGAGAGCTTCCTGGTGCTCATCAGCCAGCTGATGATGGCCATGGGCTTGCCCGTGCCCTCAGTGAGGGTGCCCCAGGTCAACGCGCCCAAGGACTGGGACAAGAAAGTCTGGGGCCACAAGATGCTGCGGGAGCTGGACAACTGGGCGCTCCGATCTGTGCGCGACTTCAACAAGCTGAAGACCAACCTGTCGGCCAGCCGCTCCCGGAGGAGGCACCTGCAGGGGGCGCAGATGAGGTAAGAGGCCTGGCCGGCGGAAGAGAGGGGAAAGCACCGACCAGAGGCCCAGCCGACCTTCGACCTCTGACCCCCAACCCCTCCACCCCGGAGGAGCAAGCCCAAGGAGATAAAGCCATACACCCAGACGTGCCCAGACTCTCGCAACCCATGTACCTGCTGCCGTCTCTCTCTCTCTCTCTCTTGCGCGCGTGTGCATTCGCATCTTCCTTCCCCCCATCATCCTCCCCATCCGACATTCCAGAGCACAGAACCCAGGACTGAAGGAATGCTGCACCATCGGAGTTGCTGTTCATCGGAGGGGGTTGAGACATTGAGCCGGAGTTCCCATCTGCCCTCTCAGGTTGGACGTCAATGATCCCGACAGTCACGGTTGGGAAAAGGACAGTCGGGGTTGGGAATGTGGTGGGCGGTGGGTGACAGGGGAGATCTCCCAGTGTCCCTGGACCCCACCATCCCCGATATTTACCCCTCAGCCATGGAAAAGTAAACGTCAGGTCGTTTATCACCTTGGCCGTTTTGTGGAAGCCATTTGCAGGGAAATTTGTCCAAAGACAGGGACCCTTCAGCATGAAGCAAACGCACCTCATTGGCTGTGAAGCATTACCTGGAGGTTCCCCCCGAGGATGGGATAGGCACTATGGAAACGGGAGTCCTTGTGAGTGTGTCGCGTGACCAATCTGGGGAGCTTCACGCAACCAAAGGGAATCGCCTAGAAACGAGGGAACAAGTAACCCTTCCACGTCTGCACCACCTTTTGACCTAAACCAGATGTCCCGCCAGTGCCAAACCTTTGAGGGTAAAAAAAAAGGGGTTTTGTTGCAGTTACGCGTCTTCGCCGCTAGATGTCGCTAGCCCACTGCCCAGTGAAATGCCCTGTAGTATCCGGCACCGGCCACATCTGGTGGTGGAACAGCAGAACTGCGCCGTTTCACCCCCCCCCCCCCCTCCGCCCCCGACCCCCCCCCACACCCCACCACCTCACTCCAGCCACCAGATCTGATCCTCAATCAGGTTCTCTGTCAGGGGCTCCCCCCACCACCACCACCACCACGCCCACCCTCCGCAACCTTCACCGACCAGGCTTGCCCGGTTGGAGGGTTCATCGACAAGTCCCTTTCTCCCCCATGGGCAGGATTTTCCACTGTCAGGCGCCCGCCACGCCCAAGCGGTGAAGTCAGGCGAGCGCCCCAACGCCGTCAGGCACTTGCGCGGTATTTTGACCTTTGGGCGGGCACGAGTTGGCAGCCTGCCCGCCAACAGTTAAGAGGCCCTATTGAGGCCGTCAAAGCCTAAATCAACCCCATATTCTTCGCTTGTCCGTCCAACCTTACGGCTGGTGGTCTTTGCATCCTTGAGGAAGTCTCACCCACGGACGGGATGAGGTTTCCGACATTAATTTTTAAACAAAATATTTCGACATAATTTTTGTA
The DNA here is from genome assembly GCF_017639515.1 of Carcharodon carcharias. NCBI lineage: Eukaryota > Metazoa > Chordata > Chondrichthyes > Lamniformes > Lamnidae > Carcharodon > Carcharodon carcharias. Next base: position 16,891,332 of record NC_054490.1, read on the forward strand.
ACGTTTCTGTCCATGCGACTTGAGCCCACCTGGGGACATTTATTTTTCCGAATTTTAACATCTCGGTTCCTGGGCTGTAAAATTCTTTGCGCCCCCCCCCCACCTTCAGGGAACTTCCAGGGCGCGCTCCCCTGGCCCGTGCTCAGACCTGAGCGCTCCTGCTCCTCCTGCTACCCTCCATCCCCCTGCCACCACCACCAAATCCCCGGCAACGCTGAGCTCCTCAGGGCACCTCTCACGCTGGCTGCCCGTTAGTTGGCCAGCCAGTGTGAAATGGCAGCCAGAGGCCAATCGCGAGCGGCGGGACTGTTTCCCAGCCACTCCCTGCGCCCAAAAATCCTGCCCCATGTGTTTGACCGGCTCCCCCCCCCACCCCCCTCCCTGAAGCACATCGACACCATTGACCCTCAACCACTCCCGGTGGGTGCGAGTTCCACATTCCCACCCACTCTCTGGGTGAAGAGGTTTCTCCCGAATCCCGCTGTTGGGTTTATTCATGACTCACTTGATGAGGCTCTGGACTCCTCCACAAGTTGTTGTGGGGGGGGGGGGGTGTGTGCAACGTCTCCTCCCATCCCCTCCAGATTTAAGCGGCCATGAACTCAAAATCAGAGACCGACCTTTCAGCGCCGACATCAGGAAGTGCTTCTTCACGCCAAAGCCAGGGTGGAAATCCGGATCTCTCTCCCAGCTGTTGAGGCTGAGGGAAATTTTACAATAGAGACTGATAAGATTTTTGCAAGGTTGGGGCGTTAAAGGTTATGGAGCCCAAGGCAGACAAATGGTGTTCAGATACAGATCAGCCATGAGTTAATTGAAAGGTGGATGGAACAGGCTCGATGGGCCTCCTCCTGTTCCTGTGTAACAGGCTCGAGGGGGCTGAATGGGCCTCCTCCTGTTACTGTGTAACAGGCTCGAGGGGCTGAATGGGCCTCCTCCTGTTCCTGTGTAACAGGCTCGAGGGGGCTGAATGGGCCTCCTCCTGTTACTGTGTAACAGGCTCGAGGGGGCTGAATGGGCCTCCTCCTGTTACTGTGTAACAGGCTCGAGGGGCTGAATGGGCCTCCTCCTGTTCCTGTGTAACAGGCTCGAGGGGGCTGAATGGGCCTCCTCCTGTTACTGTGTAACAGGCTCGAGGAGGGGGCTGAATGGGCCTCCTCCTGTTACTGTGTAACAGGCTCGAGGGGCTGAATGGGCCTCCTCCTGTTCCTGTGAAACAGGCTCGAGGAGCTGAATGGGCCTCCTCCTGTCCCTGTGTGACAGGCTCAAGGGGCTGAATTGCCTCCTCATGAACTTATGTTGCTACAAAGCTGTTGAAGTGTTACACTGGGGCTGCACCTCTGCTGTTTGTCCCATTTGCGGAGTTTAATTGCTGTAATGCTGCTAAGTCCCATGTCCAAGATGAAAGAGAGCACTGTGAGAGAAGGCCCCTTCAGCTGGGAACTCAGTACATCGCTGGGGATAGAGAAGTGAAACTCATATAAAAAACTAGACCGCACTTGCCAACCCTCAATCAAATAAACACAATTCAGTGCTCAAAAACAGTCAAAACACACCGGCCCTGCCCCCATCCATAACCTATTGAGACATCAGAGTGGCTTCGGTGACAATCAAAACCTCCGGCTGGAGCAGTTAGAGGCACATGTTAGAAATGGGTTAGGCTTCATCATTGAGATCGCATAGAGGGAGCTTTACTCTATATAACCCTGTGCTGTACCTGTCCTGGGAGCGCTCGATGCTGACACTGGGTATAAAGTGGGGGACACACTGTCAGGGTAATGTAGAGGGAGCTCTACACTGTATCTAACCCATGCTGTACCTGCCCTGGGAGCGCTCGATGCTGACACTGGGTATAAAGTGGGGGACACACCGTCAGGGTAATGTAGAGTGAGGGGTAGGCTTGCGTACTATTTGGATGCTCCAGTAGACATGATTGCAGGAATGACACATTCCTGATTACCTCCAGTGTGACAGACAGAGAGAGAGTGAGAGAGAGAGAGAAACTCTTTCAGTGCAGTCACTCCAGAATCACTCCAGTACTATCAATACCAGTTGTGAAAAACCTAGAGGGAGAGATGAAGAGAAATTATTTTACACGATGAGGCACTGTGGTCTGAAACTCGCTGCCTGATAGGGTGGTGGAAGCAGATTCAATAGGAACGTTCAAAAGGAGACTTGGATATTTGAAAAGGGCAAAGGACTGCAGCCGGCACAGGCAAGATGGGCTGAGTGGCCTCCTGTGCTGTATCAGAGGGAAGGAAATGTGCAGAAAGAGAGACAGACAGAGAGAGACAAACACTCTCAGGGATAGCTCATTCCAGATTCACTCTCGTTTCAACAGCACGGCTCAACGAGAGAGAGGAGTGGGTGGTATTGTGGGGAGAGGGTGGGATCAGAGGGAGTAAGATAGAGAGAGGATACGAAGAGAGAGAGTGTGCAACAGAGGTAGGAACAGAAAGAGAAAGATGGACAGAGAAAGGGACGCAGCGACAGAAAGTGGGTGCAAAGGTCAGGAAGCCATGAAAGGGGGATTGTTGATGGAGATTGAGAGTCTGCTCCCATGGGTAGGGCAATGTGATGGGTGACATTGGAGAGTTGTCAATCACAGTGTGCACTGCAGACACCGGGAATCAGTGCTCTGCCCAACTGGTGCTGGTAGCAGATTCATTCAGAAAAAGAGTTGGATAAATACTTGAAAGGAAAAAAATCTGCAGTGCTTTGGGGAAAGGGACAGGCCAAATTGGATAAAATCACACACACAGGTTAGATACAGAGTAAATCTCCCTCTACACTGTCCCCATCAAACACTCCCAGGACAGGTACAGCACGGGGTTAGATACAGAGTAAAGCTCCCTCTACACTGTCCCCATCAAACACTCCCAGGAAAGGTACAGCACGGGGTTAGAAACAGAGTAAAGCTCCCTCTACACTGTCCCCATCAAACACTCCCAGGACAGGTACAGCACGGGGTTAGATACAGAGTAAATCTCCCTCTACACTGTCCCCATCAAACACTCCCAGGACAGGTACAGCACAGGGTTAGATACAGAGTAAAGCTCCCTCTACACTGGCCCCATCAAACACTCCCAGGACAGGTATAGCACGGGGTTAGATACAGAGTAAAGCTGCCTCTGCACTGTCCCCATCAAACACTCCCAGGGCAGGTACAGCACAGGGTTAGATACAGAGTAAATCTCCCTCTACACTGTCCCCATCAAACACTCCCAGGACAGGTACAGCACGGGGTTAGATACAGAGTAAAGCTCCCTCTCCACTGTGCCCATCACCCCTTTTTCTGTGGCCGGTTTGGACGCCCAGCTCCCTGAGGGTCAATATCCAGAGTCTGACCCAGAGCCCGTATCCCGTCTCCTGTAAGATTGTTCCATTGCTTAGCCTTCTCCAGAATCCCGCCAGCGGTCCTGGATCGCTATCTGCCTGTTGAAGATGAGCTATTTATAGATTGAATGCAGATCAATTGTCAGGCTGAACTATTGCCCGGTGCCTTATGAGTGAATGTTACTGTATCACTATTACTGAAGTGGAGTTTCTTAATATATTCTAATAATTAATGCACAGCATTTGATATTTGCAAAGAGATCAGCTTTGTAACTGAATGTAATTATATATTATTAAATAAAGTATTGTTAAATGTGAAAATATCTGTGTGTGTGTGTTGATATTTCACTGTGCTACGTAGATATTGTCCTACCTCCACATAATGTTCTATGAGGCACTGTCAGAAATGCTTTACCTCCATTGCAAATTTGAGAATCAGGAAACCCTGGTTCATAAACTTTACTAAAGCAGCCAATGTGATCATGGACCAACCCCTTCCGCCTTTTCTTTACAGTAATTAAGTAATTAAGAAGGCAAATGGGAATTTTGGCCTGTATTGCTGGGGGATTGGAGTTTAAAAATAGGGATGTCTTGTTACCACTGTTCAGGGTGTTGGTGAGGCCACACCTGGAGCACTGTGTACAGTTTCACTCCCCGTATTTAAGAAAGGATGTACTGGTATTGGAGGCAGTTCAAAAGAGATTCACTAGGCTGATTCCTGGGATGAAGGGGTTGATTTATCAAGAACGGCTAAACAGGTTAGGCCTTTATTCTTAGAGTTTAGAAGAATGAGGGGTGATCTCATTGAAACGTACAAGATTCGGAGGGGGTTTGACAGAGTAGATGTTGAGTAAATGTTTCCACTAGTGGGGGAATCTCGAACTAGGGGACATAGTTACAGAATAAGGGGACACGCGTTTAAAACTGAAATGCGAAGAAATTTCTTCTCTCAGAGGGCAGTGAATGTCTGGAATTCTCTACCCCAGAGAGCCGTGGAGGCTCGATCACTGAAAGTATTTAAAGAGGAGTTAGATAGATTTTTGAAATATCGGGGAGTTGAGGGTTGTGGGGAGTTGGCACGAAAGAGGAGTTGAGGCCTGGGGCAGATCAGCCATGATCTTATTGAATTGCGGGGCAGGCTTGAGGGGCTGAATGGCCTACTCCTCCTATTTCTTACATTCATGGGATGTGGGTGTCACTGGCATTTGTTGCCCATCCCTAATTGCCCTTGAACTGGGTGGCTTGCTGAGCCACTTCAGAGGGGCAATTAAGAGTCAATGCTGTGGGATCTGGAGTCACATGTAGGCCAGACCGGGTAGGGACGGTAGATTTCCTTCCCCGAAGGACGTGAATTAACCAGATAGGTTGGTATGATGATCAATGATAGCAGCCACCATGACTGAGATCCGCTTTTATATTCCAAATGTTGTTAATTTTTATTAAATCCCACCACTACCACGACGCCACCATTTCTCCAGATATGGGATATAAATATAAATCGTTACGGGGCAGGAGGAGGTCATTTGGCCCATCGTGTGGGCCATCGTATCTCCGAATGTGAGACCCCCCAGTTAGTTCCACTGGCCCGGCCCTCTCCCCGTATCCCGGCACATCCTTCCCTTTGCGGATAACAGGCCAATTCCATTGTGGATGCTTCAGTTAAACCTGCCCCACCCGACACCACAGTCTCAGGCAGGGCATTCCAGACCCCGACCGCTCGCTGGGTGACAAGGTTTCCGGACCCCGACCACTCGCTTGGTGACAAGGACCCCGACCACTCACTGCGTGACAAGGTTTCCGGACCCCGACCACTTGCTGGGTGACAAGGTTTCCGGACCCCGACCACTCACCGGGTGACAAGGTTTCCGGACCCCGACCACTCGCTGGGTGACAATGTTTCCGGACCCCGACCACTCGCTGTGTGACAAGGTTTCCGGACCCCGACCACTCGCCAGGTGACAAGGTTTCCGGACCCCGACCACTCGCTGGGTGACAAGGTTTCCGGACCCTGACCACTCGCTGCGTGACAAGGATTTTTTTCCCTCACACATCGCTCTTGCCCCTTTGGCGCAATTGCTTTAAACCTGTGCCCTCTCGTTCTCGATCCTTCCGCCAACGGGAGCAGTTTGCCCCTGTCCGCTCTGTCCAGACCCCCTCTCAACCTTCTCTCCTCCAGGGAAAAACAGCACCAACTTCTCCGGTGTCTCCTCGTAATTGAAGTTGCCCATCTCTGGAACCGTTCTCATGAATCTTCCCTGCGCTCTCTCCGATACTTTCACATCCTTTCCCAGAGTGCGGCTCCCAGAACTGGACTCGATGCTGCAACCGAGGCTGAACGAATGACTAATACAAGTGCAGCATAACCTCCCTGCTCTGGTACTCTCTGCCCCTATTAGTGCAGCCCAGGATGCTGTCAGCTTTATTAACCGCGTTCTCTACCCATCCCGCCACCATCAATGACTTATCCACATATACACCCAGCTCCCTCTGCTCCTGCACCCCCTTTAGAGCCTTTATTTTATGTTGTCTCTCCATGTTCTTCCTACCAAAGTGAATCACCTCACATTTCTCTGCAGTGATCTTCATCTGTCACCTATCCACCCGTTCCATCAACATATCTCTGTCCTTTCGAAGTCCTGCACTATCCTCCTCTCAGTCCACAATTCTTCCAAGTTTAAAATCATCTGCAAATTCTGAGATGTTCCCCACAGCAAGATCTCGGTCATTGATATTTTGATCAGGAAGACCGAGGCTCCCAACCACGACCCTCAGGGAATTCAACAAAAAAACATTTCCAGGGAAGAGTCTTACGGACTCGAAACATAGACCCGATTCCTCCCTCCATGGATGCTGCCAGACCCACTGAGTTTGTCCAGCGTCTTCAGTTTTTAATTTCAGATTTCCAGCATCAGCAGTATTTTGCTTTTACCCTCAAAAACCTTCCTCCAGCCTGAAAAACATCCATTAACCCACATCTCGCTGTTTCCCATCACTCAGCCAATTTCCGTATCCATGTTGCTCCTGTTCCTCACACATCAAGGACGGCAAGAAATAACGTGTGATATTCTGACCACATACGCCAGCCTCTGCAAGGATCAACTGAAGTATGGGGCGCAGCATGCTTGGGTGTGATAGGGCTAACTCAGCACTAGGCCAGGATTGAAGCCTGGGCCTCTCCTGCTCTGTGTATGTGTGTATGTGTGTCAGATCTATACTGGGTGTGATAGTGCTAACTCAGCACTAGGCCAGGATTGAAGCCTGGGCCTCTCCTGCTCTGTGTATGTGTGTATGTGTGTCAGACCTATACTGGGTGTGATAGGGCTAACTCAGCCCTAGGCCAGGATTGAAGCCTGATCCTTTACCAGACTGATTCCTGGGATGGCGGGACTGACACATGAGGAGAGATTGAGTCAATTAGAATTATATTCGCTGGAGTTCAGAAGAATGAGTGGGGATCTCATAGAAACCTATAAAATTCTAACAGGACTAGACAGGGTAGATGCAGGAAGGATGTTCCCGATGGTGGGGGAGTCCAGAACCAGGTGTCACAGTCTGAGGATATGGGGTAGACCATTTAGGACTGAAATGAGGAGAAATTTCTTCACCCAGAGAGTGGTGAACCTGTGGAATTCGTTACCACAGAAAGTAGTTGAGGCTAAAACATTGTATGTTTTCAAGAAGGAGTTAGATATAGCTCTTGGGGTGAAATGGATCAAAGGATATGGGGAGAAAGTGGGAGCAGACTATTGAGTTGGATGATCAGCCGCGAATGGCCTACTCCTACTCCTATTTTCTATGTTTCTATGTTTCTGCTCTGTGTCAGTGTGTGTGTGTGTTAACACAGAGCAGGAAAGGCCCAGGCTTCAATCCCAGCCCAATGCTGAGTTAGCCCTATCACAAATAGTGTGGTACTGAGCCCCACACAATAGAGCCCTGTCACAAATAGTGTGGTACTGAGCCCCACACAATACAGCAGGAAAGGCCCAGGCTTCAATCCCAGCCCAGTGCTGAGTTAGCCCTATCACAAATAGTGTGGTACTGAGCCCCACACACACAGAGCAGGGAAGGCCCAGGCTTCAATTCAGGCCTGGTGCTGAGTTAGCCAGATCACGCCTGGTGTGAGCACCACCCCTCCCAACCCCCCCACCACACACACACACACACGCACACACACAGCAGGGGCTCAGTACACAGTGGCCTGGTGAGGCCTGTCCAGCCATCATAAGCCAGGATGAGATTTGAACTCGGAGCTGGGAAAGGATATAAAAAGTGCCCTTAAAGGACCCCATCTCAAAACTGCAATGCAAAAATTAAAAAAAACACTGGGCCCCTATCAGGCCAAGAGATGTGCCCTTTATCACTTTTCTCACAAATCTGACCGAATGAATCAATTACCACAATAATATCAGTGATGGTTTGAGTTAAAGGAGTCTCCTTGAGGCATTATTAAGGAGGACATTTGGTATTTTATCTATTTTTGGGATATCACAGTGTAAACAATCCCAGCTCCTCCACCAGAGAGAGTCCCTGCTCTCCAATCCCAGCTCCCCCAGAAGAGACAGTCCTACTCTCCAATCCCAGCTCCCCCACCAGCAACCATGCCTGTTCTCCAAACCCAGCTCCCCCAGCAGAGGCTGTCCTTTCCTCTAATCCCAGCTCCTCCAACAGGGGCAGCCCTTCCCTCCAATCCCAGTTTCTCCAGCAGAGAAAGACCCTAACCTCCAATCCCAGCTACCCCTGCAGAGGTAGTCCCTACGCTCCAAATCCAGCCCCTCCAGCAGAGACAGTCCCTACTCCCCAATCACAGTCCCTAATCTCCAATCCCAGCTCCCTCTGCAGACACAGTTTCCACTATCCAAATCCAGCCCCTCCAGCAGACAATCCCTACTCCCCAATCCTAGCTCCCCCAGCAGAAACAGTCCCTACTCTCCAATCACAGCTCCCCCCGCAGACACAGTCCCGACTCTGCAATCCCAGCTCCTCCAGCAGAGGGAGTCCCTGCTCTCCGATCACAGCCAGCCCAGCAGAGACAGTCACTATTCACCAATGCCAGATCCTCCAGCAGAGGCAGTCCCGACTCTACAATCCAGGCTCCGACAGCAGAGACAGTCCCTACTTGCCAATCCCAGCTCCTCCAGCAGAGACAGTCCCGACTCTACAATCCCAGCTGCCCCCGCAGATCCAGTCCCGACTCTCCAAACCCAGCTCCTACAGCGGAGACAATCCCTACGACCCAATCCCAGCTCCCCCAGCAAAGTCAGTCACTACTCTCCAATCCCATGCCCCCAAGCAGAGAGAGTCCTGACTCTGCAATCCCAGCTCCTCCAGCAGAGGCAGTCCCTACTCTCCGAACCCAGCCACCCCAGCAGAGACAATCTCTACTCTTGAATCCAAGCTCCCTCAGCAGAGTCATTCCCGACTCTCCAATCACAGCTCCTCCAGCAGAGAGAGTCCCTTCTCTCCAATTCTAGCCAAACCGACAGAGACAGTCCCTACTCTCCAATCCCAGCCCCTCCAGTAGAGACAGTCCCTACTCTCCAATGCCAGCTCCTCCAGCAGACAGAGCCCCTACTCTCCAAACCCAGCTACCCCAGCAGAGACAGTCCAGACTCTCCAAACCCAGCTACCACAGCTGAGACGGTCCCTACTCTCCAATCCATCTCCTCCAGCAGAGACAGTCCCTACTCTCCAATCCCACCTCCTCCAAGAGACAGTCCGAACACTCCAATCCTAGCAGCCACAGCAGAGACAGTCCCTAATCTCCAATACCAGCTCCTCCAGCAGAGACAGTTCTTACTCACCAATCCCAGCTGCTCCAGCAGACACAGTCCCTAAACTACAATCCCAGATCCTCCAGCAGAGAGAATCCCTACTCTACAATCCCAGTTCCTCCAGCAGAGACAATCCCTACCCTCCAAACCCAGGTCCTCCAAAATAGACAGTCCCAACTCTCCATTTCCAGCTCGCCTAGCAGAGACAGATCCTACACTCCAATTCCAGATCCCCTAACAGAGACAGTCCCTAATGTCCAATCCCAGATCCTGGAGCAGAGACAGTCCCTACTCTCCAATCCCAGATCCGGCAGCAGTGAGAATCTCTAATCTCCAATCCCTGCTCCCCCAGCAGAGATAGTCCAGAGTTTACAATACCAGCTCCCCCAGAACAGACAGCTGACTCTCCAAAACCAGCTCCTCCGACAGAGACAGCCCTACTCCCCAATCTGAACTCCTCCAGCAGAGACAGTCGCTACCCTCCAATCCCAGCTCCTCCAAAATAGACAGTAACAACTCTCCGTTCCCTGCTCCCCCAGCAGAGACAGTTCCTACTCTCCAATCCCAGCTCCCCCAGCAGAGACAGTCCCTAAATTCTAATCCCAGCTCCTCCAGCAGTGACAGTCCCTACTCTCCTGTCTCATTTCCTCCAGCAGAGAGAGTCCCATATCTACAATCCCAGCTGCTCCAGCAGAGAGAGTCCATACTCTCCAATCCCAGGTCCTCCAGCAGAGAGCGTCCCAACTCTACAATCCCACCTCCCCCAGTAGAGACAGTCCCGGCTCTCCTAACCCAGCTCCTCCGGAGAAGACAGTACTACTCCCCAATGCCAGCTCCTCCAGCAGATACAGTCTCTACCCTCCAATCCCAGGTCGTCCAAAATAGACAGTCCCAAATCTGCATTCCCAGCTCCCCTAGCAGAGACAGTCCCTAATCTCCCTTCCTAGCACCCCCAGCAGAGACAGGCCCAATGCTACAAACCCAGCTCTCCCAACAGAGATAGTCCCTAATCTCCAATCCTAGCACCCCAGCAGAGACAGTCCCTACTCTCCAATCACAGCTCCCACAGCAGAGACGGTCCCTAATCTCCAATACCAGCTCCTCCAGCAGAGACAGTCTCTACTCTCCAATCCCAACTCCTCAAAGAGACAGTCCCAACACTCCGATCCCAGCACCTCCAGCAGAGACAGTCCCTAATCTCCAATTCCAGCTGCTCCAGCAGACACAGACCCTAAACTACAATCCCAGGGCCTCCAGCAGAGAGAATCCTTACTCTACAAACCCAGCTCCTCCAGCAGAGACAGTACCTACCCTCCAATCCCAGCTCCTCCAAAATAGGCAGTCCGTACTCTCCATTCCCAGCTCCCCCAGCAGAGACAGATCCTACTCTCCAATTCCAGATCGTCCAACAGAGGCAGTCCTTAATGTCCAATCCCAGCTCCTCCAGCAGAGACAGTCCCTACTCTCCAATCCCAGCTCGTCCAAGAGAGACAGTACCTAATCTCCAGTCCCAGCTCGCCCAACAGAGACAGTCCCTACTCTCCAATCCCATCTCCCCCAGCAGAGACAGTCCCTACTCTTGAACCCCAGCTACCCCAGCAGAGAGAGTCCCTACACTTATATCCCACCTCCTCCGGCAGAGAGCGTCTCTACTTTCCAATCCCAGCTCCTGAAGAAGACAGAGTCCTGACTCTGCAATCCCAGCTCCCCCAGCAGAGGCAGTCCCTACTCTCCAATCCCAGCTATCCCAGCAGAGACAGTCCCAACTCTCCAAACCCAGCTACCACAGCTGAGACGGTCCCTACTCTCCAATCCATCTCCTCCAGCAGAGAGAGCCCCTACTCTACAATCACAGGTCCTCCAGCAGAGACAGTCACTACACTCCAATCCCAGCTCCATCAGCAGAGACAGTCCTTATTCTCCAATCCCAGATCCCCAAGCAGAGAAAGTCCGTACTCTCCAATCATAGCTCCCCCAGCAGAGACAGTCCCGGCTCTCCAAACCCAGCTCCACCAGCGAAGACTGTCCTGCTGCTGAATACCATCACCTCCAGCAGCGACAGTCACTACCCTCCAATCCCATCTCCTCCAAAATAGACAGTCCCAACTCTCCAATTCCAGCTCCTCTAGCAGTGACAGTCCCTACTCTCCAGTCTCATGTCCTTCAGCAGAGAGAGTCCCAGCTGCTCCAGCAGAGGGAGTCCAGACTCTCGAATCCCAAGTCCTCCAGCAGCGACAGTCCCAACTCTCCAATCCAAGCACCCCCAGCAGGGAAAGTCCCTACTCTCCAATCCCAGCTCGTCCAGCAGAGAAAGTCACTACTCTCCAATCGAAGCTCCTCCAGCAGAGAGCGTCCCTAATCTTGAATCCAAGCTCCCTCAGCAGAGAAAGTCATGGCTCTCCAATCCCAGCTCCTCCAGCAGAGGGAGTCGCAAATCTACAATCCCACCTCCCCCAGTAGAGACAGTCCCAGGCTCTCCTAACCCAGCACCTCCTGTGAAGACACTACTACTCCCCAATGCTAGCTCCTCCAGCAGAGACATCCCTACCCTCCAAACCCAGGTGGTCCAAATTAGACAGTCCCAAATCTGCATTCCCAGCTCCCCCAGCAGAGACAGTCCCTACTCTCCAATCCCAGCTCCTCCAGCGGAGAGAGTCCCGACTCTACAATCGCAGGTCCTCCAGCAGAGACAGTCACTAAATTCCAATCCCAGCTCCTCCAGCAGAGACAGTCACTGCTCTCCAATCCCAGCTCGAATCGCAGAGAGAATCCCTACTCTCCAATCCCAATTCCCCCAACAGAGACAGTCCATAATATCCAATCTCAGCTCCTCCAGCAGAGACAGTCCCTACTCTCAAATCCCAGCTCTTGCAGCTGTGACAGTCCCTACTCTCCAATCCCAGCTCCTACAGCAGAGACAGTTTCTACTTTCCAATCCCAGCTGCTCCAGCAGAGACGGTCCCTACTCTACAATCCCAGGTCCACTAGCAGAGAGAATTCATACTCTACAATCCCAGCTGCTCCAGCAGAGACAGTTCCTACTCTCCAAGACCAGCTCCTCCAGCAGAGAAAGTCCCTACAATTAATCTCAGCTCCCTAGCAGAGACAGTCCAGCCACTACAATACCAGCTCCCCCAGTAGAGACAGTGCCGACTCTCCAAACCCAACTCCTCCAGCAGAGACAGCCCTACTCCCCAATCCAAACTCCTCCAGCAGAGACAGTCCCTACTCTCCAATCCCACCTCCTCCAAGAGACAGTCCGAACACGCCAATCCTAGCACCCACAGCAGAGACAGTCCCTAATCTCCAATACCAGCTCCTCCAGCAGATACAGTTCCTACTCTCCAATCCCAGCTGCCCCAGCAGAGACAGTCCCTAAACTACAATCCCAGCTCCTCCAGCAGAGAGAATCCCTACTCTACGATCCCAGTTCCTCCAGCAGAGACAGTCCCTATCCTCCAAACCCAGGTCCTCCAAAACAGACAGTCCCAACTCTCCATTTCCAGCTCGCCTAGCAGAGACAGATCCTACACTCCAATTCCAGATCCCCTAACAGAGACAGTCCCTAATGTCCAATCCCAGATCCTGGAGCAGAGACAGTCCCTACTCTCCAATCCCAGATCCGGCAGCAGTGAGAATCCCTAATCTCCAATCCCAGCTCCCCCAGCACATACAGTCCAGAGTCTACAATACCAGCTCCCCCAGAAGAGACAGTGCTGACTCTCCAAAACCAGCTCCTCCGACAGAGACAGCCCTACTCTCCAATCTGAACTCCTCCAGCAGAGACAGTCCCTACCCTCCAATCCCAGCTCCTCCAAGAGACAGTTCCAACTCTCCAATCCCAGCTCCTGCAGCAGAGAGAGTACTTACTCTCCCATCCCAGCTCCTCCAAAAGAGACAGTCGCTAACCTCCTATCCCAGCTCCTCCAAAATAGACAGTCACAACTCTCCATTTCCTGCTCCCACAGCAGAGGCAGTTCCTACTCTTCAATCCCAGCTCCCCCAGCAGAGACAGTCCCTAAATTCTAATCCCAGCTCCTCCAGCAGTGACAGTCCTTACTCTCCTGTCTCATTTCCTCCAGCAGAGAGAGTCCCATATTTACAATCCCAGCTGCTCCAGCAGCGAGAGTCCATACTCTCCAATCCCAACTCCCCCAGCAGAGACAGTCCCTACTCTCCAATACAAGCTCGTCCAGCAGAGAAACTCACTACTCTCCAATCCCAGCTCCTCCAGCAGAGAGAGTCCCAACATTACAATCCCACCTGCCCCAGTGTAGACAGTCCCGGCTCTCCTAACCCAGCTCCTCCAAAGAAGACAGTACTACTCCCAGTGCCAGTTCCTCCAGCAGAGACAGTTCCTACTCTCCAATACCAGCACCCCCGGCAGAGAGAGAGTCCCGACTCTCCAATCCAAGCACCCCCAGCAGGGAAAGTCCCTACTCTCCAATCCCAGCTCGTCCAGCAGAGAAAGTCACTACTCTCCAACCGAAGCTCCTCCAGCAGAGAGCGTCCTTAATCTTGAATCCAAGCTCCCCCAGCAGAGAAAGTCATGGCTCTCCAATCCCAGCTCCTCCAGCAGAGGGAGTCGCAAATCTACAATCCCACCTCCCCTAGTAGAGACAGTCCCAGGCTCTCCTAACCCAGCACCTCCTGCAAAGACACTACTACTCCCCAATGCCACCTCCTCCAGCAGCGACATCCCTACCCTCCAAACCCAGGTCATCCAAATTAGACAGTCCCATATCTGCATTCCCAGCTCCCCCAGCAGTGACAGTCCCTACTCTCCAATCCCAGCTCCCCAGCAGAGACAGTTCCTAATCTCCCATCCTGTCACACCCAGCAGAGACAGTCCCTATTCTCCAATCCCAGCTCCTCCAGCAGAGACAGTCACTGCTCTCCAATCCCAGCTCAAATCACAGAGAGAATCCCTACTCTCCAATACCAGCTCCCCCAACAGAGACAGTCCATAATGTCCAATCTCAGCTCCACCAACAGAGGCAGTCCCTACACTCAAATCCCAGCTCTTGCAGCTGTGACAGTCCCTACTCTCCAACCCCAACTACTCCAGCTATGACAGTCCTACTCTCCAATCCCAGCTCCTACAGCAGAGACAGTTCCTACTTTCCAATCCCAGCTGCTCCAGCAGAGACTGTCCCTACTCTACAATCCCAGGTCCACTAGCAGAGAGAGATCATACTCTACAATCCCAGCTGCTCCAGCAGAGACAGTTCCTACTCTCCAACACCAGCTCCTCCAGCAGAGAAAGTCCCTACAATCAATCTCAGCTCCCTAGCAGAGACAGTCCAGCCACTACAATACCAGCTCCCCCAGTAGAGACAGTGCCGACTCTCCAATCCCACCTCCTCCAAGAGACAGTCCGAACACGCCAATCCTAGCACCCACAGCAGAGACAGTCCCTAATCTCCAATACCAGCTCCTCCAGCAGAGACAGTTCCTACTCTCCAATCCCAGCTGCTCCAGCAGAGACAGTCCCTAAACTACAATCCCAGATCCTCCAGCAGAGAGAATCCCTACTCTACAATCCCAGCTCCTCCAGCAGAGACAGTCCCTTCCCTCCAAACCCAGGTCCTCCAAAATAGACAGTCCCAACTCTCCATTTCCAGCTCGCCTAGCAGAGACAGATCCTACACTCCAATTCCAGATCCCCTAACAGAGACAGTCCCTAATGTCCAATCCCAGATCCTGGAGCAGAGACAGTCCCTACTCTCCAATCCCAGATCCTGCAGCAGTGATGATCTCTAATCTCCAATCCCTGCTCCCCCAGCAGACAGTGCTGACTCTCCAAAACCAGCTCCTCCGACAGAGACAGCCCTACTCCCCAATCTGAACTTCTCCAGCAGAGACAGTCCCTACCCTCCAATCCCAGCTCCTCCAAGAGACAGTGCCAACTCTCCAATCCCAGCTCCTGCAGCAGAGAGAATATTTACTCTCCCATCCCAGCTACTCCAGCAGAGACAGTCCCTACCCTCCTATCCCAGCTCCTCCAAAATAGACAGTAACAACTCTCCATTTCCTGCTCCCACAGCAGAGGCAGTTCCTACTCTCCAATCCCAGCTCCCCCAGCAGAGACAGTCCCTAAATTCTAATCCCAGCTCCTCCAGCAGTGACAGTCCTTACTCTCCTGTCTCATTTCCTCCAGCAGAGTCCCATATTTACAATCCCAGCTGCTCCAGCAGCGAGAGTCCATACTCTCCAATCCCAACTCCCCCAGCAGAGACAGTCCCTACTCTCCAATACAAGCTCGTCCAGCAGAGAAACTCACTACTCTCCAATCTCAGCTCCTCCAGCAGAGAGAGTCCCAACATTACAATCCCACCTGCCCCAGTGTAGACAGTCCCGGCTCTCCTAACCCAGCTCCTCCAAAGAAGACAGTACTACTCCCAGTGCCAGTTCCTCCAGCAGAGACAGTTCCTACTCTCCAATACCAGCACCTCCGGCAGAGAGAGAGTCCCGACTCTCCAATCCAAGCACCCCCAGCAGGGAAAGTCCCTACTCTCCAATCCCAGCTCGTCCAGCAGAGAAAGTCACTACTCTCCAACCGAAGCTCCTCCAGCAGAGAGCGTCCTTAATCTTGAATCCAAGCTCCCCCAGCAGAGAAAGTCACGGCTCTCCAATCCCAGCTCCTCCAGCAGAGGGAGTCGCAAATCTACAATCCCACCTCCCCTGGTAGAGACAGTCCCAGGCTCTCCTAACCCAGCACCTCCTGCAAAGACACTACTACTCCCCAATGCCACCTCCTCCAGCAGCGACATCCCTACCCTCCAAACCCAGGTCATCCAAATTAGACAGTCCCATATCTGCATTCCCAGCTCCCCCAGCAGTGACAGTCCCTACTCTCCAATCCCAGCTCCCCAGCAGAGACAGTTCCTAATCTCCCATCCTGTCACACCCAGCAGAGACAGTCCCTATTCTCCAATCCCAGCTCCTCCAGCAGAGACAGTCACTGCTCTCCAATCCCAGCTCAAATCACAGAGAGAATCCCTACTCTCCAATACCAGCTCCCCCAACAGAGACAGTCCATAATGTCCAATCTCAGCTCCACCAACAGAGGCAGTCCCTACACTCAAATCCCAGCTCTTGCAGCTGTGACAGTCCCTACTCTCCAACCCCAACTACTCCAGCTATGACAGTCCTACTCTCCAATCCCAGCTCCTACAGCAGAGACAGTTCCTACTTTCCAATCCCAGCTGCTCCAGCAGAGACTGTCCCTACTCTACAATCCCAGGTCCACTAGCAGAGAGAGATCATACTCTACAATCCCAGCTGCTCCCAGCAGTGACAGTTCCTACTCTCCAACACCAGCTCCTCCAGCAGAGAAAGTCCCTACAATCAATCTCAGCTCCCTAGCAGAGACAGTCCAGCCACTACAATACCAGCTCCCCCAGTAGAGACAGTGCCGACTCTCCAATCCCACCTCCTCCAAGAGACAGTCCGAACACGCCAATCCTAGCACCCACAGCAGGGACAGTCCCTAATCTCCAATACCAGCTCCTCCAGCAGAGACAGTTCCTACTCTCCAATCCCAGCTGCTCCAGCAGAGACAGTCCCTAAACTACAATCCCAGATCCTCCAGCAGAGAGAATCCCTACTCTACAATCCCAACTCCTCCAGCAGAGACAGTCCCTTCCCTCCAAACCCAGGTCCTCCAAAATAGACAGTCCCAACTCTCCATTTCCAGCTCGCCTAGCAGAGACAGATCCTACACTCCAATTCCAGATCCCCTAACAGAGACAGTCCCTAATGTCCAATCCCAGATCCTGGAGCAGAGACAGTCCCTACTCTCCAATCCCAGATCCTGCAGCAGTGATGATCTCTAATCTCCAATCCCTGCTCCCCCAGCAGAGACAGTGCTGACTCTCCAAAACCAGCTCCTCCGACAGAGACAGCCCTACTCCCCAATCTGAACTTCTCCAGCAGAGACAGTCCCTACCCTCCAATCCCAGCTCCTCCAAGAGACAGTGCCAACTCTCCAATCCCAGTTCCTGCTGCAGAGAGAATACTTACTCTCCAATCCCAGCTACTCCAGCAGAGACAGTCCCTACCCTCCTATCCCAGCTCCTCCAAAATAGACAGTCACAACTCTCCATTCCCTGCTCCCCCAGCAAAGACAGTTCCTACTCTCCAATCCCAGCTTCTCCAGAGACAGTCCCGACTCTCCAATCCCAGCTCCTCCAGCAGAGAGAGTCCCTACTCTACAATCCCACCTCCCCCAGTACAGACAGTCCCGGCTCTCCTAACCCAGCTCCTCCAGAGAAGACAGTACTACTCACAAAGCCAGTTCCTCCAGCAGAGACAGCTCCTACTCTCCAATACCCGCTGCTCCAGCAGACACAGTCCCTAAACTACAATCCCAGGTCTTCCAGCAGAGAGAATCCCTACTCTACAATCCCAGCTCCTCCAGCAGAGACAGTCCCTACCCTCCAAACCAGGTCCTCCAAAATAGACAGTACCAACTCTCCATTTCCAGCTCGCCTAGCAGAGACAGTCCTATACTCCAATTCCAGATCCCCTAACAGAGACAGTCCCTAATGTCGAATCCCAGATCCTGGAGCAGAGACAGTCCCTACTCTCCAATCCCTGATCCTGCAGCAGTGAGAATCACTAATCTCCAATCCCAGCTCCCCCAGCACAGACAGACCAGAGTCTACAATACCAGCTCCCCCAGAAGAGACAGTGCTGACTCTCCAAAACCAGCTCCTCTGACAGAGACAGCCCTACTCCCCAATCTGAACTCCTCCAGCAGAGACAGTCCCTACCTTCCAATCCCAGCTCCTCCAAGAGACCGTGCCAACTCTGCAATCCCAGCTCCTGCAGCAGAGAGAGTACTTACTCTCCAATCCCAGCTCCTCCAGCAGAGACAGTCGCTACCCTTCTATCCCAGCTTGTCCAAAATAGACAGTCACAACTCTCCATTCCCTGCTCCCCCAGCAGAGACAGTCCCTAATTCTAATCCCAGTTCCTCCAGCAGTGACAGTCCCTACTCTCCAGTCTCATTTCTTCCAGCAGAGAGAGTCCCATCTCTACATCCCAGCTGCTCCAGCTGAGAGAGTCCATACTCTCCAATCCCAACTCCTCCAGCAGAGACAGTCCTGACTCTCCAATCCAAGCACCCTAGCAGGGACAATTCCACCTCTCCAATCCCAGCTCCCCCAGCAGAGACCGTCCCTAATCTCGAATCCCACCTCCCCCAGTAGAGACAGTCCCGGCTCTCCTAACCCAGCTCCTCCAGAGAGGACAGTACTACTCTCAATGCCAGTTCCTCCAGCAGAGATAGTCCCTACCCTCCAATACCAGGTCATCCAAAATAGACAGTCCCAAATCCTGATTCCTAGCTCCCCCAGCAGAGACAGTCCCGATTCTACAAACCCAGCTCTCCCAACAGAGACAGTCCCTATTCTCATATCCCAGCACCCCAGCGGAGACAGTCCCTACTCTCCAAACGCAGCACCCACAGCAGAGACGGTCCCTACTCTCCAATCCCAGCTCTTCCAGCGGAGTGAGTCCTGACTCTACAATCGCAGGTCCTCCAGCAGAGACAGTCACTAAATTCCAATCCCAGCTCCTCCAGCAGAGACAGTCACTGCTCTCCAATCCCAGCTCAAACCGCAGAGAGAATCCCTACTCTCCAATCCCAGCTCCCCCAGCAGACACAGTCTCTAATGTCCAATCCCAGCTCCTCTAGCAGAGACAGTCTCTACTCTCAAATCCCAGCTCCTGCAGGTGTCACAGTCCCTACTCTCCAATCCCAGCTACTCTAGCTATGACAGTCCCTACTCTCCAATCCCAGCTCCTACAGCAGAGACAGTTCCTACTTTCCAATCCCAGCTGCTCCAGCAGAGACTGTCCCGACTCAACAATCCCAGGGGCACTAGCAGAGAGAGTCCATACTCTACAATCCCAGCTCCTCCAGTGGAGACAGTTCCTACTCTCCAACCCCAGCTCCTCCAGCAGAGAAAGTCCCTACAATCAAATCCCAGCTCCCCCAGCAGAGACAGTCCAGATACTACAATACCAGCTCCCCCAATAGAGACAGCTCAACTCTCCAAACCCAGCTCCTCCAGCAGAGACAGCCCTACTTCCCGATCCGAATTTCTCCAGCAGAGACAGTCCCTACCCTCCAATCCCAGCTCCTCAATGAGACAGTCCAAACACTCCGATCCCAGCCTCTCCAGCAGAGACAGTCCCTAATCTCCAATTCCAGCTGCTCCAGCAGACACAGTCCCTAAACTACAAACCCAGCTCCTCCAGCTGAGGCGGTCCATACCCTCCAATCCCAGCTCCTCCAAAATAGGCAGTCCGTACTCTCCATTCCCAGCTCCCCCAGCAGAGACAGATTCTGCTCTCCAATTCCAGATCGCCCAACAGAGACAGTCCCTAATGTCCAATCACAGCTCCTCCAGCAGAGACAGTCCAGAGTCTACAATACCACCTCCTCCAGCAGAGACGGTGCCTAAACTCCAATCCCTGCTCCTCCAGCAGAGAGATTCCCAACTCTACAATCGCAGGTCCTCCAGCAGAGACAGTCACTGTTCTCCAATCACAGCTCGAACTGCAGAGAGAGTCCCTATTCTCCAAACCCAGCTCCTCCAGCGAAGAAAGTACTACTCCCCAATCCCAGCTCCTCCAGCAGAGACAGTCCCTACGCTCCAATCCCAGCTCCTCCAAAATAGATAGTCCCAACTCTCCATTCCCATTTCCCCCAGCAGAGACAGTCCCTAATCTCCAACTCCAGCTCCCCCACCAGAGACTGTCTCTAATGTCCAATCCCAGCTCCTTCAGCAGTGAGAGACCCTACTCTCCAATTCCAGCTACTCCAGCTATGACAGTCCCTACTCTCCAATCCCAGCTACTCCAGCTATGACAGTCCCTACTCTCCAATCCCAGCTACTCCAGCTATGACAGTCCCTACTCTCCAATCCCAGCTCCTACAGCAGAGAAACTTCCTAATCTCCAATCCCAGCTGCTCCAGCAGAGTCTGGCCCTACTCTTAAATCCCAGGTCCACCAGCAGAGAGAGTACATACTCTAGATTCCCAGCTCCTCCAGCAGTGACAGTTCCTACTCTATAATTCCAGCTCCTCCAGCAGAGACAGCCCCACTCCCCAATCCAAACTTCTGCAGCAGAGACAAGCCCTAATCTCCAATCCCAGCTCCTCCAGCAGAGACAGTTCCTACTCTCCCACCCAGCTGCTCCAGCAGACACAGTTCCTAATCTACAATCCCAGGTCCTCCAGCAGAGGGAGTCCCTACCCTACAATCCCAGCTCGTCCAGCAGACACAGTCCCTACTCTTCAACCCCAGAACCTCCACAGAGAAACTCTCTACACTCTAATCCCAGATCCCCCAGGAGAGACAGTCCAGTGTCTGCAATACCTGCTCCCCCATTAGAGACAGTCCAGAAAGTTAAAACCCAAATCCTCCAGCAGAGACAGTGCTTCTCCACAATCCAAGCTCCTACAGCAGAGACAGTCCCTACCTTCTTGTCCCAGCTCCTAAAATAGGCACTGTCCCAAGTCTCCATTGCCAGCTCCCACAGCAGAGACAGTCCCTAATCTCCAATCCCAGCTCCTCCAGCTGAGACAGTCCCGACTCTGCAATCCCAGCTTCAGCTCCTACAGCAGAGACAGTCTCTACTCTCCAATCCCAGCTTCTCCAGCAGAGAGAGTCCCTACTTTCCAATACCAGCTCCTTCAGCAGAACAACACCTACTCTGCAATCCCAGCTGCTCCAGCAGCGATAGTCCCTGTTCTACAATCCCAGGTTCTCCAGCAGGGACAGTCCCTACTCTCCACTCGCAGATCCTCCAGTACAGACAGTTGCTTCTCTCCAATCCAGCTCCCCCGGGCAGAGACAGTCTCTACCCTCCAATTCCAGCTCCCCCAGCAGAGACTGTCCCTACTCTCCAATCCCAGCTCCCCGAGTAGAGACAGTCCCGACTCTCAAAACCCAAATCCTCTAGCAGAAAAAGTCCTAATTCACAATTTCAGCTCCTGAAGCAGAAACAGTCCCTACCCTCCATTCAGAGCTCCTAAAAAAGAGACAGTCCCAAGTCTCCATACCCAGCTCCTCCAGCAGAGACAGTCCTTATTCTCCAATCCCAGCTCCCCCAGAAGAGAGTCCCTAAACTCCAATCCCAGCTCCTCCAGCTGAGACAGACCCTACCCTCCAGACGCAGCTCTTTCAAAAGTGAGAGCCCCAACTCTCCATTGCCAGCTCACCCAGCAGAGACAGTCCCTAATCTCCAATCCCTGCTCCTCCAGCAGAGACAGTCCCTACTCTCCAATCACAGCTCCAGCTCCTGCGGCAGAGACAGTCTCTAATCTTCAATGCCAGACCCTGCAGCAGAAACAGTCACTGCTCTCCAATCCCAGCTAGTCAAACAGAGACAGTCCCTACTCTCCAACCCCAGCTCCTCCAGCAAAGAAAGCCCCTACACTCAAATCCCAGCCCTCCCATCAGAGACAGTCCAGAGTCTACAATACCAGCTCCCCAAGTCGAGACAGTGCAGACTCTCCAAACACAGCTCCTCCAACAGAGACAGACCTACTCCCCAATCCAAACTCCTCCAGCAGAGACAGTCCAAACACTCCAATCACAGCTCCTCCAAAAGAAACAGACTTTACTCTCCAATCCCAGTTCCTCCAGCAGAGACCATCCCTAATCTCCAATCCCAGATCCCCCAGCAGAGGCAGTTCCTACTCTCCAATCCCAGCTACCCCAGCAGAGACAGTCCTTACTCTCTAATCCCAGCTCCTCCAGCAGAGAGAGTCCCTACTCTCCAATCCCAGCTACCCCAGCAGAGACAGTCCCTACTCGCCAATTACAGCTCCTCCAGCAGAGACAGAACCTACTCGCGAATCCCAACTCATACAGCAGAGAGAATCCCTACTTTCCAATCCCAGCTCCTCCAACAGAGAGACTTCCTATTCTCCAGTTCCAGGTGGTCCAGCAGAGATAATCCCTGTTCTACAATTCCAAGTACTCCAGCAGAGGGAGTCCCTACCCTCCAATCCCAGCTCCTCCAGCAGAGACATCCATACTCTTCAATCCCAGCTCCTCCAGCAGAGAGAGTCACTAATCTCCAATCCCAGCTCCGCCAGCTGAGACAGTCCCGATTCTGCAATCCCAGCTTCAGCTCCTGCAGCAGAGACAGTCTCTACTCTCCAATCCCAGCTTCTCCAGCAGAGAGCGTCCCTATTCTCCAATCCCAGACCCTCCAGCAGAGACAGTCCCTACTCTCCAATCCCAGTTCCTCCAGCAGAGGCAGTCCCTACTCTCCAATCCCAACGCCCCAAGCAGGGAAAGTGTGTTCTCTCCGATCATAGTGCCCCCAGTAGACACAGTCCCGAAACTCAAAACCCAAATCCTCCAGCAGAGGCAGTGCTACTCCACAATCCAAGCTCCTACAGCAGAGACAGTCCCTACTCCCCAGTCCCAGCTCCTACAGCAGAGACAGTCCCTATTCTCCAATCCCAGCTCCTCGAGCTGAGACAGTCGCAACTCTGCAATCCCAGCTTCAGCTCCTGCAGCAGAGACAGTCTCTATCTCCAATCCCAGCTCCTCCTGCTACCCCAGCAGAGACAGTCCCTACTCGCGAATCACAGCTCTTCCAGCAGACACAGACCCTAGTCGCCAATCCCTGCTCCTCCAGCAGGGAGAGTCCCTGATCTCCAATCTCAGCTACTCCCGCAGAGACAGTTCCTAATCTCCAATCCCAGCTCCTCCAGCAGATGCAATACCGACTCTCCAATTCCAGCTGCTCCAGCAGAGATAGTCCCTGTTCTACAATCCCAGGTTCTCCAGCAGAGAAAGTCCCTACTCACCAATCCCAGCTCCTCCAGCAGAGTCCCTACACTCAAATCCCAGCTCCCCCAGCAGAGACAGTCCAGAGTCTACACTACCAGCTCCCCCAGTAGAGACAGTGCCGACTCTCCAAACCCAACAGAGAGAGTCCATACTCTCCAATCCCAGCTCCTCTAACAGAGGCAGTCCCTACTCTCCTAACCCAGCTCCCCAAGCAGAGAGAGTCCCTACTCTCCAATCGCAGTTCCCCCAGTAGAGACAGCCCAAGTCCACAATCACACCTCAGCCAGTGGAGACAGTCCCGGCTCTTCAAACCCAGCTCCTCCAGCGAAGACAGTATTACTCCTCAGTACCAGCTCCTCCAAGAGACAGCCCTACCCTCCAATGCCAGCTGCTCCAAAAAATACAGTCCCAACTCTCCATTCCCATCTCCTCCAGCAGAGGCAGTCCCTACTCTCCAATCCCAGCTCCCCAAGCAGGGAGAGTGTGAACTCTCCAATCATAGTGCCCCCAGCAGAGACAGTCCAGAGTCTATAATCCCCGCTCACTCAGTAGAGACAGTCCAGGCTCTCCAAACCCAGCTCCTCCAACAAAGACAGTCCTACTCCCGAATATCAGCACCTTCAGCAGAGACAGTCGCTACCCTCCAATCCCAGCTATTCCAAAATAGACAATCCCAACTCTCCATTCCCAGCTCTCCCAGCAGAGTCAGTCCCTACTCTCCAATCCCAGCTCCTCCAGCAGAGACAGACCCTACTCTCCAATCCCAGCTCCTCCTGCAGAGACAGTCCTAATCTACAGTACAAGTTCCATCAGCAAAGACAGTCCCTAATCTCAAAACCCAGCTCCAGATCCACCTGCAGAGAAATGTCCCTACTCTCCAATCCCAGCTACCCCAGCAGAGACAGTCCGTAATCTCAAATCCTAGCACATCCAGCAGAGACAGTCCCGACTCTCCAATCCAAGTTCCTCCAGCAGAGACAGTCCCTACTCTCCAACCCCAGCTCCCCAAGCAGAGAGAGCCTGTACAGTCCAATCATAGCGCCCCAGCAGAGAAAGTCCTGTGCCTACAATCCCAACTCGTCCAGCAGAGGCTGTCCTGGCTCTCCAAACTCAGCTCCTGCAGCGAAGACAGTCCTACTCCCGAATACCAGCACCTTCAGCAGAGACAGTCCCTACCCTCCAATCTCAGCTCATCCAAAATAGACAATCCCAACTCTCCATTCCCAGCTCCACAGCAGAGACAGTCCCTAATCTCCAATCCCAGCTCCCCCAGCAGAGACAGTCCCTAATCTCCAATCCAAGTTCCTCCAGCAGAGTCAGTCCCTACTCATCTATCTCATTTCCATCAGCAGAGACAGCCCCTACTCTCAAATCCCAGCTCCACCAGCAGAGAGTGTCCCTACTCTCGAGTCCCAGCTCCCCCAGTAGAGACAGCACAATTGTCCATACCCAGCTCCTCCAGCAAAGACAGCCTTACTCTCCAATCCCAGCTCCCCCAGCAGAGACAGTCCCTAATCTCTAATCCCAGCTCCCCCAGCAGAGACAGTCCCTAATCTCCAATCCAAGTTCCTCCAGCAGAGTCAGTCCCTACTCTTCTATCTCATTTCCACCAGCAGAGAGAGTCCCTACTCTCCAATCCCAACTCCTCCAGCAAAGACAGCCCTACTCCACAATCCCAGCTCCTCCAAAAGAGACTGTCCCAACTATCCATCCCAGCTCCTGCAGCAGAGAGAATACCTACACGTCAATACCAGCTCGTCCAGCTGATACAGTTAGTACTCTCCAATCCCATCTGCTCCAGAAAAGACAGTCAATAATCTATATTCCCAGGTCTTCCAGCAGAGAGAGTCCCTAGTCTACAATCCCAGCTCGCCCAGCAGAGATAGTCCCTACTCTTCAACCCCAGATCCTCCACAGAGAAACTCCCTACACTCTAATCCCAGATCCCCCAGGAGAGACAGTCCAGTGTCTACAATCCCTGCTCCCCCAGTAGAGACAGTCCCGAAACTCAAAACCCAAATCCTCCAGCAGAGACAGTGCTACTCCACAATCCTAGCTCCTCCAACTGAGATAATTGCGACTCTGCAATCCCAGCTTCAGCTCCTGCAGCAGACACAGTCTCTGCTCTCCAATCCCAGCTCTTCCAGCAGACACAGACCCTAGTCGCCAATCCTTGCTCCTCCAGCAGGGAAAGTCCCTATTCTCCAATCCCAGCTGCTCCCACAGAGACGGTCCCTACTCTCCAATTCCAGCTGCTCCAGCAGAGATAGTCCCTGTTCTACAATCCCAGATTTTCCAGCAGAGAAAGTCCCTACTCACCAATCGCAGCTCCTCCAGCAGAGTCCCTACTCTCCAATCCCAGCTCCTCCAGCAGAGACAGTCCCTACTCTCCAATCCCAGCTTCTCCTGCAGATACAGTCCCTACTCTACAATACAAGCTCCACCTGCAGAGACAGTTCCTACTCTCAAAATCCAGCTCCTCCAGTAGAGACAGTCCATACTCTCCAATCTCCGCTCACCCAGTAGAGACAGTCCCAGCTCTCCAAACCGTTTTTCCAGCGAAGACAGTCCTACTCCCAGATAGCAGCATCTCAAGCAAAGACATTCGCTACCCTCCAATCCCAGCTCAGCCAAGAAAAACAGTCCCAACTCTCCATTCCCAGCTACATGAGCTGAGACAGACCCTACTCTCCAACCCAGCTCCCCCAGCAGAGACAGTCCCTAATCTCTAATCCCACCTTCCCCAGCAGAGACAGTCCCTAATCTCCAATCCCAGCTCCTCCAGCAGAGACAGTCCCTACTCTCCAGTCTCATTTCCTCCAGCACATGGAGTCCCTACTCTACAATCCCAGCTGCTCCAGCAGAGAGAGTCCCTACACTCCAATCCCAGCACCTCCAGCAGACAGCTGCGACTCTCCAATCCAAGCTCCCCCAGCATAGACAGTCCCCACTCACCAATCTAAGCTACCCCAGCAGGGAAGGTCCCTGCACTCCAACCCCAGCCCATCCAGCAGAGAAAGTCCCTACTCTCCAATCCCAGCTCCTCCAGCAGAGAGAGTCCCTACTCGCCAATCACAGCTCTTCCAGCAGACACAGATCCTAGTCGCCAATCCCAGCTCCTCCAGCAGGGAAAGTCCCTAATCTCCAATCCCAGCTACTCCAGCAGAGACGGTCCTTAATCTCCAATCCCAGCTCCTCCAGCAGATACGATATCGACTCTCCAATTCCAGCTGCTCCAGCAGAGATAGGCCCTGTTCTACAATCCCAGGTTCTCCAGCAGAGAAAGTCCCTACTCTAGAATCACAGCTCCTCCAGCAGAGTCCCTACTCTCCAATCGCAGCTCTTCCAGCAGAGACAGTCCCTACTCTCCAATCCCAGCTCCTCCTGCAGAGACAGTCCCTACCCTACAATCCAAGCTCCACCAGCACAGACAGTCCCTAATCTCCAAACCCAGCTCCAGCTCCACCTGCAGAGACAGCCCCTACTCTCCAATAAAGCTCGAACCGCATACAGAGTCCATACTCTCTAATTCCAGATCCTCTTGCAGAGGAAGACCCTACACTTCAATCCCAGCTCCCCAAGCAGAGAGAGTGTGTACTCTCCACTCATTGCGCGCACAGAAGAGACAGTCCAGAGTCTATAATCCCAGCTCGCCCAGTAGAGACAGTCCCGGCTCTCCAAACCCAGCTCCTCCAGCAAAGATAGTCCTACTCCCGAATACCAGCACCTTCAGCAGAGACCGTCGCTACCCTCCAATCCCAGCTCTTCCAAAATAGACAATCCCAACTCTCCATTCCCAGCACTCCCAGCAGTCAGTCCCTAATCTCCAATCCCAGCTCCCCCAGCAGAGACAGTCCCTAATCTCCAATCCCAGCTCCTCCTGCAGAGACAGTCCCTACTCTCCAATCCCAGCTCCTCCAGCAGAGACAGTCCCTACTCTCCAATCCCAGCTCCTCCTGCAGAAACAGTCCCTACTCTACAATCCAAGCTCCGCCAGCAGAGACAGTCCCTAATCACTAAACCAGGCTCCGGCTCCACCTGCAGAGACAGTCCCTACTCTCCAATCCCAGCTCCTCCAGAAGAGACAGTCCCTACTCTCCAATCCCAGCTCCTCCTGCAGAGACAGTCCCTACTCTACAATCCAAGCTCCATCAGCAGAGACAGTCCCTAATCTCCAAACCCAGCTCCAGCTCCACCTGCAGAGACAGTCCCGACTCTCCAATACAAGCTCAAACCGCATACAGAGTCCATACTCTCTAATTCCAGATGTTCCTGCAGAGCAAGTCCCTACTCTCCAATCACAGCTCCCCAAGCAGAGAGAGTTTGTACTCTCCACTCATAGCGCCCACAGCAGAGACAGTCCAGAGTCTATAATCCCAGCTCGCCCAGTAGAGACAGTCCGGCTCTCCAAACCCAGCTCCTCCAGCGAAGACAGTCCTACTCCTGAATACCAGCACCTTCAGCAGAGACAGTTGCTAACCTCCAATCCCAGCTCCTCCAAAAGAGACATCCCAACTCTCCATTCCCAGCACTCCCAGCAGAGTCAGTCCATAATCTCCAATCCCAGACCCTCCAGCAAAGAAAGACCCTGCACTCCAACCCCAGCCCATCCAGCAGAGAAATTCGCAACTCTCCAATCCCAGCTCCTCCAGCAGAGAGAGCCCCTACTCGCCAATCACAGCTCTTCCAGCAGACACAGACCCTAGTTGCCAATCCCTGCTTCTCCAGCAGGGATAGTCCCTAATCTCCAATCCCAGCTACTCCCGCAGAGACGGTCGCTAGTCTCCAATACCTGCCCCTCCAGTAGATACATTACCGACACTCCAATTCCAGCTGCTCCAGCAGAGATAGTCCCTGTTCTACAATCCCAGGTTCTCCAGCAGAGAAAGTCCCAACTCTAGAATCTCAGCTCCTCCAGCAGAGTCCCTACTCTCCAATCCCAGCTCCTCCTCCAGAGACAGTCCCTACTCTCCAATCCCAGCTCCTCCAGCAGAGACAGAACCTACTCGCGAATCCCAACTCATCCAGCAGAGAGAAGCCCTACTTTCCAATCCCAGCTCCTCCAACAGAGTCCCTTATCTCCAATCACAGATAGTCCAGCAGAGATCATCACTGTTCTACAATTCCAAGTACTCCAACAGAGAGAGTCCCTACACTACAACCCCAGCTCCTCCAGTAGAGAACGTCCCTATTCTCCAATCCGAGCTCCTCCAGCAGAGAGTGTCCCTACTCTCCAATCCCAGCTAACCCAGCAGAGACTGTCCCTACTCTCCAATCCCAGCTCCTCCAGCAGAGAGAGTCCCTACTCTCCAATCCCAGCTACCCCAGCAGAGACAGTCCCTACTCACCAATCACAGCTCCTCCATCAGGGACAGAACCTACTCGCGAATCCCAACTCATCCAGCAGAGAGAATCCCTACTTTCCAATCCCTGCTCCTCCAACAGAGAGAGTCCCTATTCTCCAATCCCAGATGGTCCAGCAGAGATAATCCCTGTTCTACAAATCCAAGTATTCCAGCAGAGAGAGTCCCTACCCTCCAACTCCAGCTCCTCCAGTAGAGAAAGTCCCTACTCTCCAATCCGAGCTCCTCCAGCAGAGAGAGTCCCTACTCTCCAATCCCAGCTACCCCAGCAGAGACAGTCCCTAGTCTCCAATCCCAGCTCATCCAGCAGAGACATCCTGACTCTCCAATCACAGCTCCAGCTCCTGCAGCAGAGATAGTCTCTAATCTCCAATCCCAGCTCCTCCAGCAGAGAGTGTCCCAAATCTCCATACCCAGTTACCCCAGCAGAGACAGTACCTACTCACCAATCCCATCTTCTTCAACAGAGACAGTCCCTAATCACCAATCCCAGGCCCTCAAACAGAGACAGTCCCTAATCATCAATCCCAGGCCCTAAAGCAGACAAGCACTAATCTCTAATCCAAGCACCCCCAGCAGAGACAGTCCGGAATCTCCAAGCCCAGCTCCACCAGCAGAGAAAGTGGCTACTCTCCAATCCCAGCTCGTCCAGCATATACAGTCTGGAGTCTACAATCCCGGCTCCTCCAGCAGAGAAAGTCCCTACCCTCCAATCCTATCTCACTCAGCAGGACAGTCCCTACTCTCCAACACCAGCTGAACCAGCAGAAACAGTCCTTACACTTATATGCCAGCTCCTGCAGCAGAGAGTGTTCCTACTGTCCAATCCCAACTCCTCCAGCAGAAACGGTCCCTACTCTCCAATCCCAGCTCCTCCAGCAGAGACAGTTCCTAGTCTCCAATCCCAGCTCCTCTAGCAGAGACAGTCTCTACTATCCAATCCCAGGTCCTCCAGCAGAGAGGGACACTACTCTCCAATCCCAGCTACCCCACTGCGACAGTCCCTACTCGCCAATCACAGCTCCTCCAGCAGAGAGAGTCCCTACTCACCAGTACCAGCTCCTTCAGCAGAGACAGTCCCTACTCTCCAACAAAAGTTCCTCCAACAGAGAAAGTCCGTAATCTCCAATCCTAGCACCCCCTGCAAAGGAACTCCCGACTTTCCAATCTCAGCTCCCCAAGCAGAGAGAGTCCTGACTCTGCAATCTCAGCTCCTCCAGCAACGACAGTCCCTACTCTCCGATCCCAGCCACCCCAGCAGAGACATTCCCGACTCTCCAATCACAGCTCCTCCAGCAGAGAGAGTCCCTATGCTCCAATTCTAGCTACCCCAACAGAGATAGACCCTAGTCTCCAATACCAGCCCCTCCAGCAGAGACAGTCCCTACTTTCCAATACCAGCTCCTCTAGCAGAGTCCCTACTCTCCAATCCCAGCTCCTCCAGCAGAGACAGTCCCTACTCTGCAAACCCAGATCCAGCTCCAGCTGCAGAGACAGTCACTATGCTCCAATCCTAGCACCCCCAGCAGAGACAGTCCCGATTCTCCAAACCCAGCTCCCACAGCAGAGACGGTCCCTACTCGCCAATCCAAGTGCCTCCAGCAGAGAGAGCCCTACACTTCAATCCCAGGTCCTCCAGCAGAGATAGTCACTACATTCCAATCCCAGCTCCATCAGCAGAGACAGTCCCTACTCTCCAATACCAGCTCGAAGCGCAGACAGAGTCCATAATCTCCAATTCCAGCTCCTCCAGCAGAGGCAGTCCCTACTCACCAATCCCAGCTCCCGAAGCAGAGGGAGTGTGTACTCTCCAATCATAGCGCCCCCAGCAAAGACAGTCCAGAGTGTATAATCCCTGCTCGCCCAGTAGAGACAGTCCCGGCTCTCCAAACCCAACTCCTCCAGCGAAGACAGTCCTACTCCCAAATACCAGCACATTCAGCAGAGACAGTCGCTACCCTCCAATCCCAGCTCTTCCAAAATAGACAATCCCAACTCTCCATTCCCAGTTCTCCCAGCAGAGTCAGTCCCTAATGTCCAATCCCAGCTCCCCCAGGAGAGACAGTCCCTAATCTCCAATCCCAGACCCTCCAGCAGAGACAGTCCCTACTTTCCAATCCCAGCTCCTCCAGCAGAGTCCCTACTCTACAATCCAAGCTCCTCTAGCAGAGACATTCCCTACTCTCCAATCCCAGCTCCCCAAGCAGAGAGAGTCTGTACAGTCCAATCATAGTGCCCCAGCAGAGAAAGTCCAGCGTCTACAATCCCAGCTCACCCAGTAGAGACAGTCCCGTCTCTTCAAACCCAGCTCCTCCAGCAATACAGTCCTACTCCCGAATACCAGCACCTTCAGCAGAGACAGTCGCTACCCTCCAATCTCAGCTCCTCCAAAATAGACAATCCCAACTCTCCATTCCAGGCTCTCCCAGCAGAGACAGTCCCTACTCTCCATTCCCAGCTCCCTCAACAGAGACAGTCATTAATCTCCAATCCAAGTTCATCCAGCAGAGAGAGTCCCTACTCTCCTATCTCATTTCCTCCAGCAGAGACAGCCCCTACTCTCCAATCACAGCTCCACCAGCAGAGAGTGTCCCTACTCTCGAGTCCCAGCTCCCCCAGCAGAGACAGACCAGAGTCTACAATACCAGCTCCCCCAGTAGAGACAGTACCGATTGTCCAAACCCAGCACCTCCAGCAAAGATAGACCGACTCCACAATCCCAGCTCCTCCAGCAGAGACAGTCCCTACCCTCCAATCCCAGCTCCTCCAAAAGAGACAGTCCCAACTATCCAATCCCAGCTCCTGCAGCAGAGAGAGTACCTACACACCAATACCAGTTCGTCCAGCAGATACAGTTCCTACTCTCCAATCCCAGCTGCTCCACAAGAGACAGTCACTAATCTACTTTCCCAGGTCTTCCAGCAGAGAGAGTCCCTAGTCTACAATCCCAGCTCACCCAGCAGAGACAGTCCCTACTCTTCAACCCCAGATCCTCCACAGATAAACTCCCTACACTCTAATCCCAGATCCCCCAGGAGAGACAGTCCAGTGTCTACATTCCTTGCGCCCCCAGTAGACACAGTCTCGAAACTCAAAACCCAAACACTCCAGCAGAGACAGTGCTACTCCACAATTCAAGCTCCTACATCAGAGACAGTCCCTACTCTCCAAGCCCAGCTCCTCCAGCAGAGAGAGTCCCTACTCCCATATCACAGCTCTTCCAGCAGACACAGACCCTAGTCGCCAATCCCTGCTCCTCCAGCAGGGATAGTCTCTGATCTCCAATCCCAGCTACTCCCGCAGAGATGGTCCTTAATCTCCAATCCCAGCTCCTCCAGCAGATACAATACCGACACTCCAATTCCAGCTGCTCCAGCAGAGAGAGCCGCGACTCTCCAATCCAAGCTCCCTCAGCATAGACAGTCCCAATTTCACTATCCAAGCTTCCCCAGCAGGGAAAGTCCATGCAGTCCAACCCCAGCCCTTCCAGCAGAGAAAGTCCCTATCCTCCAATCCCAGCTCCTCCAGCAGAGAGCTTCCCTACTCTCCAATCCCATCTCTTCCAGCAGAGACAGTCCCTACTCTCCAATACCAGCTCCTCTAGCGGAGAAAGTCCCTACTCTCCAATCCCAGCTCCCCCAGCAGAGACAGTCCCTACCCTCCAATCCCAGCTCCTCCAGCAGAGAGCTTCCCTACTCTCCAACCCCAGCACTTCCAGCAGAGACAGTCCCTACTCTCTAACACCAGCTCCTCTAGCGGAGAAAGTCCCTACTCTCCAATCCCAGCTCTTCCAACAGAGACAGTCCCTACTCTCCAATACCAGCTCCTCTAGTGGAGAAAGTCCCTACTCTCCAATCCCAGCTCCTCCAGCAGAGACAGTCCCTACTTTACAATCCAACCTCCGCCAGCAGAGACAGTCACTACTCTCCAAACCCAGCTCCAGCTCCAGCTGCAGAGACAGTAACTACTCTCCAATTGTAGCACCCCCAGCAGAGACAGTCCCGATTCTCCAAACCCAGCTCCCACAGCAGAGAAGGTCCCTACTCTCCAATCCCAGCTCACCCAGTATAGACAGTCCCAGCTCTCCAAACCCAGCTGCTCCAGCGAAGACAGTCCTACTCCCGAATAGCAGCACCTTCAGCAAAGACATTCCCTACCCTCCAATCCCAGCTCCTCCAAAATAGACAGTCCCAACTCTCCATTCCCAGCTTCCTGAGCAGAGACAGGCCTTAATCTCCAATCCCAGCTCCTCCACCAGAGACAGTCCCTACTCTCCAGTCCCATTTCCTCCAGCAGAGGGAGTCTCTACTCTACAATCCCAGCTGCTCCAGCATAGAGTCCCTACACTCCAATCCCAGCTCCTCCAGCAGAGACAGCAGCGATTCTCCAATCCAAGCTCCCCCAGCATAGACAGTCCCAACTCACCAATCCAAGCTCCCCCAGCAGAGAAAGTCCCTACTCTCCAATCCCAGCTCCTCCAGAAGAGATAGTCCCTACTCTCAAATCCCAGCTCCCCCAGCAGAGACAGTCCGAAGTCTCTAATCCCAGTTCCTCCAGCTGAGACTTTCACGACTCTGTAATCCCAGCTCTTCCAGCAGACACAGACCCTACTCGCCAATCCCAGCAGGGAGAGTCCCTAATCTCCAATACCAGCTACTCCAGCAGAGACAGTACCTACTCTCCAATCCCAGCTGCTCCAGCAGAGATAGACCCTACACTACAATCTCAGCATCTCCAGAAAAGACAATTCCTATTCTCCATTCCCAGCTGCTCCAGCAGAGATAGTCCCTGTTCTACAATCCCAGGTTCTCCAGCAGAGAAAGTCCCTACTCTACAATTCCAGCGCCTCCAGCAGAGAGAGTTCCTATGCTTCAACCTCAGATCCTCCAGGAGAGTAAGGCCGTAGTCTCCAATCCCAGCTGCCCCAGCAGGGACAGTTCCTATTCTCCAATTGCAGCTCCTCCAGTAGAGACAGTCCCTACTCTTCAATCCCAGCTCAACCAGTAGAGACAGTCCTGGCTCTCCAAACCCAGCTCCTCCAGCGAAGACTGTCCTAACACCAATACCAGCACCACCAGTAGAGACAGTGACTACCCTTCAATCCCAGTTCCTCCAAAATATACAGTCCCAACTCTCCATTCCCAGCTCCCTCAGCAGAGACAGCCCCTACTCTCCAATACCAGCTCGAAGCGCATACAGAGTCCATACTAATTCCAGCTCCTCCTGCAGAGGCAGTCCTTACACTCCAATCCCAGCTCCCCAAGCAGAGAGAGTCTGTACTCTCCACTCATAGCACCCACAGCAGAGACAGTCCAGAGTCTCCAATCCCAACTCACCCAGTAGAAACATTCCCGGCACTCCAAACCCAGTTCCTCCAGTGAAGACAGTCCTACTCCCGAATACCAGCACCTTCAGCAGAGACAGTCGCTACCCTCCAATCCCAGCTCCTCCAAAATAGACAATCCCAACTCTCCATTCCCAGCACTCCCAGCAGAGTCAGTCCCTAATCTCCAATCCCAGCTCGTCCAGCAGAGTCAGTACTCTCCAATCCCAGCTCCTCCTGCAGAAACAGTCCCTACTCTACAGTACAAGCTATGCCAGCAGAGACAGTCCCTTATCACAAAGCCAGGCTCCAGCTCCACCTGCAGAGACAGTCCCTACTCTCCAATCCCAGCTACCCCAGCAGAGACAGTCTGTAATTTCCAATCCTAGCGCATCCAGCAGAGAAAGTCCCTACACTCAAATCCCAGCTCCCCCAGCAGAGACAGTCCAGAGTCTACACTACCAGCTCCCCCAGAAGAGACAGTGCCGACTCTCCAAACCCAACAGAGAGAGTCCATACTCTCCAATCCCAGCTCCTCTAGCAGAGGCAGTCCCTACTCTCCTATCCCAGTTCCCCAAGCAGAGAGAGCTCCCACTCTCCAATCACAGCTCCCCCAGCAGAGACAGTCCAAGTCTACAATCACACTTCAGCCAGTGGATACAGTCCCGGCTCTCCAAACCCAGCTCCTCCAGTGAAGACAGTATTACTCCCCAATACCAGCTCCTCCAAGATACAGCTCCTACCCTCCATTCCCACTCCTCCAAAAAATACAATCCCAACTCTCCATTCCCATCTCCTCCTGGAGAGACAGTCCCTACTCTCCATTCCCAGCTCCCTCAGCCGAGACAGTCCCTACTCTCCGATCCCAGCTCCCCCAGCAGAGACAGTCCCTAATCTCCAATCCCAGATCCTCCAGCAGAGACAGTCCCGATTCTCCAATCCAAGCTTCTCCTGCAGGGAAAGTCCCAACTCTCCAACCCCAGCCCGTCCAGCAGAGAAAGTCACTACTTTCCAATCGCAGCTCCTCCAGCAGAGAGCATTCCTACTCTCCAATCCCAGCTCCCCCAGCGCAGACAGTCCCGACTCTCCATTCCCAGCTCCTCTAGCAGAGACAGTCCTTTCTCTACAATCCCAGCTCATCCAGCAGACACAGTCCCGACTCTTCAACCCCAGCTCCTCCAGCAGAGAAAGTCCCTACATTCTAATCTCAGATGCCCCAGCTTAGACAGTCCAGGGTCTACAATCCCAGCTCCCCTAGTAGAGACAGTTCCGACTCTCAAGACCCAAATCCTTCAGCAGAGACATTCCTACTCACAGTCCAGCTCCTCCAGCAGAGACAATCCCTACCCTTCCATCACAGCTCCTAAAAAAAAGGTAGTCCCAAGTCTCCAATCACAGCTCCCCCAGCAGAGACATCCCTACTGACCAATTCCAGCTCCCCCAGCAGAGAGAGTCGCTAATATCCAATCCCAGCTCCGTCAGCAGAGACAGTCCAGACTCTGCAATCCCAGCTTCAGCTCCTGCAGCAGAGACAGTCTCTACTCTCCAATCCAAGCTCCTCCAGCAGAGAAAGAACCTACTCTCCATCCCACCTCCTCCAGCTGAGACCATCCTGACTCTGCAATCCCAGCTTCAACTCCAGCAGCAGAGACAGTCTCTCAGCTCCAATCTCAGCCTCTCCAGCAGAGAGTCCCTACACTCTAATCCCAACTACCCCAGCAGAGACAGTCCCTACCCTCCAACTCCAGCTCCTCCAGTAGAGAAAGTCCCCACTCTCCAATCCCAGCTACCCCAGCAGAGACAGTCCCTACTCTCCAATCCCAGCTGCTCCAGAAGAGACAGTCCCTACTCTCCAATCCCAGCTGCTCCAGCAGAGAGAGTCCCTACTCTCTAATCCCAGCTCCCCCAGCAGAGACAGTACCTACTCGCCAATCACAGTTCCTCCACCAGAGACAGAACCTACTCGTGAATCCCAACTCATCCTGCAGAGAGAATCCCTACCCTCCATACCCAGCTCCTACAGTAGAGAAAGTCCCTACTCTCCAATCACAGCTCCTCCATCAGAGACAGTACCTACCATCCAATTCCAGCTCCCCCAGCAGAGACAGTCCCTAGTCTCCAATCCCAGCTCGTCCAGCAGAGACATCCTGACTCTCCAATCACAGCTCCAGCTCCTGCAGCAGAGACAGTCTCTAATCTCCAATCCCAGCTCCTCCAGCAGAGAGTGTCCCTAATCTCCATACCCAGTTACCCCAGCAGAGACAATACCTACTCGCCAATCCCATCTTCTTCAACAGAGACAGTCCCTAATCACCAATCCTAGGCCCTCAAACAGAGACAGTCCCTAATCATCAATCCCAGGTCCTTAAGCAGACAAACACTAATCGCTAATCCCAGATCCCCCAACAAAGACAGTCCAGGGTCTACAATCCCAGCTCCCCTAGTAGAGACAGTCCCGACTCTCAAAACCCAAATCCTTCAGCAGAGACATTCCTGCTCCACAGTCCAGCTCCTCCAGCAGAGAAAGTCCATACCCTTCCATCCCAGCTCCTAAAAAAGAGATAGTCCCAAGTCTCCATTCCCAGCTCCCCCAGCAGAGACATCCCAACTCTCCAATCCCAGCTCCTCCAGCAGAGAGAGTCGCTAATATCCAATCCCAGCTCCGCCAGCTGAGACAGTCCCGATTCTGCAATCCCAGCTTCAGCTCCTGCAGCAGAGACAGTCTCTACTCTCTAATCCCAGCTTCTCCAGCAGAGAGAGTCCCTACTCTCCAATCCCAGCTAACCCAGCAGAGACAGTCCCTACTCTCCAATCCCAGCTCCTCCAGCAGAGAGAGTCCCTACTCTCCAGTCACAGCTCCTCCAGCAGAGAGAGTCCCTACTCTCCAATCCCAGCTCCTCCAGCAGAGAGAGTTCCTATTCTTCAACCCCAGATCCTCCAGCAGAGTAAGGGCATAGTCTCCCATCCCAGCTGCCCCAGCAGGGACAGTCCCTATTCTCCAATCGCAGCTCCTCCAGTAGAGACAGTCCCTACTCTGCAATCCAGGCTCACTCAGTAGAGACATTCTCGGCTCTCCAAACCCAGCTCCTCCAGCAAAGACTGTCCTACTCCCGAATACCTGGGACAGTACCTACCCTCCAATCCCAGCTCCTTCAAAATAGAAACTCCCAAATCTCCATTCCTAGCTCGCTCAACCGAGACAGTTCCTACTCTCCAATGCCAGCGCCACCAGCAGAGACAGTCCCTAATCTCTAGTCCCAGCTCCTCCAGCAGAGACAGTCCCTACTCTCCAGTCTCATTTCCTCCAGCAGAGAGTCCATTCTCTCCAATTCCAGCTCCTCCAGCAGAGGCAGTCCTTACTCTCCAATCACAGCTCCCTAAGCAGAGAGAGTGTGTAATCTCCAATCATAGCGCCCCCCAGCAGAGACAGTCCAGAGTCTATAATCCTAGTTTGCCCAGTAGAGTCAGTCCTGGCTCTCCAAACCCAGATCCTAAAGCGAAGACAGACCTACTGCCAAATACCAGCACCTTCAGCAGAGACAGTCACTACCTTCCAATCCCAGCTCCTCCAAAGTAGACAGTCCCAACTCTTCATTCCCAGCTCCCCCAGCAGAATCAGTCACTAATCTCCAATCTCAGCTCCCCCAGCAGAGAGAGTACCT
The DNA here is from genome assembly GCF_017639515.1 of Carcharodon carcharias. Taxonomy (NCBI): domain Eukaryota; kingdom Metazoa; phylum Chordata; class Chondrichthyes; order Lamniformes; family Lamnidae; genus Carcharodon; species Carcharodon carcharias. Next base: position 16,928,613 of record NC_054490.1, read on the forward strand.
AATCTCTAATCCCAGACCCTCCAGCAGAGACAGTCCCTACTCTCCAATCCCAGCTCCTCCTGCAGAGACAGTCCCTTATCTCCAAATCCAGCTCCAGCTCCACCTGCAAAGACAGTCCCTACTCTCCAATCCTAGCTACCCCATCAGTGACAGTCCCTAATCTCCAATCCTAGCATCCCCAGCAGAGACAGTCCCTACTCTCCAATCCCAGCTCCTCCAGCAGACAGTCCCTACTCTCCAATCCACGCTCCTCCAGCAGAGACAGTCCCTACTCACCAATTCCTGCTCCTCCAGCAGGAAGAATCACTAATCTCCAATCACAGCTACTCCAGCAGAGACAGTCACAACTCTCCATTTCCAGCTCCCTCAGCCGAGACAGTCCCTAACCTTCAACCCCAAATCCTCCAGCAGAGAAAGACCCTAAAATCTAATCCATGATCCCCCAGCAGAGAGAGTCCAGTGTCTACAATGCCAGCTCCTCCAGTAGAGACAGTCCCAAGTCTCAAAACTCAAATCCCCCAGCAGAGACAGTCCTACTCCACAATCCCAACTCCTCTAGCATAAGCAGTCCCTACCTTCCAATCTCAGCTCCCCCAGCAGAGACAGTCCCGACTCTCCAATCCCAGTTCCTCCAGCAGAGACAGTCCCTACTCTCCAATCCCAGCTCCTCCAGCAGAGACAGTCCCTAATCTACAATCCCAGCTGCTACAGCAGACAGTCTCTACTCTACAATCCCAGCTCCTGCAGCAGATAAAATACCTACTCTCCAATCCCAGCTGCCCAAGCAGGGACAGTCCATTCTCTTCAATGGCAGCTCATCCAGTTGAGACAATCCCTTCTCTCCAATCCCAGCTCAGAGACAGTCATGGCTCTCCAAACGCAGCTTCTCCAGTGAAGACTGTCCTACTCCTGCATACCACCACCTCCAGCAGAGACAGTCCCTACTCGCCAATTCCTGCTCCTCCAGAAGGAAGAGTCACTAATCTCCAATCCCAGCTACTCCAGCAGAGACAGTCCCTACTCTCCATTCCCAGCTCCCTCAGCCGAGACAGTCCCTACTCTCCGATCCCAGCTCCCCCAGCAGAGACAGTCCCTAATCTCCAATCCCAGATCCTCCAGCAGAGACAGTCCCGATTCTCCAATCCAAGCTTCTCCTGCAGGGAAAGTCCCAACTCTCCAACCCCAGCCCGTCCAGCAGAGAAAGTCACTACTTTCCAATCGCAGCTCCTCCAGCAGAGAGCATCCCTACTCTCCAATCCCAGCTCCCCCAGCGGAGACAGTCCCGACTCTCCAATCCCAACTCCTCCAGCAGAGACTGTCCCTACTCTCCAATCCCAGCTCCTCCAGCAGGGAGCGTCCCTACTCTCGAATCCCAGCTCCCCCAGCAGAGACAGTTCCGACTCTCCAATCACAACTGCTCCAGCAAAGAGTCCCTACTCTACAATCTTTGCTCCCCAAGCAGAGACAGTCCCTACTCTCCAATTCCAGCTCCTTCAGCAGAGACAGTCCCTACTCTCCATTCCCAGCTCCCTCAGCCGAGAAGTCCCTAGTCTCCAGTCTCATTTCCTCCAGTAGAGAGAGTCCCTACTCTACAATCCCAGCTGCTCCAGCAGAGAGAGTCCCTACAATCCCATCCCAGATCCTCCAGCAGAGACAGTCCCGATTCTCCAATCCAAGCTCCCTCTGCAGGGAAAGTCCCTACTCTCCAACCCCAGCCCATCCAGCAGAGAAAGTCACTACTCTCTGATCCCAGCTCCCCCAGCAGAGACTGTCCCTACTCTCCAATTCCAGATCCTCCAGCAGAGGCAGATCCTACTCACCAATCCCAGCTCCCTCAGCCGAGACAGTCCCGACTCTCCAATCCCAGCTCCTCCAGCAGAGACTGTCCCTACTCTCGAATCCCAGCTCTCCCAGCAGAGACAGTTCCGATTCTCCAATCCCAACTGCTCCAGCAGAGAGAGTCCCTACTCTCCAATCCCAACTGCTCCAGCAGAGAGAGTCCCTACTCTCCAATCCCAGCTCCTCCAGCAGAGACTGTTCCTACTTTCCAATCCCAGCTACCACAGCATAGACAGTCCATACTGCCCAATCCCAGCTCCTCCAGCAGAGACAGTCCCACTCTCCAGTCCTGCTCCCCCAGCAGAGACAGTCCCTACTCGCCAATCGCAGCTCCTCCAGCAGAGGCCGTCCCTACTCTCCAATCGCAGCTCCTCCAGCAGAGGCCGTCCCTACTCTCCAATCACAGCTCCTCCAGCAGACGCCGTCCCTACTCTCCAATCCCAGCTCCTCCAGCAGGGACAGACCTTACTCTCCAATCCCAGCTCCCCCAGCAGAGAGAGTCCCTACTGCCCAATCCCAGCTCCTCCAGCAGAGACAGTCCCACTCTCCAGTCCTGCTCCCCCAGCAGAGACAGTCCCTACTCGCCAATCGCAGCTCCTCCAGCAGAGGCCGTCCCTACTCTCCAATCGCAGCTCCTCCAGCAGAGGCCGTCCCTACTCTCCAATCACAGCTCCTCCAGCAGACGCCGTCCCTACTCTCCAATCCCAGCTCCTCCAGCAGGGACAGACCTTACTCTCCAATCCCAGCTCCCCCAGCAGAGAGAGTCCCTACTGCCCAATCCCAGCTCCTCCAGCAGAATCAGTCACACTCTCCAATCCCTGCTCCCCCAGCAGAGACAGTCCCTACTCTCCAATCCCAGCTCCCCCAGCAGAGACAGTGCCAACTCTCCAATCCCAGCACCTCCAGCAGAAAAAGACCCTACACTTAAATCTCAGCTCCCCAGCAGAGACAGTCAAAAGTCTACAATACCAGCGCCCCCAGTAGGAGACAGTATCGACTGTCCAAACCCAGCTCCTCCAGCAGAGACAGCCTTACTCCCCAATCCCAGCCCCTCCAGCAGAGACAGTCCCTAATCTCCAATCCCAGCTCCTCCAGTAGAGACAATCCCTAACCTTCAACCCCAGATCCTCCAGCAGAGAAAGACCCTAAAATCTAATCCATGATCCCCCAGCAGAGAGTCCAGTGTCTACAATGCCAGTTCCCCCAGTAAAGACAGTCCCGAGTCTCAAAACTCAAATCCTCCAGCAGAGACAGTCCTACTCCACAATCCCAACTCCTCTAGCATAAACAGTCCCTACCTTCCAATCCCAGCACCTCCAGCAGAGACTGTCCCTTGTCTCCAATCCCACTCCTCCAGCTGACACAGTCCCGACTCTGCAATCCCAGCTACAGCTCGTGCAGCACAGACAGTCTCTACTCTCCAATCCCAGTTTCTCCAGCAGAGACTGTTCCTACTTTCCAATCCCAGCTACCCCAGCATAGACAGTCCATACTGCCCAATCCCAGCTCCTCCAGCAGAGACAGTCCCACTCTCCAGTCCTGCTCCCCCAGCAGAGACAGTCCCTACTCTCCAATCCCAGCTCCCCCAGCAGAGACAGTCCCTACTCTCCAATCCCAGCTCCTCCAGCAGGGACAGACCTTACTCTCCAATCCCAGCTCCCCCAGCAGAGGGAATCCCTACTGCCCAATCCCAGCTCCTCCAGCAGAATGTCACACTCTCCAATCCCTGCTCCCCCAGCAGAGACAGTGCCTACTCTCTAATCCCAGCTCCCCCAGCAGACAGTCCCTATGCTCCAATCCCAGCTCCACTAGTAGATAAAGGCCTGATTCTCCAATCCCAGCTGCTCCAGCAGGGACAGACCTTACTCTCCAATCCCAGCTCCCCCAGCAGAGAGAGTCCCTACTGCCCAATCCCAGCTCCTCCAGCAGAATCAATCCCACTCTCCAATCCCTGCTCCCCCAGCAGAGACAGTCCCTACTCTCCAATCCCAGCTCCCCCAGCAGAGACAGTGCCAACTCTCCAATCCCAGCACCTCCAGCAGAAAAAGACCCTACACTTAAATCTCAGCTCCCCAGCAGAGACAGTCAAAAGTCTACAATACCAGCGCCCCCAGTAGAGACAGTATCGACTGTCCAAACCCAGCTCCTCCAGCAGAGACAGCCTTACTCCCCAATCCCAACCCCTCCAGCAGAGACAGTCCCTAATCTCCAATCCCAGCTCCTCCAGTAGAGACAATCCCTAACCTTCAACCCCAGATCCTCCAGCAGAGAAAGACCCTAAAATCTAATCCATGATCCCCCAGCAGAGAGAGTCCAGTGTCTACAATGCCAGCTCCCCCAGTAGAGACAGTCCCGAGTCTCAAAACTCAAATCCTCCAGCAGAGACAGTCCTACTCCACAATCCCAACTCCTCTAGCATAAACAGTCCCTACCTTCCAATCCCAGTACCTCCAGCAGAGACTGTCCCTTGTCTCCAATCCCACTCCTCCAGCTGACACAGTCCCGACTCTGCAATCCCAGCTACAGCTCGTGCAGCACAGACAGTCTCTACTCTCCAATCCCAGTTTCTCCAGCAGAGACAGTCCCGACTCTCCAATCCTAGTTCCTCCAGCAGAGAGCGTCCCTACTCTCGAATCTCAGCTCCCCCAGCAGAGACAGTCCCGGCTCTCCAATCACAGCTCCTCCAGCAGAGAGCATCCCTACTCTCGAATCTCAGCTCCCCCAGCAGATACAATACCTGCTCTCCAATCCCAGCTGCTCCAGCAAAGATAGTCCGTGTACTACAATCCCAGGTTCTCCAGCAGAGTAAGTCCCTACTCTACAATCCCAGCTCCTCCAGTAGAGACAGTTCCTACTCTTCAACCCCAGATCCTCCAGCAGAGAAAGGCCGTACTTTCCAATCCCAGCTGCCCCAACAGGGACAGTCGCTACTCTCCAATCGCAGCTCCCCCAGTAGAGACAGTCCCGACTCTCCAAACCTAGCTCCTCCAGTGAAGACAGTCCTACTCCCGAATACCAGCATCTCCAGCAGAGAGAGTCCCTACCCTCCAATCCCAGCTCCTCCAAATTAGAGACTCCCAACTCTCCATTCCCAGCGCCCTCAGTCACAGCAGTCCCTACTCTCCAATCCCTGCTCCCCTAGCAGAGTCAGTCCCTAATCACCAATCTCAGGGTCTCCAACCGAGACAGTCCCTACTCTCCAGTCTCATTTCCTCCAACAGAGAGAGTCCCTACTCTACAATCCCAGCTGCTCCAGCAGAGAGAGTCCCTACAATCCAATCCCAGATCCTCCAGTAGAGACAGTCCCGACTCTCCAATCCAAGCTTTGTGAGCAGGGAAAGTCCCTACTCTCCAACACCAGACCGTCCAGCATAGAAAGTCACTACTCTCCAATCCCAGCTCCTCCAGCAGAGAGCGTCCCTACTCTCGAATCTCAGCTCCCCCAGCAGAGACAGTCCCGACTCTCCAATCCCAGTTCCTCCAGCAGAGAACGTTCCTACTCTCAAATCCCAGCTCCCCCAGCAGAGACAGTCCTGACGCTCTAATCCCAACTCCTCCAGCAGATGGAGTCCCTACCAGCTCCCCCAGTAGAGACAGTATCGAATGTCCAAACCCAGATACTCCAGCAAAGACAGTCCCTACTCTTCAACCCCATCCTCCAGAGAAACTCCCTACACTCTAATCCCATATCCGCCAGCAGAGACAGTCCTGTGTCTACAATCCCTGCTCCTTCAGTAGAGACAGTCCCGAAACTCAAAACCCAAATCCTCCAGCAGAGACAGTGCTACTCCACAATCTGAGCTCCTACAGCAGAGACAGTCCCTACCCTCCGGTACCAGCTCCAAAAAAAGAGACAGTCCCAAGCCTCCATTCCCAGCTCCCCCAGCAGAGACTATCCCTACTCTCCAATCCAAGCTCGCCCAGAAGAGAGAGCCCCTAGTCTCCAATCCCAGCTCCTCAAGCAGAGAGAATCCCTAATCTCCAATCCCAGCTACCCCAGCAGGACAGTCCCTAATCGCCAAACAAAGCTCTTTCAGCAGACACAGACCCTACTCGCCAATTCCTGCTTCTCCAGCAGGAAGAGTCACTAATCTCCAATCAGCTACTCCAGCAGAGACAGTGCCTACTCTCCAATCCCAGCTCCTCCAGCAGATACAATACCTACTCTCCAATCCCAGCTGCCCAAGCAGGGACAGTCCATAATCTCCAATCCCAACTCACCCAGTAGAGACAGTCGCGGTTCTCCAAACGCAGCTCCTCCAGCAAAGGCTGTCCTACTCCCTCATACCAGCACCTCCAGCAGAGACAGTCCCCACTCTCCAATCCCAGCTCCCCCAGCAGAGGCAGTCCCTAATCTCCAATCCCAGCTCCTCCAGCAGAGACAGTCCCTACTCTCCAGTCTCATTTCCTCCAGCAGAGAGAGTCCCTACTCTACAATCCCAGCTACTCCAGCAGAGAGAGTCCCTATAATCCAATCCCAGATCCTCCAGCAGAGACAGTCCCAATTCTCCAATCCAAGTTCCCCCTGCAGGGAAAGTCCCTACTCTCCAACCCCAGCCTGTCCAACAGAGAAAGTCCCTATTCTCCAATCCCAGCTCCCCCAGCAGAGACAGTCCCGACTCTCCAATCCCAGCTCCTCCAGAGAGAACGTCCCTACTCTCCAATTCCAGTTCCTCCAGCAGAGAGAATCCCTAATCTCCAATCCCAGCTCCTCCTGCAGGACAGTCCCTAATCGCCAAACAAAGCTCTTTCAGCAGACACAGACCCTACTCGCCAATTCCTGCTTCTCCAGCAGGAAGAGTCACTAATCTCCAATCAGCTACTCCAGCAGAGACAGTGCCTACTCTCCAATCCCAGCTCCTCCAGAGAGACTGTCCCTACTCTCCAATTCCAGTTCCTCCAGCAGAGACTGCCCATACTCTCCAATTCCAGCTCCTTCAGCAGAAGCAGACCCTACTCACCAATCCCAGCTCCTCCAGCAGAGAGCATCCCTACTCTTGAATCCCAGCTCCCCCCAAGAGAAACAGTTCCGACTCTCCAATCCCAACTGCTCCAGCAGAGAAAGTCCCTACTCTCCAATCCCAGCTGCTCTAGCAGAGACAGTCCCTACTCTCCAATCCCAGCTCCCCCAGCAGACAGTCCCTACGCTCCAATCCCAGCTCCACCAGCAGATAGAGACCTGACTCTCCAATCCCAGCTCCCCCAGCAGAGACATTCCAACCCTCCAACTTCAGCTCCAGCAGAGGGACCTGCTACAGGATCGGCCTGATTTCTCCATGAATTGCAGATCAATCTCCAGGACTTGATCGTGTGCAACCCTGGAGAAAAGAATCAGGACATTAATAAAGATTGGGTGTTTTTTTGGGCCATTTTCTCAGAACATTTTTTTACCAGATATAAAAATATCAAAAATGGGGGCGGGGGAAGGTTGTTTGACTGACAGTCAAACATCATCTGATTGCTTGATGATTATTTTTTACTCTCCGAGTTGGCATAGGAAGGCCGTAGGTCACAAGGGTGGACGTGTTGGCCGGCTAATGGCTGGAGCGTGAGGGGGTCAAGTCCTGCGATGGACGCTCCGGGAATACATTGAATCACGGTTGGCAACCCGAGTCCCTGCAGGTCCATGTTGTCTACCCACACCCACCCCAGATCCCCCAGGAGGCCCTGTTTGGCAGTTGACCCACGACCCCTGTTTTGTGGGGTGGGGCTGATTTGGGAGTTTCTGTGTGGGCTTTGTTCACTCCTCCCGCTCCTTCGCCACCAGCAAATAATTGACCTACGCGGACAGGAGGGTCGGACAGGCCATCCCTAGCTGAATCGGTTCTCCCTGAGGAGCCGGTGGGCGAGGGGATGGTCGCAGGCCTCACGAACTCCAGAAAGGCTGAGCAGGCTCCAGGCTGCTCGGAGGGAGCCGTAGGAGCAGCAGAGCCGTGCCTGCCCCTTGGTGTGTTATGGCTCCTTCCAATTAAGACGTGTTTGTTTGCTCAGTGTGTGGGCGGTTGGTTTCAAACGGAGATAAACAAACAAATAAACATACAAACAGCCCGCTGTTTGGACTCAGACGCAAGCTCCATCTTCCAGGGGAAAAACAGTAAAATGCAGCCAGCTCACTCCCCAGGGAACATGTCCTGCTCCGGCTGCCAGCCAGGGAATCGGGCTGCAGAGTCTGCCGGATTGGCCACGGGAGAGACGAGCCGGGCAGGGGGGGGGGGTGGTGAGGGGGCCAAGGTGGGGGAGGGTTAGGGGTGGAAACAGGCCCAGGTGGGAAGTCGGGGGTGGGAGGGGAACAGAAACTGAGTCCAGGCAGCCAGTCAGTGTTCCTCCGTGAGGCGTAAAATAATCCCCATTCCACCAATCGCCTGAGCTGCTACTCCAGGTTCACTCCTGGTTAAACAGCGCAGCAGAGTTAATATCATCATTTAGCTCTTCCACTGTCTGTACATCCTCCAGCCCCTACAACCCTCCCTATCTCTGTAACCTCCTCCAGCCCCTACAACCCTCCCTATCTCTGTAACCTCCTCCAGCCCCTACAACCCTCCCTATCTCTGTAACCTCCTCCAGCCCCTACAACCCTCCCTATCTCTGTAAGCTCCTCCAGCCCCTACAACCCTCCCTATCTCTGTAACCTCCTCCAGCCCCTACAACCCTCCTTATCTCTGTAACCTCCTCCAGCCCCTACAACCCTTATCTCTGTAACCCCCTCCAGTCCCTACAACCCTCCACATCTCTGTACCTCCTCCAGAACCTACAAACCCCCCTACCTCTGTTACCTCCTCCAGCCCCTACAACCCTCCCTATCTCTGTAACCGCTTCCAGCCCCTACAACCCTCCTTATCCCTGTAACTTCCTCCAACCCCCACAACCCTCCCTATCTCTGTAACCTCCTCCAGCCCCTACAGCCCTCCCCTTCTCTGTACTTCCTCCAGCCCCTACAACCCTCCCTATCTCTCTAAACTCCTCTGGCCCTAGAGCCCTCCGTGCTCCTCCTCCATCGCTGACCTTTTGCTCATGTACGTTTTAATCATTCCCCCATTGGCCTTCCGTTACCTCGAGCCTAAGCTCTGGAATTCCCTCCTTAACCCTCACCACCTCTCTCTCCCTCTCTCTCTTGCATCCCTCAGGTCTCTCCTTAGAACCCGCCTCTTTGGCCAAGCTTTTGGTCACTTACGGAAGATTTGATCGGATGTGCGGCACAGACACAAGAGCCAATCGGGCCTAGCCACTCCATGCTGGTGTTGCTGCCCCACTCGAGCCTCTTCCCATCCTCCCTTATCCTGATCTACCATCGGAAGCCACCTACCCACTTCTCTGCCATCTGTCGTCCAGCTTCCCCTCAAACTCATTGTTACTTTTCCCCTCAACCACATTCTCACCGCTCTGTGGGTGATCTGGTATCTCCCGAATTTCCGGTTCGATTTCTTGGGAACTATCCCGTGTCAACAGCCCCTGGTTACGCTCACCCCCACAATGGGGAATGTTCTCTCTTTGTCCAATCCATCAAAACCTTACCGAATTTTAAAGGTTAGGTCAACCCCGGCCCCCTCCTCCACCTCAGCCTTCTTTTGTTGAGTGAGAAGAGCCACAGCATGTCCATTTTTCCCTCCCCCCTACTACCGTGCATTCCTGGTAAATCGCTGGTAAATCATTGCTGCCTTTCCCTGAGTGCCTCTCCAAACCCTTTCCCGGTGGGACTGGGGTGTTTTATTGACCCCTATTAATCACATTTTGGTTTAATGTTTGCAAATTTCCTTTCAATGTTGCCTTTGCTTTTGTAGTTTCCCTCTAAGGGGCTGCTCTTTACTTTGCCCCTGATTTTAGTTTAGCTCACTTCGGTTGACTCAAAAGGGTGACAACCCCTTTCCAATATGGCGACCAGAGCTCCAGGTACTCCATCGCCAGGAGTTCCATGCTCGCCATCCCAGGAGAACACCTCCCCGCTCATGCCCGCTGCCCCGCAGCCATTTAACGCTCCGGCGGGTGTCATTTGACTGGAGGCGGGGCTCCTGCCCCCTCACTCGGGAGGAAGTCCCGCCTCAGTGAGGGTGTTGGGGTATGCTGCTGGCTAATCTGATTGGCTGGTGGCGGTCTAGTCCCCCCACAGCGCCAGAAGCTGCAAGTGGACGGGACTGGGACTGCAAGAGATCGTCGGAGCCCAAGGTCCCCGGACTCTGGCACCAGCTAAGAGTTGGGGGTGAGGACCGGGGGTGGGCAGAGGGCGGTTGGGGTCTTTGTGGAGATGCTCAGGGGTGGGAAGGCCTGAAGGGGCCAGACATTCTTGGGGGAGAGGGGAGGATGGCCCAGTGTTAAAAGAGGGCTGCTGATGGAGGCAGACAGACACCCGTCACCCTCCTCACCCCGCCCCCACCCAACCTTCCCACCCGAGTCCTGAACATGGTTCATTTTTGGGGAATCTGCCCTGCTCTGGAGACTCCGCCCGCCAGCCTGCGAATTGAGGCTGGGCAGGAATCGGCCCTTAAGTCGTCAATGATTGGCCGCTTAAGGGCCCCAACCCCTACCACCGCACCCCCACCCTTCTCTGCCTATGTCCTGGGCCTCACCTCCCCTCCCCGCCATTACCTGGCCCCAGACCCCAGCGGCCACTTGCAGTCCCAGCCCCGTCCACTTGCAGCCGCTGGCGCTGTGGGGCTAGAGCGCCGCCAGCCAATCAGGTTAGCCGGAAAGCTCCCTGGGGCGGGACTTCCTCCCGGGTCCCGCCTCCAGCTGCTTGACAGCCACTATATCCGGGGGGGGTGAGGCGTGAAATGGCTGCGGGACAGCAGGTTGGGCAGGGAGGTATTCTCTGCTGGGATGCTGGGATGACAGAAAGAGAGCCGCCATATTGGAAAGGGGCTATACTTGCACCCGGGGCAGCGCAGCGCTACATATGGGAGCCTCGCCCGGCTCAGGGTAAAATGCCCACCCCCTCCGCCACCCACCCCCTGATGGAGGCGCCCCTGCCCTCCACCCCCCACCCCACTTCCAGTGAGCCCTCATCGTTCCCACCCGGGGCCTGAACACGGTTAATTTTGGGGGCTTCTGCCCCGACAAGCCCAGCATTTGTTCCCCCCCCCAACCCTCAATTGCTCCTTGGACTGAATGTCTTGCTCGGCCATTTCCAGGGTGGGGGTGGGGGTGGGGTGGGTTGGGGGTGGATGTAGGGCTGGGGTGGGGTGGGGGTGGGAGTGGGTTGGTGCTGGGGTGGGGTGGGGTGGAGTGGGGGTGGGGGTGGGGGTGGGTTGGGGGTGGAGGTAGGGCTGGGGTAGGATGGGGGTGGGTTGGGGCTCGGGGTGGGGTGAGATGGGGGTGGGGGTGGGTTGGGGCTGGGGGTGGGTTGCGGCTGGCGGTGGGTTGGGGGTGGAGGTTGGGCTGGGGGTGGGGTGGAGGTGGGTTGGGGGTGGGGTGGTTTGGGAGTGGGGATGGGGTGGGGTGGGGGTGGGTTGGGACTGGGGTGGGGTGGAGGTTGGGCTGGGGGTGGGGTGGGGTGGAGGTGGGTTGGGGGTGGGGTGGTTTGGGAGTGGGGATGGGGTGGGGTGGGAGTGGGTTGGGGCTGGGAGTGGGCTGGTTTGGGGGTGGGGGTGGGGTGCTTTGGGGGTGGGGTGCTTTGGGGGTGAGTTGGGGCTGGGGGTGGGGTGGTTTGGGGGTGGGTATGGGGTGGGTGGGGGTGGGTTGGGGCTGGAGGTGGGGGTGGGGGTGGGTGTGGGTTGGGGCTGGGGGTGGGGGTGGGGTGGGTGTGGGTTGGGGCTGGGGGTGGGGGTGGGGGTGGGTTGGGGATGGAGGTTGGGCTGGGGTGGGGTGGGGTGGGGGTGGATTGGGGCTGGGGGTGGGGTGCTTTTGGGGTGGGTTGGGGCTGGGGGTGGGGTGGTTTGGGGGTGGGGGTGGGTTGGGGCTGGGGGTGGGGTGGTTTGGGGGTGGGGGTGGATTGGGGCTGGGGGTGGGGTGGTTTGGGGGTGGGGGTGGGTTGGGGCTGGGGGTGGGGTGGTTTGGGGGTGGGTTGGGGCTGGGGGTGGGGTGGCGGTGGGGGTAGGGCAGTTAAGTGGGTCCATTTTGGATTTGCCGGGGTGAGAATGGAAACCGGGACTCCCAGAGCATTGCTAGTCCAGTGACATCATCACTACAGCACTCCCCCATCCCCCTCCCCCCTCCCCTTCCTTCCCCCTCTCCTCTCCCTCCCCTCCTTCCCCCGTCTCCTCCTCCCCATCCCCTTCCCCTCCTTCCCTCACCCCCTCCCCTTACCCCATCCCCTCCTTCCCTCACCCCCATCCCCTCCCCTCCCTTCCTCCTGCCCTCCCCTCACCTTCTCTCCCACCTCCTCTCCCCTCCCATCCCACATCCCCCTCTCTCCCACTCCCCTCCCCCATGTCCCCCCTTCCCCTCCCCCTCTCCCCCTCCCCCTCCACATCTAGCCCTCTGGAGTGAAATCTGGCTGTTGCTTTGACATTAGTATGACCTTTCCATCGCTGGCCTCTGCAGCGCTAACATTTCGTTGATCGGCCCAACCGCGCCCTGGGACCTCCACACCTCCCCCCCCACCCTCTCTGTTCCCCTCGCCCACCTGGGCTCGCCCCACCCCACTGCCCACTCCTCCCCAAGTGAGCCCTCCCTGCCCAAGCCACCCACCGGTGCTGCCCGTGCTACGCGCGGCCTGCGGGTTCCCTGGTTGCTCCCCCGGGCAGCAGCGCAGGGTCAGCCTCTGCCTTGGCCACAGTCACTGTGCAGTGACCTGTGGGTGTTTGGGCAGGCGAGGTGGGTGGGGGGGGGGGAGCAAGCTGCCCCAGGGCAGCCAGGCTGCCCACGGCCCATATGCAGACTGCCCAGCCACAGGCAGCTGGCTGCAATGGGAGATACCCACTGTGTACCATGGTGACTACGCATCAGAGGCATCCCCCCCCCCCACTTGGCTGTAATGTGCTTATTTAAGACAGAGAAGATGGGAGCGATCGCCATATACCAGTCCTTCCTCCCGCTGATTATTAATCACCAAGGCTCCTTCGACAGCACCTTCCAAACCCACAACCACTACCATCTAGAAGGACAAAGGCAGCAGACACATGGGAACACCACCACCTGGAAGTTCCCCTCCAAGTCACTCACCATCCAGACTTGGAAACATATTGGCCGTTCCTTCACTGTCGCTGGGTCAAAATCCTGGAACTCCCTCCCTAACAGCACCGTGGGTGTACCTACACCACATGGACTGCAGCGGCTTAAGAAGGCAGCTCACCCACCGCCTTCTCAAGGGGGCAATTAGGGCTGGGCAATAAACGCAGGGCCCAACCAGTGAAGCCCACATCCCATGAAAGAGTTTTTTAAAAAATCATTGCATTAATATGCCCGCTGTGGTGGTTTATGTCAGTTCAATTCGCTTTTTCTGCCTAATATTCTACCGTGTGTCAACAGTAGAGGGGTGGAGCTTTCACGCCACAGCCCAAATTGACCACCTCCAGCGCTAGGCCAGGATCGGAGCCTGGGATTGTCCAGAGCAGCACTGGCAGGCAAGCCGGCGTTCTGGCTGAGGGGGCTGGTTGCCTGGTACAACTGAGTGTGATGGCAGGCTCCAGTGTTTTTCCTCTCTGTTGCCAGTAGAGTGAGTATGTGGAGAGTCACCGGGCTCCAGCCGAGGCTGCTCCCGGAGACCAGACGGAGTAGGATAGACTGCTTTCACGCTTGCTGTTTACACAGGCACCACTTCCACCGCTCTCAGGAAATCTCAGCATTTTTTTTTCCCCCTCTTCAATTTATTTCCACTGCTTGACTGAGCGTTCCATTGTGTTCGAGCGGCGACTCAGTCTCCTTCCTCCACTACATCTGATGCCAATCAGTGCTGCTCAATTAAATGCTTTTCTGTTTTCCCAACTAGTGTCAGCATCGAGCGCTCCCAGGACAGGTACAGCACGGGTTAGATACAGGGTAAAACTCCCTTTAAACTCACAGTCCCCATCAAACACTCACAGGACAGGTACAACACGGGTTAGATACAGAGTAAAGCTCCCTCTACACTGTCCCCATCAAACACTCCCAGGGCAGGTACAGCACGGGGTTGGATACAGAGTAAAGCTCCCTCTACACCGTCCCCATCAAACACTCCCAGGACAGGTACAGCACGGGGTTAGATACAGAGTAAAGCTCCCTCTACACCGTCCCCATCAAACACTCCCAGGACAGGTACAGCACGGGGTTAGATACAAAGTAAATCACCCTCTACCCTGTCCCCATCAAACACTCCCCGGACAGGTACAGCATGGGGTTAGATACAGAGTAAAGCTCCCTCTACACTGTCCCCATCAAACACTCCCAGGACAGGTACAGCACGGGGTTAGATACTGGGTAAATCTCCCTCCACACAGTCCCCATCAAACACTCCCAGGACAGGTGCAGCACGGGGTTAGATACAGAGTAAAGCTCCCACTACACTGTCCCCATCAAACACTCCCAGGACAGGTACAGCACGGGGCTAGATACAGAGTAAAGCTCCCTCTACACTGTCCCCATCAAACACTCCCAGGATAGGTACAGCACGGGGTTAGATACAGAGTAAAGCTCCCTCTACACTGTCCCCATCAAACATTCCCAGGACAGGTACAACACGGGTTAGATACAGTGTAGAGCTCCCTCTACATTACCCTGATAGTGTGTCCCCCACTTTATACACAGTGCTTGATGCTGACACTGGGTTTAAAGTTCATAAGCAGCAGGTTTACCAGTGCAATGCTACATGGATCTTTCTGTAGATTTTCCTGTCGGTCTCTGTGTTCAACCATCTCCCTCCCCTCCCCCTCCCATTTACCACCCTCCCCCCCTGCGCCCACAGAACGCCCCCTCCTCCCCCACGCCCAACCCCAGCTTCACTCGGTTTTGTGCTCGACACCACCGTTCTCTCCGTGTCCAGGTGCAGGGCCTGTGTCTCAGCAATCGCAGCCTTGACTTGCATCTCCTGCTAAATGAGGTGTGTGCCTATGGCTTTTGGCAGGGGGCAGCCCTATGTGGGATTGGCTGCCAGCCCTTGAAGCATGGTTTCAGCTCCCTGCATTCATGCTCTCTCTCTCTCACTCTCTCTTTCTCTCAATCCCTCTCAATCTCTCTCTATCTCTCTGTTTCTCTCACTCTCTCTCAATCTCTCTGTCTCCCTCTCTCTCTCAATCTCATTCTCAATCTCTCTGTCTCTTATTCTCTATCTCACTCTCTCCTCTCTCTCTCAATCTCTCTCATTCTCTCTCTCTCAATCTCTCTCTCAACCTCTGTCTCTCTCTCTCTCAATTTCATTCTCAATCTCTCTGTCTCTCTCATTCTCTATCTCACTCTCCCTCTCTCTCAATCTCTCTCACTCTCTCTGTCTCTCTCTCTCTCATTCTCTCTCTCTCTCTGCCTCTCATTCTCTTTCTCACTCTCTATCTCACTCTCTCTCACTTGCTGTCTCTCTTTCACTCTCTGTCTCTCTCTATCTCATACTTTCTCTCACTCTCACACTCTTTCCCTCTCTCTCACTCTCTGTCTCTCTCTCTCTCTATCTCACTACCTCCCACTGTCTCTCTCTCTCACTCTCTCTCTCCTACTCTCTCTCTCCCTCTCACTCTCTCTCACTCTCCCCCTCTCCCTCTCCCACCTCAGTCAATATCTGGAATGTTTCCCAGCATCTCTTGCAGATCACAGGGCTGCCACAAGCCCTTGGGAATGTTGTTCGCATTCATACACACACACTCACTCTCACACACACTCACTCACACACTCACTCACTCACACACTCACTCACTCACACACACACACTCAATCACACACACACACACAATCACACACACACAAGCACTCACATTCACTTACACTCACAAACACACACACACAACACATACGCATACACACACAGACTCACACACAAGCTCACACACACTCAAAACACACACACACACATACTCAAACACACACTCACTGACACACACACACGAACTCATACACACACACTCATACACTCACACACACTCACACTCATACTCACAGACACACACACTCACACATACACTCACAAACTCACACCCTCAATCACACAGACACACCCCCTCATACACACACACGCACACAACCTCATATACATGCACTCACATCCTCACGCATACACGTGCGCTCACACACTCACTCACACACACACTCACACACACACTCAAACATACACACGTATACACCCACATACACATACATATATTTACACACTCAAATTCACACACACTTACACACACACACATGCACTCACATACACACACACACACGCATACTCACACACACACATGCACTCACAATCACATACTTACATACACACACTCAATCACACACACTCACATGCACACACACATACATGTTCAAACACTCATACCCACACACTCACACTGACACAATCACACACACACAAACACACACACACACATACGTACTCACACACACGCTCATTCACACACACACACAAACACACACACACTCAAACACACTCTCACACATGCACTCACATACATGCTCACACTCACGCAAATACACACACACACACTCTAAAATACACACACTGACATATGCACTCACATACACATACACACAAACACACACTCACACACTCTAACACACACATACTTCCACACACTCACATATAGGCTTGCATATGCACTCACTCACACATGCACTCACACTCATTCACTCACACACACACACACACACACACAGAACCACACACTCAATCGCACACATACACTCACTCAGTATGTGTGAGGTTGAGTGTGACAGTGTGTGTGTGTGAGTTTGGTTGAGTGTTAGTGTGTCTGTGAGTTTGAGTGTGTCAGTGTGTGTGAGGTTGAGTATGTCAGTGTGTGTGAGTTTGAGTGTGTCAGTACATATGAGGTTGAGTATGTCAGTGTGTGCGTGAGTTTGTGCATGCGTCAGTGTGTCTGTGAGGTTGTGTGTCAATGTTTGTGTGAATTTGAGTGTTTGACAGTATGTGAGAGTTTGAGTGTGTCAGTGTTTGTGAGCTGAGTGTGTCAGTGTGTGTGTGTGAATTTGAGTGTGTGTCAGTGTGCATGAGTTTGAGTGTGTGTCCATGGGTGTATTAGCTAGAGTGTGTCGGTGTGTGTGAATTTGAGTGTGTGTCAGTGTACGTGTGAGTTTTAGTGTGTCAGCCTGTGTTTGAGTTTGAGCGTGTGTCAGTGTGTGTGTGAGTTTGAGTGTGTGTCAGTATGTGAGAGTTTGTGTGCTAGTGTTTGTGAGCTGAGTGTGTCAGTGCGTGTGTGAATTTGAGCGTGTGTCAGTGTGCGTGAGTTTGAGTGTGTGTCAGTGGGTGCATTAGTTTAAGTGTGTCAGTGTGTGTGCATTTGAGTGTATGTCAGTGTGTGTGTGTGAGTTTGAATGTGTGTGTGTGTGTGTGAGTTTGAGCATGTCAGTGAGGTTGAGTGTGTCAGTGTGTATGTGAGTTTGAGTGTGTGTGAGTTTGTGTGTGTCGATGTGTGTGAGGTTGAGTGTGTCAGTGTGTGTTTGAGTGTGTTAGTGTGTGTGAGTTTGAGTGTGTCAGTGTGTGTGAAGTTCAGTGTGTCCCATGTGTGTGAGTTTGAGTGTGTCAGTGTGTGTGCATTTGAGTGTGTCAGTGTGTGAGTTGGAGTGTGTGTCAGTGTGTGTGAGTTTGAGTATGTCAGTGAGTGTGAGATTGAGTGTGTGTGAGTTTGTGTGTGTCAGTGTGTGTGAGTTTGAGTGTGTCAGTGTGTGTTACAGGGTGAGGTCGTGGCTTCAGACTCGCGAAGTGGACTGCTACACATTCCTGTAGAAGCATGGTCTCCCTCCCTCCCTCTCTCTCTCTCACTCCCTCTCTCTCTCTCCCTTTCCCTCCCTCTGCCTCTCTCTCCCACTCCCTCTCTCTTCTTCTCTCTTCATCTCTCTCCCCCTCTCTCTCTCTCCCTCTCTCTTCCTCTCTATCCCCCCACCTCTCTTCTCTCTCTCCCTCTCTCAGCCTCTCTCTCTCTGTCTCAGTCTACTTCTCTCTCTCTCTTTCTCCCACTCTGTCTCTCTCTCGCAGTCTCTCTCTCCCTCTCTCTCTCTTTCCCGCCCCCCTCTCTCTTTCTATGTGTGTGTGTGTGTCTGTGTGTGCGAGAGAGAGAGA
Organism: Carcharodon carcharias; assembly: GCF_017639515.1. NCBI lineage: Eukaryota > Metazoa > Chordata > Chondrichthyes > Lamniformes > Lamnidae > Carcharodon > Carcharodon carcharias. Next base: position 16,946,572 of record NC_054490.1, read on the forward strand.
GAGAGAAAGATAGTTAAAACCATCATTTTCATCATTATGAACACTGTCCTCTTCCTCACGCTGCTGGGAGCTGATCTCTGGGGCGCGACTTTACAACAGATCCTCCAGCGCGCATCGCTGCTTCCAGCTTTGCCAAAGATGCCCCTAGTTTGACTCCTCCCAACTGATGGCCCATACACCAGGCTTCCCGCTCCCCTCCACAAAGCCTCAAAGAGTTAATAAATGTCCAGCATTGGCAAATCTCAAACAGTTCCGAGTCTAGTGGGTACCTTGTTGTTCTCGCTCAGAACAATGAACACATAGGGCTTTGCAGACAGACAGCCCACACACTCCATCAGTCCAACACAAGCAAGGCCTTTCGACATAGACCTTAACAGAGGCAATGAATCATGCTGAAAGGGTATTTGCAAAGAGTTTTGTAAATGCCTCTGCCGTCCACTAGGCCGCTGCATCTCGTTAAATGTCCGCAAGTCCTCTCAGTCAGGAGTGCATTAGCAGCGCTTAGGACCGAGTAAACATTCCTCAACTTTAACAAAACGCTAGTTTACCCTCCACACCCCCCGGCCAGAGCGCCGTGTCCACACGGCGTGGTGGGGAGAGTGTCGAGGCCTTGGGCAGGATTTACCAGAATGTGCTTCAGTTAATGTGGAGAGGCTGGAGAAGCTGAGATTGTTCCGCTTAGAGCAGAGAGGTTTAAGAGGAGGTTGATTAGAGGCGTTCAGGACTCATGAAATACTGAGGAAGTGCTGTGCTGTCAGAGGGGCAGTACTGAGGGAGTGCTGCGCTGTCAGAGGGTCAGTACTGAGGGAGTGCTGCGCTATCAGAGGGTCAGTACTGAGGGAGTGCTGCAGTGTCAGAGGGTCAGTACTGAGAGAGAGCTGCACTGCTGGAGGGTCAGTGTTGAAGAAATGCTGCACTGTCGGAGGGTCAGTACTGAGGGAGTGCTGCACTGCTGAAGGGACAGTACTGAGGGAGTGCTGCACTGCTGGAGGGACAGTGCTGAGGGAACACTGCACTGTCGGAGGGTCAGCACTGAGAGAGTGCTGCACTGCTGGAGGGACAGTGCTGAGGGAGTGCTGCACTGTGAGAGGGTCAGTACAGAGGGAGTGCTGCACTGTCGGAGGGTCAGTACTGAGGGAGTGCTGCACTGCTGGAGGTACAGTGCTGAGGGAGCGCTGCAGTGTTGGAGGGATTCTATCGATGGAGTGCTGCCCTGTTGGAGTTGCTGTCTTTCAGCTGAGGTATTAAACCCAGGCCCCTGTCTGCCCTCCCAATGCAGGTTAAAGAGCCCATGGGTACTGCTGGGAGAAGGTCAGTCAGGAATTCTCAGTCTCCTAGGATTGCTCTGCCATTCCCAGGTTAAGGAAGGATCTCCCATTTCTACAGCACCTTTTCATTATAGAGTTGATTTTCCAGGCAACTTTTCTTGGTGGAAACAGTGAACTTTAGTTGCAAGACAGCAGCAGCATCTACATGTGTGCATCAAACTCCATAGCTAAAGAAGAACTCTCTCCTCGACGTTCTCCACGCTGCTAACTCATTGGTTCACACAGATCATGTGATCTTACAGCACAGAATTATTCTTAAAGTTGCAGTCCTACGTTTATCAGAACTATAATCACTACACTTGCCATAGCTTCAAGATATGTCAAAACGGTTCACAACCAGTTCTGGAAGGGTGGTCAGTGCTGGAATTTAAGAAACATAGATGACAATTTGTGCATCTAAACTCCTACAAACAGCAACTCAATAATGACCGGATCCTTTGTTTCATTTAGTGATTTTGGTGGAGGGCTGTACATTGGATTCCAGGGCACAGCCAATACACCCCAAGCGGCAGGAGCTCATGAAAAGCCATATCTGAATACAACCTCCTTCTATCTCAGATCATGTGGGGGTTTCTGAGAGCGACTCCCACAGGTTATTGCAGCCCTTTGCTCTGGTGTTGGATGGCAGGATTCACGGTTTGTGTTATCACTGCCTTCCATGTCAGCCCTGTCGACCTAGGGTACACATACAGTGGTTTCCAGGTTTACTCACACGGCCTCTGTATAACACATTGTGTGTGTGTTTGTGTCCGAGTGAGTGTATGTCTGAGTGAGTGTGTGAATGTGAATGTGTGTGTGTGAGTGTGTGTGTGTATGTGTTTGTGAGAGTGAGAGTGAATGAGAGTGTCTGAGTGAATGAGTGTGTGTGTGTTCGAGTGGGTGTGTGTCTGTGTGTGTGAGTAAGTATGTGTGTGAGTGTGTGTGAGTGAGAATGTGCATGTGTGAGTAAGTGTGTGGGTGTGTCTGAGTGAGTGTGTGAGTGTGCATGTGTTTAAGTGTATGTGTGAGTGTGTGTGTGTGTGTGAATGTGCATGTGTGTGAGTGTGTGTAAATGAGAGTGTCTGAGTGAATGAGTGTGTGTGTGAGTGAGAGTGTGTGGGCGAGTGTATGTGTGTTCAAGTGAGTGCGTGTGTGTGTGAGTGTGTGTGTGAATGTGCAAGTCTAAGTTTTTTTTGTGAGTGAGAGTGAGTGAGCGTGAGTGAGGGTGTCTGTATGTGTGTATGTGTGAGTGAGTGTGTGTGAATATGCATGTGTGTGAATATGCAAGTGTGTAAGTGTGTGCGTGAGTGAGAGTGTGTGTGAGTGAGTGTGTGTGAGGGTGTCTGTATGTGTGTGTGTGAAGGTGTGCCTGTGTGTGTGACTGAGTGTGTGCCTGTGGGTGTGTGAATGTGAGTGTGTGTATGTGTGACTGTGTGTGTGTGTGAATGTGAGTGTGTGTGAGTGAGTGATTGAGTGAGTGAATGTGTGTGTCTGTATGAGCATGTGTGTGTGTGTCTGCGTGTATGAGTGCGTGTGTGTGTGTATGCATGTGAGTGAATGTGTACATATGTGTGCACATGTATGGGTGTGTGTGAATGTATATGTGTGTGAGTGTGGGTGTGTATATATGGGTATATCTGTGTGTATGTGAGAGAGTGACTCTGTGTGTGTGTGTGTGGGTGTGTGTCTGTGTGTGTATGCATGTGAATGAATGTGTATATATGTGTGTGTGAGTGCATGCGTGTACGTGTGTGCAAATATGTGTATGTGTATATATGTGAGTAAATGCGTGTGTATGTGTGTGTGTGAGTATGTGTGAGAGTGGGTGTGTGTTTGTGTGTGTGTGTGTATATATGTGTATGAATGAATGTGTGTGTGTGGTTGTGTGAGTGAATGTGTATGTGTGTGTGTGTGTACATGTGTGTGTGAATGTGTGTATATCTGTGTGTATGAGTGAGTGACTGTGTGTGTGTATGTGTGAGTGAATGTGTGTGTACATCTGCATGTGTGTGTGAGCGACTGTATGCATGTGTGTGTGAATGTGTGTGAGTATGTGTGCGTGTGTGTGTGTTTTTGTATGTGAATGTGAATGACTGTTAGTGTGTGTGAGTGAGTGTTGGTGTGTGTGAGGGTGTGTGTGTGAATGAGTGTGGGTGTGAGATTGTGTGTGTGTGTGTGTGTGAGTGAGTGTGTGTGAGTGTGTGTGTATGAATGTGCAAGGAATTGTATTTGTGAGTGTGTGCGTGTGTGTTTGTGTGTGTGTGTGTGAGCGTTTGTGTGTGTTTGAGTGTGCATGAGTATGTGCGTGTGTGTGTTTTTGTGTGTGAATGAGTGTGTGTTAGTGTGTGTGTGAGTATGTACGTGTGTGTGTGCTTGTGTGTGTGTATGAGTTAGTGTGTGAGCGTGTGTGTACAAGTGTGTGTGTGTGTGTGTGTGTGAATGAGTGTGGGTGTGAGTGTGTGTGTGTGTGTGTATGTGTGAGTGAGTGTGTGTGTGTGTGTGTGTGTGCAATCCACTGGGGTAAAGCAGCCGGTGCAAACCTATCATACTCAGAAGCCTCACACATAAACAAACCTTCTCTAAACTTCCTCTCTCTGTCCTTTTTTCTCCTCTATATGCCTTTTCCTCTACCTGTTTGCAGTTTTCTCTCTTTCTCATTCTGTCTCTCACTTTCTTCCTATCTGTCCATTCCTGGCTATCTCTCTGTCTCTATCTCCATCTCCCTTGTGAAATTTCTGTTCCTCTCTTCACGTTCTTCTCTCTTTCCCATTCTGTTTCTCTGCTTCTCAGTCTCACTCTCTCCATTTCTATTTCTCTCTCTCTCTGTCCCTCACTATATTTACATATTTCTCTCTATCTAGTTCTGTCACAATCTCTCTCCCTCTCTCTCCCCGTGTCTCTCTGCTTAGCTCTGTCTTATATTTCTGGCCCTAGTTCTGTTCTCCTACATGTGTGCAAATATACCCTATATGTCTGCCCTATTGAATATTTCCTTAATTTTAAAGACCCTGTCAAATTAGCCCTCAATTTTCTTTCTAAAGGAAAGAGCCCCATCATGTTCAGCCTTTCCTAATGGATATAAACACAAGGTTATGACAGTGTTGATGGAAATCTTTCTTGCACCTTATTGCTGCTTTGCTATTCTTTTTAGAATGTGGAGACCAGAACTCTCCCTGTTTCCTCATGCTCTCTATCACTCTATATCTCTGTTCTCCCTGTATTTGTGTCACTGTCAGTCTCTGTCTCTCTCTCTCTGTGTCTACCTCATTCTGCATCTCTCAACATATCTCTGCTTCTTTCACAAAGGCTCCTGCTCTGGCCCTCTCGCTCTCTATTCTCTCCCACTCAATCTCCCCATCTTGCTCGTTATTTGCCCACCACCGTCCCCCTGGGCTGAATTTTACATACACCCCCACTGGCGGGTTTAGAGGCAGGGGATGGTGGTGGAGGGGGCACTCCATATCACACTGGGAGTCACTGTGCACAGTTCTGGTCTCCGTATAACACTGGGAGTCACTGTGCACAGTTCCGGTCTCCATATCACACCGGGAGTTACTGTGCACAGTTCTGTTCTCCGTATCACACTGGGAATTACCATGCACAGTTCTGGTCTCCGTATCACACTAGGAGTTACTGTGCACAGTTCTGGTCTCTGTAACACACTGGGAGTTACCGTGCACAGTTCTGGTCTCCATATCACGCTGGGAGTCACTGTGCACAGTTCCAGTCTCCATATCACACTGGGAGTCACTGTGCACGGTTCCGGTCTCCATATCACACTGGGAGTTACCGTGCACAGTTCTGGTCTCCGTTTCACACTGGGAGTTACAGTGCACAGTTCTGATCTCCGTATCACACTGGGAGTTACCGTGTACAGTTCCGGTCTCCACACTGTATAAAGAATATCAAGGCAGTAGAGAAAGTCGAATAAAGATTTAGCAGAATCAAACTTGGGGTGAGAGGGTTTCTACATATCTGGAAGGTTTGATCAGGTTGAAACTCTCCTGTCGAAAAATAATGACCGTGACCTAATCGCTTTGTTTAAGATCATGGAAGGGTTTGATACGAGAAACAGAGCGATATTTCCAGTTGTGAGGTAACTTGGAGCTCGGGAGCCTCAGTTTACGACAGCCGCTATTTAATCCGATGAGGAATTGAAGAGGAACTTCTTCACCCCAAGAGAGAGGGAGAGAGAGAGAGAGAGAGAGAGAGAGGGAGAGGTGAGAATGTGGAAGTCACCCCCCGCTCAGGGAGCATTGGAGGTGAACGAGGTTGATGCGCTGTGGGGGAAGCTGGACAGACACGCAAGGGAGTAAGGGATAGAAGAAGATGTTAGTGGGGCGAGATGGGTGCGCCAGGATGTGGGAGGAGGCTCACCTGGAGCAGAAACACCAGCAAGGAGCAGAGACGCTGAATGGCCTGTTGCTGTGCAGCTAATTCGTTGCAATAGTTTTTTTAAAAAGTCGATAATTGGCTGTTAAGTGTTTTGGGATGTCATGATGTGGTGAATGGCAATGAATAAATGCGAGCTGAATCTTTGTTTTGGTGAGCTGCCAGCTTTCCTATTGGCTGACCTTCTCCACATCATTAAAGCACTTGCGTCAATCCCCTGCATGCTGCTTTCCCTCTTTTTATTAATGTTCTCGAAAGGCCACTGCTTTTGTAGGCTCCTGCCAACGAGATTCCCGCTCGCCAGGCAATTCGCAAGCCAGAAATTCAGCTGAAAGCCCATCTGCGACTCAAAACCCACCCCCCCTCCCCCACAAAGCTGTCTGTATTGCGCGGGCGGGGAGCATTGGGTGGGGGCGCAGCAAGGAAGAGAGGGCCCACCACTCCAGCCTGACCCGCCCCACGCTAGACTGGGCCCAGCCCTGCAACAAAACACCAGCCACGGGATGAAGAGGGAAACTGTGGTCGCAAAAGTGAGAGGAAAACAGGGGGAGGGTGGGGAAAAAAGGAATCAGCATTGTGAAAGAGCGGGGGAGGTAGAGGGGTGAAGAGAGGGAGAAAGAGCTAAAGCGTGAAAGGCAAAAGAAGGAATGGAATGAACCTGATGAGGGGAATAACCAGGTAGCTGCCCCACTTGATTGACACCCCAGCCGCAAACATTCACTCCCTCCACCACCAACGCACAATAGCAGCAGTGTGTGTACCATCCACAAGATGCACTGCAGCAGCTCACCAAGGCTCCTTAGACAGCGAGGCTCAAACCCACGACCTCTACCATCTAGAAGGACAAGGGCAGCAGATAGATGGGAACACCACCACCTGGAAGTTCCCTTCCAGGCCACTCACCATCCTGACTTGGAAATATATCGGCCGTTCCTTCACTGCAGGTGGGTCAACATCCTGGAACTCCCTCCCTAACAGTTTTGTGGGTGTACCTACACCACATGGGACTGCAGCGGTTCAAGAAGGCAGCTCACCACCACCTTCTCAAGGGGCAATTAGGGATGGGCAATAAATGCTGGCCCAGCCAGCGAAGCCCACATCCCGTGAATGAATAGGAACAAGATGCCGAGGTCAGTTATTCTCACGGAGTGGAGTCCAGGAGTGGAGTCCTCCATCCCGTCTGGCTGCTGCTGGATTTGACCCCCTGACCACAAAAGGTGAAAGGGCAGAGCATGACCCACTCACCTCACCTATTTCCTTTGCCTGCATCCTTTTGAGTCCCCTTTTTAATTGGTTCCGTTTTGGCTTTTTCTTTCATGGAGATACAGGCATCACTGGCAAGGCCAGCATTTGTTGCCCATCCCTAATTGCCCTTGATCTTGACAAGCAGCTTGCAAGTCCATTATCAGAGGGCAGTGAATTCACAAACCCCAGGTAAGGAATGGCAGAATCCTTCCCCTAAAGGTGATAGTGGATCAGCTAGGTTTTTATGGCAATTGACTTATGGTTGCCCTCACTGAGGGTGACGATTTATAAAGCGAATTTAAGTTCACCCGTGGCAAGGATCGAACCCGTGTCCCTAGAACATTAGCCGGGGCCTCAGGGTCACCAGACCCAGTGACCTTACCACTAGGCCACCATCACCCCTCTTGCTGCAGAGCTTGTGTCTGTACAATCTGCCTTAAACGTGGGTCAGCATCCTTTGGCACCTCTGCCCATTTTCTCGCGTCTCCAGGGTCAACATGTCACACGGTGGCTGTTTCTGAACTTCTTTCACAAGCATTTCAGCTGTGTGGGCGTTACTGCCCAGGCCAGCCAGCATTTAGCTCCCTCCCAAATTGCCCTCGAGACTCTCCTTGAATCCAACTCAGCTGTTTGCCAGAGGCCAATTAAGGGCGAATCACTTCGCTTGTGCGTTCTGGGGTCGCACGTATCCCAGACTGGGTACAGATGGCAGATATCTCCTGCCCACCAAAGGACATTCTTGTGAGCCAGATGAGTTTTTACGACAACCCAGTAGCTTGGCAGTCGTCATGACTGATTTGGCTTTTTGTTCCAGACTTATTTAATGAGAATCAAAAAATTATAGAGCTCTTGCAACAGAGAAGGAGGCCATTTGGTCTGCTTTGTGTGCAAGCTGGCTACCTTGCTCGTGCTGCTCCCCTGCCCCTTCTCTGAATCCCCCTGCGAGTTTCGCCTTCCCGGGTAATGGTCCAATTCCCTCTCGAATGCCTCCACCTCACTCTCAGGCAGCGCACCCCAAACCCTAACCACTCGCTACGTACAAAAGCTTTTCCTCAAGAAGCCATTGCTTCCTTGGCCAGCCACCTTCGATGTGCGTGCCTTCTCGCTCTTCCATCCTTGAGCCGATGGCGACGGTTTCTCCCTATCTGCTCCGTCCAGACCCCTCGTGATTTTGAACACCTCTGTCGGATCTCCTCCCAACTTTCGCTTCACCAAGGTGGACAGTCCCAACTTCTCCAGTCTTCCCACCCGGGACTGAAGTCCCTCATCCCGGGAACCATTCTCGTAAATATTTTATGCGCTCTCTCAAATGCCGTCACATCCGTCCTAATTGCCCAGAACTGAAAACACAATACTCCAGTTGAGGCTGAACTGGTGTTTTTGTACAGGTTTATCATAACTTTCCTGCTTTTGTACCCTACACATTGATCGAACGCGCCTCGATAACCGCGTTCCACCACCTTCAACAACCGGTGCACCTACATCCTTGGGTCACTCTGCCCCTGCTTAAGTCCCCCAGTTGTTACGGTGATATTGGAACTCACGCCTCTGGAACATTTGTCCAGGCTTCATGGGTTAGTAGGCCAGAAACATACCCACCACGCTCGTGCATACCCTGGCAACGAATGGAACGTGTGTGGGGACTTGATTTTGCTTGATTCTCCATTGCCTCAACTTACCTCACCTGTAAGCGTTCTCCAAACACCCCCCCGGGGGGTGAAAACTGAGGGATCCATTGCATATGCTGACTAGTGGTTTACAAATAGTCGCTTGGTAGTACAGGACTTGAGTTTCGCTGACAAAAGAAGGTTTTTTTTTGTTGAAGCTTTTCACCCTCGCGTTGGTGCAGACTCGATGGGCCGAAGTGCCTCTTCTGCGCTGTGTGATTCTGTGATCCTGCACTCATCAGGACAATTCACAAGAAGTTACCAAATTCGGGGGAAACAGCACATCTCTGAGAAGAAAGTGCTGATCAGTTGGAAAGTGGGCTCTGATTGGTGGAGGTATTGCCATGGGGAATGCACCAGATGATGATGCCTGACAGTTAACTGACAAGCTTAGTTTAAAATTTACACCGGGCAACTTGGCTCTGATTGGTCAAAGCAATGCCCTGACGAACGGACCGGTGAAAGGCTGCCACTTATTTCGTTTAGCTGAAACAGGCGCAATGTGTACACCTGCTCTTCCTGTCTGCAGAGGGTCCTGTTCTTTGCAGGCAGAAAGAACATGTACACACATTGTGGTTTATATAACGTATATATAGATATATCTATATACATTATATATATATACATATATATATGTATATATCTATATAGATATAGGAACCTGGTTTCAAGGTATTTCAAAGGGATAACTATCAAACAAAATTTAGCATCGAGCCTTGGAAGAAAATATTAGAATTCCCAATCAAAATCTTGCTTAAAGATGGTGTGCCTTAAAGGTAGAGAGAGAGAGGGAGAGATATATTGGTGGTCGGCAAAACAGGGGAATTCCAGGACTTAGGGAAAAATCTGCAGGGTTTCAGGGAAAGCAAAGAAATGGGAGTGGGACTAACTAGATAGATCTTTGTAAGAACCGGCAGAGGCATGATGGGCTGAATAGCCTTCTGCCGCATTGTCACATCACAAACACTAATGGTGCAGGGAATGATATGTGTATTCAGAAAGAGGTCATAATTGGAGGAGGTTACAGAGATAGGGAGGGTTGTAGGGGCTGGAGGACGTTACAGAGATAGGGAGGGTTGTAGGGGCTGGAGCAGGTTACAGAGATAGGGAGGGTTGTAGGAGCTGGAGGAGGTTACAGAGATAGGGAGGGTTGTAGGAGCTGGAGGAGGTTACAGAGATAGCGAGGGTTGTAGGGACTGGAGCAGGTTACAGAGATAGGGAGGGTTGTAGGGGCTGGAGCAGGTTACAGAGATAGGTAGGGTTGTAGGGGCTGGAGCAGGTTTCAGAGATAGGGAGGGTTGTAGGGGCTGGAGCAGGTTACAGAGATAGGGAGGGTTGTAGGGGCTGGAGCAGGTTACAGAGATAGGAAGGGTTGTAGGGGCTGGAGCAGGTTTCAGAGATAGGGAGGGTTGTAGGGGCTGGAGCAGGTTACAGAGATAGGGAGGGTTGTAGGAGCTGGAGGAGGTTACAGAGATAGGGAGGCCTGTAGGAGCTGGAGGAGGTTACAGAGATAGGGAGGGTTGTAGGGGCTGGAGCAGGTTACAGAGGTAGGGAGGGTTGTAGGGGCTGGAGGACGTTACAGAGATAGGGAGGGTTGTAGGGGCTGGAGGAGGTTACAGAGATAGGGAGGGTTGTAGGGGCTGGAGGAGGTTACAGAGATAGGGAGGGTTGTAGAGGCTGGAGCAGGTTACAAAGATAGGGAGGGTTGTAGGAGCTAGAGGAGGTTACAGAGATAGGGAGGGTTGTAGGAGCTGGAGGAGGTTACAGAAATAGGGAGGATTGTAGGGGCTGGAGGAGGTTGCAGAGATAAGGAAGGTTGTAGGGGCTGCAGGAGGTTATAGAGATTGGGAGTGTTGTAGGGGCTGGAGGAGGTTACGGCGATAGGGAGGGTTGTAGGGGCTGGAGGAGGTTATAGAGATAAGGAGGTTTGTAGGGGCTGGAGGATGTTAAAGAGCTAGGGAGGGTTGTAGGGGCTGGAGGAGGATACAGTGATAGGGAGGGTTGTAGGGGCTGGAGGAGGTTACAGCGATTGGGAGTGTTGTAGGGACTGGAGGAGGTTACACCAATAGGGAGTGTTGTAGGGGCTGGAGGAGGTTACACAGATGGGGAGGGTTGTAGGGAGTGGAGCAGGTTACAGAGATAGGGAGGGTTGTATGGAATGGAGCAGGTTACAGAGATAGGGAGGGTGGTAGGGAGTGGGAGGAGGTTACAGAGATAGTGAGGGTGGTAGGGAGTGGGAGGAGGTTACAGAGATAGTGAGCTGAGGGTCTGAAGGCCCAGGCAGTAATGGCAGAGCGGTCAAAACCGCAGACTGGCCTGAAAGGGGGGAGCACAGGGATCTCAGAGGGCTGAAGGGACTGGGGGAGGTTACAGGGATACTGAGCGTTGTAGAGAACAGAGGAAGTTGCAGGGATATGGAGGATTGTAGGGATCGTAGGAGGTTACAGAGATAGGGATGGTGGCCGGGAGTCGAGGAGGTTATAGTGATAGGGCAAAGTGATCAGCGAGTACAATGGGGGCCGATGAGTGAATGGGACTTGGTGCAAGTGAGGACATTGGGTCGCTGTTGTGGGAGATGGTCTCAGTGTTAACTTTGTTCCCCTCTCTCCATCTCTCTCTGTCTCTCTATCTCCCTCTCTCTCTCTCTCTCTCCACAGATGCTGCCAGAGCTGCCAAGTGACTTCCAGCATTCTTAGCCTGTCATTCAGATTTCCAGCATCCACAACATTTTCACTGCTTGAATACCAGGCGCTTGCTTCATTCAGGACAGAGCAGGAGCATTCCCCGGATCAAACACTCCCAGTGAGTCAGAGGCGTTTCAGAGTCTGCTGGATAGGGGGGGGTGTGTGTGAGGGGAGGCCACAAAGGTCACAATTCTGGTCGTCAGCGGGGGCCGGGGTGAGGAACGTCCCCCGAAAGCCCTCCCCCCACTCCCGAGCGAGGGCATATGCTTTTGATTAGCCGAGGTCGCAGGTCAGCCCAGTGACGGCAGCAACCTGAGGAGCACCCCCTCCCCCCCCCCCCACCCACCAGGTTGCCGCAGGGGTCAGTGAGATCACTTTGTCAGCGGCCCCCGGGGGGCATTTGCGAGCACACAGAACACGCAGGCCCCATTTCGCAAGACAAGAGGCGCATTGCAGCAACAGCAGCAGCTACTGGAATATTCTGTGGATAGTCTTGCGGAACGCTTCCTGCCCACGTGGACACATGCCAAGCATTCAGAAAGTGGTGCCAGGGACAGGCTTGGCCCCTTCCCCTCCCGAATTCCCATAACCCCAGCGAACACGTGTTTTCCCCTGGCGCCTTGGTCACGCAGTCTGCCTCCTGCCCACCTCACCCCCAGGCTGTGTCACGGCAAGGGAAAGTGATTGGGCTCCGAGCCTCTGGAGGACTTCAGTGCGTAGGGCCAGGAAGGCAGAAGCTGGGTCAAAAAGGCGGGATCTACAGCGCGGCTCAAAGGGACGGAGAGGGTAAGGGAGGGGGCACCAAAGCTGAGGGTCTGAGGGCCCAGGCGCTAATGGCGGAGCAGTTAAAGCCTCACACTGGCCTGAATTGGGGGAGCACAGAGATCTCAGAGGGCTGCAGGGACTGGAGGAGGTTACAGAGATAGGGAGGGTTGTAGGGGCTGGAGAAGGTTACAGGGATAGGGAGGGTTGTAGGGGCTGGAGGTGGTTACAAGGATAGGGAGTGTTGTAGCGGCTGGAGGGGGTTACAGAGATAGGGAGGGTTGTAGGGGCTGGAGCAGGTTACAGAGATAGGGAGGGTTGTAGGGGCTGGAGGAGGTTACAGAGATAGGGAGGGTTGTAGGGGCTGGAGGAGGTTACAGAGATAAGGAGGAAGTTACAGAGTTAAGGAAGGTTTTAGGGGCTGGAGGGAGTTACAGAGATAGGGAGTGTTGTTGGCGCTGGATGAGGTTACAGAGATAGGGAGCATTGTAGGAACTGGAGGAGGTTACAGAGATTGGGAGGGTTGAATGGACTGGCGGAGGTTATGGAAAGAGAGTGAGGGTTTTAGGGACTGGAGAAGGTTACAGAGATAGAGCAAGAGTTGTAGGGGCTGGAGGAGGTTACAGAGTTAGGGAGGTTGTAGGGATTGGAGGAGGTTACAGAGATAGGGAGCGTTGTAGTGGCTGGAGGAGGTTACAGAGTTAGGGAGGTTGTAAGGACTGGAGGAGTTTACAGAGATAGGGAGGAAGTTACAGAGTTAGGGAAAGTTGTAGGGCCTGGAGGAGATTACAGAGATAGGGAGGGTTGTAGGGGTTGGAGGAGGTTACAGAGATAGGGAGGAAGTTACAGAATTAGGGAAGGTTGTAGGTGCTGGAGGATGTTATAGGGATAGGGAGGGTTGTAGGGGCTGGAGGAGGTTACAGAGATAGTGAGGGGTCTAGGGGCTGGAGGAGGTTACAGAGATAGGGAGTGCTGTAGGGGCTGGAGGAGGTTACAGAGATAAGGAGGAAGTTACAGAGTTAGGGAAGGGTTTAGGGGCTGGAGGAGGTTACAGAGCTAGTGAGTGTTGTAGGGGCTGGAGGGGGTTACAGAGCTAGTGAGTGTTGTAGGGGCTGGAGGGGGTTACAGAGATAGGGAGTGTTGTAGGGGCTGGAAGATGTTACAGAGATAGGCAGGGATGTAGGGGCTGGAGGAGGTTACAGAGATAGGAAGGGGTGTAGGGCTGGAGGATGTTACAGAGATAGGGAGGAAGTTACAGAGTTAGGGAAGGTTGTAGGGGCTGGAGGAGGTTACAGAGACAGGGAGTGTTGTAGGGGCTGGAGGAGGTTACAGAGACAGGGAGGGTTGTAGGGGCTGGAGGTGGTTACAGAGATATGGAGGGTTGTAGGGGCTGGAGGGGTTTACAGAGACAGGGAGTGTTGTAGGGGCTGGAGGTGGTAACAGAGATAGGGTGGAGTGTAGGTGTTACAGGAACGTACAGAGGCAGGGCGGGGATGAAGTCATGGTCGGTAACAATAAATGGCCGCATTTTAACTGGGGTGTTGCTGGACGGGGAGCGAGTGAGCGAGCAAAGAGGCAGGCAATGTGTGAACGGGACCCTGTGAAAGCTGGGGTCTGGTGAAGCCGAGATTTGGATGGTAGAGTTTGTGCAGCTGGCCAGGGGCGAGGTGATATGGCCGAGCCTGGAGGGAACAGGCCCATGTTTACTTCACTGCCCCCAGCCCCCTCGCCCTTTCCATCGCTCCATTTCACTCCTGGCGGGGAAGGACCCAGGGCCCTGAGTCACTGAGTTGACAGTAAGGCCCCTGTCCGCTTTGACTGGGCTTTCATTCCTTTCAGTGCCCCTTTAGTGCGGTACCTTCCCTTCCAATGCTCCAGGACAACCTAAGCTCCACTCGCAGACACTTACATCTTTTCAGGGCCTGGAATCAGAAGATCAGCACTAGGCCCCAGGCCTGAGCTGCCCCTCTCCTCCTCCCCTTCCCACAGTGACACAGGCTGGGATCACCTGAGGAGGGGAGGGGGGCAAACAGCATTGGTGGGGAAAGGGTTGGGTTTGACTGGGTGTGGGGCAGAGGGGGTTGGGAGGTGTCCTGGATTTTTAGCTTCCCCTCCTCCAGCAGAGCCCAGAATAACAGGCTACCAGGCCCTCCTAGCAGCCAAGAGGAATCCCTCTGCTCACTCCAGGCTGCTGGTTTGTGTTTAGAGGGTTGGCAATGGTCTAGGAAGAAACCATTCAATCGAGGGGCCCTCCGATAATGGTTTACACAACAAGCGCCTGAGCCAGGGGCTGTGAGCCAGCCACAGGCTGCCAGCTGCTCCTTAATGCCGCACAGATGGTCTCGATTGGTAACCACGCAAAGTTCATCCCGAGTTTATCCTTTCGGAGCAGCCTTGATACCGGGTCTCATGGGCAGCAAGTCCGGAAGGTGAGGTCGGGGCAGGGCCCTGTGCTGACTCAGCATCCCACATCTCCCAGGCACAGTGGACAGAAAGGCCCAGGCTCCCATTCCGGCCTATCGTGCTGAGTTCGCCTGATCACACCCGGTGTGGCACTGAGCCCTGCCCATCACGCAGAGTGGAAAAAGGCTCAAGGTCCAATTGTTTTTTTTTTGCTCATTCAGGGGATGTTGGCATCACTGGCGAGAGCAGCATTTGCTGCCCACCCCTAATTGCCCTTGAACAACGTGACTTGCTTGGCCATTTCTGAGACTTGCTTGGCCATTTCAGACACTTGCTTGGCCAGGTCTGAGACTTGCTTGGCCATTTCTGAGGGCAGCTAAGAGTGAGTCCATATTCCTCTGGGTCTGGAGTCACATGTAGATGTCAACAGCAGATTTCCTTCCCTAAGGGGCATTAGTTGAACCAGATGGGTTTTTACGATGATAGTTTCATGGTTGCCATAACTGAGAGGAGCTTTCAATTCCAGATCTTATTAACTACATTTAAATTCCACCAGCTGCGATGGTGGGATTTGAAGCCCCGTCCCCCATAGCGTGAGCCTGAGCTTGAATTATTAGCTCAGTGACATTACCACCACACCCACCATCTCCCCTTCCTGGCGCAGTGCTCAGTTGATCTGATCACACAGAGTGTGGTACTGAGTCCCACCCACACACAGCAGAAAAAGACTCGGGCTCCAATCCCGGCCTAGTGTTGAGGTAATCCAGTCACACAGAGTGTGGTACTGAGTCCCATCTACACATGGCAGAAAAAGACTCGGGCTCCAATCCTGGCCTAGTGTTGAGGTAATCCGGTCACACAGAGTGTGGTACTGAGTCCCACCCACACATGGCAGAAAAAGGTTCGGTATTAGTGCTGAGTTAGCCCACATCACATGTGGTGTTGAACCACCCCCCTCCAACACACAGCGGGGAAGGCCCAGGCTCCAATCCCGGCCTAGTGGCCTGATCCCTGCAAGAGACGGGATTATATTTTGGAATGAATTCCCTGTTTCAAGGCCTGGGGTGAGGGGAAATCAGCCAAGGTTCCTGCTTCTCCTGGCACTCCAGCTGTGCAGTGTCTGGAAATGGGATTTGGACAGCGCTGCATTCGGCTGGTGTTGCTCACTCCCTGGCCACACATGCTCCCCAGGGTCGCACTTGGGGATATCCCTTCCCATCTGTTTCGAATTGGAAAAAAGTTTGGAGCAAATTAAACAAAAGGCAAACAAAGCGGCAGGGCTGCAGTGTGGGGGCGAAAAGAGCAGGGGAATGGGGCCAATTGGATAGAATCTTTCAAGGGGCCAGAAAACGCACAATGGGCCAAATGGCCTCCCTCTGCCCTGTAAGATCCTACTAGAGAGGTATAACTACTCGGGAGGACAGCAAGTTAAGTGGAAATAGTGGATCGCAGGGCGATCTCTTTTTAAGTCCCTCTCGGACCAGGTGCTAAACTGATGCCGCCACTCTCGGGTGTGCTTCAACACCGCAGGGCGGACTTCTCCACAGTCAAAACTGACCCCACAAAAGAACAGGTAACCGGGTCGGGAAAGCGTTTCGGGAGCGTTTTGCGCACTCCTGCGGCCGGAGTGAAATCTGGGAAAGGAAGGTGCCGGTAAGACTTGTCCGGTCTGGTCTTCTACACCTTCTGATGGACCCTGGAAGATGTCAAGGACCTGAGGCCTGCTAAGGGCCCGTAGGAGTCGTGGACGCTCCCTGGGAACCGTGCGCAAGGATGCGTTTGCACTGGCCGCGCACCGGCTGAACATTCAGTGAGTGGAGGCCCTTGCCGTCGATGTAGTTGACCACCTGCTGCCACGGAGATCTGAGCGCCAGGCGAGGGCAGTCGATGGCGCCCTGCGCCTGTGGGGAACCAGGGATCTGCGCCAATCCCAGCGCTCTTGCGCCCCGGCTGCCCCGATCATGGGTGTAAAGCACAAAGCTCTGTGCCTTCGTGAAGATGGTGTCTGCAACATCCTGGATGCACTTGTGGGTGGAGGCTTGTGGGAGATCCCTGTTGGAGTCCCGGAAGGTGCCACTGGCATAGAAATTGAGCGCCGGGGTCACTTTCACGGGCACGGGCAGTGGATGCCCTCCATGTCCCCGTGGTGCCAAATCCTGCAGCAGGCGTGACTGACCAGTTCCCTTGGACACGCGCAGTCTTCGGCGACACTAGTTCTCAGTCATCTGCAGGAATGAAAGGCGGTGTCTATAGACCCTGGGTCTAGCAAGGCACCGGCCAGCGATGGCTCACTGTGGATCTTCAGCTGCGGACGCAGCAGGTCCTGCCGCCCCTTCATCCTGAGGGAGGTGCTCCTCCCTTTGCCTCCGTTGGTCTCCTCTTCTTCTCTGCTCCCTGTCAGCCAGGAAGCGTCCCGCTAAATCACCAGGCTCCATGATCCTGCTGCTCTCCTCCTGCAGGGTCAAAGAGAGAGACACGTGGGTTAGCACAGGGTGCACTAAGAACCTCTCTTGGTTTAAGTGCGAAGGCCCCTTAACTCTCCCTGGAGAGTGCCGGCCACCACTTGGATGGTCAGTGTGCACTGCACTTCATGGCCGCCCGAAACCCCACCCACCTCCGCCCCACTCCGCCTGACCGATTGGCAGCTTTGCCCACTGGACTGTATGCTGTGCTCTCAGCTCAGGCACAGGTACTCTCCTAACCCGCACTGCTAGGCTGCATTGTTAGCTTGAACCATAGGGGAGACTGGTCCAGGCTGGAATAAAGACTTTGCAAGGGGCTGTGAGCACCTCCACTATTGACTGCGTCATGGCCAGCTTTAGCGAGGGGATTCTACAACTTGCCGAGTCGGCCAATTGTTCTGCTGCCCCTTAAAATGCACGTTAATTTGCAGTTTGCGCCCGAGGTGGGGGTGAAAGGTTCTGGAGCATTTGGTGGCACTTTCATGCTCGAGCGTTCCTTGAGTAGGCAGAAGAGCTTCAAGAGGCCCGATTCCAAGCGTGTCAATGGAGCTGCTGCCGAATTATCTCAGCTGTGGAAGGATGCTCACTTTTGACCAGCTTTTCCAAGTGTGTCGCCGCTTCCCCCAACGCCTCACTGCCCCCACAACCACCCCCCCCACCTCTCCCCCCAACCCGGCATGTGCTTGAGCACTTCCTTTAGACTGCCTGTGCTGCCTTACCCCCGATAACCCACCCCCTGGGCCTGACCTGCACAGGATCCCTTGCCCCAAGCCAGCCTGGGAAAAAGCAACTTGCCTGTGCGCAACCCCCCCCCACCCCACCCCACCCCACCCCTCTCCCAAATTCATGTCGTCTCTCCCTTGATGTCCTTGCGAGCGCTGGGCGCACCCACCTCTGAGCTCCACCTGAAGTTCAGCTCATCAGGCGCACGCCTCTCGAAAGCAGTCGAGAGGCACGCGCCGTTCTGAAGTCAGGTGGAGTGGAGGACAGTAGTAAATTTGACGCAGGGGGATGATTCTGGTGGGCAGGGCTGGTCATGAGATGCAAATGTATTAAAATGTATTCCTGGCGGTGGGATACACGACCCGGCGTTGACAGGTGAAGCGGACGGCCGCAAACTGGTTTCACGATGGTGGAAAACCGTTTTCTTTTTTGGTCTTCTCGCCGTTTTGTTCAATACCCCCACCCCTCCCCCCACACATACACACACACCGCCTCCGGCCGCCATGACACCCGGCACCAACGGGACTGGAAAATTCCGCCATCCTCTCAGCATCTGCCTTGTCAAGACCCCTCAGGATCGTCTGTGTTTCAATAAGGTTCTCACTGTCCCGAACTCTATTGGGTACCGGGCCCAACCTGCTCAACCTTTCCTCGTAAGAGAACCCCTTCATCCCAGGAATTGGTCGGGTGAACCTTCCCTGAACTGCTTCCAATGCAAGTCTGTCCCTCCTTAAGCGCGGAGACCAAATCTGTACCAACTACTCCCGGTGCGGTCTCACCAACGCCCCGTACAGTTGTAGCAAGGCTTCCCTGCTTAATAAAGGCCCACATTCCATTTGCCTTCCTAGGTGCTTGCTGTACCTGCGTGTTCATGCTTTCGTGATGCATGTACAAGGACACCCAGGTCCCCCTGAACCGCAGCATTCTGCAGCCTCTCTCCGCGTGAATAATATTCTGTTTCTCTATTCTTCCTGCCCACTCACTCAACCTGTCCATGTTGCTTTACAGGCTCAAGGGCCCCTCCTCATAACTTGCTTTCCTACCTATCTTTGTATTGTCAGCAAATTTGGCCACGGCCCTTGTCAGCCCCTTCATCCAGGGCGTTAATATGGGCTGTAAGTCGTTGAGGCCCCTGCTCTGCGGCGCTAGTTAGAGGTTTTCCACCCTGAAAATGACCCATTTGTCCCAGATCTCTGAATCCCGCTGGTTAGTCAGCCCTATGTCCTGACATATCGCACCCCCCCCACCCCACTCCCTGCACATTAAGCTCTGAAGAAGTTACACAGACTCGAAATGTTAACCCTGGCTTTCTCTCCACAGATGCTGTCAGACCTGCTGAGTTTTTCCAGCATTTTCTGTTCTTGTTTCACATTAAGCTCCTATCTTGCTTTGTGAACTGGCCTGTTGGATCTTCAAATACACTACATCTACTGGTTCTCCATTATCCACCCTGCTTGTTACATCCTTCACGAGCTCTAATAAATTTGTCAAACACGGTTTCCACTCCTCAGAGCCATGCTGACTCTGCCCAGCTGTGTTACGATTTTCTAAATGCCCTGCCAACTACCTCTTCAACAATGGGTCCCAACGTTTCCCCAATGACAGACTAACTGGAGTTTCCTGCTTCCTGTCTCCGACCTATCTTGAATAGGGATGTTAGATCCACGGTTTTCCAATCCACTGGAACCTTACCAGAATCTATTTCTGGAATTTTGGAAGATTACAACCAATGCATCCACTCCTTTTAAGATCCTTGGTTGCAGGTCCAGGGGTCGAGTCAGCTTTAGCCCCATACATTTTACTGGTTCTTTTTCTCTAGGGATTGTGACTTTTTCAGCTGCCTCTTGATTTTCTGATATTCTTGGGAGCCTTTTTGTGTCTCCTACTGTGAAGACAGATTAAAAACAGACTTGCTCCAAGCCTCTGTCAGTTTCCTGTCTCCCATATCATTAAATCCCCAGTCTCATCCTCTAAGGGACCTAGGTTTACTTTAGCTACTCCCTTCCTTTTTCTATGCTGGTAGGAGCCCTTACCGTTTGTTTTTATGTTTCTTGCCAGTTCACTCTCGGAATCAATTTATTCCTTTTTAGTTTTATTTCTGTTTAGTCACTCTTCGTTGGTTTCTAAAATTTTCCCAAATTTTTCTAGTCTTTTGGCAGCATCGTGCACCTCGTTTTCAATTGGACACCATCCTTCAGCTCCTTTGTTGGCCAGGGATGGGGCACATCCTTCTTGTACAGCCTTTCCTTCTCAATGTACCTTTATTGAAGATTATGTCGTGAAATACCTCAGAAAATGTCTGTCTGCAGCTGACATTTTGTCTTAACTTTTAACCCATTTTCCCAGTCCATTATCGTGAACAGATATTGGAGAGTCGGACTGTCTCTGCTGGAGGCACTGGGATTGGAGAGTAGGACTGCCACTGCTGGAGGAGCTGGGATTGGAGAGTAGGACTGCCTCTGCTGGAGGACCTGGGATTGGAGAGTAGGACCGTCTCTGCTGGAGGAGCTGGGATTGGAGAGTAGGACTGTCTCTGCTAGAGAAGCTGGGATTGAAGAGTAGGACTTTCTCTGCTAGAGAAGCTGGGATTGGAGAGTAGGACTGTCTCTGCTGGAGGAGCTGGGATTAGAGAGTAGGACTGTGTCTGCTGGAGGAGCTGGGATTGGAGAGTAGGACTGTCTCTGCTGGAGGAGCTGGATTTAGAGAGTAGGACTGTCCCTGCTGGAGGAGCTGGGTTTGGAGTTTGGCTGCTTCTGCTGGAGGAGTTGTGATTGGAGAGTAGGTATTGTTATCTGCTGCAGGAGCTGGGATTGTAGAGTAGGGAATGTCTCTGCTGGAGGATCTGGGATTGGAGAGTAGGACTGTCTCTGCTGGAGAAGCTGGGATTGGAGATTAGGACTGCCTCTGCTGGAGAAGCTGGGATTGGAGAGTAGGACTGCCTCTGCTGGAGAAGCTGGGATTGGAGAGTAGGACTGCCTCTGCTGGAGGAGCTGGGATTGGAGAGTAGGACTGCCTCTGCTGGAGGACCTGGGATTGGAGAGTAGGACTGTCTCTGCTGGAGGAGCTGGGATTGGAGAGTAGGACCGTCTCTGCTAGAGAAGCTGGGATTGGAGAGTAGGACTGTCTCTGCTGGAGGAGCTGGGATTGGAGAGTAGGACTGCCTCTGCTGGAGGAGCTGGGATTGGAGTTTGGCTGCTTCTGCTGGAGTTGTGATTGGAGAGTAGGGACTGTCTCTGCTGGAGGAGCTGCGATTGGAGAGTAGGACTGACTCTGCTGGAGAAACTGGAATTGGAGGGAAGGGCTGCCTCTGTTGGAGGAGCTGGGATTAGAGGAAAGGACAGCCTCTGCTGGGGGAGCTGGGTTTGGAGAATAGACAAGGTTGCTGGTGGGGGAGCTGGGTTTGGAGAGTAGTTCTATCTCTTCTGGGGGAGCTGGGAGTGAAGAGCAGGACTGACTCTGCTGGGGGAGCTAGGATTGGAAAATAGGGACTGTCTCTGCTGGAGGAGCTGGGATTGGAGAGTAGGGACTGTCTCTGATGGGATTGGACTCTCTCTTGCTGGAGGAGCTGGGATTGGACAGTCGGGACTGTCTCTGCTCCGGGAGCTTGGATTGGAGAGTCGGGACTGTCTCTATTGGAGAAGCTGGAATTGGGGAGTAGGATTGTCTCTGCTGGAGGAGCTCCGATTGGAGAGTTGGGACTGTCGCTGCTGGAGGAGCTGGAGCTGGGATTGGAGAGTAGGGACTCTCTCTGCTGGGGGAGCAGGGATTGGACTCTCTCTGCTGCAGGAGCTGGGATTGGAGAGTAAGACTGACTCCGCTGGAGGCGCTGGGATTGGAGAGTAGGACTGTCTCTGCTGGAGGAGCTGGGATTGGAGAGTAGGACTGTCCCTGCTGGAGGAGCTGGGATTGGACTCTCTCTGCTATGGTTTGTGCAGTCAGCACCACCTCTGAAGATGGAGCTGAGACGCATGCACTTGAAGCTGTCATTCAGACTGTGACAAATACCCCGTTTGTTTTCAATCTGAAGGGAGCTGAAGTAACTGCTCTGTGTCTCTCCCCTGTAGTTGGAGATCTTCAAGGCTGGATATGAAATGTAAAATCCAAACAGGACTCTGAAGCTCCCAGTCTTGTGGGTGCAAGCTTGCAGCTCACAAATTAGACCCTGGGGAAGTCCAACATTACCTGGCTTCACGCTTATAATTACCATACTCAAGGACAGAGTGTCCGTGTTTCTGATTAATAGGAGGGAGAGATTGGTGGGGGGTGGGATGCGGTGAATTGCGGGGCAGGTGGGGGAGGAAACAGTAGAGTTTGTGAGGTCAAATCCTAGAATCACACAGCAGAGGGGGGCTACTCAGCCCATTGACCCTGTTCTTGGGTCAGACGATCCCATTAATCCATTCCCCTGCACTCTAAATATCTCTGCTTCGATTCTCCATTAAATCTGATGTCCCTGCCTCTGTCCTGGTGCCTATAATAAGGCAAAAAGCTTGGTCAGCTGGGTTTTCCCCGGCAATTATTCATTCAGGGGCCCTCAAGCTGAGCCAGGATGGAAGGCAGGAGGTAGGAGAGTTGGTGAAACCACAGGCAGGGAACAAG
This sequence comes from Carcharodon carcharias, assembly GCF_017639515.1. Taxonomy (NCBI): domain Eukaryota; kingdom Metazoa; phylum Chordata; class Chondrichthyes; order Lamniformes; family Lamnidae; genus Carcharodon; species Carcharodon carcharias. Next base: position 16,968,816 of record NC_054490.1, read on the forward strand.
GAGCTGAAGAATCAGCGAACCAGACTGTAACTCTGAACAACGCCAGGAATATAAACACCTGGCTCAAAGCAGGTGATGACAGAACAGGCGTACTCTGTGGCGCTTTGGAGGAGATTCAACAGGACGGTAAGGTTTGGCCTGCAAGAAATTCAGTGGCACACAGATTTAACCTTTTCTTTTTAAAATTGCAGCCTGTAAGGTTCCACAGCAAGTCAGCATGAAGCCCAGGGAAAGCAAATGCTTAGACAACGATTAGTGGAAAATAAATAACCTCCAAAACTAACATTGAAAATGTCCCATGGGGTGTGTGGGCCATCTGTGTGCAGTGAATTTTCTGCATATAATTATATAGAGTTATTTGTGTAAGAGCCCCAACAGCTTTACCAGTATCGGGTGGAAGCCTAATCCTGGATTTCGAAAGGAGATTGGATAAGTGACGAAACAGCAAACAGATTGGGGAAAAGACAGTGGAAGTGGGGCAAACTGAGTCGGCCTGACAGAGAGCCAGCACAGACTTGATGGGCTGAATGGGTGATAATTCTGTTTTGAAAGTTATTCTTGAATCTTCTTCCCCTGCACTGTTACATAACCCTGCTTCCTCTCTCTCTCTCTCTCTCTCGCTTAACCATCTTTATCCTTGGTCATCCAGGCAGCTCTAGCTTTGGATCCCCTTCCTTTCCCCCTCATGTCCGCTCTGTACCCCATCCGCCTCATCTTGGAAGGCTTCCCATTGCTCATCTACCGTTTTGTTTGCCATTTTTTTGGTTCTCATCTATCCGGGCCCTTTTCAACTTGGTGAAGGTACCCGTCCTCCCGTTAAGTGGTCTTTTATAGGCGATTGCATTTTGACCTATTCTGGAACTGTTCCAAACCTGACTATATTATGACCTCTCTTCCCCATATGCTCCCTCACTGAAACATGCTCCCCTTGCCCCACTTCAATCCTCAGAAGCAGATCCAGCACCATTTTCTCCCTCATTGGATAGGCTTCGAAGAAATTCTCTTGTACAAATTCCAGGCATTCCTTCTACAACATTTACACTATTGTTCTTCCAGTCTATATTAGGATAACTGAAGTCTCCTTTTGCTGAAAAAAAAGAGACAAGCTGTCAAATCTTTTCATCTTGCACTCATCAGGGCAGATATGCAAGAATACCAAATCTCAAAGGGAATAATAATTTATATTGCAAGAGAAGAGTGTGCCGATTGGTTGGCAGGTAGAGAGGAGTGGGGGGGGGTGAGGTGCGGGTGGGCGGGGAGGTTGGGGTTAGTGATGAGGCTACTGAGGGCACTTGAACACAAAGATGGGCAGTTTCAAAATTGGGGTGTTATTGGACCAGGAGCTAACATTGGCCGTTGAGCGCAAGAGCTTTGGATGAACTAAACTTTAAGGGGGTTGAAGGTCAGAAACTCAGGTAAGGATTGAAAAGGTGCCTGGCTCTGTCAGTTGAGGAACGCCATGCCACCCGAGTGGACAGCCCAACTGTCACAGCAGCACCCAAGGGATAGGCGGGCACAGAGGCCCAATGATGAGGAGGCAGTGGCATAGTGGTATTGTCACTGAGATAGTAGCCCAGAGACCTAGGATTCGAATCCCACCAGGCAAGATGGTGAGATTTGAATTCAATAAAAAGCTAGAATTATAAGTCTGATGATGACCATGAAACCCTTGCCAATTGTCGTAAAAACACATCTGGTTCATTAATGTCCCTTTAGGGAAGGAAATCTGCTGTCCTCACCTGGTCTGGGCCTACATGTGACTCCAGGCCCACAGCAATGTGGTTGACTCTTAAAAATGTCCTCTGAACAAGGGGCAATTAGGAATGGGCAATAAGTGGCCAATGATGCCCACATCCTGTGAATGGATTTTTAAAGATACTTAGCGGGGGCCAGAACTTTACAATTTCACCTGTTGGCAGGTGTGCAGGGGTGGGGAGGGGAGGGAGTGGAGTGGGGGGGTGGGGGTGGGAGTGGGAGTGGGATGGCCTCGGGCCCACTCTTGCCCATTTGAGGCCTACAAATGCCCATTAATTGATCACTTAAGGGCTGCTTCCCTCCGCCGCTTCAATTTTGAGGCTGGCTGGAGGAGTTCAGGGGCGGGGGAGGTTGGGTGGAAGCCCTGCTGGGGCCTCAGGCCTGAAGGGGCCCTTAATCTTGCTTTGAGGACTGCCCCCACATCCCCATCCCCCACCACCCCACCTGGTGTGGCCCCTGACAGGCATTCCTGCCAGGCCTGGCCCCTCTATCAAGGCCCCCACCTCCCTCACCCCCTCCCCACCCCCACCGTGAGGACCACCCGTGCTTGCCCGGCCCAGGCCTACGGGTCTTCGAATCCGGGCACTGCTTGTAGTCCCGGCCTTGGCCACTGCTGCCGCTGAGACGACGGAGCTGCCGGCCAACCTGATAGGCCCGTCAGCTCCCTAAGTGCAAAATGGCCACGGGGCTGCAGCGATGAACAGGAATGACTTTCTCCTCCCCACTCCCCAGCACCCGCCCCACCCCAGCCCCCTCCTCCCCACCTTCCCCGCCCCGGCTCTTCAAGCAGTGGGCTAACAAACCCGACCATCAGAAAAATATTACCCCTTTCTTTGATTCTTTCACGGGGATGGTGGCTGGGGCCGGCATTTATTGCCCATCCCTAATTGCCCCCTTGAGAACGTGGTGGTGAGTCGTCTTCATGAGCCACTGCAGTCCCTGTGGTGTAGGTACACCCACCGTGCTGTTAGGGAAGGAGCTCCAGGATTTTGACCCAGCGACAGTGAAGGAATGGCCGATACATTTCCAATTCAGGATGGTGGGTATTTGCTTGGTTTGCAACATGCCACAGGGCTTCTGTTAGTGATTTTCCATCTGTATTCCCCACTTCCTGCAACATGACACCAGGCCAAGGGGTGAAAGAGAGAGAGAGAGAAACTTAAAATGGGCTGCTGTTTTTATTATGCGTCGGGAGTTGGTCAGAATTCCCAGCAGCAGCGTGAGAGAAGAACGGGATCAGACTATGCGGGAGAGCTTGCAGTGAAAGGATCTGTCATCGCTCTCAGGCAAGGAGAGTGACTCGCTGTAATCTGGGATGCGAGGGCGCCTAATGCTTTCAATACGAACAGGGTGCGCACAGGGGGAGTGATTCCCGAATAGCTCCGTGCCAGAGAGGGAGGGAGGGGAGTGGCGGAGGGCCCTGGGGGAGTTGGATGGGGGGGTGGTGGGGGAGGGGGAACGTGATGTGCCCAGCAGCTGTGGCAGGGGTGCGTAAAATTGGGGCAGCCGCTTTGGCCGCAGGCTGGTCCGAGCGTCTGGAGGTCCCACCGTGGTTCGCCTGCTGTGCAAGGCACCACTGGTTCCATTTGCCAGCCGGCTGACACGGGCATTACAACGCGCTCCTGGCCGTCCGTCCACCCGCCAGTCACCCTCTGCAGACCCCTCGCTTGCACCAAGTCCCCAAGCCCTGACCCTAACCCATCATGCCCCCTGCAGTGCTCACTGACTGAGAGCGGCTCCCAGTTGTTGTGCTGCAATTATCAATTCTCATCTCTGTTTTCGGCTTCATTTCTGGCCTCGTCCCTCCCTATCTCTGTAACCTCCTCCAGCCCCTACAACCTCCCTGTCTCTGTAACCTCCTCCAGTCCCTACAACCTCCCTGTCTCTGTAACCTCCTCCAGCCCCTACACCTTCCTAGCTCTGTAACCTCCTCCAGCACCTACAACCTCCCTGTCTCTGTAACCTCCTCCAGCCGCTACAACCTCCCTGTCTCTGTAACCTCCTCCAGCCCCTACAACCCTCCCTATCTCTGTAACCTCCTCCAGCCACTACAACCCTCCCTGTCTCTGTAACCTCCTCCAGCCCCTACAACCTCTGTCTCTGTAACCTCCTTCAGCCCCTACAAGCTCCCTATCTCTGTAACCTCCTCCAGCCCCTACAACCTCCCTGTCTCTGTAACCTCCTCCAGCCCCTACACCTTCCTAGCTCTGTAACCTCCTCCAGCCCCTACAACCTCCCTGTCTCTGTAACCTCCTCCAGCCACTACAACCTCCCTGTCTCTGTAACCTCCTCCAGCCCCTACAACCCTCCCTATCTCTGTAACCTCCTCCAGCCCCTACAACCCTCCCTGTCTTTGTAACCTCCTCCAGCCCCTACAACCTCCTTGTCTCTGTAATCTCCTCCAGCCCCTACAACCTCCCTGTCTCTGTAACCTCCTCCAGCCCCTGCAACCTCCCTGTCTCTGTAACCTCCTCCAGCCCCTACACCTCCCTATCTCTGTAACCTCCTCCAGCCCCTAAAACCTCGCTGTCTCTGTAACCTCCTCCAGCCCCTACACTTCCCTAGCTCTGTAACCTCCTCCAGCCCCTACAACCTCCCTGTCTCTGTAAACTCCTCCAGCCCCTACAACCTCCCTGTCTCTGTAACCTCCTCCAGCCCCTACAACCCTCCCTATCTCTGTAAACTCCTCCAGCCCCTACAACCCTCCCTATGTCTGTAACCTCCTCCAGCCCCTAAAACCTCTCTGTCGCTGTAACCTCCTCCAGCCCCTACAACCCTCCCTGTCTCTGTAACCTCCTCCAGCCCCTACAACCTCCCTGTCTCTGTAACCTCCTCCAGACCCTACAACCTCCCTATCTGTGTAACCTCCTCCTGCCCCTACAACCTCCCTGTCTCTGTAACCTCCTCCAGCCCCTACAACCTCCCTGTCTCTGTAACCTCCTCCAGCCCCTACAACCTCCCTGTCTCTGTAACCTCCTCCAGACCCTACAACCTCCCTATCTGTGTAAACTCCTCCTGCCCCTACAACCCTCCCTATCTTTGTAACCTCCTCCAGCCCCTACAACCCTCCCTATCTCTCTAACCTCCTCCAGCCCCTACAACCCTCCCTCTCTCTGTAACCTCCTCCAACCCCTACAACCCTCCCCATCCCTGTAACCTCCTCCAGACCCTACAACCCTCCCTATCTCTGTAACCTCCTCCAGCCCCTACACCTCCCCATTTCTGTAACCTCTCCCAGCCCCAACAACCCTCCCTATCTCTGTAACCTCCTCCAGTCCCTACAACCTTCCCTATCTCTGTAACCTCCTCCAGCCTCTAAACCCTCCCTACCTCTGTAACCTCCTCCAGCTCCTTCAACCCTCCCTATCTCTGTAACCTCCTCCAGCCCCTACAACCCTCCCTATCTCTGTAACCTCCTCCAGTCCCTACAACCTTCCCTATCTCTGTAACCTCCTCCAGACTCTAAACCCTCCCTACCTCTGTAACCTCCACCAGCTCCTTCAACCCTCCCTATCTCTGTAACCTCCTCCAGCCCCTACAACCCTCCCTATCTCTGTAACCTCCTCCAGCCCCTACAACCCTCCCACCTCTGTAACCTCCTCCAGCCCCTAAAACCCTCCCACCTCTGTAACGTCCTCCAGCCCCTACAATCCTCCCTATCTCTGTAACTTCCTCCAGCCCCTACAACTATCCCTATCTCTGTAACCTCCTCCAGCCCCTACAACTATCCCTATCTCTGTAACCTCCTCCAGTCCCTACAAACTTCCCTATCTCTGTAACCTCCTCCAGCCTCTAAACCCTCCCTACCTCTGTAACCTCCTCCAGCTCCTTCAACCCTCCCTATCTCTGTAACCTCCTCCAGCCCCTACAACCCTCCCTATCTCTGTAACCTCCTCCAGCACCTACAACCCTCCCACCTCTGTAACGTCCTCCAGCCCCTACAATCCTCCCTATCTCTGTAACTTCCTCCAGCCCCTACAACTATCCCTATCTCTGTAACCTCCTCCAGCCCCTACAACCCTCCCTATCTCTGTAACCTCCTCCAGCCCCTAAAGCTCCCCCCTCTCTCTCTAACCGCCAATGCTGACCTCCTGTGCAGCCCCCACCTCCTTCTCCCCGCCGTTGGCACCTAGCCCTTTCGGCCGCCTGGGCCCTGGAATTCCTCCCGGGAAGCTCCCTGTCTCTCTTTCCCCCTTTCACGCGCTTCTTAAAAATCTACCTTTCTGACCAGCCCCTGTCCTGACGTCCCCTAGTGTGGATGAGCGCAGGTTCCACGTCCGATAAATGCCCCGGTGAGGCGCCCTGGGCCCTTTCTGTACTTGTCAGAGGCGTTAGGTAAATGCAACTTGTTGTTGTTGCTGTTGAACGTGAGCCAAGCTTGCAGCCTGTGGCTTGGATTCAGAGGGGTGGAACTCCATTTGGAGTGTATCACGTTCTGGGGCGGGGGGGGGGGGGGGGGGGGGGGGGGGGGGGGGGGGGGGTGGTGGGGGGGGGGGGGAGGTGGAGGTGGTGTTGTTTCATGACTGCCCGATTGCACAACACAGCTTCAAACTTGGGTTAACAGCCCTTCCAGTGTATCAGACCACCACATTTTGTGCGAGGTCTAGACTTATTATGGCCTGGCTGCAAACGCGTGGTGTAAACAGCTCAACAGACCTATTTGTGGCAAGGCCTCAAAGGGCTTCTCGCAACAACTGTAGCTGAAGCAAGATTAGCAACTCGAGAATGAGGGTGAAAATTTAACCACCTTACTTGTCAGAGCTGGAAGATGTTGGAGGTTTAGCAGCTTGCACCTATTCCCTCTTCTGTAGCAACACCCTACGTCACCTGTCTCAGCTATACCTCAAACCCTCACCCCTGCCCTTCTTGCCTCCAGACTCGACTACTCCAGTGTGCTCCTGGCTGCAATCCCACATTCCACATTCCGTAAACTTGAGATCATCTGAAATCCCGCAGTCCAGGCCTAAGCTTGCGGCAAGTCCCTCTCCCCCGTGCTCGCTGACCATACGTTGGCTCCCAGTCAAGCGACACTTCAACTTTAAAATTCTCGTCTTTGTTTTCGAATCCCTCTGTGTCCTCGCCGCCCCCTATTTCAGCCATCTCCCCCAATCCCACAAGCCTCCAAGGGACCTGCGCTCCTCTATTTCTGGCCTCTTGCAGATCGCTGAATTTAGGGGCAGACGGTGGTCACTGGACTAGTAAACCAGAGGCCCAAGCCAATCCACAAGGGGTATGGGTTCAAACCACAGCGCAGCAGCTGGTGGGCTTTAGCTTCAATTAATAAAAGCTGGAAGATTAAGCCAGTCTCAGTAACGGTGACCATAGCAGATATAATCGATTGTCGTTGAAAAAAAATCCCCATCTGGTTCACTAATGTCCCCTTAGGGAAGGAAATCTGCCGTCCTGACCCGTTCTGGCCTACATCCGATCCAGACCCACAGCAATATGGGCTGACTCTTAACTGCCCTCTGAAACGGCCAAGCAAGGCACTCAATTCAAGGGCAATTAGGGGCAAGCCAGAAATGCTGGCCATGCCAGCGATGCCCACATCCCATGATAGAATAAATAAAAATTGTTCTACCATTGGTGGCTGTGCCCTAGGCCCCAGGCTTTGAAACTCCCCCACTGGCCCTCACCACCTTGTTTTCCTTCTTTAAGATGCTCCTTAAATCCTATCACTTTGACCAAACCTTTGGTCATCCAAGGGGAATCATCCTTTCCGCATCCACCCTGTCAAGACCCCTCAGGATCTTGTATGTTTCAATAAAGTCACCTCTTACTCTTCTAAGCTCCAGCGGATATAAGCCTAGCTTGTCCAACCTTTCCTCATAAGACAACCCACCCATTCCAGGTATTAGTCTGGTAAACCTTCTCTGAACTGCTCCCAATGCATTTACATCCTTCCTTGAATAAGAAGGCCAAAACTGCACACAATGCTCCAGATGTGGTCTCACCAATGCCCTGTATAACTGAAGCATAACCTCTCTACTTTTGTATTTAATTCCTCTCCCAATATTTTTCTTTCTCATTGGAATGACAATATCCAGGCTCAGGCTGACAAGTGGCCAAGTAACAGTTGTGCCACACAACTGCCAGGCAATGGCCATCTCCAACAAGAGAGTATCTAACCATTGCCTCTTGACATTCAATGGCATCACCATCGCTGAATCCCCTACTATCAACATCCTGGGGTTACCATTGAGCCGAAACTGAACTGGACCAGCCATATAAATACTGTGGCTACAAGATCGGGTCAGAGGCTGGGAATCCTGCAGCGAGTAGCTCATCTCCTGACTCCCCAAAGCCTGTCCACCATCTACAAGGCACAAGTCAGGAGTGTGATGGATTGCCTGGATGAGTGCAGCTCCCACACTCAAGAATCTCAACACCGTCCAGGACAAAGCAGTCCGCTAGATCCGCCACCTTAAACATTCACTCCCTCCACCACTGACGCACAGTAGCAGCAGTGTGTGTACCAGCTACAAGATGCACTGCAGCAACTCACCAAGGCTCCTTCGACAGCACCTTCCAAACCCATGACCATTACCATCTAGAAGGACAAGGGCAGCAGATAGATGGGGACACCACCACCTGGAAGTTCCCTTCCAAGCCACTCACCATCCTGACTTGGAAATATATCGGCCATTCCTTCACTGTTGCTGGGTCAAAATCCTGGAATTCCCTCCCTGACAGCACTGTATGGGTACCTACACTACACAGGCTACAAGCTCAAGTTCAAGAAGGCAGCTCACCATTGGCTTTTCAAGGGGCAATTAGGGATGGGTAATGAATACTGGTCTTGCCAGGACAGCCACATCTCGTGAATGAATAAAGAAAAAGGATATTTGTTTCCCCAACAAAAACAGACACAAGTGAGAGGGATCCGGAGGAAGTTGTGGGTTTGGCGTCGCTGTTGGTGAGGGGTGTATGAAAAGGCAGTCTGGTATGTGCAGTCTCAGCTGTCAGAGCTGGGTCAGTGTCTCGTTTATACAAGCGAGATGGAGAGAAATACTAAGTATGTTTATACATTCAGCGAGAGAGAGAGAGAGCGGCAGGCCAGAGAGAGAGACAGAACCACAGGAAAAGACAAGCAGAGAGAAAGAGAGAGGCAGAGGCAGAGGTAGAGACAGGGACAGAGATAGAAAGGGGAAGAGTTAGAGTTAATAAGGTAGAGAGAGAGAGAGGCAGGTGTAGAGAGGGTCAGTGAAAGAGTGAGACAGGGAGAGAAAGAGATAGAGAGAGAGAGAGAGAGACAGAAAGAGAGAAGGAGCAAGACACAGGCAGTCAGACTGAGGTAGAGAGAGAGAGAGACAGAGAAGAACACAAGAGAGGTACAGAGAGTGAGACAGTGAGAAATACAGAGACCCAGAGATGGGCAAAAGAGGGTTAAGACAGAAATAAGGATGCAGGAAGAGGAGAGTTAAAAGAGAAAGCTAGTCAGAGAAAGATGTCGGGGGAGAGAGACAGAAACATAGAAAGATAGGGAGATAAAGACAAACAGAGAGGGTGTGAGAGGGATAGAGAGGAGAGAAAGAGTCAGAGAGAGTGAGGGAGGGAGACAGAGAGAATGACAGACATCGAGAAAGATAGAAAGAGATTGAGGATGAGAGAGAGAAAAAGAGGCAGAGAGAAAGTGAGATTGAGGCAGAGGCAGATAGATTGAGAGAGACAGAGAGGAGAGAAAGTCAAAGAGAGCGAGACAGAGAGACACAAAGCAAGTAAGAGAAGAGACAGCGAGACTGAGACAGCAAGTGATAGCGACAGAGACAGTAAAAGAGGCAGAGAGGGAGTGAGATTAAGGCAGAGAGAGAGAGAAATAGAGACAAAGAGTGAGAGAGACAGAGAGGAGAGAAAATCAGAGAGAGGGAGATAGGGAGACACAGAGTAAGAGAGAGAGAGAGAGACGAGACAGAGACAGAGTCAGAGTCAGAGAGAGAGAAAACGATAGAATGAGAAATAAGAATTTATACAGAGACATGCAAATTCTTCAGCCTCAACTTTATTACAGTCATCCACTCCTGCAATTCTGAGTATTTTTATTATTCAATTGTTTTAGTCCCTCCGCGGGTTCCAGGGTAGCTCAGAGGGTGGACAGTGGACTCCTACAGCATGCTTCAGTCTGTGAACTGGAGCTGAACTGCCTTCATCAAGGGCAGCCTGGAAGCTGCGGATTGACTCCGATCCCATCGGGGGCACATCAGCAAGACAGAGCTCAGAGTCTGGCTAAAAACCTGGCCTGGAGTCTTTACAAGCAGCGGAGTGCAGTGCAAAGAAAAGAGTGTGTTGGCTGTTCCGCAGCCCCACATACACTCCCTTGGGTGCAGAAATATGTTTCACTTCCATTGCACCATCCACCACCCCAGGATGTCTCGAAGCTCGACGCTGTCCAGGACAAAGCAGCTCCGCTTGATTGGCACTCTATCCACAAACATTCACTCCCTCCACCACCGACGCACAGTAGCAGCAGTGTGTGTACCATCTACAAGATGTACTGTAGGAATTCACCAAGGCTCCTTTGACACCACCTTCCAAACCCACGACCACTACCAACTAGAAGGACAAGGGCAGCAGACACATGGGAACACCACCACGTGGAAGTTCCCCTCCGAGCCCCTCATCATCCTGACTTGGAAATATATCGGCCGTTCCTTCACTGTTGCTGGATCAAAACCCTGGAACTCCCTTCCCAACAACACTGTGGGTGTACCTACACTACATGGACTGCAGCGGTTCAAGAAGGCAGCTCACCCCCACCTCCTCAAGGGGCAGTTAGGGATGGGCAATAAATGCCGGCCCAGCCAGAGACACTCACATCCCGTGAATGAATAAAAAAAGGAATAGGGAGAGACTCTGCTGTTCTCTCCCTCCAGCCTGTGTGCCAGAACAAAAGGAAGTCATTTCAGCTCTATAGCCTTCCCTGAATGAGAGCAGCAAGACCTACCCCATTTACCATGTAAAAGCACAGGAGCAGGAGGAGGCCAATCAGCCTCTCGAGCCTGTTACACAGGAACAGGAGGAGGCCCATTCAGCCCCTTGCTCGAGCCTGTTACACAGGAACAGGAGGAGGCCCATTCAGCCCCTTCTTGAGCCTGTTACACAGGAACAGGAGGAGGCCCATTCAGCCCCTTCTTGAGCCTGTTACACAGGAACAGGAGGAGGCCCATTCAACCCCCTCAAGCCTGTTACACAGGAACAGGAGGAGGCCCATTCAGCCCCTTCTTGAGCCTGTTACACAGGAACAGGAGGAGGCCCATTCAACCCCCTCAAGCCTGTTACACAGGGACAGGAGGAGGAGGCCCATTCAGCCCCTTCCCGAGCCTGTTACACAGGAACAAGAGGAGGCCATTCAGCCCCTCCTTGAGCCTGTTAGACAGGAACAGGAGGAGACCACTCAGCCCCTCCTCGAGCCTGTTTGACAGGATCAGGAGGAGGCCATTCATACCCTTCTTAGTCCTGTAACACAGGAACAGGAGAAGGCCATTCAGCCCCTTTGAGCCTGTAACACAGGAACAGGAGGCCATTCACCCCTTCTTGAGCCTGTTAGACAGGAACAGGAGGAGGCCGGAGAGTTAAGAGGATGTTGCCTGGAGCTTCATTACGCTGAGAGTTTAGGGATATTTTCTTTGGAACAGACAAGGCTGAGGGAAGATATAATTCAAGACTGTAAACTTTTGCAGGGCCAAGACAGAGTCGATGGGAAGGTCAAATGCCCCTTAGTTGAGGGGTCCATAACCAGAGGGCAAAGGATCAGGGTGACAGATAATAGGAACAGGAGGGGACTTGGGGAGGAAAAATTTTTCACATCGTGGGACCTGGAACCCACCCCCTGAAAGGGTGATAGACACAGCAATTCTCCTAAAATTTGAAAAGTACTTGGATATGCACTTGAAGTGCTGGAAACTACAGGGCCGTGGACCAAGAGCTGGAGAGTGGATTAGGTTCAATGTTGGATAGCAGGATGGGCCAAATGGCCTCCTTTAGTACTGTAAATTTCCATCATTCTATGATTCAGCACTCCCTCAGTACAGATCCTCCAACACTGCAGCACTCCCTCAGTACTGACCATCCAACAGTGCAACACTCCCTCAGTACTGACCATCCAACAGTGCAGCACTCCCTCAGTACTGACCGTCCAACAGTGCAACAATCCCTTAGTACTGACCCTCCATCTGTGCAACACTCCCTCGGTACTGACTCTCTGATAGTACAGTACTCCCTCAGTACTGACCCTCTGACAGTGCAGCACTCCCTCAGTACTGACCCTCCGACAGTGCAGCACTTCCTCAGTATTGACCCTCCGACAGTGCAGCAATCCCTCAGCACTGACCCTCTGACAGTGCAGCACTTCCTCAGTACTGACCCTCCGACAGTGCAGCACTTCCTCAGCATTGACCCTCCGACAGTGCAGCACTCCCTCAGCACTGACCCTCTGGGAACACAGAGCTGATGGGAGTGCCACGGGGCTTAAGGGGATGCCAGAAGGGGGGCAGGCGACTCGAGTCCTTGTTCCCAGACTGCAGATGGCCCTTCGGCTGTTTGCAGTCAGGCAAAGAGCTGGACAGTTGCCTCACCCCTGAAGCCCCTAGCGCCCCAGCCCAGGTCCGCCTGATTTGGCTCAGTTGGGACCGGCGCGTGTCCCCTTGCTCCCACCATCCACTCCTGCCGGATCTCTCTTTAGTTGCACCTGCTCCCTCAGACCTGCAGTGGAAAGTTTCTGGCACTGAGCGGGGAGCTGGCTGGAGCAGCCGTCCTGAGCTGGGCAAATCTGCAAACAAAATATTTGAACATGCAGCATGCTTCCTAGTGCCTGTCAGATGCTGCATCAGGCCAACAAGCCTTCAGCCTCCACACTCAGAGGCTGCTAGACAGCTCCCCTGGGGAGAGGTGAACATCAGCCAAGATACTCTTTGCAGAGCTGGCACTCTGCACGTCTGCCCTGATTGATTCCCTCTGAGCAATAATTTCAGAAACACCCCCAGTCACGTTCCACCTTCCTTATGGGTGTCCGCCATTGCCCTCTCCCTGTTTGGTTTACAGCAGGCTCTTTGTCAGCATATCACCACTGTGTAAAACGCTTCCTGTAAGACAGTGTTGAGAGAATGAAAAAGCATGAGAGAGAGAGAGAGATCAGAGATCAGAGAGAGACAGAGAACAGAGAGACAAGGAGAGAGAGAGAGAGAGATGTAGAGACAAGCAGACAGAGAGAGATAGAGTCATGCAAGGACAAAGAGAGAGAGAGAGTCAAAGACATAGAGAGAGAGAAAGAGTCAAGGATAGAGAGAGAGATAGGGACAAGGAGAGACAGCGTTAGAGACATACAAGGACAAGGTACATGAGAGCGTCAAGGACAGAGCGAGAAAAACAAAGGAGAGGGATAGAGAGAGAGACAGAGACAAGCGGTAACAGAGAGAAATAGAGAGTAGAACAGAGATAAAAACAAGAGCAGAGGGAGTGAAGCAAGGAAAGAGACAAGGAGAGAGAGAGGGGAACAGAGAGAGATAAGAACACAGAGAGAGTGAGAGAAGGACAGCTAGTGAGAGACAAAGAGAGAAACAGAGACAAGGACAGAGAGAGAGAGACAAGAGTAGAGAGAAATAGAGAGAAAGAAACAGAGAAGTATAAGGAAAGAGGGAGACAAGAACAGAGAGACACATAAACAAGAGAGAGGGGTTCGGGTGATTTATATATAGAATAATAGATATCTGGGAGTGAGTTACAGACTGGAATCTAATTGAGGGGTTTGGATGGTTTATATACAGAATAACAAATACCTGGGAGTGAGTTACAGACTGGAATCTAATCGAGGGGTTCAGTGTGGTTTATATATAGAATAACAGATACCCGTGAGTGAGTTACAGACTGGAATCTAATGGAGGGGTTTGGGTGGTTTATATATAGAATAACAGATACCCGGGAGTGAGTTACAGACTGGAATCTAATGGAAGGGTTTGGGTGGTTTATATATAGAATAACAGATACCCGGGAGTGAGTTACAGACTGGAATCTAATGGAGGGGTTTGGGTGGTTTATATATAGAATAACAGATACCCGGGAGTGAGTTACAGACCGGAATCTAATCGAGGGGTGTGGGGGGGTTTATATATAGAATAACAGATTCCCAGGAGTGAGTTACAGAATAGAATCTGATTGAGGGGCTCGGGTGATTTATATTAGAAACCCTGGAGTCTTCACCATATGCGATTTCGCTCCATCAATCTTCAATTTGGCTGCACCCTCGAACAGGTGATCAAGCATGTTCATGCAAGGAACTGGCATGTTACTTTCATCCTGTATCACTCAAGCCTCTTCAGGATCTTCACACCTTGAGACAGAGTGAATGGATGGATCCTCTGTGACAAGGGTTCCCCTGTAAGGATGGGGAGGTGGGGGGAGGCTGTGGGGAGCCCAGGAGAGGTACAACAGGAGCCAGCTGATCAGCAGAGCGGTGATAGAGCTAGCAGTCGAAGATGTATTCGGAGGCCTGGGCGGATCTGGGCGGAGCAGCCTTCAGTACGCGCCAAGCAGGGCCTGAAGAGCGATAGGGGCCTGGTGCACCTTGTACAACATAGAGTTACGGCCCAGGCAGAATCTGAAGGAGGACAAAGGCTCCTGGGCGGCCTGCCTCTTTGGGGGGGCAAGGTGGCGGGTTTGGGGGGCAGGAGGGGGTGGGGTTTGCCGGGAATGCTCCTATTTTAATATCCTTCCATGGGGTGTGGGCGTCGCTGGCAAGGCCAGCATTCGTTGGCCATTCCTGACTGCCCTTGAGGATTGAGGTGGTGGAGAGCCTCCTTCTTGAACATCACAATCCGCCTGGTTTGACTTTCCTGTGGCGGTTTGCTACAACGGGGTGGCTTGCTCAGCCATTTTGGCGGTGGGGGTTGGGGGGGGTGGTGGTGGTGTTGTGGTGGGGAGGCGAAGAGCCAGCCCACATCGCTGTGGGACTGGAGTCATGTGAAGGCCAGGCTGGGGTGAGGGTGGCAGGTTTCCTTCCCTAAAGGAGTATTGGTGAACCAGATGCGTCTTTGCGACAACCGGTGATGGTTTCACGGTGGTCACCGTCACTGAGGCTGGATTTTACGCTCCGGATTGAACGAGTTAATTGAGTTTAAATTCCACCAGCCTCTGGATTTCTCGTCCAGTGACGCTACCGCTGCGCCCCCATGTGGCGAGGGGGGCACCAGCAGCCAAACTGGCCCAGATACCCGGGGTAGGCCTCATCGAGGCCGGAGTTGCCTTCGACGGGGCCAACCTAGCGGGCAAATTCGGAACCCTCCCAACCTCCCCCACCCCCCCGCCCTCCTCCTCCACTCGATGATTCCTCCCTTTCCCGGACACCCGCTGCTCACCCGTAAACCTCGTCTTGCCGTTCGTCACAGGGCGGAAGCCCACTTGCCAGACAGGCAAATGGAGCGAAATGTCGCCATCCCAGAAAAGTTCAAAGGGGGATGTAGCAAGCGCAAACTCTGTTGAACAGCCGCATGCATCCACAGAAACATCGAAAATAGGAGCAGGAGTGGGCCATTTGGCCCTTCGAGCCTGCTCCGCATTCATTATAATCATGGCTGACCCTCTATCTCAACGCCGTACTCTCAAACTCTCCCCATACCCCTTGAGGCTTTTAGAGTCTAGAAATCTATCTATTTCCTTCTTAAATGTGTTCAGTGACTTGGCCTCCACAGCCTCTGTGGTAGAGAATTCCACAGATTCACCACCCTCTGTGTGAAGAAGTTTCTCCTCATCTCAGTCCTAAATGGCCTGCCCCATACCCTGAGATTGTGACCCCCATGTTCTAGACCCTCCCCAACCAGAGGAAACATCATCCCTGCATCCAGTCTGTCCAGCCCTGTCAGAATTTTATACGTTTCAACGAGATCCCCTCTCATTCTTCTAAGCTCCAGTGAATACAGGCCTAGTCGGCCCAATCTCTCCTCATAGGACAATCCTGCCATCTCAGGAATCTGCCTGGGTGAACCTTCGCTGCGCTCCCTCTATGGCAAGTATATCCTTTCTCATCCTTTTCCCATCTACTTCTGCTCAGTGTTACTTACCCTTGTCGCTTCAGCTGCATGGAATCGAGATGCTGCCTCTCAGTGCTCTGTATTCATAGCTCCAGGCTCTGACTCTGCCTCAACGCCTCTAGAGCCCTCCCAGTCTCATCCTAGCAGGACCTCGGAGCTGAAATAGACTGATGCAGGCCGCCATCCTGCCCCTTAACTCTAGTTGGTTGAGTAACCCAGATGTCGGATGGCAAATCCAGTGAAAGAACCTATTGGCAAACAGGCTGCTGAAACCTTTGGGTTCTCCACGCGCTATCGGACACAAGCAGGTCAGAAAGTTGGAGTCAAGCTATTTGAGGAGTTTGAAGGGATTCCATATAGAATAACAGATACCCAGAAGTGAGTTACAGACTGGAATCTAATCAAGGGGTGTTGAAGGGTGGCCAGGTTGCGCTGTTAATGATGGAGTTGATCTGCAGACACTTCTTGAGTGGAAACATTAAATTGATTTACAATATACCCAGCAGCAACTACACCTGTGTTCCCAACTCCAACTCTATCTCTACACTGACTGTGGAGGTAGCCCGCACTACTCTCCTATTGGTTACTATGGATCATGTGATCTTCCCTAACAAGTATTATTTTTAAAGGTACATTACACACTAAGTAACACCATAATTACTACATTCCTTCCCCTTTAACTCAGCTACAAATATTATATTTACAAGTACATATTTTTCAAGACAACATGATATTTACACTGGGTAAGGAATTTACAAGTTCAGTATTTCTGGTGGTTTCCTGGTACGTGTGGAACGTTGCAGCTCCACAACTTCAGATTCTTTGTCAGGTACCTCCTTTTCCAGAGTTGCCTGAACATTAGGTGCTTCGGTGGGCATTTGCAGTTCTGTATCCTCAACACTTACAGGAACATCAGACATGTCAGTCCTGGGTTGAGTACCCTCAACAGGAAATGCAGACCCGGTCATGATCACTGGTGGAATCAAATCTTGATGATTTGTCTCTCTCTTCCTTAAATGTTTCACAACATGTCCACATGTTTACAGATGATCCGACCTTCCACCTCCAAGTGGTAAGACAGAGGTCCGGTCACCACACTTATCTCACCCGGTAACCACTCTGGTCCTCCCCCGAGGTTATTCATGTATACCGGCTCTCCCGCAGTAAATTTGCTCTTGCAACTATGCCAGCCATGTCTAGCTTTGTGGCTTCCCTGACTCCTTTCCACCTTCCCCTCTAAATTTGGCATTATTAAACTCAATCTCGTCCTGAGGCGGTGTTTCAACAATAACTCCGCGGGTGTGACACCTGCTGTGTGAGGGGTTGTCCTGTAATGAAAAAGGAAGCGTGCTAGCTTGGTTGCCAAGGAATCATCCGTCAGCTTTTTCATAACTGCCTTGAATGTTTGAACTGCCCTTTCGGCCAGTAAGTTTGAGGAAGGGTGTCACGGTGCAGTTTTCACATGAGTGATACCATTGAAGCTGATAAATCATTGAAACTCAAAATTCGTAAATGCTGTACTATTATCAGAATTGACTACTTCAGGTCGTCCGTTAATGGCAAAACTCTGAGCTAGTTTCTCAATGGTAGCGGCCGACATTGGTGACTTCACCTCATATACATCCAACCATTTTGAATGGGCATCAACAATCAGCAGAAACATTGTTCCCAGGGAAGATCCAACGTAGTCAATGTGTAACCACACCCAGGGTCTACCTGGCCGCTCCCATGGGTGTAATGGAGCTGTCACTGGCAACTTGTGCAGTTGCTGACATTGCATACAGTGCTTTACTAAACTCTCCCTTTCTCCATCCATCCCAGGCCACTGTAGATAGCTGCACGCTATGGTCTTCATTCAGGAAATTCCTGGATGGGTATGGTGTTGCTCAATTAACAGTGGCTCTCTTCCCTTTGAAGGAACTATCACTTGTGCTCCCCACAATAAGATGCCATCCTGGCTGGTTATTTCATGTCTTCTGTTGAAGTATGGTTTCATTTCATCAGAAACAGACTCCTATGACCAACCATCTAACACTTGTTCTCGTACTCGAGATAGGACTGCGTCCTGACTTGCTCAGTCTCTGACCTGTTGAGCACATACTTGCAAGGAAGCTAAGAAATTTAACAGTAAAACAAGTTCCTGTGGAACTGGGACGTGCTCATCATTTTTTTGTAAAGGCAAACGACTAAGGGCATCGGCGTTTGCGATTTGATTGCCAGACCTACGTACGAAAGTGTATTTGTATGCTGCCAGGATTAAAGCCCATCGTATTCTTGCTGAGGTTATGGGTGGTGTAGCCTTGTGTCCTCACTAAACAATCCTAGCATTGGTTTGTGGTCTGAAACGATTGTAAAATGGCGGCCGTGTACATACTGGTGAAATTTCTTGAAACCAAAGATGATGGGCAGGCCTTCCTCTTTTATCTGCAAATATCCTTTTCCACTGTGGTGAGCATCCTTCATATGTAACCTATTGGCCGTTCCGAGCATTGCTCCCACTCCGTAGGGAGATGGGTCACCTGTTAGCACCAATTTTTTCGTCTGGTCGTAATGCACTAATAGATTGAATGAGTGCAACAATTGCTTCACCTTTATGAAAGCTCCTTTCTGGGGCATGTCCCAAGACCAGTGTTGGTTCTTTTTGAGTAGAGAATGAAAGGAGGTCAGCACTGTAGACAAATTGGGTAAGAACTGCCCATAATAGCTGATCATTCTTAGGACTGATTTGAGCTCTGAGGCGCTCTTTGGCGCAGGTGCCTCTCTTATGGCTCTCACTTTCTCCTCAACCAGGTGGAGGCCCTGTGAATCTAACCCGGTGACCCAAATACATTACCTCCCTCGCTTGGAGCATGCACTTTTCTTTTTTTAAACACACTCCAGCCTGCAAGAAACGTTTCAAGGCTTCGTCTAAGTTTGCAAAATGCTCTTTTACAGTGAATCCTGTCACCAAGACGTCATCTAAATAGAAACATATAGAAACAAAGAAACTAGGAGCAGGAGTAGGCCATTCTGCCCTTCGAGCCTGCTGCGCCATTCATTATGATCATGGCTGATCATCCAACTCAATAGCCTGCTCCCGCTTTCTCCCCATTCCTTTCGCTCCAAGAGCTATATCTAACTCCTTCTTGAAAACATACAATGTTTTGGTCTCAACTACTATCTGTGGTAACGAATTCCACAGGCTCACCGCTCTCTGGGTGAAGAAATTTCTCCTCATCTCAGTCCTAAATGGTCTACCCCATATCCTCAGACTGTGACCCCCTGGTTCTGGACTCCCCTCACCATCGGGAACATCCTTCCTGCATCTACCCTGTCTATAGACCACAACCTGGGGCAGTCCCTGCAGTAAGCTTTCCATTGTTCTCCGAAAGATGGTACAAGTGGGGGAGACACCAAAAGGCAATCGTGTATATTGATACAACTCTTTGTGGGTATTAATTGTGACAAATTCCCCAGGAGGCATTATCCACCTCTAATTGTTGATAAGACGTATCATGAGAAGCTTTATGTACATTGTCCCTCCTGCCAGCTTGGCATACAGGTCTTTGATTTTTGGAATGGGGTGTCTATCTAGCTTAGCTACTTTATTAACCATCAGTTTGTTGTCTCTACAAATTCACTTGCTTTGGTTGGGTTTAAGCACAGGGACTATGGGTGTTGCCCATTCTGAGAATTGAACAGGTTGTATAACGCCCAGTTTCTCTAGTCTGTTCAGTTCAATGTCGACTTTTTCTCACAGGGCATATGGCACCAGTCTCGCCTTCATGAAGTGAGGGGTTGCTTTTGGATCCACATGTACCTTGGCCTGCAGGCCCTGGATTTTCCCCAGTTTGTTCTTAAAGACGGTGATATACTTTCCAAGTACTACTAAGTACTACTAGCTCTGGTAGCCCACTTGCTCTCAGCTGGAAAATTTCACCCCATTCTAACTTTAATCTCCTTTAACCAATTTCACTTCAGGAGGCTTGGCCCTTCACCTGCTACCACCATCAAGGATAGCTTTGCCGATGGGCTTCCATAATGGGCAGTTACTCTGCTTATACCTTTTACTTGAATATCTTCACCTGTATACATTTTTAGCTTGGCATCTGTTTCATCTAAACTTAATTGGTGTTCAGCATTATTCAAATGTCTGAAGGTAGGCTACCCAATTAGCGGAAGCCCCCATGTCCACTTCCATTCTAACAGGTTTGCCATTTACTTTCACTGTGACAAATATTGGTTCTGTCTTTCCAAACTTTCAGATTAAACAATAAGTAAATGTCTGAATTTGTTGTTTCAGGTTCTTTCTACATTGTAGATTTCATTGGGCTTCTTCTTTTGTTTACAAGCCTGCTTGAATCTTTCCTTGCACTGCTTCATCATATGTCCATTTCCATGATAATAGTAGCATTCGGTTTTTTTAAACTGTCAATCGCTAAAAGACTGAATGTTTCCCCCTGCATTAAAATTATTCTTTGATTTCGCTGCTAAGTTATTTTTCTTTATTCTTCAGCTAGTGGGGCTGTTTCCCGCTTCTCAGCAGAGTCTTGCTTTCTCATGCCATCTTCGACTGAGGTTTCCCGCCCAATGTGGAGTACGGCGCCATTTTGCACACCCTGTATTGCTTTTGAATCTCTTACTGCGCTTTCCATGGCCAGCGCTATCTCTAGCGCCTTCTTGAAATCTAGGTTCACTTCGGATAATAATCTTTTCTGAATAGTGTCCTCTTTCACGCCACACATTAAACGATCTCTGAGAATGTCGTTCGGAGCCATACTAAACTCAAAATATTCCGTTATCTGCTTCAAATTTGGCACGTGACATGCAATTGTGTCACCCTGTGCTCTATTTCGTGAATTTAACCTGAACCTCTGCGTCATGACTGAGGGCTTTGGTTGACAATGACCCTTCATAAGGTCCACCAATTCATCAAAATTCTTCAAATCTGGGGCACTGGATGCCATTAAACTTTGAATCAAGCTCCCGCAAGTTTTGCTCCCACAAGTGCTCAAAAGAATCGCTCACCTCTTTTCTTCTCCTGCAACCTTGTTCTCTTGAAAAAAGAACGTGAGGCGTTCTGTGTATTCAGACCAATCATCTGTGGCTGGTTCAAAAGGATCAATTCTCCCAAATTGTGGTTTTTTGAGAAGGGGTAATTTCTTCAATTCTAATGGAGCTTGCGGTGCCTATTTCATTTTAACTGGATTTCTTTTGTTCAATCTTGTCTTATCCTCATCGCCAGTTTGTTCTAGGGTGGCCGAGTTGTGTTATTAATGATAGAGTTGATCTACAGGGACAGCTTAGGTGGAAACATTAAGTTTTATTTACAACATACTCAGCAGCAACCACACGTGTGCTTTCAACTCCAACTCTATCTCTATGCTGACTGCGGAGAGCCTGCACTATTTTCCTATTTGTCCTACAGATCATGTGATCTTCCCTAACAAGCATTATTCTTAAAGGTGCATTTCATGCTAAATAAAACCATATTTACTAAAAGGGGTTTGGGGGTTTACATATAGAATAACATATGCCCAGGAGTGAGTTACAGTCTGGAATAAAATCGAGGGGCTGAGAGGTTTATATATAGAATAACAGAAACCCAGGAGCGAGTTACAGACTGGAATCTATTTGAGGGGTCTGGGGTGGATTATATATAGAATATCAGAGAACCGGGAGTGAGTTACAGTCTGGAATCTAATCAAGGGATTCGGGCGGTTTATATATAGAATAACAGATACCCAGGAGTGAGTTACAGACTGGAATCTAGTCGAGGGGGTTTGGGTGGTTTATATATAGAATAACAGATATCCAGGAATGAGTTACAGACTGGAATCTAATCGAGGGGTTCAAGGTGGTTTATATATAGAATAACAGATCCCCAGGAATGAGTTACAGACTGGAATCTAATTGAGTGGTTCAAGGTGGTTTATATATAGAATAACA
The DNA here is from genome assembly GCF_017639515.1 of Carcharodon carcharias. Classification (NCBI taxonomy): domain Eukaryota; kingdom Metazoa; phylum Chordata; class Chondrichthyes; order Lamniformes; family Lamnidae; genus Carcharodon; species Carcharodon carcharias. Next base: position 16,990,517 of record NC_054490.1, read on the forward strand.
GATACCCAGGAGTGAATTACAGACTGGAATCTAATCGACAGGCTCAGGGTGGTTTAAATAAAGAATAACAGATACCCGGGAGTGAATTACACACTGGGATCTGATCAGTAGGTTTCTGAAGGTCGCTAGGCAGAATAAGTGATACCTGGGACAGAGAAGGCAGTGGATAAAGATTCAAATGAAACTTTCAAAAGGGAATTGGCTAAACACTCGAAAGAGGAAAGAAATTTGCAGGGTGATGAGGAAAATGTGGCAGAGTGGGACTAGCAGGGTCGCTGTACAACAGATGGTGCAGACTCAACGGGGTGAATGTTCTCCTTCTGTGCCGTGCTATTCCACGATTCTGATTCGACCTTAAAAGTGACCCTTCACTGAATCTGAACCTGTGCTACCTCACCCCAGCCCCGTCCCCCTACCCCATCAGCCCTACCCCCGCAGTTTAGTTTACACCTCGACATTTGCCACCCGCTTTTTGACAATCTTCTCTATCTCCCTGGGAACGGACGTCAGGCGCTTCCCTGAGATGGAGTAGGAAGAGCCCAAGCTTTCCCCGATGTTTCCGAACTGTGCTTTCCAGAAAAACAAGAGCTGGGAAAAAAAAATCTCTGGGCGGGGGATGGATTTGATGTGAGCGCAGGGAAAATATGCACAAGAATCTGAACAAACACTGCCTGGAAACCCAGGCTCTTGGACCAGTGCATGGAACAGTCACCTGTGGAAAAAAACAGGAGGTCAGGGCTGAACCACAGAGCACAGAAGGTCTGGACTGACAGTCAAGGGTTTCCCTGGATTTATCTTTGAGGTTGCGGTGGGGCAGGGAGAGCGAGCGAGAGAGAGAGAGAGAGAGAGAGCCATCCCCTCAGGCAGGCTCAATAACTGGGGCTGGGATTTAGGAAGGGACCAAAGTTGCAACTCTGAACCTAATCCAATGGCGTATGAACGTGATGTCACCTAGCGACCCACCGCTCATCTCTGTAGCAACACAGGAACAGGAGGAGGACCATTCAGCCCCCTCCTCGAGCCTGTTACACAGGAACAGGAGGAGGACCATTCAGCCCCCTCCTCGAGCCTGTTACACAGGAACAGGAGGAGGACCATTCAGCCCCCTCCTCGAGCCTGTTACACAGGAACAGGAGGAGGACCATTCAGCCCCCTCCTCGAGCCTGTTACACAGGAACAGGAGGAGGCCCCATTCAGCCCCTCGAGCCTGTTACACAGGAACAGGAGGAGGCCACATTCAGTCCCCTCCTCGAGCCTGTTACACAGGAACAGGAGGAGGCCACATTCAGCCCCCTCCTCCAGCCTATTACACGGGAAAAAGAGGAGGCCCATTCAGACCCTCCTCAGGCCTGTTACACAGGAACAGGAGGAGACCCATTCAGCCCCTGGAGCCTGTTACACAGGAACAGGAGGAGGCCCATTAAGCCCCTCCTCAAGCCTGTTACACAGGAACAGGAGGAGGCCCATTCAGCCCCTGGAGCCTGTTACACAGGAACACGAGGAGGCCCATTCAGCCCCTCGAGCCTGTTACAGAGGAATAGGAGTAGGCCATTCAACCCCTCAATCCTGTTACACAGGAACTGGAGGCTACACACTCAGCCCCCTTCTCGAGCCTGTTACACAGGAACAGGAGAAGGCCCATTCAGCCACCATCAAATCTGTTACGCAGGAACAGGAGAAGGCCCATTCGGCCCCATTCGAGCCTGTTACACACGAACAGGAGGAGGCCCGAGATAGATAGGTTCTTGATTGGTAAGGGGATCAAAGCTTACGGGGAGAAGGTGGGAGAAACTTATCAGCCATGATTGAATAGCGGAGCAGACTCGATGGGCCGAATGGCCTAATTTCTGCTCCTATGTCTTATGGCCTTATAGTCCCTTCTCAAACCTCTTACACAGGAACAGGAGGAGGTCCATTCAGCCCCCTCCTCGAGCCTGTTACACTGGAACAGGAGGAAGTCCATTCAGCCCCCTCCTCGAGCCTGTTACACAGGAACAGGAGGAGGCCGAATCAGCCCCCTCCTCGAGCCTGTTACACAGGAGCAGGAGGAGGTCCCCATTCAGCCCCCTCCTCGAGCCTGTTACACAGGAACAGGTGGAGGTCCATTCAGCCCCCTCCTCGAGTCTGTTATACAAGAACAGGAGGAGGCCCCATTCAGCCCCCTCCTCAAGCCAGTTACACAGGAACAGGAGGAGGCCCCATTCAGCCCCCTCCTCGAGCCTGTTACACAGGGACAGGAGGAGGCCCATTCAGCCCCTCCTCGAGCCTGTTACACAGGAACAGGAGGAGGCCCCATTCAGCCCCCTCCTCGAGCCTGTTACACAGGGACAGGAGGAGGCCCATTCAGCCCCTCGAGCCTGTTACACAGGAACAGGAGGTGGACCATTCAGCCCTTCCTCGGGCCTGTTACACAGGAACAGGAGAAGGCCCAATCAGCCCTAATCAAACCTGTTACACAGGAACAGGAGGAGGCCCCATTCAGCCCCTCCTCGAGCCTGTTACACAGGAACACAAGGAGGCCCATTCAGCCCCTCGAGCCTGTTACAGAGGAATAGGAGGAGGCCATTCAGCCCCTCGAGCCTGTTACACAGGAACAGGAGGAGGCCCCATTCACCAACATCAAACCTGTTACACAGGAACAGGAGGAGGCCCATTCGGCCCCATTTGAGCCTGTTACACACGAACAGGAGGAGGCCCGAGATAGATAGGTTCTTGATTGGTAAGGGGATCAAAGGTTACGGGGAGAAGGTGAGAGAAGGTGGGAGAAACTTATCAGCCATGATTGAATGGTGGAGCAGACTCAATGGGCTGAATGACCTAATTTCTGCTCCTATGTCTTATGGTCTTATAGTCCCTCCTCAAACCTCTTACACAGGAACAGGAGGAGGGCAATTTAGCCCCTCCTCGAGCCTGTTACACAGGAACAGGAGGAGGCCCATTCAGCCCCCTCAAGCCTGTTACACAGGAACGGGAGGAGGACCATTCAGTCCCTTCTCAAGCCTGTTACACAGGAACAGGAGGAGACCATCCAGCCCCCTCAAGCCTGTTACACAGGAACAGGAGGAGACCCATTCAGCCCCTCCTCGAGCCTGTTACACAGGAACAGGAGGAGGACCATTCAGCCCCTCAAGCCTGTTACACAGGAACAGGAGGAGACCCATTCAGCCCCTCCTCGAGCCTGTTACATAGGAACAGGAGGAGGCCCCATTCAGCCCCTTGTCAAGCCTGTTACAGAGGAACAGGAGGCCCATTCAGCCTCTCCTCGAGCCTGTTACACAGGAATGGGAAGACGTCCATTCAGCCCCTCCTCGAGCCTGTTACACAGGAACAGGAGGAGGCCATTCAGCCCCTTGAGCCTGTTACACAGGAACAGTAGGAGGCCCAATCAGCCCCCTTGAGCCTGTTAAGCAGCAACAGGAAGAGACCCATTCAGCCCCTCCTCGAGCCTGTTACACTGTAACAGGAGGGGGCCATTCAGCCCCTCCTCAAGCCTGATACACAGGAACAGGAGGAGGCCCCATTCAGCCCCTCCACTAGCCTGTTACACAATAATAGGAGGTCCATTCAGCCCCTCCTCGAGCCTGTTACACAGGAACAGGCAAAGGCCCATTCTGCCCCTCGAGCCAGTTCTGCCATTCAGTGAGTTCAAGGATTATTTGTGACCAAACAATTGCCCTAGATCCCTTCATAACTTTGAATAACACAAATTTATCAATCTCAGATTTGGATTTAATAACCTGTTTTTTTATTCTTTGCCAGGATGTGGGTGTGACTAGCTAGGCCAGCATTTATTAACTGCCCCTTGACAAGGTGGTGGTGAGCTGCCTTCTTGAGCCAATTCAGTCCCTGTCATGTAGGTACATCCACAGTGCTGTTCAGGAGGGAGTTCCAGGATTTTGATCCAGTGACAGTGAAGTAACGGCCGATATATTTCCAAGTTGGGGTGGTGAGTGTCTTGGAGGGGAACTTCCAGGTGGTAGTGTTCCCATCCAACTGCTGCCCTTGTCCTTCTAGATGGTAATATAGCACCAATTGCAACTAGCGGAAGAGAATTCAAAACTTCTACTCCACTTTGTGCGTGGAAGCATTTCCTAATTTCACTCCTGCAAGGAAGGCTCTGCCCCCCCATTCCTACAATCCCCAACTAGCAGAGATAGTTTCTCTCTCTCTGTCCTTTCTTGTCCCCTTCATACCTTAAAAGCTGTGATAAAACCTTCCAAATTGCAAACAATACACCCCTAGTTTGTGCAACCTGTCAATGTGTCCTTGGAGACAGCTTTCAGCGATTTCTTCCAATACTAGCTACAGGATCCCTTCTGTTCAGCTGAGACGGCAGACTTGGTGTCAGACATCCTCTGAAAGACTGCACATCTGACACTGCAGCACTCATGCTGATGTTATGACACAGCAGTTGGTAAAGGCTGAGCTATTTAAAATCCCAGAGGGAAACTTTAAACAACTGCCATAACCTATATTTTCAATTGGTATGTTTTAAGTTGCAGCTCTGAATTCAGGAATAAGAACACCAAGCCTCAAGAGGTTTTATAACAAACTAAATGAGACATTTATTAATTCACGACAAATTAAACACATACGCATAGCTGCAAACTGCTACTATCATAACTTTTCACAAATTTCCAAATTAATCTCCACAAAGGCAACAACAACCTATAGACTTAAGCAGACACCAGGCAAAGCATTTTTCAAAATGAGCTTCCTTTCACTTTGGTTCCTTTGCAGACACAGTGGTAGGCTTAGGGGCTTAGATCTTACATTGCCTCCTCTTTGAATGTAAATTCTCATTGTATCACCAGACCCTTTTAACCCCTTTCATAGTACCACTTTTATTAGTAACATAAACATTGCCTGGTGTCTTCTAGCTAGGTGCAAGATTTCACTCCCACTCTTGAATGCTCTATTCAACAAAATTCAAATGTACCTCTACTTTACTGTTTACATCTCAAATCTACTATATATCAAAGCACCCAGACTAGCTGGCTTTAATCCAATTAACACAAATAGAGGCTAAACCTTCATTTTAAAAATAATAATCTCCAATAACATTGCACACATTAATACCTCTTCATGACGCTGCCAACTTCAACAGCACAGTGCTCTTCAGTACTGAACCCCTGACACTGAAGTGCTCCTCAAGCCAGACCCTGTGGCACTGCAGTTCTCCCTCTGTACTGATCCTCTGACAGTGGAACATTCCCTCAATACTGAACCTCTGTGAACTCAGACAGTGCAGCACTCCCTCAGTACTAACCCTCCAACAGCGCAGCACTCCCTCAGTACTGACCCTCCGACAGTGCAGCGCTCCCTCAGTACTGACCCTCCAACAGTGCAGCACTCCCTCAGTACTGACCCTCCAACAATGCAGCGCTCCCTCAGTACTGACCCTCGGACAGTGCAGCACTTCCTCAGTACTGACCCTCTGGCAGTGTAGCACTCCCTCAGTACTGATCCTCCGACAGTGCAGCACTGCCTCAGTACTGACACTCTGACAGTGCAGCACTGCCTCAGTATTGATCCTCTGACAGTGCAGCACTCCCATAGTACTGACCCTCCAGCAGTGCAGCACTCCCTCAGCACTGACCATCTGACAGTGCGGTGCTCCCTCAGTTCTGGCCCTCCAACTGTGCAGCACTCCCTCAGTACTGACCTTCCAACAGTGCAGCACTTCCTCAGTACTGACCCTCTGGCAGTGTAGCACTCTCTCAGTACTGATCCTCCGACAGTGCAGCACTGCCTCAGTACTGACACTCTGACAGTGCAGCACTCCCTCAGCACTGACCATCTGACAGTGCAGCACTGCCTCAGTACTGACCCCCTGACAGTGCAGCACTCCTTCAGTACTGACCCTCTGACAGTGCGGTGCTCCCTCAATTCTGGCCCTCCAACTGTGCATCACTCCCTCAGCACTGACCCTCCGACAGTGCAGCACTCCCTCAGTACTGGCCCTCCGACAGTGCAGCGCACCTTCAGTCATGACCCTCTGACAGTGCAGCACTCCCTCGGTACTGTAGTTGAGTGTCAGCGTATTGACTTAAGATCTGGACTCTCTACTGGACTTTGCCATCCTAATGCCAGGGTGTAAATCACGGCCGACCCAGAAGGGAAAAAGCAGCTCGGACCAGCAGTCTTATTTCCCAGTTTTATTTGTTGTTTCCTTATGGAGAAGCACAATTCCTGTAGGAACAACTGAGACATCTGATTCCTGCTGGGCCTGTATTGTTTGAATGTGCCTCTAAGAGCCTGGTGACAGAGACCAATGTATGTGCTGTTCAGTTGCATCAAAATGCTGCCATTATTTTTAAAACAAAATTCTTCATGGGATGTGGGCGTCACTGGCGAGTCCAGCATATGCTGCCCATCCCTAATTGCCCTTGCACTGAGCGTCTTGCTTGACCATTTCAGGGGGGCAGTTAAGAATTAACCCCATTGCTGTGGGTGTGGGTTCCTTTGTCGGCCAGACTGGGTAAGTTTGGCAGATTTTCTCCCCCGAAGGACACTAGTGAACCAGATGGGTTTTTAATGACAATTGACAATAGTTCCATGGTCACCACTGCTGACCCTCAATTTATATTCCAGATTTATTAAACTGAATTTAAATTCCCACCAGCTGCCATGGGATCGCCTGTCAGTTCATAACCTCCTGATGAAAGGTCCACTCCTGTAACGTTCCTGTGACAATTTTCTCTCTATGGTTTCCACATTAGCCCGATGTCTTTCAGTTCACAATGTTGTCTCTCTTGACTGAGCTCCTTTGGTTTTAGCGCAAGTGCTCCCTCCAGAGGGCATATCATGCAGGTGCACCTGGAGTCCACAGGGTGGGTTGTTGTGTCGGATTAACGCAAGGACACAAGAATTAGGAGCCAGGGGTAGGTCATAAAGCCAGTCGAGCCCGCTCCACCATTCTGTACGACCATGACTATACGATTGCTGCCCGTTCCCCCTATCCCTTCATTCCCTGAGAGACCAAAAAAAATCTGCTGATCCCAGCCTTTGAGGTATTCAACAATGCAGCATTCGCATCTCTCTGGGTTACAGAGTTCCAAAGATTCGCACCCCTTTGAGTTTCTATTCACTTCAGTCCTAAATGCTTGGCCCTTTATCCTGACACTGTTCCCCCCCCCCCCCCCCCCCCCCCATGTTTTAGATTCCCCGATCAGCAGAAACAATCCCTCAGAATTCAGTAATTCAGTAGGTTTCAATGAGATCACCTCTCATTCTTCTAAACTCCAGAGAATTTTGATGCTGAGCTGCCTTCTTGAGCCGCTGCAGTCCCTGTGGTGTAGGTATACCCACCGTGCTGTTAGGGAGGGAGTTCCAGGATTTTGACCCAGCGACAGTGAAGGAACGACCAATATGTTTCCAAGTCAGGATGGTGAGTGACTTGGAGGGGAACTTCCAGGTGGTGGTGTTCCCCATGTGTCTGCTGCCCTTGTCCTTCTAGATGGTAGTGGTTGTGGGTTTGGAAGGTGCTGTCGAAGGAGCCTTGGTGAGCTCCTGCAGTACATCTTGTAGATGGTACACACACTGCTGCTACTGTGCGTCGGTGGTGGAGGGAGTGAATGTTTGTGGATGGGGAGCCAATCAAGTGGGCTGCTTTATCCAGGATGGTGTCGAGCTTCTTGGGTGTTGTGGGAGCTATACTCATCCAGGCAAGTGAGGAGTATCCCATCACACTCCTGACTTGTGTCTTGTAGATGGTAGACAGGCTTTGGAGGGTCAGAAGGTGAATTACTCGCCACAGGTTACCCTGACCTGCTCTTGTAGCCACAGTATTCACATGGTTAGTCCAGCTCAGTTTCTGGTCAATGGTAACCCCCAGGATGTTGATAGTGGGGGGATTCAGCAATGGTAATGCCATTGAACATCAAGGGGCGATGGTTGGATTCTCTCTTATTGGTGAGGTGAGAGTGACTGCCCTTGACATTAAGGCAGCATTCAACCGAGTGTGGCATCATGGAGCCACACTGATAAGTGGCAAGTAATATCGCACCACACAAGTGCCAGGCAATGACCATATCCAACAAAGAGAATCTAACCATTGCCTCCCTTGACATTCAATAGCATTACCATCACTCCTTCCACTGCATGCACTGCAACAGTTCAAGAAGGCAGCTCATTACCACATTCCCAAGGGCAATTAAGAATGAGCAATAAGTGCTGGTCTAGCCAGCGATGCCCACTTGCTGTAAATGAATAAAAACAACTTGTTTGGCATGAATGTTACTTGCCACTTGTCAGCCCAAGCATGGATTTTGTCCAGGTCTTGCTGCATTTAAACATGGACTGCTTCAGTATCTGCGGAGTCGCAAATGGTGCTGAACATTGTGCAATCATCAGCGAACATCCCCATTTCTGACCTTATGATGGAGGGAAGGTCATTGATGAAGCAGATGAAGATGGTTGGGCTGAGGACACTACCCTGAAGAACTCCTGCAGTGATGCCCTGGGACTGAGATGATTGACCTCCAACAACCACAACCACCTTCTTCTGTGCTAGAACAAAGAACAAAGAACAAAGAACAAAGTACAGCACAGGAACAGGCCCTTCGGCCCTCCAAGCCTGCGCCGATCATATTGCCTGTCAACTAAAACATTTTGCACTTCCGGGGTCCGTATCCCTCTATTCCCATCCTATTCATGTATTTGTCAAGCTGCCTCTTAAACACCACTATCGTACCTGCTTCCACCACCTCCTCTGGCAGCGAATTCCAGACACTCACTACCCTCTGCGTAAAAAACTTGCCCCGCACATCTCCTCTATAGTTTTCTCCTCTCACCTTAAATCTATGTCCCCTAGTAATTGACTCTTCCACCCTGGGAAAAAGCTTCTATCTACTCTGTCCGTGCCACTCATAATTTTGTAAACTTCTATCAAGTTGCCCCTCAATCTCCGTCGCTCTAGTGAGAACAATCCGAGTTTCTCCAACCTCTCCTCATAGCTAATAACCTCCAGACCAGGCAGCATCCTGATAAACCTCCTCTGCACCCTCTCCAATGCCTCCATATCCTTCTGGTAATGTGGCGACCAGAATTGCACGCAATATTCCAACTGTGGCCTAACCAAGGTTCTATACAGCTGCAGCATGACTTCCCAGCTTTTACACTCAATACCCCTGCCAATGAAGGCAAGCATGCCATATGCCTTCCTGACTACCTTATCCACCTGCGTTGCCACTTTCAGTGTCCTGTGGACGTGTACACCCAAATCCCTCTGCCCATCGATGCACTTAAGGGTTTTGCCATTTACTGTACAATTCCTGCCTGTATTAGACCTTCCAAAATGCATTACCTCACATTTGTCCGGATTAAACTCCATCTGCCATTTCTCCTCCCAAGTCTCCAACCGATCTATATCCCGTTGTATCCTCTGACAATCCTCTTCACTATCTGCAACTCCTCCAACCTTAGTGTCATCTGCAAACTTACTAATTAGCCCAGTTACATTTTCCTCCAAATCATTTATGTATACCACAAACAGCAAAGGTCCCAGCACTGATCCCTGTGGAACTCCACTAGTCACAGCTCTCCATTCAGAAAAGCACCCTTCCACTGCTAGCCTCTGTCTTCTATGACCAAACCAATTCTGTATTCATCTTGCCAGCTCACCTCTGATCTCATGCGACTCTACCTTCTGTACCAGTCTGCCATGAAGGACCTTGTCAGGCCTTACTGAAAGCCATGTATATAACATCCACTGCCCTCCCATCGTCGATCATCTTTGTCACTTCCTCGAAAAACTCGATCAAGTTAGTGAGACATGACCTCCCCTTCACAAAACCATGCTGCCTCTCACTAATACACTCATTTGCTTCCAAATTGTATCCTGTCACGAAGAATCTTCTCCAATAATTTCCCTACCACTGACATAAGGCTCACAGGCCAGTAATTTCCTGGATTATCCCTGCTACCCTTCTTAAACAATGGAACAACATTGGCAATTTTCCAGTCCACTGGGACCTCACCCGTAGCCAGTGAGGATACAAAGATTTCTGTCAAGGCCCCAGCAATCTGCTCCCTTGCCTCCCTCAGTTCTCTGGGATAGATCCCATCTGGCCCTGGGGACTTATCCACCTTAATATTCTTCAAGACGCCTAACACCTCTTTTTTGATCTCAACATGATCCAGGCTATCTACACACTCTTCCCTAGACAAATCGACCGCTAAGTCCTTCTCTTTGGTGAATACTGATGAGAAGTATTCATTTAGTATCTCTCCAATTTCTTCTGGCTCCACACACAGATTCCCACCTCTGTCCCTGAGTGGGCTACCCTCTCCCTCTTGCTTTTTACATATGTATAAAAAGCCTTGGGATTTTCCTTAATCCTGGTTGCCAGTGACTTTTCATGACCCCTTTTAGCCCTCCTGACTCCTTGCTTAAGTTTCTTCCTATTTGCTTTATATTCTCCACGGTCTTCATTCGTTCCCAGCCTTCTAGGTCTTACGAATGCTTCCCTTTTCTTTTTGATTAATCTCACAATATCCTTCGTTATCCAAGGTTCCTGAAACTTGCCAGGCTTATCCTTCATCCTAGCAGGAACATGCCGGTCCTGAATTCTTATCAACTGACTTTTGAAAGACCCCCACAGGTCAGTTGCTGATTTGCCCTCAAACATCCACCTCCAGTCTAGATTCCTCAGTTCCTGCCTAATATTGTTATAATTAGCCATCCTCCAATTAAGCACCTTAACCCGAGGACTCCTGTTATCCTTATCCACCACTACCTTGAAACTTACTGAATTATGGTCACTTTTCCCGAAATGCTCCCCTACTGAACGGGGCCGGGTTCATTCCCTAATACCAGGTCCAGTATTGCCCCTTCCCTAGTTGGACTATCTACATATTGTCTCAGGAAGCCCTCCTGGATGCACCTTACAAATTATGCACCATCCAAACCCCTAGCACTAAGTGATTCCCAGTCAATATAGGGAAAGTTAAAATCACCCACCACAGCAACGCTATTGCTCTTACATCTTTCCAAAATCTGCCTATATAACTGTTCCTCAACCTCCCGCCGGCACTTGGGAGGTCTATAGTAAACCCCCAACATTGTGACTGCACCCTTCCTATTCCGGAGCTCTACCCATATTGCCTCGCTGCATGAGCCCACCGAGGTGTCCTCCTGTCATACAGCTGTGATATTCCCCTTAACCAGCAGTGCAACTCCCCCACCTTTTCCACATCCCTCTCTATCCTGCCTGAAACATCTAAATCCTGGAACGTTTATCTGCCAATCTTGTCAATCCTTCAACCAAGTCTCTGTAATAGCAATAACATCATAGTCCCAAGTACTAATCCAAGCTCTAAGCTCATCTGCCTTGCCTGTTATACTTCTCGCATTGAAACAATTGCATTTCAGACCCCCAGTCTCACTGTGTTCAGTAATTTCTCTCTGCCTGCTCTTCCGCTTAGTCCTACTGGCCATATTCACTGGTTCCCAGTCATCTATTTCACCTACTGACCAATTGCTCTGGTTCCCACCCCCCTGCCGTACTAGTTTAAACCCTCCTGAGTGACACTAGCAAACCTCGCAGCCTGGATATTGGTGCCCCTCCAGTTTAGATGCAACCCATCCTTCTTGTACAGGTCCCACCTGCCCCGGAAGAGATCCCAATGATCCGGATATCGGAAACCCTCCCTCCTACACCATCTGTTCAGCCACGTGTTCAGCTGCACTATCTTCCTATTTCTAACCTCACTGGCATGTGGCACAGGGAGTAATCCTGAGATTACAACCCTAGAGGTCCTGTTTTTTAACTTTCTGCCTAACTCCCTGAACTCCTGCTGCAGGACCTCGTCACTCTTCCTGCTTATGTCGTTAGTACCAATGTGTACCACAATCTCTGGCTGTTCTCCCTCCCCCTTCAGAATGTCCCATACCCGATCAGAGACATCCTGGACCCTGGCACCAGGGAGGCAACATACCATCCTGGTGTCTCTTTCATGACCACAGAAGTGCCTATCTGAGCCCCTGACTATAGAGTCACCTATGACAATTGCTCTTCTGTGCTTTGACCCCCACTGCTGAACAACAGAGACAGCCGTGGTGTCACTGCTCTGGCTACTGCTGTTGTTTCCCCTGATAGGCCATCTCCCCCAACAGTATCCAAAACGGTAGACTGTATTATCTCCAACCAGTGGAGAGTTTTCCCCCTGATTCCCATTGACTCCATAGGGCTCCTTGATGCCACACTCAGTCAAATGTGGCCTTGCTGTCAAGGGTAGTCACTCTCACCTCACCTCAGATGAAATTCCTTGCAGAGAATGAGGAGAAGCAATATGAACTAAATGGCAGAATTTTAAAGGAGGTGCAGGAACAGAGAAATGGGGGTGAATGTACACAAATCTTTGAAGGTGGCAGAACAAGTGAAGAAGACTTAAAAAAAGCTGATGGCAAAAAATAATATACTTTATTAATAGGGCAATCGAGTCCATAATGAAGAATGTTACACTGAATCATTGTTGGATGTTGAGGTGAGCCCTCGCTGTAGCACTGGGTCCCATTCTGGGCATCACACTCTGGATAAATTTCAAGGTCTCAAAGAGGGAGCAGAGGAGATTTACCAGAACAGTCCCAGGGATGAGGGATTTCAGTTAATGTAGAGAGACTGGAGAAGCTGAGATTGTTCTCCTTAGATAGTAAAGCCCAGTACCCTGGGCTTTATTAATAGAAGCATCGAGTACAAGAGCAGGGAGGTTATTCTGAGCTTATATAAGACACTAGTTAGACCTCAGCTGGAGTATTGTGCACAGTTCTGAGCATAGTTCCTACCAGATGTGATCCTAGGGCATAAAACCACCCCAAATTTGCAAATGTTAGTAAATTGGTCTGTTCTGGGTGCCACACTATAGGAAGGATGTGATTGCTTTGGAGAGAGTGCAGAAGAGGTTTACCAGAATGGTTCCAGGGATGAGACACTTCAGTTATGAGGAAAGATTGGAGAGATTGGGGCTGTTCTCCTCGGAGGGAAGAAGGCTAAGAGTTTAAAATCATGAGGGGGCTGCCCAAAGTAGATAGGGAGAAGCTGTTCCCGTTCGTTTGATTCCATCCTGCATTGCTTTATTATGTGTCCATTTTTGTGACAGTAGTGACATCCTGCCTCTTTAAATCTGCAGGTTTCTTGGACATGGTTACTCCCCACATCGGTAACAGGTTAATTTCTGAAACGCTGGTGAGATGTGTCCAGTATGCCTTTCGGTTTCTCGAGCAGTAGAGACTGTCTCCAGCTTTATGGCAGTCTCTCTGGTGTTTATGCCACCCCCGGCAGTAGGCTCCTGCCCCAACTGAAGAACGGCGCCATGTTGCACTTTCTGCAAAGCCTGCGAATCCCTCTCCGCACTCTCCATGGTCAGCACTATTTCCATGGCTCGCTTTGGATCAATATTAATTCTGCAAGTAAACGGCACTGAATGGCGTCATCGTGCACACCGCAAACCAAACGATCTCGCAACATGTCAGTGGGTGTATCTCCGAAGTCACGGTACTCAGTCAACTGTTTTAACTTTGCGATATAAGTTGCGATTGACTCACCCAGGGCCCTTCCTCTGGAGCAGACAGCAGATTTCAGTTCGTAACTCGCTGTGTAAGACACTGCTCCCTCATGTCTCCCCTGTTTCTTTGCCAATTGCGTTGAATCTGTCCACTGTGGTTACTGGCCCTTCTACCATGGGAAACATTCTCTCTGTATTTATGGCATCAATACAACATCTGATGACGAACACATCCATTGAATGTCCATTAATCTTCTCTGCTCTGAGGAGAACAATCTCAGCTTCTCCAGTCTCTCCACATTAACTGAAGTGTCCGATCGATCCCATTCTGATCAATCTCCTCTCATATCCTCTCCAAAGCCTTGACATCCTAGCCTGATGTGCGGTGCCCAGGTCTGAACACAATATACCAGCTGAGGCCTAACCAATGTTCGATAAAGGTTCAAGATAACTTGCTTGTGTTTGTATTCAAATCCACAATGAATAAAGCCCAAGAATCTCATCTGATCTTTTTTTTAAACAGACTTCTCAACTTGCCCTTTTGCCTTTGAAGATTTAGAGTCATAGAGCGATAGAGTTATACAGCACAGACAAGGTCCTTCGGCTCATCGTGTCTGTGCCAGCCATCAAGCACCTATCTGTTCTAATCCCATTTTCCAGCACTGGGCCATAGCCCTGTGTGCTATGGTGTTTCAAGTCTCATCTAAATACTTCTTAATTGTTGTGAGAGTTCCTGCCTCTACCACCCTCTCAGGCAGTGTGTTCCGGATTCCAACCGCCCTCTGGGTGAAAACATTTTTCCTCAAATCCCCTCTAAACCTCCTGCCCCTTACCTTAAATCTATGTCCCCATGGTTATTGGCCCTTCCACTAAGGGGAAAAGTTTATTCCTATCTACCCTATCTATGCCCCTCATAATTTTGTACATCTCTATCAGGTCCCCCCTCAGCCTTCTCTGCTCTAAGGAAAACAACCCTGGCCCATCCAATCTCTCTTCATAGCTGAAACACTCCAGCCCAGGCAGCATCCTGGTGAATCTCCTCTAGATTGGGTTTTAAAATTTGCATTAGGTGACAGTTCTTACTTGACTTTTCAACCATTAAATTTTAAAGGGAGTTTAAGGGACTTTCTCAACTTCCAAAGGTTTCATAAGTGAACAAGTATTCAATTTTATTTGGCTCAGAAGTGGAGGCAATAGGAAAATATGAAAGATGTTTACATTTTGGAAAAGGTGAGTTCAAAGAGGTGCTTAGGATAATGGTAAAAGGAAAAAGCATGTTTAAGGAAAGATGCTTGGTTGAGTTGCATTGGCTGTGTGGGGGAGATGGCCTTAGACCAGCTCTGTGCTGAGAAAAGCTGTGAATTTTGAAGCAGCCACCCAGTTTCAAGCCAGAAAAGTCTTTTTTTGCAGAAAGCAGTCTGTTTCTGAACCTTTTTTTTTGGATTTCCACAGCAGAGTGGAAGAGAGTGAGAGATCGTGTGGTATACCTTTACTAAAGTTTTTGCCTTGGGTAATCTTATTGGATTTTTATGGTTAAACATCTGTAAGGGAGCTATTGCCAAGTAGTTTGCTTGTGTGTTCTGACCAAGCGAGTGTTTTGGGGGAATGTTTTGTAAGACTGTCTTAACTGTGTAATTTTTAATCATGTGTGCTTAAGAGTTTTTTTTCTTCTTGTCAGTAAATCTTAAAGTCCTAAAAGTGTTAATGGGATTCTATGCTTCTGGGATCAGCAGTTTTCCCCTAGGTTTCAAAATACAATAAAAATGCTATGACCAGGAAGACAAGTTTCCCTCTTAATTTGGCTTGTTCAGTGAATAACATCGGCTGTGGTCATAACAGTTGGACATAGTTGAGGGCCCTGTCAACCACAGTGGGAAGCCTCGGTGAAGGATTGTTCTCCTTGAACATGTCAGAAGTGCCGTTTTGGAAAGTGGCATCATCGGGACAGATGCGAAGGAACTGAGAGAACGGGATGGAGTCCTTACAGGAAGCAGGATGTGAGGAGCTGCAGTTGAGGGAGCTGTGGGAGTCAGTGGGCTTGTCATGAGTATTGGTGGACAATTTATCACCAGAAATGGAGACAGAGGGGGTCAAGGAAGGGAAGGGAAGTGTCAGAGATGGACCATGTGAAGGTGAGAGAAGAGTAGGAACTGGAAGCAAAATTGATACATTTTTCCAGGTATCTGTTATCTTATCTTTATGCCACTATCAGCAACTTCTTTAGTCTTTAACATTACCATTAACACTCCCTTTGTTTTGTGTCCATGATGTCCTTCTCAATCCCTCCTGAGCCCCCACCTATCCCTGATCGTCTATTTTTCTCCACCTGCTCCACCCCCTTTTAAACATAAATCCATCACGTTTCTACTTCTCTTCAGCTCTGAAGAAGAGTCAGGTGGACATGAAACATTAGCTCTGTTTCTCCCTCCACAGATGCAGCCAGACCTGCTGAGTTTTTCCAGTGTTTTCTGTTTTCATTATTAACATTGACTGAGTGCCTTCTGCCTCCCCTGTTACTGCGCTGGAATTTCTCTGATTCCTGGAGACATTGGCAAATCCCACGGAATGCACTGATCTCCTGAGATCTCCTGTCAAACCTGTTATTTTTTTAAAACTCTCTTTCTCTACCGCTCTTCCCACGGACTACACCCACTCTTACCCAAGTATAAACATTGACCCTCCACCCAGGTTTGTCAATGACCAATAGCCACGGGGACTCGCGGGTACTATTGAGGAGGGGGGGGGGGCGGGGAAGAGAGGAGATTAACCATTAAACTACCAAAGCCGTGCTCGTCACCCTGAATTCTAACACAGAGAAGTACAGATTTCCAAGGAATGGTGAGCAATATTTTAACACCGTCAATGCCTGGCCTGAGCCTACCCGACAAATCTGAACACCATATAACGACACCTTACAGGACATTTACTGCTCACAGACCAGAAGAAAAAAAAGTCCTCAGCAGCCGGTCTCCAAAATACTTTGGTGGAGAATGAGACCATGGGGGAAACCAAACCCTGCCCTGTATTCGCTTGACCCATCCAGATTCGTCACTGAGAATCATACCTGTACATACACAGGGCACCATGTGATGGAAATGGCTTCAGGAGGACAGGAAACAGGACTGTTGACAATGAAGACAAAACTCATTTTATTGGTGTCTCGCCCCACCCTCTACCACAAACAGAAAAATGCACCTGGGTAGGTTTTTTTCAGGCATCAGCTGAATGTTGGCACTGGTTACTTGAGGAAGGATGTGGTTGCATTGGAGGCGGTTCAGAGGAGGTTCACTAGCTCAATTCCAGGGATGTGGGGCTTGTCTTAAGAGGAGAGATTGAGCAGTTTAGGCCTTTACTTGCTAGAGTTTAGAAGGATGAGAGGAGATCTAATTGAGGTATGTAAAATGCTAAAGGGGATAGACAAAGTAGACGTGAGGCAGATGTTTCCCTTTGTGGGGCATTTTAGAATGAGAGGCCATAGTTTTAGGCTAAGGGGTGGTAGATTTAAATCAGAGATGAGGAGGAATTACTTTTCTCAAAGGGTTGTGAATCTGTGGAACTCACTACCTCAGAGCGCAGTGGATGCCGGGACTCTGAATAAATTTAAGGAGGAGATAGACAGATTTTTAATCGGTAACGGGCTGAAAGGTTATGGGGAGAGGGAGGGAAATTGGAGTTGAGGCTGAAATGAGATCAGCCATGATCATATTGAATGGCGGGGCAGGCTCGAGGGGCTGAATTGCCTACTCCTGCTCCTAGTTCTTATGTGTGTCCTTATGTTTCTCTTGAAAAGCAATCATGCCAATTGCCATTAGGATCCACACACCCATACTTTACAGTAGCAACTGGAAGTCACCCACTGCTGATACATCGAATCATTGGGCCTCTGCCAGTTCTGTGAAAGATTATGTCCAATTGCTCCCACTCCACCCTGCTCCTTCCCCATAACCCAGGAAATTCTTTCCCCGCCAGTATTTATCTAATTCCCTTTGGATCATTCCGATTGACCCTGCATCCACCGTCCTATCATATCGCGGATTCCAGCTCATGGCTGGCTGTGTAAAATATTGCTTCCTCATGTCACCACTAGGTTTTTTTCTGTCAGTTGTCTTACGCCTGTCCTGTCTGGTTACTGACCCTTTAGTGATGGGGAACATTGGGTGGAGTTTTATGGCCCCATCACTGGTGGGGGTGGGGTTGGGGGAGGATTGGGGGAGTGCGGGGCTGTGAAATGCGACGTGATATCCCTGTTCAAAAGTCCACTGGCTTTGGAGGGAACGGAAAATCCCATCGGTGGGAGGAGCCGCAAAATTCCATCCATTCTCTCTGCATTAATGCCGTAAAAAACACCTGGAGCAGGATTTTGCCCTTGGTGTCCGGGATCTGCGGGGGCTGGGGGCAGTTGGGAAGGCTGGCGGGCCAATTAAGGGCCCCCCCCCCCCCCCCACTCCCAGCGTGAAACGCGAGCGGCCAAGGGGAGGAGGAGGGCGAGCCAGGTGAACACACGTGCCATAACCTCCCTGAGGCAGAGAGCTGCCCACTTCTGAAAACAGTCTCACCTGGTTTATTTCAAAATGCAAATGTTCCTCTGGCACCTACGTTTCTAAACTTCCCCATGTTTACCTAATTAACATTTCAAACCTAACCTCTTTTCTTACATCAAAGCGCCCAGGTGAATTTAATTAAGACACACATACACAAACACACACACAAACATACTCACACACACACTCACGCATGCACACATGCGCGCACACACACAACTGCACACAAACACGCACACACACACACAACTGCACACACACTCGCACACACACATACACACACACACATGCACACACACACTTGAGCACACACACACACACGCATACACACACACACACGCATACACACACACATACACACACACGCATACACACACACATACACACACACACATACACACACACACATACACACACACATACACACACGCATACACACACACACACATACACACACACACGCACACACACACTTGCGCACACACATACACACACACGCATACACACACACACACGCATACACACACACACATACACACACACGCATACAAACACACATACACACACACACACACACACACACACACACACCACTATTTTACAATTCCAATAGCATTATTATACGTTCCTGACAGGGGCCCTTACTGTGGGGTTAAACTTAAACCTCTGCATTGTTACCAATGGCTTGGGCTGTAAATGCACCTTCGAATTGGGTGTATCCTGGGCCGTCAGGCTGTGGATCAGGCTGTATGTCTTGCTACTGCAGAAACTCAAGAGAATTGCTTTCTGCTTCTCCTCCGTGGTTATTCCATTGGCCACAAAATAAAAACCCAGGCGCTCTACACACTGGCTCCAGTCTTCCATGGACGCGTCATAAAGTCGATTCTGCCGAAGAGTGGCATGACTGGTGAGTATACTTTTCTTGCCTTTCTTAAGAACTGATGTACTCACATTCACAAGGCGAGGTGCAGCATCGGAGCTATTTTGCCCTCGTCACCAGTTGTAATAAACTTGAAGTGCCGGACAAGTTTCTTACTTGAAACACATAACTTCATTACACAGCGGTCTTTTAGAAGCTACATGCATGAAACAGGTCCACGACTAGAAAGCACCGACCCCTGGATTACCTGCACTTAGGTTACATTCATCAAGAACAATCATGTGACCCCTAATTGTCAGTAGGAAAGTGCAGTAATCTGAGATGTGATGTACCTTTAAGACAAGTATTATAATGTAAGGTCACACAATCTTATTGTGTAATAGCAGAGTAGCGTGGGTTACATCTCTGTGAGAGAGTCTTGAGTTAGTCACTGATGAGTGAAGACAGAGTTTTATGTTGTGAGCATACAAGTATAGTTGTATAGTTTGTAAATAAACAGCATGGGGAGAATTTCCCCCTGTCGACGGGGGGGGGGGGGGGGGTATTAGGCGGGGTCGGGCGGGACTAATCGGTGCCCCGGATTGGTCTCAAGCCGCCATTTTACGTGGACGGGCCAATTAAGGCCCGCTCAGCGTGATGCACTCAGACGCGCCGAGCACTCCGTGTGGGCGGGTGGGTGGGGGAGGGGTTTCCCTGAGTCGGGGCCTGTGCTCTTTCAAGCATTCGTGCAAGAAAGTGCAGAAATCTTCCTAAGGCACAGAGGTGCCTGCAGTGCATCTTGTAGATGGGACACACACTGCTGCTACTGTGCGTCGGTGGTGGAGGGAGTGAATGTTTGTGGGCGGGGTGTCAATCAAACAGGCTGCTTTGTCCTGTACGGTGTCGAGCTTCTTGAGTGTTGTGGGAGCTGCACTCATCCAGGGAAGTGGGGAGTATCCATCACACTCCTGACTTGTGCCTTGTAGATGGTGGACAGGCTTTGGGGAGTCAGGAAGTCACCACAGGAATCCTAGCCTTGGACTTGGTCTTGTAGCCACAACATTTATATGGCTAGTGCAGTTCAGCTTCTGGTCAATGGTAACCCCCAGGATGTTGATAGTGGGGGATTCAGTGATGGTAATGCCATTGAACATCAAGGGATGATGGTTGGATTCTCTTTTGATGGAGATGGTCATTGCCTGACACTTGTGTGGCGCAAATGTTACTTGCCACTTGTCAGTCCAAGCCTGGATATTGTCCAGGTCTTGCTGCATTTGGACATGGACTGCTTCAGCACCTGAGGAGTTACGAATGTTGCTGAACATTGTGTAATCATCAGCGAACATCCCCACTTCTGACCTTTTGATGGAAGGAAGGTCATTGATGAAGCAGCTGAAGATGGTTGGGCTGAGGACACGACCCTGAGGAACTCCTACAGTGATGTCCTGGAACTGAGATGATTGACCTCCAACAACCACAACCATTGCACTAGAGAGAGTGCAGAGATTTACCAGGATGTTGCCTGGGTTGGGAGTTTTAGTTATGAGGAGAGGTTGGATGGACTGGGGTTATTTTGTCTGTAGCAGAGGGTATTTTATACACCTCACTATTCTAATCCCATTTTCTACTGTCCTTGACATCAAAACAGCATTTGACCAAGTATGGCATCAAGGAGCCCTGGCAAAACTGGAGTCAGGGAGAAAACTCTCCACTTGTTGGAATCACACCTAACACAAAGGAAGATGTCATACAGTCATAGAGATCTACAGCACAGAAAAAGGTCCTTTGGTCCATCAAGCCTGCACCGGTCAAACAAGTACCTAACTATTCTCATCCCTTGTTACGAGGCCCATAGCCTTGTCTGCCATGGCATCGCAAGTGCACATCCAAATACTTCTTAAATGTTATGAGGGTTCCTGCCTCTACCACCCTTTCAGGCAGTGAGTTCCAGATTCCCACCACCCTCTGGGTGAAAACATTCTTCCTCACATCCCCTCTAAACCTCCTGCCCCTTACCTTAAATCTATGCCCCTTGGTTATTGATACCTCAGTCATGTCCCCCCCCCAATTATAAGTGGGACATGACTGAGGTGTATAAAATTATGAGGGGCATAGATAGGGTAAAAAGGAAGGAACTTTTCCCCTTGGTGGAGGTATCAATAACCAAGGGGCATAGATTTAAGGTAAGGGGCAGGAGGTTTAGAGGGGATATGAGGAAGAGTTTTTTCACCCAGAGGGTGGCGGGAATCTGGAACTCACTGCCTGAAAGGATGGTAGAGGCAGGAACCCTCATAACATTTAAGAAGTATTTGGATGTGCACTTGTGATGTCATGGCACACAAGGCTTTGGGCCTCGTGCTGGAAAATGGGATTAGAATAGTTAGGTACTTGTTTGAGCGGGCAGGCTTGATGGGCCGAAAGGCCTTTTTCTGTGCTATAGATCTCTATGACATCTTCCTTTGTGTTAGATGTGATTCCAACCAGTGGAGAGTTTTCCCCCCGACTCCAGTTTTGCTAGGGCTCCTTGTTGCCACACTCAGTCAAATGCTGCCTTGATGTCAAGGGCTGTCACTCTCACCTCACCTTGGGAGTTCAGCTCTTTTGTCCATGTTTGTATCAAGGCTGTAATGAGGTCAGGAGCTGAGTGGCCCTGGCAGAACCCAAAGTGGGCATTAGTGAGCAGGTTATTGCTAAGTAAGTGCTGCTTGATAGCACTGTTGATGACTCCTTCCATTACTTTACTGATGATGGAGAGTAGACTGACGGGGCGGTAATTGGCCAGGTTGGATTTGTCCTGCTTTTTGTGTACAGGACAAACCTGGGCAATTTCCACACTGCCGATTAGATGCCTGTGTTGCAGCTGTACTGGAACAGCTTGGCTAGGGGCGTGGGAAGTTCTAGAGCACAAGTCTTCAATACGATTGCTGGAATATTGTCAGGGCCCATCAGTATATCAAGCGCCTTCAGCCGTTTCTTGATATCATGTGGAGTGAATCGAATTGGCTGAAGGCCGGCATCGGTGATGCTGGGGATTGGATTCAACATTCGAGATTAGGCCTGTCGCCTGAAACAAGGAGCAGAGAAAAGAAATATTGATCAAACCAGAGGATGATACAACACAGAGGGGAAACATTTGGCCCATTTTGTCTGTGCTATCCGTTTGAACGGGCACCCCATTCAGGCCCACTCCTCCAATCTTTCGCCCAAAAACCCTCCAAATGTTTTCCATTCAAGTGATTGTCCAACTCCGTTTTGTGTATCACTTTGAATCTGCTTCTGCTGCACCATCAGGAAGAGCATTCCAAATCGTCACCATTTATCGTGTACAAAAATATTTCAACGTGTCACCTCTAGTTCTTCTGCCAATCACCTAAAACAATTACAAGAAGAGTTTGGAACTGGGTGGGTAAAATATGATTGCATGGAGGGTAAAAACCAACAATTGCTAGCTGGGCTGAATGGCCTGATTCTGTCTTGTGACTCCTAAGCATTTCCTTGTACATTGAGGGATCAGCATTAGTTTGGCGACTCATACTTGGGGGCGGAGGTCAGGGGGCGGAGTGGGAGTGAGAACCTTGGGAATGTGACCCCCATCATTTGTGAACATTGAGAGGGGCTCCGGAGGTAGGTCTGAAATATGGGATTCAGTGATCCAGAAATGCGGGGAACTCAAAATGTACAAACCTCACTGAAAGATCTCTTCAACTGTTCTAAGGGTAAAAAAAAAAATCAGTTTTTGAGAAGTTTTGAGATAAAACTATTGTGGACAGTGCTAAAAGCAATCGCTCAACCAGTGCAGATATGCGATTTAATCGTGTGAATGTGCACTGTGATTTTTCTTTTTGTTCAATTTAAAACCTTACTTTGAAGATTCGAAATTTCAGGCGTTTTGTTCCCTGAAAGGCATTTAGATTAATTTGACTGTTCCCAGAAAACGTCCCCTGTGAAAGAGCTGCCTCATCAGTTCCATTCTGCCCCAGCTCTTTTCCCATAGCTGTGTAATTTTTTTTCCCCTTGAGGTATTGATCCAGCTGCCCTTTGGAAAGTCATTACTGAATCAGTTCCCGGCACACCTCCAGGCAGCGCACTCCTGATCATATCAGCTTGCTGTATCAGACTACGTCTCGTCATCTTTGCTCTGGTTCTTTTGCTAATTACTTTAAAAATATATATCCTTATTATATATTATAATATTAGTTCAAAAATGACAGTGAATGACAATTTGGGATGTAGCGATGTTCACTTTGCTATGGTATAGGCTGAGAAGCTGGGAGGCATCAAACTGAGGCTCTACAGCACCGTCACTGGGAGGAGGGTATAATTACAGCTTGGCCACTTCACACAGGCTGTTTCCATACTAAGTGTGAAGAGACAGGAGGAAGTGAATGCAGATATACAATTTCCATCAGCAGACTGTTAAATCAAACTTGCCACATCTGAGAAACATGTTAAAGTATCTGCACAGAAAATTTTGGAAATTACATTGAGTATTAAACCCACACAGCAGCAGCACCAGTTGATGGTGTCTTACAAGGTTGTGATGATACTGAACAATACAGGAATTGGGGCAAGTGTGTTTGAAGGTGTCAGTGAAAAGCCTCTTCAAGATGGCCCCCTTCACCCATATCCAGGACGGTCTTTATCTGCTGCATCCTCCAGTGCTTTCCAGTAGATCAGCAGCTCGTAGGGTTTCACCCATTGAGAGGTGACGAGTTTACGGAAGCTGCAAACAGAAAACTTCACTTGCCCATCGTGGAATTTCTGCTCCGAGTGGATTTCCACTGGTGTGATCTTCAACTCCGCCAAGCACAGCCCGACGTAAACATCCTCCGGTTTAAAGTGGGGGACCGTCCTGGAAATATTCCAGACTCAGTGGGCAACATCGGCCGAAAGCACATACCCAGTGCCGGAGCAGAATGGTGGGTATGTTTCCTGAGCATTTTCCTGTTCGCTGACGTACCATTTACTGGATTTGTTTTTGATAGCTCCAGAATTCCTCATGATGAAGCCGGTGAAGATATCCGTGTGATTCATTCCCAACAAGAGCTTGGTCAGGTGATCGGCGTTGACAAACATGTCGGAATCGGTTTTCATCACGAAGGAGGTGGACGGACAGAATCGGCTCACCCATTCCAGGCCCATCAGCACCTTGGTGGTCAGGTTGTAATAAGTGTCGGTGAAATTTTTCTGGATGATGTCCTTGTGCAGTGAACTTTCTTTCAGCAGCTGCTCCTGATACTCTCGGCTGTACCCGAGCAGGAAGTAGCTCACCACCCTCTTGCCATGGGTTGTCCGCGCTCGCCCCCAAGTCTGGCGAATGACCAAGCGAGCTTCCAATTGGTCTTGGGCACTGGTGACCAGAAGGACGAGGAATGGGGGACTGGTGTCACAGCTGTTGTTGGGCAGCATGAGGAAGGACTGGTCATTTAACTTTGGAAAATGCTGTTGCTCAAGATTGTGGTGGCTTAAATATCCAAATATAATAAATATCATAATGGAGGGCACAAAACCCAAAAAACATTTCTTTTTTGCAAGCAATTTGAAACAACAACTTCCAACAAGAAATATCTTCATGCTCTGACTTCAACTTTAAAATAAAACAAAATAGGCAAGATGATTTTGGTGGAGTCCGGATAATGCAATGGAATTGTTTAACATTATTTGGCCCGACACAGGAATACAAGAGCTGTCTTCTGCAAATGACCTCTCCCCATCTCCTTCAGTACCACCGTCCTCCGATATCAGTTTTCCTTTAAATCTGCCTTCCTGAGCATCTCCAGTTTGAATCATTTCACCATTGGTGGCCATGTCTTCAACTGCCTGAGCTCTAACTCTGGAATTCCTTCTCCAAACCTCTCTGTCTTAATACCTCCCTTTCCTCCATTAAGACACTTTCTGAAACCAACCACCTTTGACTAAATGTTTGGGCATGTGCCCCTAAGCTTTTTGTAAGTTTTCTTTAAACTTTGTCTTTGGTTTTGCAGTGACCCTAACTTAGGGACTGTGTTTTATTTTTTCCCTCATTTTGTTAATTTAGGTTATTTGGTGGACTCTGAAAGAGATAAACTCTCCTGTGGCTCGGGGTTAAACTTTTCATGATAAGAGTCCTGTGAAGCAGCTTGGGAGAATTCTGATCAAGATGCTACCTAAACACAAGTTATTTTCGTGTGTGCCTCAGTACCAGCTTCTGCCCATGTCCAGTACACTGCAGGTAAAAGAGAATGATTCACTCCCACCTGCTACTGTACATCTCGTGCACTGCCTGAGGGTGTGATGGAGGCAGGTTCAGTTGTGGCTTTCAGGGAGACTTGGTTCATCATCTGAAGAGGAAAGATTTGCAGGGCTAGAGAGAAAAGGTAGGGGAGTGGCACTATCGGTACTAGGTGCATTGCCCATGAGCTGACATGATGGGCTGAATGGCCTCTCTCTGTGCTGTAACATTTCTATGACAAGCCTAGTCTGTGCAACCAGTCTGCATAATGTCAAACTTTGAGACTGAAAATGGATGGAGCAAATTCAGAATAAAACCTTCACATGAGGAAGTTGGCACATCAACTCTTAACTTGTTCGGCGGATGTCCTTCTCGATGATTTTATTACCTGCTGTACAGGAGTGGATTTATTTAAATGAGCTAGAGGTCTCAGCTATCAATATCAATAGAGGAATATCATGCAACACATTCTGGGCTTTTTCCATTGTCAGGAATATTTATAAACATACACATGTAGAAGAAAAACCAAAAATGTGATGAATAAAACATTGGAGGTCCAAACTGGAACCAGTGAAGGATCAAATCTGGAAGCACTGGAGGTCCAAAGCTGGAACCAGTGAATGATCAAAGCTGGAAACAGTGAATGATCAAAGCTGGAAACAGTGGAGGTCCAAAGCTGGAACCAGTGAATGATAAAAGTTGGAAGCACCGGAGGTCCAAAACTGGAACCAGTGAAGGATCAAAGCTTGAAACACTGGAGGTCCAAAGCTGGAACCAGTGAAGGATCAAAGATGGAAGCGCTGGAGGGCCAAAGCTGGAACCAGTGAATGATCAAAGTTGGAAGCAATGGAGGTCCAAAACTGGAACCAGTGAATGATCAAAGCTGGAAACGCTGGAGGGCCAAAGCTAGAACCAATGAAGGATCAAAGCTGGAAACACTGGAGTTCCAAAGCTAGAACCAGTGAATGATCAAAGCTGGAAGCACTGGAAGTCCAAAGCAGGAATCAGCGAATGATCAAAGCTGGAAACACTGGAGTTCCAAAGCAGGAACCAGCGAATGATCAAAGCTGGAAACACTGGAGGTCCAAAGCTAGAACCAATGAATGATCAAAGCTGTAAATGCTGGAGATCCAAAGCTGGAACCAGTGAATGATCAAAGCTAGAAACACTGGAAGTCCAAACGTGGAACCAGTGAAGGATCAAAGCTGGAAATATTGGAAGTCCAAAGTTGGAACCAGTGAAGGATCAAAGCTGGAAACACTGGAGGTCCATGGTGTTAGATGCAAGGTACTAGCATGGATAGAAGATTGGCAGTCTGGCAGGAGGCAGAGAGTGGAGATAAGGGGGTACTTCTCAGGATGGAGGCTGGTGACTAGTGAAGCTCCGCAGGGGTCAGTGTTGGGACCACAACTTTTCACTTTATATATTAATGATCTAGATGAAGGAACTGAGGGCATCCTGGCTAAGTTTGCAGATGATACAAAGATAGGTGGGGGGACAGATAGTATTAAGGAGGCGGGAAGGCTGCAGAAGGATTTGGACAGGTTAGAAGAATGGGCAAAGAAGTGGCAGATGGAATACAATGTGGGGAAATGTGAGGTCATGCACTTTAGTAGGAAGAATGGAGGCGTAGATTATTTTCTAAATGGGGAGAGAATTCAGAAATCTGGAATGCAAATGGACTTGGGAGACCGAGTCCAGGATCCTCTTAAGGTTAACTTATAGGTTGAGTCAGTAGTTAGGAAGGCAAATGCAATGTTGGCATTTTTTTCGAGAGGACTAGAATATAAAAGCAGGGATGTGCTGCTAAGGCTTTATAAGGCTCTGGTCAGACCACATTTAGAATATTGTGAGCAATTTTGGGCCCCGTATCTCAGGAAGGATGTGCTGGCCCTGGAGGGGGTCCAGAAGAGGTTCACGGGAATGATCCCAGGAATGAAAGGCTTAACATATGAGGAACATTTTAGGACTCTGGGTCTATACTTGATGGAGTTTAGAAGGATGAGGGGGGATCTGATTGAAACTTACAGAATACTGAAAGGCCTGGATAGAGTGGACCTGGGGAAGATGTTTCCATGAGTAGGAGAGACTAGGACCCAAGGGCACAGACTCAGAGTAAAGGGAAGATCTTTTAGAACAGAGATGAGGTGAAATTTCTTTAGCCAGAGGGTGGTGAATCTATGGAATTCATTTTCTCTCTATGGTTTCCACATTAGCCCACTGTTCGTCAGTTCACAATGTTGTCTTCCCTGAATGAGCTACTTTGGTTTTTGTGCAAGTCCTCCCTCAAGAGCGTAGATCATGGAGGTGCACTTAGAGTAGACAGGGTGGGTTGTTATATAGGATTAACACAAGAACACAAGAAATAGGAGTAGGAGTAGACCATATGACCAGTCGAGCCTGTTCCGCCATTCTGTATGATCGTGGCTGACCTTGGGATTCAACTTCACTCTCCCGCCTGTTTCCCATGTCCATTTATTCTTGAGAGACCAACTATCTGTCCATCACAGTCCCAGGAAGTGATAATGAGCTGTGAGAACACCACTGTATCTCCTGTCACCACGCTGGAACAGGGTGATAATGAGCTGTGATAACACCACTGTATCTCCTGTGACCCCGCTGGAACAGGAAGTGATAATGAGCTTGATAACATCACTGTATCTACTATCACCACTCAGGAGCACTGAGATAATGAGCTGGGATAACATCACTGTATCTCCCGCCACAGCTCTGCAACAGGAAGTGATAACGAGCTGTGATAACACCACTGAATCTCCTCTTACCGCTCTGGTACAGGAAGTGATAATAAATTGTGATAACACCACTGTATCTCCTGTCACCGCTCTGGAACAAGAAGTCAATGTCGCTGACCTCATTATGTACCTGGAACAGGAAGTCAGCACTCACTCGCCCATTCATGTGTAGTGCCGCTGGCATCATCTCTGGCCTCCGTTAAATGCTCGCCATCCAATTGCTCTCCCCACTCACTCTCCACTCACCACATCCTTGTTGCCCACCTCTGAATGTCTCGCTGCTTCGTTCACCACTCCTCTTGCTGCCTGTAGACATTCATTTCTTTTTTTTAACCTCCTGACTTGTTTATTTCAAAGCAGTCCTGTCTGGTCTCCCACATTCTACAATATTTCAGCAGGAGAACACAAAGAACTCAACTGAATTTTGACCATACACCACGTCCACTTCACCCATCATCCTCTGTATGGAATGACCTACATTGGCTCCCAGTCAAGCTACACTTGAATTTTAATATTCGCCATTTCTTAAATTCCACAATGGCCTCATCCATTCCTGTCCCTATAACCTCCTCCAGCCCTTAGAACTCTCCCTATCTCTGCAACCTCCTCCAGGCCCCTCTGTCACCTCCTCCAGCCCCTACAGCCCTCCCTATCTCTGTAACCTCCTCCAGCCCCTACAACCCTCCCTATCTCTGTAACCACCTCAAGCCCCTACGGCCCTCTCTATCTCTGTAACCTCCTCCTGCCCTTAGAACTCTCCCTATCTCTGTAACCTCCTCCAGCCCCTGCAACCCTCCCTATCACTGTAACCTCCTCCAGCCCCTGCAACCCTCCCTATCTCTGTAACCTCCTCCAGCCCCTACAACCCTCCCTATCTCTGTAACCTCCTCTAGCCCCTACAACCCCCCCTATCCTTGTAACCTCCTCCAGCCCCTACAACCCTCCCTATCTCTGTAACCTCCTCCAGCTTCTACAACCCTCCCTATCTCTGTAATCTCCTCCAGCCCTTACAACCCTCCCTATCTCTGTAACCTCCTCCAGCCCCTACAACCCTCCCTATCTCTGTAACCTACTCCAGCCCCAACAACCCTCCCTATGTCTACAACCTCCTCCAGCCCCTACAACCCTCCCTATCTCCACAAACTCCTCCAGCCCCTTCAACCCTCTCTATCTCTGTAACCTCCTCCAGCCCGTACCACCCTCCTTTATCTCTGTAAACTGCTTCAGCCCCTTCAATCCTCCCTATCTCTGAAACCTGCTCCAGCAAAGGGTATGAACCCTGACAATATTCTGGCAATAGTACTGAAGACTTGAGCTCCAGAACTTGCTGTGCCACTAGCTAAGCTGTTCCAGTAGAACTATAACACTGGCATATGCCAGCTAATGTGTAAAATGCCCCTTCCTAACAGCACTGTGGGTGTACCTACACCACAGGGACTGCAGTGCTTCAAGAAGGTGGCTCACCACCACCTTCTCGAGGGGCACCTAGTGATGAGAAATAAATGCAGGCCCAGCCAGCGAAACCAACATCGCATGAATGAATTAAAAAAGTGCAGCGCTACCTCACTATTGACCCTCCGACAGTGCAGCACTCCCTCACTACTGACCCTCCGACAGTGCAGCACTCCCTCACTACTGACCCTCCGACAGTGCAGCGCTCCCTCAGTACTGACCCTCCGACAGTGTAGCACTCCCTCAGTACTGACTCTCCGACAGTGCAGAACTCCCTCAGACAGTGCAGCACTCTTCAGTCCTGATGCTCTGACAGTGCAGTGCTCCCACTGTACTGACCCTGCCGACAGTGCAGCTCTCCATCAGTGCTGAACCTCCCACAGTGAAGCACTTCCTCAATACTGACCCTCTGACAGTGCAGTGCTCGATCAGTACTGACCCTCCAACAGCAGCACTCCCTCAGTACTGACCTTCTGACATTGCAGCGCTCCCACTGTACTGGCCATCTGACAGTGCAGCACTCTGTCAGTAATGTGCCTCCAACACTAAAGAACTCGATCGGTACTGACCCTCTGATAATGCAGTACTCCCTCAGTACTGACTGTTGGAGAGTGCAGCGCTCCCGCAGTACTGACCCTCCAAATTTACAACATTCTGGTCCAATAGCCCCTCGATTTTAAGATGCTCCATCTTTGTGCTGAAATCCCTTCATAGACTCACTCCTCAACCCTTCCAAACATTCCAACTTGCTGCAGCCTTGCAAACCCTGTCTCTGTAACTGCCTCCAGTTCCTAATACCCCCGCTAACACTGTTGCCTCTTCCAGTCCCTGAAAACTCTCCCTATCGCTATAACCTCCTCCAGCCCCTGTAACGCTCCCTATCTCTGTAACCTCCTCCAGCCCTTCCAACTCTCCCTATCTCTGTAACCTCCTCCAGCCCTTACGACCCTATCTCTGTAACATCCTCCAGCCCTTACAACCCTATCTCTGTAACCTCCTCCAGCCCTTAAACCCTCACTATCTCTGTAACCTCCTCCAGCCCTTAAACCCTCACTATCTCTGTAACCCCCCTCCAACCGCTCCAACTTCCCTATCTCTGTAACCTCCTCCAGCCCTTCCAACTCTCCCTATCTCTATAATCTCCTCCAGCCCTTACAACCCTATCTCTGTAACCTCCTCCAGCCCTTACAGCCCTCCCTATCTCTGTAACATCCTTTTCTTTATTCATTTATGGGATGCGGGCTTTGCTAGCTGAGCCAGTAGTTATTGCCCATCCCTAGTTACCCATGAGTCGGTGGTGGTGAGCTGCCTTCTTAAACGCTACAGTCCTGTGGTGTAGGTACACCCGCAGCGCTGTTAGGGAGGGAGTTCCAGGATTTTGATCCAGTGACAGTGAAGAAAAGGCAATATGTTTCTAAGTCATGATGGCGAGCGACTTGGAGGGGAACTTCCAGGTGGTGGTGTTCCCATATACCTGATGCCGTTATCCTTCTAGGTGGTAGTGGTCGTGGGTTAGGAAGGTGCTGTTGAAGGAGACTTGATGAGTTCCTGCAGTGCATCTTGTAGATGGTACACATTGCTGCTACTGTGTGTCGGTGGTAGAAGGAGTGAATGTTTGTAGATGGGTGCCAATCAAGCGGGGCTGCTTTGTCCTGGATGGTGTCGAGCTTCTTGAGTGTTGTTGGAGTTGCACTCATCCAGGCAAGTGGGGAGTATTCCATCACACTCCTGACTTGTGCCTTGTAGATAGTGGACAGGCTTTGGGGAGTCAGGAGGTGAGTTACCTGATACAGGATTCCTATCCTATTTCCTGCTCTTGTGGCCACAGTATTTACATGGATATTCCTATTCAGTTTTTGGTAAATGGTAACCCCCAGGATGTTGATAGTTGGGGATTCAGTGACAGTAATGCCATTGAACATCAAGAGGCGATGTTTGGATTCTCCTTAGTTGGAGATGGTCATTGTCTGGCAATTGTACAGTATGAATGTTACTTCCTACTTGTCAGCCCAAGCCTGGATATTGTCCAGGTCTTGCTGCATTTCGACAGCCTCTGGCCCTTACAACCTTGCCTATCACTTATCCTCCTCCAGCCCCTACACTCCACCTGTTTGATTATATCACCACGATGGGACATTTTGTCTGTGTTGAATGTGTTTTTCAGTCCATTGTAGAGTGTTACCTGGAGCTGGTGTCCTTGGTCACTGTCTTTGTCCCTTCCCACACGGCGTGCTTGGCCAGTTCCCCGGGCAGCAGCAGGCGCACGGTGGTCTGGATCTCCAGGGAGCTGATGGTGCTGCGCATGTTGTAATGGGCCAGAGGGGAATCCTCACCCGTGATGCGCTCGAAAATATCGTTGACAAACGAGTTCACGATGCTCACGGCCTTGGGAATGATGCCAGTGTCGGGGTGAACCTGCTTCATCGCTTTGTCCATGTAGGTGGAGTGACTCTCCTTCCTCGACCTTCGCCGCTTCTTGCCTCCCTTTGCTGACAGTTTCTTTAAGGCTTTCTTGATTCCTTTCTTGGGAGCTGATGTCTTCTTATCAACCATCAAGATGCTCTGTAAATGCAAGATCTTGTTGCTCTCTCTCCGCCCCTCACACACACACCTTAAACCAGCTTATATTTCAACTCTTTCTTGGACTCGAACTCAAGTTCTGTCGAAGGGTCATGAGGACTCGAAACGTCAACTCTTTTCTTCTCCGCCGATGCTGCCAGACCTGCTGAGTTTTTCCAGGTAATTCTGTTTTTGTTTTTATCTTGTTCTTCCAGTTCAGTTCAAACTCTCTTACCCACTATGTGGTGCTGTGGAGTGCTGATCTGTCGAAACTCTGCAGCAGACGGAGGGAATCCTGTCGGGAAAGGTATGTTTCCCTCTCTATCCTCATTTAGATTCATAAGTTCCTGTGAGAACATGTGGACACTGTCCTGTTCTCAATTCTTTGTGAATGTCTGTCTGGGCGTTGCTGCCCAGGCTAAGACTCTAAGCTGCCATCCCCAGGAGTGGTGCACTCCGCCTGGGGGTATTGTTCTAATTTAGGCCCCTGCTAAATCTAAACACAGGCCCCACAACACAGGACCTCGCCTGTTTTAAAAGGAGAAATTTTCTGCCCTTTGGACTGTTATTAGTTTTTCACCACTTCATCCATCCTTATTCTAGTTAAAAACTGCTTTTATGTTTGTGATTTTTAAAACTCTTGCCTCCCTCAGCTATTCCTTCCTGCAAAAGCAACCTAAGAGCATGCAGACATTTTATAAACTTGTAAGTTGTTTAGCCCCTCAAGTGTGTTAGCCAGGAACAGAACGAGGCCGTTCAGCGCCTTGAAACTGTTACTCAGGAATAGCAGGAGGCAATTCAGTCCCACAAACCTCCTCCAGCTCCTACACCCCTCCCTAGCTCTGTAACCTCCTACAGGCCCTAAAACCATGCACTAAGCTTGAGACAGACATCAAGACAAACATCAACTGCAGCTGGAGGATCATCAACTTGGTGAAAGATGCTCTTTGGTCTGGCCGAAACTTGTTGGTCTTTCAGCGCAATGTGGTCCCTGACCACGTGTTGCAGACTCCAAGGTCCAGGACTACGTGCTGAGGGACACAGTAAAGTTTGGGGCAGCCGCCGCAAAGGCCCAATGGGGAAAGATTGCTATCTAAGACCTTTCTGCCATAGTGCACCGAGGGGCTGGGAAAGGTCTAGACCCCTTGGGCTGTACAGCTCACAATAAATGTATGCATTGAATGCTAATTGTATTATAATTGTTTTGAAGCACCTCAGAGTGTAACACGATGTATGTTGATAACTCGAATAACATTGTACTGTCTGACTGTCTGTAATGACTTTATAGAAATGACTGTAATATCTATTGATTGTATTGAAGCACCTTGTAATCCGTGTGTAAAAGTTGAATCTGATTGCACTTTTTGTGATGGTCATTTTGCAGTGTTTTGTAATGTTCTTTCAGATATTTTATGCATAAAGTATATTTTTCAAAAGAAAGAAAAACAACACTGGAATCTACCTGGTGTCATGAAAGCTATTAATGTATATAATGTTGGATTTAAAAAAAAATAGAGATTTAGTATGTGGGTGTATCTGTGTCTGTCTTAATTGGATTAAATGCAGCTAGTCTGGGTGCTTTGATGTATAGTAGTTTTGAGATGTGAACAGTAAGGTAGAGTGCCTTTGCATTTTGCTGAATGGAGCATTCAAGAAGGGGAGTGGAATCTGGCACCTAACTAGCAGAGACCAAGCAATATTTATATTGCTAATAAAATTGGTACTATGAAAAGGATTTTATTGTTAGAAGAGGTGGAGTTCAAAGGGGCTTGTGATACAATGTGTATTTACATTCAAAGAGATGTGCTCGGTTTAACAGACAGCAGTTTTGTGTGTGCAGAGCAGAGGCATGCAACATCAAATCCTGTAAGGCTACCACTGTGTCTGCAAAGGAACCAAAGTGAAAGGAACCTCGTTTTGAATTTGTAAGGTAAGAATGCTTTGTCTGGTGTCAGCTTAAAGTCTATAGGTTGTTGTTGCCTTAGTGGAGATTAGTTTATGAATTTGTTAAAAGTTATGGTGGTAGTAATTCGTTGCCATGTGTATATATTTAACATGTGTAAATTAATAAATGTCTCGTAGTTTGATATAAAAAAACTCTCGAGAACTGGTGGTCTGATTCCTGAATTTAGAGCTGCATCTCAAACATACCACTTAAAATATAGGTTATGACAGTTGTTTAACATTTCCCTCTGGGATTTTTAAATAACCCAGGTTTACCAACTGCTGTATCATAACACTGGCAATGTGGCAAATTGCCCAGGTATGCCCAGTCCACAAAAAGCAGGATAAAACCAACCTGGCAAATTACAGTCTCATCAGTCGACTCTCGATCATCAGCAAAGTGATGGAAGGTGTTGTCGACAGTGCCCCCAAACAAAAATCTGCTCACCGATACTCAGTATGGGTTCCACCAGAGCCACTCAGCTCCAGACCTCATTATACAAAAGAGCTGAATTCCAGAGGTGAGGAGGTTTGATTAACTGCCCTTGATATCAAGGCAGCATTTGAACCAGTATGGTATCAAGGAGCGGGGCAAAGCTGAATATTAGGACCTATCACCTCCTCCCACTCCCACAAAATTGCCGTCTCTAAGCATCATGAGTGAATCACAGAATTTTAATAGCACAGAACAAAGCCAATTAGCCCATCATGTCTACACCGTCTCTCCAAATGGGCATTGTGATCTTGTGTCATTGACCTGCCTTTTCCCCATCCCCCTGCATATTGTTTCTATTGAAATAATCATCTAATGCTCTCTCAAATGCCTCGATTGAACCTGCCTCCACCATGTTTCCAGGCAGTGGATTCCAAACCCCAACCACTTGTGTGAAAGAGCTTTTTCTCATGTCACATTTGCTCCTTTTGCAAATCACTTTAAATTTGTGCCCTCTCATTCCTGATCCTTTTACCAGCGGGAACAGCTTCTCTGTCCAGCCCCCTCATAATTTTGAACATCTCTGTCAAATCTCCTCTTAGCCTTCTTCTTTCCAAGGAGAACAGTCCCAACCTCTCCAATCTATCTTCGTAACTGAAGTTTCTCATCCCTGGAACCATTTTTGTAAACCTCTTCTGCACTCTCTCCAATGTGTTCACATCCTTCTTATAATGTAGTGTCCAGAACTGTAGTCCAGCAATACTCCAGCTGAGATCTACCAAGTGTCTTATATAAATTCAGCATAACCTCCCTGCTCTTGTACTCTTTGCTCCTGTTAATAAAGCCCAGGATACTATACGCTTTACTAACTCCTCCCTCCACCTGTCCTGCTACCTTCAATGATCTATGCATACATACACCCAGGTCGTTCTGCTCCTGCACTGCCTTCAAAATTTCACCCCCTATTTTATATTGCCTGTCCGTGTTCTTCCTACCAAAATGCATCAACTCACACTTCTCTGCATTGAACTTCATCCTTTGGAAGTTCTGCACTGTCCTCCTCACAGTTCACAACACTCCCAAGCTTTGTATCATCCACAAACTTTGTCCCCTGCACACCTAGATCTAGATCATTAATATATATCAGGAAAAGCAAGGGTCCCAATACCGACCCCTGGGGAACTCCACTACAAACCTTCCTCCAGCACGAAAAATATCCATTGACTATTACTTTCTGCTTCCTATTTTACAGCCAGTTTTGTATCCACGTTGCTACAGCCCCCTTTCTTCCATGAGCAATAACTTTTCTTACAAGTCTGTTGTGTGGAATTCTATCAAATGCCTTTTGAAAGTCTACGTACACCACATCCACAGCATTACCCTCATCGACCTTTTTTCTCTCTTCTCTCTTTTTTAACTCTTCAAAACACTCCAGCAAGTTAGTCAAACATGATTTCCCCTTTAGAAATCCACGTTGGCTCTTCATTTTCACAGAATCACAGAGCGCAAAAAAGGCCCTTCGGCCCATCGAGTCTGCACCGACACGTGAGAAACACCTGACCTACCTACCTAATCCCATTTGCCAGCACCTGGCCTATCGCCTTGAATATTATGACGTGCCAAGTGCTCATCCAGGTACTTTTTAAAGGATGTGAGGCTAACCCGCCTCCACCACCCTCCCAGGCAGCGCATTCCAGACCCTCACCACCCTCTGGGTAAAAAAGTTTTTCCTCACGTCCCCCCCTAAACCTCCTGCCCCTCACCTTGAACTTATGCCCCCTCGTGACTGACCCTTCAACTAAGGGGAACAGCTGCTCCCTATCCACCCTGTCCATGCCCCTCATAATCTTGTACACCTATACTTTATCAACCCATATTTTGGAAAGATATTTTGGAAAAGTTTTGGGTCTCCCACTTCCTTAGGCAGGCCCAAGGCAGCGACAAAAGAGTGTGGGTGGCAATGCAGGGTGGGTAGAAGGCCCTCCGCAGCTCTCTGCGACATTGAGCTTTCTCCAAGTCAGGCGATGAAAGTCCAGGCCTTTGTCTCTGGACCATTAGTCCAAGCCTCTGGATTCCTAGTTCAGTAGCGTAGCCAGTATGTCAGTACATCCCGAGTAGAAGATTAAAGATTTGGTCTAATCGAGCTGGTTTAAGATGATTTTAGGAGTTGATGGGGTCAATAGAGAGAAACTATGTCTTCTGGTGGAGGGGGGAGTGGGGAGTCCAGAACAAAGGGGGAATAGAACCTTAAAGTAGAGCCAGGCCGTTCAGAGGTGACATCAGGAAACATTTCTGCTCACACAGGGGACTGGAAATCTGGAACTCTCTCCCCCCAAAAATGTTGTAGAGGCTGCAGATTAATTTAAAATTTCAAAACTGAAATTGATAGGTTCTTATTGGGTAAGGGTATTAAGGGTTCCAAAGCAAAAAAGATAGGTAGAATTAAGATGCAGGTGAGCCATGATCTCACTGAATGGCGGAAAATGCTCAAAGGACTGAATGGCCCAACTCCCACTCCAATGTAACAGACTCGAGAGGTTGAATTGGTTCCTCCTGTTCCTGTGTAGCAGCCTTGAGGAGCTGAATGGCCTCCTCCTTTTCCTGTGTAACAGGCTCCAGGGGCTGAATAGCCTCCTCCAGTTCCTGTGTAACAGGCTCTAGTGGCTGAATGGCCTCCTCCAGTTCCTGTGCAACAAGTTCCAGGGGCTGAATGGCTTCCTCCTGTTCCTGTGTTCCTTCCCATAAGGTCTGCACCACTTACTAGTTCGCTTCTCACCACCAAATTACACTGGAATGGTCTATATGTTATTCATGCTTCTTTATCATTGTTTTTCAGGGATATTACAGCCTGTCATTATTCCAGTGATAACCATTGAAAAGGAACCATGCCTCCTAAACAACCTAGGCGATCCAAATCACCTTTGAAACCACTAGGAAAAGAGAGCATGCGTCCCTTTGTGAACAAGGTTTGTGAGCTGCAGATGCAAACAGCAGTATTAGCAATAATGGACACTTGGCTCAAAAAAAAGGCAGGACTGAGTTCCACATGGGTACAATATGTGCATGAAAAGCAGAGAATGAACGAGGAGGAGGAGGGTTGGTCCACCAAGCAAGCATACATTGCTGGGGAATGTGACGGATAAAGTGTCAGTAGGGGTACGTTTAGCGAACATTATATCATAAGGTTTAGGTTAACTATGAGGCAATCCAGAGTGAAAATGTTTAATTGGAGGAGGTCCAACTTCATTGGGGTGAGAAAGAATCTGTCCCAGGTAAACTGGAATAAAGATTGGCAGGCAAAATTTCAACAGAACAACAGGGCTGTCTTTAAAGAGGTGGTGGTTCAGATACAGTTGAGGTACATTTCTACAAGGGGGAAAGGTCAGACACTGAGTCAGAGCTGAATGGTTGATGAGATAGAAAGGGATTAAGATGACCCAGTAAAAAACAGGGTTCATGTCAGAGATCAGGCTGATCATACAAGCGAGAACAAGGTTGAATATCAAAAATTCAGAGGTGAATTGATAGGGAATTGACAGGCAAAGAGAAATTATGAGAAGAGACTGACTGGTAACATCAAACAGAATCCAAAAGTCTTCTATAGATACTGGACAGGTAGTAAGAGGAGGGCTGAGGGTGAATCTTTAAATTAGAAATAGGCCTTTCAGGAAGCACTTCTTCACAAAAAGTGCAGTGGAAATCTGGAACTCTCTCCCAAAAAAGCGTTTGAGGCTGGGGGAGTTTGGGGGCCACTGGGGCTGTGATCAATGGGTAATTTCAAAACTGAGATTGATAGATTTTTGTTGGCCAATTAAGGGATAAGGAAACAAGGTGGGTAAATGGAGGTAAGATAAAGATGAGCTTTAATTTAATTGAATTGAAGAACAGGCTGAATGGCCTTCTTCTGTTCCTATGTAACAGACTGAAGTGGTTGATTTGCCTCCTCCTGCGCCTGTGTAACAGGCTCGAGGGACAAAATGGCTTCCTAGTTTTCATGTGTAACAGACTTGAACGGCTGAATGGTCTCCTCTTGTTCCTGTGTAATATGCTATGGGGCTGAATAGCCTCCTCCTGTTCCTGTGTAACAGGCTCGAGGGACAAAATGGCCTCCTCCTGTTCCTATGTAACAGGCTCGAAGATCAAAATGGCCTCTTCCTGTTCCTATGTAACAGGCTCGAGGTACAAAATGGCCTCCTCCTGTTCCTGTGTAACAGGCTCGAGGGACAAAATGGCTTCCTAGTTTTCATGTGTAACAGACTCGAACGGCTGAATGGCCTCCTCTTGTTCCTGCATAATAGGCTATAGAGGCTGAATAGCCTCCTCCTGTTCCTGTGTAACAGGCTCAAGAGACAAAATAGCTTCCTAGTTTTCCTGTGTAACAGACTTGAGGGGCTGAATTGCCTCTTCTTCCTATTTAATAGGCTTGAGGGGCTGAATGGCCTCCTCCTGTTCCTGTGTAACAGGCTCGAGGGACAAAATGGCCTCCTCCTGTTCCTATGTAACAGGCTCGAGGTACAAAATGGCCTTCTTCTGTTCCTGTGTAAAAGGCTCAAGAGACAAAATAGCTTCCTAGTTTTCCTGTGTAACAGACTTGAGGGGCTGAATTGCCTCTTCTTCCTATTTAATAGGCTTGAGGGGCTGAATGGCCTCCTCCTGTTCCTGTGTAACAGGCTCGAGGGACAAAATGGCCTCCTCCTGTTCCTGTGTAACAGGCTCATGGGGCTGAATGGCCTCCTCCTGTTCCTCTGCAACTAGTTCAAGGGGCTGATTGGGCTCCTCCTCTTGCTTTGTAACAGGCTCCAGGGCTGAATGGTCTCCTCCTGTTTCTATGTGACAGACTCAAGGGGGCTGAATGGCCTCCACCCGTTTCTGTGTAACGTTCCCAATTCCAGTGAATTTTGTGATTGCTCTCCCCTCCAGGTGAACAATGAAAATCAATCTCCTGTCCCACTTTTGGGTAAAAAAACTCACACTGAAAGGAGGGAACCTCTCTCTGAAAGGAACGGCTCAAATGGCACTGGTAAAATGCCAGAGGCACCCGCGGGCAAGGTTACAGAGCACAGTGAAGAGGACAGAGTGAAAGAATTCACGTTCAGCTTCCAAAGGAATAGCACGGAACATGTGGCAAGAGGGAAACTGGATGAGAATTTACACTCTGTTCTGATGTCTTCTGAGGCATTCAAGGAAGAACAGGGAAAAAACAAGGGGAAGAATTTCCACATAATTGGGAAAAGGGAATTCATGGGTGCTGTTAATCTAGGAATGCCATGCAAATGTCTGCCAGAGAAGGCCCATTTTGAAGTGATATTCTACCGAGATAATGGTGAGATGTGCTATCGGGCTGACGATTCTTCAGGCAAGGAGTGTGTTGTGTTCCAAATCAGAAGCACTGGGAAATCAGCTGGCAAACTTGGCACAGCGCCAAAACATATCATCAAGTGTGAGTCTCTACGAGGCAATGGATATGACCTGTGTGTTTACGCCTTTGCAGGCGAGACTATCCGAGAGGCTCTGTGTAAGGACAGGAGGTTCCTGCCCATAATTGAGCAGAATATGTGGAACCTGGTCGAAGGGCAGAGATCTCTGCCGTTCAGCCTCACTGTAAATGACCTCCACAACGAACACTTTGAAGTTAAACTGAGCAACACAAAGTTCAAAGCAGGAAATAAGGAAGAAAATGCCAGTGCCAGCAAGAACCAGGAGGAGGAGAATGTGCCAGGAGGAGTGAATGAGCTGCTCCATAACCTGGTAATGCAGGTTGATCAAAGTTTGGGAAAGGAAAGAGGCAGTAAGTACCATCAAAAGCAATGGAAACTGTTGAAGGCAGAGTATGGAAAGGTCACAAGTGACGGAATTCCCATTATTGTCCACGAAATGCTCGTGCGGTTGAGTGAGGCCGTTGGATTCGTCAAATGGAATAACAATGGGATTCAAGGGACTGCCTCTTGCTTCCACCTCCGTAATGGCCACATTCTGACATGTTACCATGTGGTTAAGATGATCATAGGAGACGGGGTGCCTGAGGATGAGTGGGAGGCCATAGTAGAGAAATCCATGAAGGTAAACTTTAGCTACAAAGAGGAGCATCCTACTAGTGGATGGTATGAAGTTGACCCGTGGTTCGAAGTGTACAGCTTGGATCTTGACTATGCGGTGCTGAGACTGAAGGCCTGCAATGGTCACGGATCACAGCTTCCACCAGGTGTGTCACCCATTGTAATCCCCCCGCCCAGGAATGGAGTGGTCTACATTATAGGTCATCCTGATGGGGTTCGCAAATCCACTGACACTTGCATCGTCATCCCCCTTGAACAGCGAAAAATTGGATACTACATACACGCTTTCGGTAGGTACAGTTTCAGAGAAATCCAAAGTCCAGACAAGATTACCTACAACAGTTGCTTCTTCCATGGTGCCTCTGGTTCCCCAGTGTTCAATTCCTCTGGTCTGCTTGTGGGAATGCATGCTGGAGGATATGATTATAACATAGGTTCCAAGATCAATAGTGTGATCGAATACGGTCCAACCATTAAAGCCATTGCAGACCACATGGAGAAGCAGCACCCAGAATTTGTCAGGTCACTCTTCATTAGTCATGATCAAAGACAGGATGAGCAGAACATACCATCCAATAACCAGGAGGAAGTTCCAATGGATGTCGAGTAAATGGAGGCAACCAAATGAGTTTAAAATGGGCAGATTTAAAATTCTCATCCTTTTTACATCCGTGCCTCCCTTGTCTCCAAACTCGATTATTCCAAAATTCCCTCACCTTGCATCTCTCTATAAAGTAATTCAAAATCTTCTTGTTTGTACACTGACTAACACCAATTCCCATTCATCCAAGGACCCTTGTGTTTAGAAATCTACCTGGGCTCCTGGTACTATAGTGACTCAGTTTAAGAATTCTCGTCTGTGATTTTAAACCTCTCTGGAGGTCTTACCCCCCACTATCTCGATAACTACCTCCAGCCCTACAACTCTTTGAAATTTTACATTCCTCTATCTCTAATTCTGGCCTCTTGCAGAGCTCCTGATTTTCATCACTATACTGCTGGCGAACATGGCTTCAGCCACCTCGATTCTAAGTTCTGGAATTTCTTCCCTGCTCCTTTCCATCTCTCTCTGCATATCTCCTTCCTCCTTAAGATGTTGCTTGGTCACCTAGAGCCATAACGGCTCAATAGGAGGCTATTCAGCCTATCAAATCCATGCTGGCTCTCTGCAGAGCAGTCCCAATCCCCCATTGTTTCCCAGTAGCTCTGTAAATTTATTTTCCTCAAGTGCTCATTCAATTTCCTTTTGAAATCTTTGATCACCTCCACTTCCATCACCCTCATAGGCAGAGAGTTCCAGGTCATTACCACCCATCCTTTAGGAACAAATCTTCCTCACATGAGCCCGGCAAAACCTTATTCCATATCCTTATTGTGTCACCTAATGCTTGTACCATCAGCTGACGAACAGTTTTTCTTTGTCCGCCTTATCTAAACCTGTCACAATCTTGTACACCCCTATCAGAAATCCCCTTAACTTCACTCGGTCCGAGGGGAACAACTCCAGCTTCTCAAACCTGACCTTGTAGCGAAGGGGAATAGTAGCATGACTGACTACTAAGCGAGAGGTTTGACTAATGTTAAAACATTTATTTTAAATTTGTTCATGGGACGTGGGCTTTGCTGGCTAGGACAGCATTTATTGCCCATCCCTAATTGCCCCTTGTTCAGAGGGAATTTAAGTGTCAACCATGTTGCTGGTGGGTCTGGAGTCACATGTAGGCCAGACCGGGTAAGGACAGCAGATTTTTTTTCCCTAAGGACATTAGTGAACCAGGTGGGTTTTTACGACAATCGGCAATGATTTCATGGTCATCATCAGACTTTTAATTCTGGATTTGTATTGAATTAAAACCTCACCATT
Organism: Carcharodon carcharias; assembly: GCF_017639515.1. Lineage (NCBI taxonomy): Eukaryota > Metazoa > Chordata > Chondrichthyes > Lamniformes > Lamnidae > Carcharodon > Carcharodon carcharias. The sequence continues at coordinate 17,032,695 of NC_054490.1, forward strand.
CTGCTATGGACCCGACTCCCCAGAGCGTTACCCCTGGGTCTCTGGATTACTAGTCCAGTGACAATATCACCATGCCACCACCTCCCACCCCAGTAACTGAATATTTAAATTTAATAAATAAATCCGGGATAAAAAGCTGGCCTCAGTCATGGCGATCATGATACAAGATGCACTGCAGCAACTGGCCAAGCCTCCTTCAACAGCACCTTCCAAACCCACGACCTCTACCATCTAGAAGGACAAGGGCAGCATGATAGCACCAGGTTGTTGTAAAAACACATCTGGTCCACGAATGTGCTTTGGGGAAGGAAATCTGCCATCCTTGCCTGGTCTCGCTGACTTTTAACTCCAGACTCATAACAATGTGGTTGACTCTTAACTGTCCTCTGAAATGACCTATAGAAAGCCACTCAGTTATATCAAACAGCTACAGAAAAGTTGAAAAAGAATCAAACCAGATAAACCACCCAGCATTGACCTAGGCACCAGAAATGGCAACAGCACCACCAGCCCTGTCAACCCTGCAAAGTTCTCCCCACTAACATCTGGGCTTTTGTACCAAAATTGGGAGAGCAGTCCCACAGACAAGACAGGCCATAATCCTACATAGTCGTACTCACCACATTATACCTTATAGTTAATGTCCCAGACATCTCCATCAGCGTCCCTTGCTATGTCCTTTTTGCAGTGGAGCAGCCATATAAATACTGTGACAAGAGCAGGTCAGGGGTGGAGAATTGTGTGGAGAGTAACTTCCCTGATTTTCTCAAAACCGGTCCACAAAGCACAAGTCAGGAGTGTGATGGAATACTCGCCACTTGCTGTATGAGTGCAGCTCCCACAACACTCAAGAAGCTCAGGACAAAGCAGCCCACTTGATCGGCACCCTATTCACAGACATTCACTCCCTCCATCACCAACGCACAGCGGCAGCAGAGTGTACCAGCTACAAGATGCACTGCAGCAACTCCGCCAAGCCTCCTTCAACAGCACCTTCCAAACCCACGACCTCTACCATCTAGAAGGACAAGGACAGAAGATAGATGGGAACACCTCCACCTGCAAGTTCCCCTCCAAGCCACTCACCATCCTGACTTGGAAATATATCGGCCGTTCCTTCACTGTTGCTGGGTCAAAATCCTGGAACTCCCTCCCTAAAGTACTGTGGGTGTACCTGCACCACATGGACTGTTGCGGTTCCAGAAGGTGGTTAACCACCACCTTCTCAAGGGCAACTAGGGATGGGCAATAAATGCTGGCTGTCATGAAGCTATTAATGTATATAATATTTAGGAAAAGATTTTTCTTTTAAAATAGAGGTTTAGTCTGTGGGTGTGTCTTAATTGAATTAAAGCCAGCTGGTCTGGGTGCTTTGATATGTACAAGTTTTGATATGTAAGAGGTATAGCGTGCATTTGTATTTTTTGAAAACAGCATTAAAGAAGTCGGGTGAAAACTTGACGCCTATCTAGCAGCTACCGAGCAATATGTTTATATTACTAATAAAATTGGTACTATGAATGGGGTTTCATTGTTAAAAGATGAAGTTCAAAGAGGTTGGTGAGACAATAAGAATTTGAATTCAATCAGTAGTGGTAGGTATAACTTCAGTAGTTTTCGGGTGTGCAGGGAGAGGCAATGTAAGGTCAAAAGGCAGCTGTAAGCCTCCAACTGGCTCCACAGTGAAAAGAACCTCATTTTGAATTCGTAAGGTAAAAATGCTTTGCCTGGTGTTTGGTTAAAGTCTATAGGTTGTTGTTGCATGCCCTGATCGCTTGTCATCCTAATTGGGTTGAGCCCGCCCCCGCATGCCAACCGGAAGGTTGTGCCCCATGTTTCTAGCAATGACCCTTGGGAAATGCCACTGTTCACCTTCCTCCAGTCTGAAAAACAATCGCTTACCACGGCTCATTGTTTTCTGTCCTTAAGCCAATTTTTTTTCTAAGACAAGACTGAACCTCCTATCTCATGACTCAGCCTTTCCTGTGGCACTTTGTAAATTGTTTTCTTGAAATCCATATAGACAGCATCTACTGAATTTCCTTCATCAAGCTTCTCTGTTACTTCAGCAAAAAATTCGATTAGATGCGACAAACAGGATCTGCTTTTTACAAGTCCATGCTGGCTCTCCTTAATTAAATCTAACCTCTCCAAGTGTCTGGTGAGGTTTTTTTCCCCTTAATTCTTAGTTCTGAAACCTTACCCACCACTGATGTTAAAATGACCGGCTTAGAGTTACGAGGAATGTCCTTACACCCTTTCTGTCACCAAGTCTATTACCTCCACCACTTCAACCAATATTTGGTCAGCATCCTCTTCCTCAGTCAACACCAAAACAAAGTACTCATTGGCCAGGATTTTACGGCCCCTCCTGCCCAGTAGGACATGGTCTTGCCAAACTGAATAGAGGTTAAAATGGCTCGCCGCATCTGCTAGGGATAGATACACTGCAATGTGGCTGTAAAATCCTGGCCATTAAGTATTCCAGCCTTGCCCTGTGCCTCTAATCCTATATCACCCTCTTTGTCCCCAGTATGCCTGTCCTAATGACTCCTTATGTGGCTCAGTGTCAAATATTTGTCTGATAAACAATCCTGTGAAGGTCCTTGGGGACATTTTTATGATGTTGAAGGTGCTATATATATACAAGTTGTTGTTGTTTGTTTCCGTAAGATTAGAGATTAAAAGGGCCATGTATTACTTGTGAACCAACAAAGGTGTCTTTCAACTGAAGGAGCTGTTTCTGAAAGCAGCTTTACAAATTGTGCATTAATGTAGAGGCTGGGAATCCTGCGGTGAGTAACTCACCTCCTGATTCTCCAAAGCCTGTCCACCATCTACAAGGCACAAGTCAGGAGTGTGATGGAAAACTCTCCACTTGCCTGGATGAGTGCAGCTCCAACAACACTCAAGAAGCTCGACACCGTGCAGGATACAGCAGCCCCGCTTGACTGGCACCACATCCACGAACATTAACTCCCTCCCCCAGCGACGCACAGTAGCAGCAGTGTGTGTACCATCCACAAGATGCACAGCAGAAACTCACCAAGGCTCCTTCGACAGCACCTTCCAAACCCACAACCACTACCATCTAGAAGGACAGGGCAGCAGACATATGGGAACACCACCACCTGCAAGCTCCCCTCCAAGACACTCACCATCCTCACTTGGAAATATATCAGTCGCTGGGTCAAAATCCTGGAACTCCCTCCCTAATACCACTGTGGGTGTACCTACACCACGTGGACTGCAGTGGTTTAAGAAGGCAGTCCACCACTACCTTCTCAGAGGCAATTAGGGATGGGCAATAAATGCTGGGCCCAGCCAGCAAAGCCCACATCCCCGAAATGAATGAAAAAAAATGTAGGAACATAGAAACAGGAGTAGGCTATTTGGCCCATCAAGTCCGCCCTGCCAATCAATTAGATCATGGCTGATCATCTACCTCAATGTCACTTTCCAGCATTATCTCCATAGCCCATAATCTCATTTGTCTCCAGACATCTGTTGATTTCTGGTCTCGTGTGTGCTCAATGATTGTGCTTCCACAGCTCTCTACAGTAGAGAATTCCAAAGATTCACCACCGTCTGGCTGAAGAAATTCCTCCTCATCTCAGTCATAAATGGCCTATCCCTTATTCTGAGTTTGCGTCCCCTGGTTCTAGACTCATCAGCCCGGAGACACATCCTATCCACACCTGAGCTGTCACCCTCTGTAAGAATTTTGTAAGTCTCAATGAGATCACCTCCCATTTCTTCTAAACTCTATAGAATCCAAGCCCAATTTCCTCAATCCCTCCTCATAAGTCAATTGCCATTCCAGGGATTAGTCTGGGGAACCTCCGTTGCACTCGCTTTATGGCAAGTATATATTTTCCTTAGATAAGGAGACCAAAACTGTACACAAAACTCCATTACTACAGGTGTTTAAAATATATTCCAAGTTTTATTGGTGGAACAGCTTGGAGCTATGCAAAACAGCGCAGACATGATAAAAACGATCAGCAGTATGAACAGAAAATTAAGATGAGTGGTTCCACTGGTTTAATCACAAACTTCCCTACAGTCTTAATTTTAATTACATTCACAGAAGGATACAGCACAGAAAGAGATCATTCACCATAGCACACCTCCTTGAAACAGTTACCCAATTAACTCACTCACTTGCAAATTCCCCATAGCCCTGTACAGCTTTCTTGACTCTGCTACTTGTGCCAATCACCTTAAATCTGTACCTTCTGGTTCCTGATCCTTCTGCCATTGGAAAGCTGTACAGCTGTATTTACTCTAGCCAAACATTTCAATGCTTCTATTAGATCTCCCCTTAACCTTCTCTGTTTCAAAGAGAACTGTCCCAGCTTCTCCAGTCTCTCCACATTCATTCAGATCCGCCATCAAGCTTTCTAGATTTGAGTATTGCTAAAAAGAGAGACATGATGTTGAAGCTTTTCGCCTTGCACTCATCAGGACAGATGCAAGAATGCCAAATTTCAAAGGGAATAGCAATTTATACAGCATGTTGTATGATCAAGCAACAAATGGAAGCCCCGCTCACTGCCAATGATTTTCAATGTACCGTCATCTCCCGAGTTCCCTCTCATCAATGTCTCAGGGGTCGTCACAGAGCAGAAATTGACTGGCGCAGCGACATCAACACCGTGGTTACAAGAGCAGAGTAGAGATTGTGGTGTTCGACGAAGAGAGGCTCACCACCTGAATGCTCAAAACCTGTCCACCATCAGCAAGGCACCAGTTCAGGAGGGTGCTGGAGTGTGTTGGAACATCCGACATTTACCTGGAAGAACACAGCCACGACCAGACTCAGAAGTTTGACACCATCCTGGATGCAGTCTGTTTGATCACTCAGCCCCATTCTTCACTGGACTCAATACAGTGTACCAGCATAATGGAAGCACTGCAGAAACTCGCCAAGGTTACCTCGACAGCACCTCTCCCCCCAACAATGTTGTGGGAACACCATCACCTCCAAATTCTTCTACAACCGACACACGCCATCCCAACTTTAAATTATATCTCTGTTCTTTTACTGTGGCTACGTAAAAATCCTTGAACCCCCTTCCTAATTGTACTGTGGATCTACCTACACCATATGGACTGCAGCAGTTCAAGAAGGCGGCTCACCACCATCTTCACAAGGAGTGGGGATTAAATACTGATCTTGCCAGTGTCGCTCAAATTCAGGATTCAAAACAAACTGACATGTCAGTTCTGAATAGAAGGTTTTGAAGATATTATGAAATCACAATTAAGGAACTTATATGTTTTATTTTAATAATATGAATAGAGCGAGTAATCATTCATGAGCTGATATCTCATTTAGGAATGAAGGAGAGAACAGTGTAAAGGGAGCTTTATTCTGTATCTAACCCCGTGCTATACCTGCCCTGGGAGGGTTTGATGGGGACAGTGTAAAGGGAGCTTTACTCTGTATCTAACCCCATGCTATACCTGCCCTGGGAGTGTTTGATGGGGACAGTGTAAAGGGAGCTTTACTCTGTATCTAACCCCGTGCTGTACCTGTCCTGGGAGTGTTTGATGGGGACGGTGTAGAGGGAGTTTTACTCTGTATCTAACTCCTTGCTGTACCTGTCCTGTGAGTGTTTGATGGGGACAGTGTAGAGGGAGTTTTACTCTGTATTTAACTCCGTGCTGTACCTGTCCTGTGAGTGTTTGATGGGGACAGTGTAGAGGGAGCTTTACTCTGTATCTAACCCCGTGCTGTACCTGTCCTGGGAGTGTTTGATGGGGGCAGTGTAGAGGGAGTTTTACTCTGTATTTAACACCATGCAATACTTGTCCTGGGAGTGTTTGATGGGGACAGTGTAGAGGAAGCTTTACTCTGTATCTAACCCCGTGCTGTACCTGTCCTGGGAGTGTTTGATGGGGACAGTGTAGAGGGAGCTTTACTCTGTATCTAACCCCGTGCTGTACCTGTCCTGGGAGTGTTTGATGGGGACAGTGTAGAGGAAGCTTTACTCTGTATCTAACCCCGTGCAGTACCTGTCCTGGGAGTGTTTGATGGGGACAGTGTAGAGGAAGCTTTACTCTGTATCTAACCCCGTGCTGTACCTGACCTGTGAGTGTTTGATGGGGACAGTGTAGAGGAAGCTTTACTCTCTATCTAACCCCGTGCTGTACCAGTCCTGGGAGTGTTTGATGGGGACAGTGTAGAGGGAGTTTTACTCTGTATCTAACCCCGTGCTGTACCTGTCCTAGGAGTGTTTGATGGGGACAGTGTAGAGGAAGCTTTACTCTGTATCTAACCCTGTGCTGTACCTGTCCTGTGAGTGTTTGATGGGGACAGTGTAGAGGGAGTTTTACTCTGTATCTAACTCCGTGCTGTACCTGTCCTGTGAGTGTTTGATGGGGACAGTGTAGAGGAAGCTTTACCCTGTATCTAACCCCGTGCTGTACCTGTCCTGGGAGTGTTTGATGGGGGCAGTGTAGAGGGAGTTTTACTCTGTATTTAACACCATGCAATACTTGTCCTGGGAGTGTTTGATGGGGACAGTGTAGAGGAAGCTTTACCCTGTATCTAACCCCGTGCTGTACCTGTCCTGGGAGTGTTTGATGGGGACAGTGTAGAGGGAGCTTTACTCTGTATCTAACACTGTGCAGTATCTGTCCTGGGACTGTTTGATTGTGGCAGTGTAGAGGGAGTTTTACTCTGTATCTAACACCGTGCAGTACCTGTCCTGGGAGTGTTTGATGGGGACAGTGTAGAGGGAGCTTTACTCTGTATGTAACTCCGTGCTGTACCTGTCCTGGGAGTGTTTGATGGGGCCAGTGTAGAGGAAGCTTTACTCTGTATCTAACCCCGTGCAGTACCTGTCCTGGGAGTGTTTGATGGGGACAGTGTAGAGGAAGCTTTACTCTGTATCAAACCCCATGCTGTACCTGTCCTGGGAGTGTTTGATGGGGACAGTGTAGAGGGAGCTTTACTCTGTATCTAACCCTAGAGCGAGCTTTACTCTGTATCTAACCCCATGCTGTACCTGTCCTGGGAGTGTTTGATGGGGACAGTGTAGAGGAAGCTTTACTCTGTATCTAACCCCGTGCTGTACCTGTCCTGAAAGTGTTTGATGGGGACAGCGTAGAGGGAGATTTAGTCTGTATCTGACCCGGTGCTGTACCTGTCCTGGGGCTATTTGTTGGGAGAGCATAGAGCGAGATTTACTCTAAATCTAACCAGTGCTGTGCTATTATTGCTTTCCATTGTCATTTTTAGCATTATAGTTTGATAATTAGTTTCCCTTATGCTCTTTTTGTCAATAAACACTTATTAACGAAGAAAAGAACCTGCCTTATTACAGAGTCTTACACAACTTCAGATGCCCGCAAAGTGCTTCACAGTCAATTAAATATATCAAGGACATGGCAGCCAAGTTGCGCACAAGCTCCCACAAACACGAATGTGAGAGTGACTAAATAATCAATGTTTCATTGACCTTGATTAAGGGGGAAAAAATCATTCCCAGGTCAACGAAGAGGACCCCTGCTCTTCTTTAAAATGATGGCCATGAGGTTTACATCCTCCTGAGATGGCAGACACCCCGTTGGTCTTTTCCGGAAGACAGCGCCTCTGACAGTGCAGGGCGGCTGCTGTAATGGCACTGGTGTGTGGCCATGGATTATGATAACCTTGTGCTTCTTTTTCCAGCAACAGCTTATATCAGTTTAGATTAGAAAGCTGCAATTTTGCTCTCTCAAAATCCTTCATGATTTTGAACACTTCTTTTGAATTCCCCTCTTAAGCTTCTCTGCCGTAAGGAGAACAATCCCAGCTTCTCCATTTTCTCCACATTAATTGAAGTTCCTCATCCCATTTACTAGACCATTCTAGTAAATCTCTGCTGCCATTCTCGTAAATCTTCCTTCGCTCCCCATCTCCAAAACACCGACATCCTCCCTAAAGTACAGTGCCCAGAACTGGACACAAGTGTAGGAAATAGGGACCTTTAAGAAATGGTGGGTTTATTTTTGGAATTGTACAGAACTCCCAAGGCATTAGCTGGCACAGTGTTTAATTCCCTCTCTTTCTAAAAAAGTATAAACAACTCTAAGGAGTCAGAGACCAAGACAAGTTGGAGATAAATGTCACAAAGATTGCGCTCCCCGCTTTGAGGTCACTAGACTCTACAAACATTCCTGAACGAATATCAGAAAGCCTGCTGACGACCTGTGTAGCCTAGTCACCTCAAGCCAGGGTGTTGAACGTGGGTAGGGGGGAGGTGACCATCTGACATCTTGGGTACCTGTCCTGAATCCACTGGTCAGAAGGGTTTGAACAGGTGACGGACACTGGGTAGGCTACTCGCCCCCAGAAATAGGCTACATCAATGGGTGCTCATAGGGTTAAGGGCCCAGCCCTCGCTTGGAAGAAGACGATGAGTTCGCTGACATCCTAACCAGCTTGAGAAGGAAAAGAACACAGAAAGAAGACTGCCTGCCAGTGAGAAAGTGAAAACTGCTCTGCACTGAAATAAGCAGGGTTGCCAACTCTTGCTGGACGTATGCCGGGAGACATCGACAGAGGTGACATCACGGAACCTGGCGGCGTGGCCTGACTGGGTTCTGTGAGTTGGCTACAGAGAAACATAAGTACAAATCCTGCCTCACCTCTTCTTACTGCTGTCGATGTGCGTTAATTGGGGGTGAGGGGAGATACTGGCAACATCAGCAACAAGAAAATCTCAACTTCAACTCAGCTACTTACCCTCTGTCACAGCCGGATCCAGCCACTACTTTCGCCTCGAAGCTCGACATCTGGCGCTTCACTTGACAGGTCATGCCATCTCTCCCCACCCCCAACCCCCCAACCCCGGCTCCCCCATCCCCCCGAACACCCCTAGCCGCAGTGTCCTCTGGGAGCTGTAGGCTGCTCGCCGTCCAGAGCCAGGGAGAGAAATCACGGGTTTCTCTTTTTTTCAGGGTCCCTTATTCCTCACCCCAGGCCCCCCTCCCCAACTTTAACCCTCCCCCTCCATCACGCATGAAATCTTCTCCCCTTTCAAGATTCACCAATCAATTTGCTAACTACAGAAAGGTCCTTGTAAAATGATAACGCCCTTTGTTGCCATCTGGTTAGAAATATTGTCCGATATATATATATATATATATAGAGCAACAATATAAAGCAATGATAATTTGTGTGTGCCCTACAGGTGATCCTGCTGTGACGATTAAATGATCCAGAGAGTAGAAATAGTACTTCATCAGCATTGTGTGATACTGTTAATTTGACAGGAAAATATCGTATTAGTTATTTATAACACTGTGCAGACGATAACACTGATTTCAGCGACTGCCTCAGCCCTCATTAACATATTCTGCACATTGTACCATATGAACACTGTGACAATACCTTCGTATTTGGGGGAAAGATTCAACACATGGAACCCAGATAAACTGCACAAGGTCTTTTCCACTCTGTAGAAGGAGTAGAGAACTTTCTTCTGCATGGATGCATGCCACTATTCAATATAATTATTTCTTAGGAGTGTAATTAGATTTTATTTTATCAGTAATCTCACAGTGTAGAAAGATCAAATGACTCCTGAGCAACAAAGTGGAATGATTGAACTACACAGAATTTCAATGCCAGTGAGAAGTGTTGGAACTCTCAGGTGTCTCTGTGCAACACAACTTTTAAGACGACAACTCAGTAGCTAACCTTCCCCCCCAAATGCCATTCCAAGATCCCCCATACCCCACTCCAATATCCCCCCTCTGACAAACCCCATCTCTCTCCAAACAGCCCTCTAATCTCCCACAACTCCCCTCTAATCTAATCCCTAACCATCCTCCAACCTTCCCCCCACAATCTGTTAAACTGCCAACTCCTCCTCCAATCTTCCCCAAACCACCCTGCAACTCCCCACAACCTGCCCCAACCTCCCCCCAACCCACATTCCAACCTCCCCCAAACCTTCCTCCAATCTCCACACTCTACCCTTCCCTGAACTCCCCCTCCAATCTCCCCCAACCACCCCTCCAAACTCCCCCAACCTCTCTCCCAAGCCCTCCTCCAACCAATCACAATCCTCCAACATCCCCCCCCCCAAACAACCCCCAACCTCTCCCCAACCGCATTCTATCTTCCCCACAAGCATCCCACCCCTAACACAAACACACCGGCATCCAATTGGTTGTAAACTTACAGGGAGTTGACTTACTATTTTTCAAGCATGAACACCATCTGTTGCTGCTGGTGTTTCTCACCTTCGGGCAGCTTCCTGGTTTTTCTGGTGGCCTTTAAAAAAAAAAGCAAATCAGAACAATGCAGCAATTCAGTGAAACTGACCTGACACTGACAGATCGGCTTTAAAAATATCGGAACTGTCAGCCTGACGGTTCTTTTTGAGCCAGTCTTTCAGGTCTGCATCTCTGGCTGCTCAGCGTCAAAGACCAGAAACTCTGTCTACAACACCGAGCCCGGGCTCTCCTCGCACCCAGCATTGGTGCTTGCAGCCCCCTCTCCCAAGCCCTGTCACCGCCCAGTTCCCCATTCTCCACAATACTGGAATAGAGAGAGACTATATTTCCCAGCCATTGCCACAAGAACTCTCCTGCCTGGTTTGGGGTGGAGTCAGTGGGGTGGTGATGGTACTTGTGGATCAAACTGGCCAAGCTCACTCACTGACATCAACGTAAACTATTGTTTTAAAAACGCCCTGGTGGCCTTCTTTGGCCTCCGGGAGATTGATACCGATTCCAGGAGATTCCCGACCATTCTTGGAGGGTTGGCCACCCTGGTCACGTGTTGTATGCTTTTCCTGCCTGTTTCGCTAATGATTCATATCCAAACTGTTTCTTCTTAATAAACCTGCTTAAAATTACTTCCAAATACCCGACCGATTTCTTAGGTCTAGAGTAGAATTATAGAATGCTTACGGTACAGAAAGAGGCCGCCTGGACTGCCAAATCTGTGCTGGCTCTCTGTGAGAGCAACTGACAAATTGTTTTGCCTTCAGGTGCTTGTCTACTTCCGTTTTGAAAGCCACGATTAAATTTACATACACTGTCGACTTAGGGTTGATAACTGTGATTAACTGTATTCCTGGAGGTTTCATCACGCGACCTGACCCCACGCTCCAGCCTTTGGTCTGTCAACATGTCCATCCTTGTGACGTGCTGCCTTCCTACGCCAACTGGAAAGCAAAAGGGCTCATCGCCCAACCGGATGATACCGGCCCATCAGCCATACAGGCATTTTCCTCCAATTTTTAATAGTTTCAGATCTGGCGAAGAGAAACGTTCAAAGAAAACGACAAGATCAATCTTTCTGAATGTCCCGATGGCTTTTATCCAGGGTTGCACGCAGCGATGTTCCTGGGCACTGATCTGCAATCCTGTGGAGAGAGAAACAAGAGTTAACGTTTCGAGTCCGCATGACTGTTATTCAGAGCACTTGAAATGTCAACTCTGTTTCTCTCTCCACAGATGCTGCCAGGCCTGCTGAGCTTTTCCAGCTTTTGTTTCAGGTTTCCAGCATCCACGGTATTTCGCTTTTATATTTGACTGATCGTCATTTACTGGAGACTCCAGACCAATGCTGGAGGGTTGGCAACAGTTCCTCGTCGCTTAAAGAGGCTTTCCTCACGCCGCCTTTGGTTCTTTGGCCTGTCACGTCCTCAAAGAATTGTATACATTGTCGATGCGATCTTCCAGAGAATTTAGAACCAGTTTAAGCAATTGGAGAGCCATTTTCTGTGGCTCCTGGATCCAAAATTGCCCACAGGCTAAACCCAGAGTTTCATGAAAGGTTTAACAGCTGCAGCAAAACAGCTGCCCCAGAGGATTGCACCAAAACAAAACATGTCCGGAGATGGTTCACTAACTGGGCACGTTCAGTAAATGTGGTCAAGCTGACACAGCAATGAACCTTAACCTCCACACTAGCCAAAGTGTGATCGAGAGGCACTCAAAATGGCGGCCGCACTGCCACGTGCGGCGGGTCCCGCCGTCCCAGCCAATCAGCGCATTCGGGTGGTGACAGGTCGGTTGGTTCGACCCCACCCCCCCGACCCGCCAATCACCTCCTGCACCAATCAGAAGTGGCGAACCTTAAACCACGCCCCTCCCTCCCTCCGGCACCACACGCGCTCCCCGCCATCCGCCTTCCTCAAGTCCGTCGGCTGGAAGCTTGCCGCTTGCAGGAGGAGCGGCCAACGGGAGCGCTCGCGGCAAGCGCGCTTTTTCATGTTTCCAACCGCCACGGCAATAGCGCGCGAGGAGGGTGGGGGAGAGGAAGAGGGAGGGGCGCGGTTAACAATGGGAACAACCCAGCAAATGAAATGGTCACTGTTTGACCTCTCCCCCTCACCACTGCCTCACTGCTGCCCCTCCGACAGTGCAGCACTCATTCAGTGCTAACCCTCCAAGAGTGCAGCACTCCCTTAGCACACCCTCCGACAGTGCAGCGCTCCCTCAGTACTGACCCTCTGACAGTGAAGCACTCCCTCAGTAGTAATCTTCTGACAATGCAGCACTTCCTCGATACTGACCCACCCACAGTGCAGCGCTACCTCAGGACTATCCCTCCAACAGTGCTGCGCTCCCTCAGCACTGACCCGCCGACTGTGCAGTGCTCCTTCAGTACTGACCCTCCAACAGTGCAGTGCTCCTTCAGTACTGACCCTCCAACAGTGCAGTGCTCCGTCAGTACTGGCCCTCCGACAGTGCAGCACTCCCTCAGTACTGGCCCTCCGACAGTGCAGCACTCCCTCAGTACTGTCCCTCCGACAGTGCAGCGCTTCCTCAGCAGTGACCCTCTGACAGTGCAGCTCTCTCTCAGGACTCACCCTCTGACAGTGCAGCACTCCCTCAGTGATGACCCTCTGACAGTGCAGCACTCCCTCAGTAGTAATCTTCTGACAACGCAGCACTTCCTCGGTACTGACCCTCCAACAGTGTAGCGCTCCCTCAGTACTGACCCTCCGACAGTGCAGCACTCCTTCAGTGTTGACCCTCCCAAATGCAGCACTGACCCACCCACAGTGCAGCGCTACCTCAGGACTATCCCTCCAACAGTGCAGCGCTCCCTCAGCACTGACCCTCCGACTGTGCAGTGCTCCTTCAGTACTGACCCTCCAACAGTGCAGCGTTCCCTCAGTACTGTCCCTCCGACAGTGCAGCGCTCCCTCAGTACTGACCCTCCGACAGTTCAGCGCTCCCTCAGTACTGTCCCTCCAACAGTGCAGCGCTCCCTCAGCAGTGACCCTCTGACAGTGCAGCTCTCTCTCAGGACTCACCCTCCGACAGTGCAGCACTCCCTCAGTGATGACCCTCTGACAGTGCAGCACTCTCTCTGTACTGACCCTCTGACAGTGCAGCACTCCCACAGTAGGAAACTTCTGACAATGCAGCATTTCCTTGGTACTGACACTCCAACGGTGTAGCGCTCCCTCAGTATTGAACCTCCGACAGTGCAGCACTCCTTCAGTGCTGACCTTCCCAAGTACAGCACTCCCTCAGTACTGACCCACCCACAGTGCAGCGCTCTCTCAGTACTAACTCTCCGACCGTGCAGTTCTCCCTCACTGCTGACCCTCTGACAGTGCAGCTCTCCCTCAGTAGTGACCATCTCACAGTGCAGCACTCCCTCAGTATTGACCCTCCCACAGTATAGCACTGCTTCAGAACTGACCCTCCGACAGTGCAGCACTCCCTCACTAATGACTCTTTGACAGTGCAGCACTCTCTCTGTACTGACCCTCTGACAGTGCAGCACTCCCTCAGTAGTAACCTTCTGACAATGCAGCACTTCCTCGGTACTGACCCTCCAACAGTGTAGTGCTCCCTCAGTATTGATCCTCCGACAGTGCAGCACCTCTTCAGTGCTGACCCTCCCAAATGCAGCACTTCCTCTGTACTGACCCACCCACAGTGCAGCACGACCTCAGTACTATCCCTCCAACAGTGCAACGCTCCCTCAGTACTGTCCCTCCTACAGGGCAGCGCTCACTCAGTACTAACCCTCCAACAGTGCAGCACTCCTTCAGTGCTGATCTTCCAACACTGCGTTCCCTCAGTACTGACCCTCCGACAGTGCAGCATTCCCTCAGCACTGACCCTCTGACTGTGCAGCGCTCCTTCAGCATGACCCTCCAACAGTGCAGCGCTCCCTCAGTACTGTCCGTCCGACAGTGCAGCTCTGCCCCAGGACTCCACTCCGACAGTGCAGCACTCCTTCATTACTGACCCTCCGACAGTGCAGCGCTCCCTCAGTGCTGACCTCCCAGAGTGCAGCGCTCCCTCAGTACTGACACTCCGACAGTGCAGCGCTCCCTCACTACTGACCCTCCGACAGTGCAGCGCTCCCTCAGCACTGACCCTCCGACTGTGCAGCACTCCTTCAGCATGACCCTCCGACAGTGCAGCGCTCCTTCAGTGCTGACCCTCCAACAGTGCAGCGCTCCCTCTACTGTCCCTCCGACAGTGCAGCTCTGCCTCAGGACTGACCCTCCGACAGTGCAGCACTCCTTCATTCCTGAACATCTGACAGTGCAGCGCTCCCTCAGTGCTGACCCTCCCAGAGTGCAGCACACCCTTAGTGCTGACCCTCCGACAGTTCAGCACTCCTTCAGCACTGACCCTCCGACAGCGCAGCGATCCTTCAGTGCTGACCCTCCGACAGTGCAGCTCTCACTCACTGCTGACCCTCTGACAGTACAGCTCACCCTCAGTAGTGACCATCTGATAGTGCAGCAATCCCTCAGTACTGACCCTCCCACAGTGCAGCACTACTTCAGAACTGACCCACCGATAGTGCAGCACTCCCTCACTGCTGACCCTCTGACAGTACAGCTCACCCTCAGTAGTGACCATCTGACAGTGCAGCACACCCTCAGTACAGACCCTCCCACAGTGCAGCACTACTTCAGAACTGACCCACCGATAGTGCAGCACTCCCTCACTGATGACCCTCTGACAGTGCAGCAGTCTCACTGTACTGACCCTCTGACAGTGCAGCACTCCCTCAGTAGTAATCTTCTGACAATGCAGCACTTCCTCGGTACTGACCCTCCAACAGTGTAGCGCTCCCTCAGTACTGACCCTCCGACAGTGCAGCACTCCTTCAGTGTTGACCCTCCCAAATGCAGCACTTCCTCTGTACTGACCCACCCACAGTGCAGCGCTACCTCAGTACTATCCCTCCAACAGTGCAGCACTCCCTCAGTACTGTCCCTCCTACAGGGCAGCGCTCACTCAGTACTAACCCTCCAACAGTGCAGCACTCCTTCAGTGCTGATCTTCCAACACTGCGTTCCCTCAGTACTGACCCTCCGACAGTGCAGCATTCCCTCAGCACTGACCCTCTGACTGTGCAGCGCTCCTTCAGCATGACCCTCACACAGTGCAGCACTCCTTCAGTGCTGATCTTCCAACAGTGCTGTGCTCCCTCAGTACTGACACTCCGACAGTGCGGCGCACCCTCAGTACTGACCCTCCGACAGTGCGGCGCTCCCTCAGTGCTGACCCTCCGACAGTGCAGCACTCCCTCAGTAGTGACTCTCCGAAGTGCAGCATTTCCTCAGCACTGACCCTGCGACAGTGTGGCGCTCCCTCACTACTGACCCTCCGACAGTGCAGCGCTCCCTCAGCACTGACCCTCCGACTGTGCAGTGCTCCTTCAGTACTGACCCTCCAACAGTGCAGCACTCCCTCAGTGCTGATCTTCCAACACTGCGTTCCCTCAGTACTGACCCTCCGACAGTGCAGCATTCCCTCAGCACTGACCCTCTGACTGTGCAGCGCTCCTTCAGCATGACCCTCCGACAGTGCAGCGCTCCTTCAGTGCTGACCCTCCAACAGTGCAGCGCTCCCTCAGTACTGTCCATCCGACAGTGCAGCTCTGCCCCAGGACTCCACTCCGACAGTGCAGCACTCCTTCATTACTGACCCTCCGACAGTGCAGCGCTCCCTCAGTGCTGACCTCCCAGAGTGCAGCGCTCCCTCAGTACTGACACTCCGATAGTGCAGCGCTCCCTCACTACTGACCCTCCGACAGTGCAGCGTTCCCTCAGCACTGACCCTCTGACTGTGCAGCACTTCTTCAGCATGACCCTCCGACAGTGCAGCGCTCCTTCAGTGCTGACCCTCCAACAGTGCAGCGCTCCCTCTACTGTCCCTCCGACAGTGCAGCTCTGCCTCAGGACTGACCCTCCGACAGTGCAGCACTCCTTCATTCCTGAACATCTGACAGTGCAGCGCTCCCTCAGTGCTGACCCTCCCAGAGTGCAGCACACCCTTAGTGCTGACCCTCCGACAGTTCAGCACTCCTTCAGCACTGACCCTCCGACAGCGCAGCGATCCTTCAGTGCTGACCCTCCGACAGTGCAGCTCTCCCTCACTGCTGACCCTCTGACAGTACAGCTCACCCTCAGTAGTGACCATCTGATAGTGCAGCAATCCCTCAGTACTGACCCTCCCACAGTGCAGCACTACTTCAGAACTGACCCACCGATAGTGCAGCACTCCCTCACTGCTGACCCTCTGACAGTACAGCTCACCCTCAGTAGTGACCATCTGACAGTGCAGCACACCCTCAGTACAGACCCTCCCACAGTGCAGCACTACTTCAGAACTGACCCACCGATAGTGCAGCACTCCCTCACTGATGACCCTCTGACAGTGCAGCAGTCTCACTGTACTGACCCTCTGACAGTGCAGCACTCCCTCAGTAGTAATCTTCTGACAATGCAGCACTTCCTCGGTACTGACCCTCCAACAGTGTAGCGCTCCCTCAGTACTGACCCTCCGACAGTGCAGCACTCCTTCAGTGTTGACCCTCCCAAATGCAGCACTTCCTCTGTACTGACCCACCCACAGTGCAGCGCTACCTCAGTACTATCCCTCCAACAGTGCAGCACTCCCTCAGTACTGTCCCTCCTACAGGGCAGCGCTCACTCAGTACTAACCCTCCAACAGTGCAGCACTCCTTCAGTGCTGATCTTCCAACACTGCGTTCCCTCAGTACTGACCCTCCGACAGTGCAGCATTCCCTCAGCACTGACCCTCTGACTGTGCAGCGCTCCTTCAGCATGACCCTCACACAGTGCAGCACTCCTTCAGTGCAGATCTTCCAACAGTGCTGTGCTCCCTCACTACTGACCCTCCGACAGTGCGGCGCACCCTCAGTACTGACCCTCCGACAGTGCGGCGCTCCCTCAGTGCTGACCCTCCGACAGTGCAGCACTCCCTCAGTAGTGACTCTCCGAAGTGCAGCATTTCCTCAGCACTGACCCTGCGACAGTGTGGCACTCCCTCACTACTGACCCTCCGACAGTGCAGCGCTCCCTCAGCACTGACCCTCCGACTGTGCAGTGCTCCTTCAGTACTGACCCTCCAACAGTGCAGCACTCCCTCAGTGCTGATCTTCCAACACTGCGTTCCCTCAGTACTGACCCTCCGACAGTGCAGCATTCCCTCAGCACTGACCCTCTGACTGTGCAGCGCTCCTTCAGCATGACCCTCCGACAGTGCAGCGCTCCTTCAGTGCTGACCCTCCAACAGTGCAGCGCTCCCTCAGTACTGTCCGTCCGACAGTGCAGCTCTGCCCCAGGACTCCACTCCGACAGTGCAGCACTCCTTCATTACTGACCCTCCGACAGTGCAGCGCTCCCTCAGTGCTGACCTCCCAGAGTGCAGCGCTCCCTCAGTACTGACACTCCGACAGTGCAGCGCTCCCTCACTACTGACCCTCCGACAGTGCAGCGTTCCCTCAGCACTGACCCTCTGACTGTGCAGCACTTCTTCAGCATGACCCTCTGACAGTGCAGCGCTCCTTCAGTGCTGACCCTCCAACAGTGCAGCGCTCCCTCTACTGTCCCTCCAACAGTGCAGCTCTGCCTCAGGACTGACCCTCCGACAGTGCAGCACTCCTTCATTACTGAACATCTGACAGTGCAGCGCTCCCTCAGTGCTGACCCTCCCAGAGTGCAGCACACCCTTAGTGCTGACCCTCCGACAGTTCAGCACTCCTTCAGCACTGACCCTCCGACAGCGCAGCGATCCTTCAGTGCTGACCCTCCGACAGTGCAGCTCTCCCTCACTGCTGACCCTCTGACAGTACAGCTCACCCTCAGTAGTGACCATCTGATAGTGCAGCAATCCCTCAGTACAGACCCTCCCACAGTGCAGCACTACTTCAGAACTGACCCACCGATAGTGCAGCACTCCCTCACTGCTGACCCTCTGACAGTACAGCTCACCCTCAATAGTGACCATCTGACAGTGCAGCACACCCTCAGTACAGACCCTCCCACAGTGCAGCACTACTTCAGAACTGACCCACCGATAGTGCAGCACTCCCTCACTGATGACCCTCTGACAGTGCAGCAGTCTCACTGTACCGACCCTCTGACAGTGCAGCACTCCCTCAGTAGTAATCTTCTGACAATGCAGCACTTCCTCGGTACTGACCCTCCAACAGTGTAGCGCTCCCTCAGTACTGACCCTCCGACAGTGCAGCACTCCTTCAGTGTTGACCCTCCCAAATGCAGCACTTCCTCTGTACTGACCCACCCACAGTGCAGCGCTACCTCAGTACTATCCCTCCAACAGTGCAGCACTCCCTCAGTACTGTCCCTCCTACAGGGCAGCGCTCACTCAGTACTAACCCTCCAACAGTGCAGCACTCCTTCAGTGCTGATCTTCCAACACTGCGCTCCCTCAGTACTGACCCTCCAACAATGCAGCATTCCCTCAGCACTGACCCTCTGACTGTGCAGTGCTCCTTCAGCACTGACCCTCCGACAGTGCAGCGCTCCTTCAGTGCTGACCCTCCAACAGTGCAGCTCTCCCTCAGTAATGTCCATCTGACAGTGCAATGCTCCCTCAGCATTGACCCTCTGATAGTGCAGCTCTCCCTCAGGACTGACCCTCCAACAGTGCAGCACTCCCTCACTGATGACACTCTGTCAGTGCAGCAGTCTCTCTGTACTGACCCTCTGACAGTGTAGCACTCCCTCAATAGTAACCTTCTAACAATGCAGCACTTCCTCGGTACTGACCCTCCAACAGTGTAGCGCTCCTTCAGTATTGACCCTCCAAAAATGAGGCACTCCTTCAGTGCTGACCCTCCCAAGTGCAGCACTCCCTCAATACTGACCCACGCACAGTGCAGCGGTCCCTCAGTACTGACCCACGCACAGTGCAGTGGTCCCTCAGTACTGACCATTGGAGACTGTAGCACTCCCTCAGTACTGACTCTCCAAATTTACAACATTCTGGTCTGATAGCCCATTGATTTTAAAATGTGCCATCTTTGTGCTGAAATCCCTTCACAGACTCACTCCTCAACCCTTCCAAACATTCCAACCTGCTGCAGCCCTGCAATAGTCTCAGTCTCTGAAACTGTCTCCAGTCCCTACGACGCTCCCTAACTCTCTCACCTCTTCCAGTCCCTGACAACCCTCCCTACCTCTGTAACCTCCTCCAGCCCCTACAACGCTCTCGATATCGGTAACCGCCTCCAGACCTCCCTATCTCTATAACCTTCTCCATGCCTCCCTATCTCTGTAACCTCCTCCAGCCCCTACAACCCTCCCTATCTCTGTAACCTCCTCCAGCCCCTTCAACCCTCCCTATCTCTGTAACCTCCTCCAGCCCCTACAACCCTCCCTATCTCTGTAACCTCCTCCAGCCCCTACAACCCTCCCTATCTCTGTAACCTCCTCCAGCCCCTACAACCCTCCCTATCTCTGTAACCTCCTCCAGCCCCTACAACCCTCCCTATCTCTGTAACCTCCTCCAGCCCCTACAACCCTCTGTATCACTGTAACCTCCTCCAGCCCCTTCTAGTTTCTCTATCTCTGTAACCTTCTCCAGCCCCTACAACCCTCCCTATTACTGTAACCTTCTCCAGCCCCTACAACCCTCCCTATCACTGTAACCTCCTCCAGCCCCTACAAGGTTCTCCATCTCTGTAACCTCCAGCCCCTACAACCCTCCCTATCTCTGTAACCTCCTCCAGCCCCTTCAACCCTCCCTATCTCTGTAACCTCCTCCAGCCCCTACAACCCTCCCTATCTCTGTAACCTCCTCCAGCCCCTACAACCCTCCCTATCTCTGTAACCTCCTCCAGCCCCTACAACCCTCCCTATTACTGTAACCTTCTCCAGCCCCTACAACCCTCCCTATCACTGTAACCTCCTCCAGCCCCTACAAGGTTCTCCATCTCTGTAACCTTCCCCAGCCCCTACAACCCTCCCTATCTCTGTAAACTCCTCCAGCACCTACAACCCTCCCTATCTCTGTAAACTCCTCCAGCCCCTACAACCCTCCCTATCTCTGTAACCTCCTCCAGCCCCTACATCCCACCCTATCTCTGTAACCTCCTCCAGCCCCTACAACCCTCCCTATCTCTGTAACCTCCTCTAGCCCCTACACCCCTCCCTATCTCTGTAACATCCTCCAGCCCCTACAACTCTCCCTATCTCTATAACATCCTCCAGCCCCTACAACCCTCCCTATCTCTGTAACATCCTCCAGGCCCTACAACCCACCCTATCTCTGTAACCTCCTCCAGCCCCTACAACCCTCCCTATCTCTGTAACCTCCTCTAGCCCCTACACCCCTCCCTATCTCTGTAACATCCTCCAGCCCCTACAACTCTCCCTATCTCTATAACATCCTCCAGCCCCTACAACCCTCCCTATCTCTGTAACATCCTCCAGGCCCTACAACCCACCCTATCTCTGTAACCTCCTCCAGCCCCTACAACCCACCCTATCTCTGTAACCTCCTCCAGCACCTCCTACCCTCCCTATCTCTGTAACATCCTCCAGCCCCTACAACCCTCCCTATCTCTGTAACATCCTCCAGCCCCTACAACCCTCCCTATCTCTGTAACATCCTCCAGCCTTTACAACTCTGCAAGATCTCGTCACTCCTCCAATTCCGGTCTCTTCTCCATCCCCCAGTGAAACCTCTCTACTGTTGGCGGCCGGGCCTTTAGCTGCCTGAGTCTTACATTCTGGACTTTCTCCTACCTAATTTTCTCCTCCTCTCGTCCTTCTCCTTTGCGACTCCTCTTAAACCTTAGACCATGGACCAACCATCAGACAGCCTCTCCTCACATTCCATCCTGTGGTTGAGTGTCACGTTGTTGCTGGATTGTATCACCACGATGGGGCATTTTGTCTGTGTTGAATGTGTTTTTCAGTCCATTGTAGAGTGTTACCTGGAGCTGGTGTCCTTGGTCACTGTCTTTGTCCCTTCCCGCACGGCGTGCTTGGCCAGTTCCCCGGGCAGCAGCAGGCGCACGGTGGTCTGGATCTCCAGGGAGCTGATGGTGCTGCGCATGTTGTAATGGGCCAGAGGGGAATCCTCACCCGTGATGCGCTCGAAAATATCGTTGACGAACGAGTTCACAATGCCCACGGCCTTGGGAATGATGCCAGTGTCGGGGTGAACCTGCTTCATCGCTTTGTCCATGTAGGTGGAGTGACTCTCCTTCCTCGACCTTCGCCGCTTCTTGCCTCCCTTTGCTGACGGTTTCTTTAAGGCTTTCTTGGTTCCTTTCTTGGGAGCTGATGTCTTCTTATCAACCATCAAGATGCTCTGTAAATGCAAGATCTTGTTCTTCCTGTTCAGTTCAAACTCTTACCCACTACGTGGTGCTGTGGAGTGCTGATCTGTCTAAATTCTGCAGCAAACAGAGGGAAGACAGAGCGACAGGACTAAATCCTGACGGGAAAGGTACGTTTCTCTCTCTATCCTCTTCTAGATTTATAATCACGCCATGTTTCTCATAAACTTCTGTGAGAACGTGTGGGGTCTCGAAATGGTGTGTCGGTCTCAGTCTGAATTTGATCAGTCGCCCCCCTGAGCTCTTTCAGATGAATTGTGCACAAATAGCACGTTACAGGTTTTTAAAACCTGCTTCAGTTCTCAATTCTTTGTGAATGTCTGTCTGGGCGTTGCTGCCCAGGCTAAGAGTCTAAGCTGCCATCCCCAGGAGTGGAGCTCTCTGCCTGGGGGTATTGTTCTAATTTAGGCCCCTGCTGTAGGCCCACGCTCAGCACTCACCAGCTGCCAAATCTAAACACAGGCCCCACAAACATATCCTGGGACCTCGCCTGTTTTAAAGTAAGAGTTTTTCTGCCCTTTTAACTGTTACTGGTTTTACATCACTTCACTCACCCTTATTATTAAAAATAGCTTTTGTGTTTGTGATTTTTAAAAAACAGAATCTTGCCTCCCTCACCTATTCCTTCCCATAAAAGCAACCTAAGATTGTGCAGACTCTTTATAAACTTGTAAGCTGTTTAGCCCCTCAGTCGTGTTAGCCAAGAACAGGACGAGGCCCTTCAGCCCCTTGAGCCTGTTACTCAGGGACAGCAGGAAGCAATTCAGTCCCTCAAACCTCCTCCACACCGTACAACCCTCCCTATCTCTGTAACCTCCTCCACACCGTACAACCCTCCCTATCTCTGTAACCTCCTCCACACCGTACAACCCTCCCTATCTCTGTAACCTCCTCCACACCGTACAACCCTCCCTATCTCTGTAACCTCCTCCACACCGTACAACCCTCCCTATCTCTGTAACCTCCTCCACACCGTACAACCCTCCCTATCTCTGTAACCTCCTCCACACCGTACAACCCTCCCTATCTCTGTAACCTCCTCCACACCGTACAACCCTCCCTATCTCTGTAACCTCCTCCAGCCCCTACAACCCTCCCTATCTCTGTAACCTCCTCCAGCCCCTACAACACTCCCTATCTCTGTAACCTCCTCCAGCCCCTACAACCCTCCCTATCTCTGTAACCTCCTCCAGCCCCTACACTGCTCCCTATCTCTGTAACCTCCTCCAGCCTCTACAACCCTCCCTATCTCTGTAACCTCCTCCAGCCTCGACAACCCTCCCTATCTCTGTAACCTCCTCCAGCCCCTACAACCCTCCCTATCTCTGTAACTTCTTCCAGCCCCTACAACCCTCCCTATCTCTGTAACCTCCTCCAGCCCCTACAACCCTCCCTATCTCTGTAATCTCCTCCAGCTCCTACAACCCTCCCTATCTCTGTAACCTCCTCCAGCCCCTACAATCCTCCCTATCTCTGTAACCTCCTCCAGCCCCTAAACTGCTCCCTATGTCTGTAAACCCCTCCAGCCCCTAAACTGCTCCCTATCTGTGTAACCTCCACCAGCCTTTCCAACCCTCCCTATCTCTGTAACCTCCTCCAGCCCCTACACTGCTCCCTATCTCTGTAACCTCCTCCAGCCCCTACAACCCTCCCTATCTCTGTAACCTCCTCCAGCCTCTACAACCCTCCCTATCTGTATAACCTCCTCCAGTCCCTACAACCCTCCCTATCTCTGTAACCTCCTCCAGCCCCTACAACCCTCCCTATCTCTGTAACTTCTTCCAGCCCCTACAACCCTCCCTATCTCTGTAACCTCCTCCAGCCCCTACAACCCTCCCTATCTCTGTAACCTCCTCCAGCCCCTACAATCCTCCCTATCTCTGTAACCTCCTCCAGCCCCTAAACTGCTCCCTATGTCTGTAAACCCCTCCAGCCCCTAAACTGCTCCCTATCTGTGTAACCTCCACCAGCCTTTCCAACCCTCCCTATCTCTGTAACCTCCTCACCCCCTAGAACCCTCCCTATCTCTGTAACCTCCTCACCCCCTACAACCCTCCCTATCTCTGTAACCTCCTCCAGCCTCTACAACCCTCCCTATCTGCGTAATCCCCTCCAGCACCTACAACCCTTCAAGATCCCTGCTCTAATCTGACTCTGGCCTCTACTGAAGCCTCCAGCCACTGTTTTCATCGCTCCAACAATGGCAGCCACGACTTCAACCGGCTGTGGGCGAGAACGGTCGGCCTTCCATTGGTGTCTTAAATAAAGATGATTTCAAGGGTATGAAGACAGAATTGGCTGAAACTTAAGGGGAAATCAGATTAACAGACAAGACGGTAGAGAAGCAGTGGCAGGGATTTAAGATTAACCGTAACTCCCAACACAGGTATGGTCCACTGAGAAAGAAAGGCTGTATGAGTAGGATCCATCGTCTGTGGTTAACTGAGGAATTTCAGTCTGATATCAAATTGAACAAAAGGAGTACAATGCAGTGGTAAGCCTGAAAATTGGGGAATTAATAATGGGAAAGAAGGAAGTGGCAGAGACTTTGAACAAGCATTTTGTTTCTGTCTTCACGAGAAACATCCCAAGCATAGTAGCAAGGCATAAGAGACAGGCGGAACTTAAAGCAATCGCTGTGACTAGAGAAGAGTACTCAGAAAAATATTGGGGCCAAAGGCTGGCAATTGTCCTGAACCTGATGGCCTGCATTCTAGGGTCTTAAAAGAAGGGGCTGCAGAGAGAGAGGTTGCATTGGTTGCAATCTTCCAAAATTCCCGACATTCTGGAAAGATACCAGCGGATTGGAAAACTTTTATTCAAGAAAGGAGGGAGATAGAAAGAACAAAACTACAGGGCAGCTCGTCTACCATCTGTCATAGGGGAACATGCTAGAATGTATTATTAAGGATGTTGTAGAAGGACATTTAGAAAATCATAATATAATCAGGCAGAGTCAACATGGTTTTGTGAAAGGGAAATTGTGTTTGCCTAATTCATTGGAATACTTTGAGAATTTAACCAGCAGGGTGGATCAAGGGGAGCCAGTAGATATTGTGTATTTAGGAGAGGTGGTGGTGTAGTGGTATTGTCACTGGACTGGCAGTCGAGAGGCCTGGGGACCTAGGTTCGAATCACTCCATGGCAGATGGTGGAATTTGAATTCAGTAAAAACCTGGAATTGAGATTTGTCATAAAAACCCATTTGGTTCACTAATGCCCTACAGGGAAGGAAATCTGCTGTCCTTACCTGGTCTGGGCCTACATGGGATTCCAGACCCCACAGCAATGGGATGGACAATAAATGCTGGTCTAGTCAGCAATGCCCACATCCTATGAACAAATTATTTTTAAAAATTGAATTTCCAAAGGGCATTTGCTAAGGTGCCACTTAAATGTTACTATACAAGAGTTCCTGGTATTGGGGTGACATATTAGTATGGTTCAAGGAGTGGCTAACTAACAGGAAACAGAGAGTCAGATTAAATGGGTCATTTTCAGTTTGGTAAACTGTAACTAGATGAGTGCCGCAGGGATAAGTGCTGGGGCCTCAAATATTTATCTACATTAATGACTTGGATGAAGATACAGACTGTATATTTCATGGGATGTGGGCATCTCAGCCCGAGCCTGGATATTGTCAAGGTCTTGCTGCATTTGGACAGGGACTGCTTCAGTATCTGAGGAGTCACAAATGGTGCTGAACATTGCGCAGTCATCAACGAACATCCCCACTTCTGACCTTAAGATGGAAGGAAGGTCATTGATGAAGCAGCTGAAGGTGGTTGGGCCGAGGACACCACCCTGAGGAACTCCTGCAGTGATGTCCTGGAGCCGAGATGACTGACCTCCAACAACCACAACCATCTTCCTTTGTGCTAGATATGACTCCAATCAGTAGAGTTTTCCCCCGATTTCCATTGATTCCAGTTTTGCTAGGGCTCCTTGATGCCACACTCGGTCAAATGCTGCCTTGATGTCAAGGGCAGTCACTCTCACCTCACCTTGGGAGTTCAGCTCTTTTGCCTATGAACCAAGGCTGTAATGAGGTCAGGAGCTGAGTGGCCCTGGCGGAACCCAAACTGGGCATCAGTGAGCAGGTTATTGCTAAGCAAGAGCCGCTTGATAGCACTGTTGATGACACCTTCCATTACTTTACTGATGGTCAAGAGTAGACTGATGGGGCGGTAATTGGCCGGGTTAGATTTGTCCTGCTTTTTGTGTACAGGACATACCTGGGCAATTTTCCACATTTCTGGATAGTTGTCAGTTTTGTAGTTGTACTGGAACAGTTTGGTGAGCATCAGGTTGTTGAGCACAAGTCTTCAGTACTATTGCTGAAATGTTGTCAGGGCCTATAGCCTTTGTAGTATCCAGTGCTTTCAACTGTTTCTAGATATCACGTGGTGTGAATCAAGTTGGCTGAAGACTGGCATCTGTGATGCTGGGGACCTCTGGAGGAGGCCGAGATGGATCATCCACTTGGCATTTATGGCTGAAGATTGTAGCAAATATTTCAGTCTTACCTTTCACAAAAATGTACTGGGCTCCCCCATCATTGAGGAAGGGGATATTTGTGGAGCCTCCTCCTCCGGTGTGTTGTTTAATTGTCCACCACCATTCACCAGTGGTGGGAGGATGTGGGAGGACTGCAGAGCTTAGATCTGATCTGTTAGTTGTGGAATCGCTTAGCTCTGTCTATCTCTTGCTGCTTATTCTCTTTGGCAAGCGAGTAGTCCTGTGTTACAGCTTCACCAGGTTGACACCTCATTTTCCCTTATGCCTGGTGCTGCTCCTGGCATGCTCTCCTGCACTCTTCTTTGAACCAGGGTTGATCCCCTGGTTTGATGGTAATGGTAGAGCAGGGAATATGCCGGGCTGTGAGGTTACAGATTGTGTTCGAGTACAATTCTGCTGTTGCTGATGGCCCAAAGCACCTCATGGTTGCCCAGTCTTGAGTAGCTAGATCTGTTCGAAATCTATCCCATTTAGCATGGTGGTAATGTCACACAACACGATGGAGGGTATCCTCAATGTGAAAGCGAGACTTCATCTCCACACTGACTGTGCGGTGGTCACTCCTATTGATACTGTCATGGACAAATGTATCTGTCGCGGGCAAGTTGGTGAGGATGAGGTCAAGTATGTTTTTCCCTCTTGTTGGCTCCCTCACCACCTGCCGCAGACCCAGTCTAGCAGCTTTGTCCTTTAGGACTCGGCCAGCTCCGTCTGTACTGGCGCTACTGAGCCACTCTTGGTGATGGACATTGAAGTCCCCCACCCAGAGTACATTCTGTGCCTCTGTGTCCTTGCCACCCTCAGTGCTTCCTCCAAATGGTATTCAACATGGAAGAGCACTGATTCATCAGCTGAGGGAGGGCGGTACGTGGTAATCAACAGGAGGTTTCTTTGCCCATGTTTGACCTGATGCCAGGAGACTTTATGGAGTGCAGAGTCGATGTTGAGGACTCCCAGGGCAACTCCCTCCTTACTGTATACCACTGTGCCCCTACGTCTGCTGGGTCAGGGCTGCCGGTGGGATGGGACATACTCTGGGATGGTGACGGTGGAAGCCAAATTTGCTAATGATAGAAAAATAGGCAGGAAAGCAAATTGTGAGGAGGTTATAAATAGACTGCGAAAGGGACATTGACAGGTTAAGTGAGTGGGCAATAATTTGCCAGATGGAGTATCAAGTGGGAAATGTGACTTTGCCCCACTTTGGCAGGAAGAATAGAAAAGCAAAATATTATTTTAATGGACAGAGACTGCAGAATGCTGCTATACAGAGGGATCCGGGTGTCCTGGTAAATGAATCACAAAAAGTCAGCAAGTGATTGAGAAGGCAAATGGAATGCTGGCCTTTATTTCAAGGGGGGTGGAGTATAAAAGTAGGCAAGTCTTGCTACAACTGTGCAGGACATTGGTGAGATTGTATCTAGAATACCGTGTAGTTTTGGTCTCGTTACTTAAGGAAGGATACACTTGCATTGGAAGCAGTTCAGAGAAGGTTCACTCGGTTGATTGCTGGGATGACGGGGTTTGTCTTGTGAGGAAAGGTTGAGCAGGTTGGGCTTATGCCCATTGGAGTTTAGAGGAATAAGAGGTGACCTTATTGAAACGTAAAATTCTGAAGGGACTGGACAGGGTAGATGCTAAGAGGATGTTCCCCCTCGTGGGGGGGGGGGCGGGGGGGAATCTAGAACCGGGGCACAGTTTCAAAAGAAGGAGTCTCCCATTTAAGATGGAGATGAGGAGGAATTTCTAGTCTCAGATGATCGTTACTCTTTGGAATTCTCTCCCCCAGAGAGCAGTGGAGTCTGGGTCACTGTATTTATTCAAGGCTGAGTTGGACAGACTTTTGATGGACGTGAGTCAAAGGTTATGGGGAGGAAAGCGGGAAAGTGGAGTTAAGGCCACAATCAAATCAGCCATAATCGTATTGAATGACGGAGCAGGCTCGAGGGGCCGAATGGCCTACTTATGCCTTTAGCAGTAACCTTATGAATTTCTGAATGAATTTCAACCCGGGATATTTCACATGTGCAGTTCGGGAGGGAATACCGAATGCAGATTGCAATTTAGGATCTATGGGGTGAATTTTCCTGTAGTCCGACTCAACTTCATCCCACCGTCCGCACCCCACCAAAGCAAAAACCTCACGATTTGGAGTACCTTACGAGGCAGATCCGGCGATCCAGAGAATTTAATGACCCGAGCTACCCGCATCGGTAACCAAAATCCAGCTCTACGTTTTGATGAAACATTTATCTGGTTTTGTTCTTCGTTTCACAGTTTACTGTGCACATTTCTGATCCCATATCACACTGGGAGTTACTGTGCACATTTCTGATCTCTATATCACACTGGGAGTCACTGTGCACATTTCTGATCTCCATAACGCATTGGGAGTTACTGTGCACATTTCTGATCTCCATATCACACTGGGAGTCACTGTGCACATTTCTGATCTCCATATCGCACTGGGAGTTACTGTGCACATTTCTGATCTCCATATCGCACTGGGAGTTACTGTGCACAGTGACTCTCGGTGTGATATGGAGACTGGAACTGTGCACAGAGACTGCCAGTGTGATATGGAGACTGGAACTGTGCACAGTGACTCCCAGTGTGATATGGAGACTGGAACTGTGCACAGTAACTCGCAGTGTGATATGGAGACTGGAACTGTGCACAATAACTCCCAGTGTGATACAGAGACTGTGCACATTTCCAGTTTCCATATCACACTGGGAGTTACTGTGCACATTTCGGGTTTCCATATCACACTGGGAGTTACTATCCACAGCTCCGGTCCAAATCACACTGGGAGTTACTGTGCACAGTTGGAGAGTTCGAAATTCATCCCTGTAGCACAAATGGATGCAGTCTATGGCAGTACGACAGGCAGATGGAGCAGAGGCAGTGTAGCGAGAAAGCTCTGTTAGATGCCAGCTGAGAGCTGTAGAGCCATGACAGCACAGGAGGAGTCCATCTGGCCCATCGAGTCCACTTGGGGCCAGAGTCCTCCATGCTCCTTGTCGATGACAGGCCAGCTGATGCACCCAGTGTCTGGGCGATGTGTGACCATACAGCACCTCCCCCCACCCCACCACCAACACCCTTCCATGCATCCCCTCAAGGTTCTCACCTGAGTCCTCTGCAGCAGAACCCTTCTGCCACCTCGCCCTCCGAGGAGCTGTCCTTTCCCCCGGC
Source organism: Carcharodon carcharias (assembly GCF_017639515.1). Classification (NCBI taxonomy): domain Eukaryota; kingdom Metazoa; phylum Chordata; class Chondrichthyes; order Lamniformes; family Lamnidae; genus Carcharodon; species Carcharodon carcharias. The sequence continues at coordinate 17,062,027 of NC_054490.1, forward strand.
TCTGGCTGCTGCCCCCTGGTGAGTGGATGATGCACCATGCCCTGACTTCGGCTCTACGCAGGCCTTCCACTCTTAAGTGCAATGCCAGTATTTGAGCTGGTGGCTGTGAGTGTCCAATCAAATGACGGACCGTTTCAACGGCACTGAGCTATTCGCTCCACCCCGCCCCCGGCCCCCACACCTCTCTATTTCCTTGGGTGGTCAGGCCACAGTGCCCATGCGCCCGAAAGCACAAGATCAGAAATGACGAGTTGGGGCGAGAAAGGGGGAAGTGGGACATGAAGCTTCAGGGGAAGTTTGCGGTGCAGTGGGAATGTCACTGGGCTAGTAACCCAGAGGCCCCAGGCCAATGCCCTGGGGAAATGGATTCATTCAAATTCAATTGATAAGAAATTGAAGCCTCAGAAACTATTGTTGATCATCGTTAAAACCCCATGTGGTTGCCCGATGCCCTTTCGCCAAGGAAATCTGCCGTCCCTACCTGGTCTGGCCTGCACGTGACTCCAGAATCGCAGCAATGTGGTTGACTCTTAACTGCACCCACCCCCCCCCTCCCCCCCTCACCCGAAATGGCTGAGCAAGGCGCTCGGTTCAAGGGCAACTAGAGATGGGCAGCAGACACTGGCCTTGCCAGTGACGCCCGCATCCCACGAGAGAATAAATAATAATACTTTTTTAAAATCTAGTTATGGCTATAGCGTCAACAGCTTGCTGCTCCTGCAAGATAGCAGGATGAGGGTGAGCTGGGAGTTGAGAATGGGCACGAGGCATGGGACGCACCATTGTCACCGATGTTCTCAGTGCTGGTAGATCTCCTGCGCCCCATCGATGCTGAGAACCATCTCCTCTATGCTCAGGAGCTGCGTTCCCCTTTGTCCCCTGTGCTGTTTCTGCTCTGTTGCCTGCTATTATTTAATATGTATCTCACTTGACCCTCCCCTTGGCCGCCTTTGTTCCAAAGAAAGCAGCCCTGGCCTGGGCAGTATTCCCTCGAACAAATTTATTGATAAGTGCAAGTCAGGCCCCAGTGAGAGTTGAACTTTCAAACTAATGGTGTGCAAGACCACTGCGCTCGCCCCTGAGCTGTAGAGTCACCGGTTGTTCATGAAGACATGGAAAGCAACGCAGCCATGGTTACACCATCAGCAACCTTTCTCAACCCTTAGCCAGGTACCAGGAACAGGACTTGCTGGGAGCTGAGAGGGCAAATGAGGCAGGAACATAGCGTCGTCAGCTGCTGTGTCCTCAATCTCTGCTGCAGAATGCCGTCTCCTCCAGAGGGCTCAGGGGACGTAGACTTTCAGTGGATGCAGACTTACCCGTTCACCCCCCCACACCCCCTCTGGTTCTGCTCTGCTCCCTTCCTGTTACGTGCCGCCTTGTCCTGCTGGAGAGAGGACAGAATGTCAGTGGTTGTGTTGCACTGTGTTTCGGTGATGGGCCTGCCGCACCTGAATAGCTGGAGGTTTGTGGATGAGGTGGGCGTGAGGCTGGTAGGTGCGTGAGGTGGATTATCTGGATGTTAGGTGTGATCCTAAGAGCCGGGGAGTGCTGCTGGGCGAGTAATGGGGCTTTGGCGCATTGGGCAGTAAGAGAGGTTGGTGTTGTGATGAGTAGTGTCAAAAGATGATGATATTCAGTGACCTTGACCATCCGCATGAGATCATTGAACTCCTTGCGGCTCTGAGACGAGGGTCTTGGGTCCAGGGTTGGAGGACTCCTGTTCCTTACTGAGGTTGGTCCTTGAAGGCGTCCTAGCAGGACCATGACGTCTCTCCTAGCAGGACCATGACGTCTCTCCTACCAGGACCATGACGTCTCTCCTAGCAGGACCATGACGTCTCTCCTCCAGCCTCCCTCCATTGCTAATGCCTCCAGTGCTGTATCCGTCAGCTGGGGATCCTCTCTCTCTGCCCTGGTCTTCCATTTTCTATCTTTCAAATTCCAGCAATCTTGTTTAGTGCAGCCTTCCTTTAAGAGGGACAGACTGCCTTGAAGAAGAGCAGCTGGCTGCACCATGTGCCCTCAGCACAGCACTGATCGGCCGCTTGCAGAAACGTAGAAGCTGCCGGCAGTGCCACAGGATGGTCAGCAGCCAGCTATCCACTTGTCCCTACGGTAGAACCGGGTAAGCAAGGTGGGAGTGCAAAGTTTACATACTGCCCGCCTCCAAGAGCAGGTCATGGTTAGGATCCCGGAGGCCTAAAGAGAGGGCAAACACATTTTTGAGCTTTTTTTTAAACTTGGGAACAAGACCAAAATGAGGGGCCATCAATACAAGATAGTAACAAATAAATCCAATCGGGAATTTCAGGAGAAACCACTTCATTCAGAGACTGGTGAGAATGTGGTCCTCACTACCTCAGGGAGTGGTTCAAGTGAATAGTGCTGATATATTTAAGGGGAAGATGGATAAATACATGAGATAGAAAGGAATAAAAGGATGTGTTGATGGAGCAAGATGAAGAGGGGGTGGGAGGAGGCTCGTGTGGAGCATAAACACCTGCATAGGCCAAAACACGCCAAATGGCCTGTTTCTGCACTGTAAATACTATGCAATTCTGTATGTTTGGGCATTGAGAGAACTGTGGTAAGAGCTGGGGAAATGCTGTATTACCAGAGGACCGTGTATCACTCCAGTTTGTAGTGAACAAAGCATCACTTGTAAGTTTGGGCCTTAATAAACTCCACAGAGAGACAGACATCTGCCAAATCCTGAAACTGGAAGTACTGCTGCACTGTCGGAGGGTCAGTACTGAGGGAGTGCTGCACTGTCGGAGGGTCAGTACTGAGGGAGTGATGCACTGTCAGAGGGTCAGTACTGAGGGAGTGCTGCACTGTCGGAGGGTCAGTACTGAGGGAGTGCTGCACTGTCGGAGGGTCAGTACTGAGGGAGTGCTGCACTGTTGGATGGTCAATACAGTGGGATTGCTGCACTGTCGGAGGGTCAGTACTGAGGGAGCGCTGCACTTGTCGGAGGGTCATTCTGAGGGAGGGCTGCACTTGTCGGAGGGTAAGTATTGAGGAAGCATTGCACTCGTTGGAGGGTCAGTACTGAGGGAGTGCTGCACTGTTGGAAGATCAGCACTGCGGAAACGCTGAACTTCAGAGGTGCAGTACTGAGGGAGCACTGCACTTGTCGGAGGGTCAGTATTGAGGGAGCGTTGCACTCGTTGGAGGGTCAGCACTGAGGGAGCACTGCACTATTGGAGGATCAGTACTGAGGAAACACTGTACTTCAGAGGGGCAGTACTGAGGGAGTGCTGCATTGTCAGTTGTACAGATCAGCCATGATCTAGTTGAATGGCAGTATAGGCTTGATGGGCTCAATGGTCTTATTCCTGATCCTACATTTGCCGTGGGCATTAATTCACTTAAAGTAATTGAGGTTAATGCTCGTGTTGAGTCACAGTGTGACTTTTGATGAACTTTATGGAAGAATGGAATTCAAAAGCAGAAAAGTTTTATTTGGCTTATATTGAACCTTAGTTACAATGCACTTGGAGCTACTGTGCACAGTTCTGGTCTCCATATTTAACAAAAGGATACAGAAGTGCCGGAGACGGTGCAAGAAGATGTACTGGAATGATGCCAGAATCAAGAGCATATAACTATCCGTGAAGATTGAACAGTCTGGGTCTCTTCTCTCTAGAAAGGTGAAGGCTGAGGAGTTACCTGATAGTGGTCTACAAAATGATAAAGGTATTTGATGGGACAGAGGTGAAGAAAATGTTTGCAGGGAGGAACAAAACTAGTGACCACAAAGATAAGATAGTCACCAACAAATCTAGCGGGAAATTCAGGAGAAACTTCTTTACCCGGAGAGTGGTGAGAATGTGGAACTCGTTCCCACAGGGAGTGGCTGAGGTGAATAGTGCAGGTGTATATAGGGGGAGCCTGGATAAATACATGGAGAATTGAATAGGGTATTCGGTAGGATGAGATGAAGAGAGATGAAAGGGAACTGTGCGGGACATAAACGCCCACATGGATCTGTTGGGCCAACTGTCCCATTTCTGTACTGAGACCATGAGAAATAGGAATAAGGAGTTGGTCGTACAATGCCTCGTCCCTGCTCCGCCATTCAGTAAGATCATGGCTCAAGTTCTACATCAGCTCCACCTTCCCCCACCCTGGTTCCATAGATCCAAAAAAAAAATCCGTCGACCTCAGTCTCGATAACACTCAACAACTGCAGATCCACAAGCCTCGCAGATTGAGAATTTCCAAGATTCACAACCCTCTGAGTGAAGAAATCTCTCCTCATCTCAATCCAAAATGCCCGATCTCCTATTCTGAAACTTTGCTCCCATATTCTAGACTTTCCAGCCACATTCTAGGTAATTTCATGCTTTGGCCTCTTTAAGGCTACACAGCGTGAGGGTTGCTTGCGCTCTCGTGTTTTGATAGGATGGACGGCAAAAACTGTTTTCAGTGGCAGGAGCGTCAGTAAGCAGAGGACGCAGACCTAAAGTAATTGGCAAAAGTGCCAGAGGGGTAAGATGAGGGGGGGGGGGGGGAAAGAAAAAGTTTTGCAGTATGAGTTGTTGTGATTTGGAGCGCACTGACTGGAAGTGCAGGAGAAGCAAAAATATCTTTCACTTGGGAATTTAATTATCACGTGAAAAGGAAATCTGCAGAGATTGGGGATGTGGTGTTATCGTGGTAATATCACTGGACTGGTAATCCAGAGGATCAGGCTGATAAGAACATAAGAAATAGGAAGAGGAGTAGATCATTCAGCCCCATGAGCCTGCTCTGCCATTCAATAAGATCACGGCTGATCTGTTTGTGTTTGCATTTTCACATTCCTGTCTACCCCCGATAACCTTTGATTCTTGTTTGGCAAGGGAATCGAACTACCTCTGCCTTAAAAATATTCAATGACCCCGTCCGTCCTCATCGCTTCCTGAGGCAGAGTGTTCCAAAGTTGCACAACCCTTTGAAATTTCTCCTCATCTCTGTCCTAAAAGGGTGACCATTAATTATAAAAATGTGCCCCCTTTATTCTGGACTCATCCACAAGAGGAAACAGCCTTTCCACGTCTACTTTGTCAAGGGCATTCAGGACCTTGCATACGTCAATCAAATCACCCCTCACACTTCTAAATGTTCTGGGGACCTGGGTTCAAGTCATTCCATGGAAGCTGGTGGAATTTGAATCCAATTAATAAATCTGGAATATAAAGCTAGCCTCAGTGATGGTGACCACGAATCTGCTGTCGATTGTCGTAAAAACCCACCCGGTCCGCAAATCTGCCGAACTTACCCGGCCGGGCCTACATGTGACTCCAGACCCGCACCAATGTGGGGAAAAGGGAAGGGAATTGGATAAATGCACGAGCCGGAAATTGGCAGGGAAGTGGGACTAATTGTGTAGAAGCTTGTAAGGGGCTGACATGGACCCAGTGGGCCGAATGGCCTCCCCTCCTGCTAAGTGCTTCTTTCATGTCCCTTCCTGCCTTTTCTTCCCCCCCCCCCTCCGTTTCTTAATTTGTAAACAGATCTTTTTAAACTGCAGGAATTAAAAGTGCCACCCACGCCAAGGGAAGGTTGTCCATAGTGAGAATCCCAGCAGATGAGCTGGGAACAGCCCAGCAGATTCCCATTAGGTGGGGGAAGGGAAGGGAGGGTTCGGAAGCCACGCCCCATCAAGCAGACCGTTTCAACGCGCCCGCTCTCACCCCGCCCCCCCATTCGTGTTGTTTTGGGTGACCTAACGAGGTCACGTGCCCCCCCCCCGGCGTCGGTTTCGAGGCGCCCGCTCGTCTTTGTCATTTTTTTTTGCTTTCGGTTTAACAAATGGGGTGACCAGCCTCGCGCGCGCCGAACTTGCTCAAGGTCCGCGCGCCCGACCTTCGCGCCTGCGCAATGCTAGCCGCCCCACCACCCCCTCCCCCTCTTTTTTTTTCACTCCGTACCAGGTGCGTCGGCCTTCACCTCCCATCGCGCGTGCGCATAACCGACCTAGCTCACTTCGCCCCGCCCCCTTTCTCCCCGAGCTTCCCGCGTGCCAACCCACCCCGCCCTGCCCCTCCCCCCCTGCGCGTGGTCCGCCCCGCCCCCCACCGAACCATTTTCCAACTGTCGTTTCGACGACGGTTGGAAGCGACCGTTCGTCCATTGAATTAAAATGTGTTCATTCGAGTTTTCGATGGTTCCGAGTGTCTGTTTGTGAAGGAAGTTGTGTGTGTTTCTCTTCTGCAGGCCCCAGGGTGGGAAGGGAGGGAGAGCCAGCTGCCCCTGAGGGTTGAAAGGACAGGAGGGGCAATTTTACGTTTTCCTTTCCGGAAAGAGGAAGAAGAAAAAAAAAATCCCGAGGGAGGATCGGGGTGTTTGGTCTGGAGGAACGAGGGCCGATGGAGACTGGAAGGCCGCCGGCCCGGCGTGACGCCATGTGAAGAAGGGGGTGGGGGGGGGGGCCACCCTTGGCGACCGCCATGTGACGGCAAGATAGTGACATGTGACCGGACTGAAAGTTTTCTTTCTTTTTAGCCTCCCATTGCCCTGCAATCTCCCCACTGCCCCACCTCCCCCACCCCCCTATCACGCCAGCACTGCCAAAGATTGTTATCTGACGGGGCGGAAACGCCTGCCCCCACTGCCCTCCGCCCACCTCCCCCCCTCGCCCCCCTAATATTGGCAAGAATTGTGTGACTGGCGTCGAGACCACATTCAAGTTGAGCCCAAAGTTGGCGTTGAGAGATGCCGAGGAATGCCGATGTGATCTGAGACTTTGCCACCCCTCCCCCAGGTTTTGCAGTTTAACAAAAATTTAAGACAAGGACTTCACCCTGACAGGTAAGCATACCTACCATCTGACCGTCATTTGTCAACAAGAGACCAAAGAGGGAGCATAACAGAAGAACTGCCGCCAAGTGAGTTATCGTGACCGAGAGGTGACCACCCAGTGGGTCAAACAATTGAGAGACGTATCAGCAGGACTGAGGCCCCATCATCCAGAGGTCAGCAAGGCACCAAGCTCACCGTGAGCAATGTAACCAACCACCTCCCAACAGCCCAGTGAGTGTGAGAACCCTGCTGCTCACCATAGCCCTCAAGCTTAAGAGGTGTACGCGACTCTAGCTGGCAAAAGGTGTGACAGACCTTCAACAGCAGAGTGGCGAAGGTGCGACGTACTACTGGCGCTAGAGCGCCACGTGGCGCTAAAGGGCGACGCCGACCAAAGGTTCCAGCAAGGTGCGGGCGAAGGAGGGCCTCCACCAGGCCACCACGCCGAAAAGGAAGTGCCCGTGCAAGATCTGCACGTCGGAGACAAACTGCGAGAGCCCCCCGACACAAATTGGCTGCTTGTGCAAGAGCATCTCGTCGGCGAGGGACTGCTCGTTCAAGAGCAACTTCTCAGCAACAGACCACTGGCAGAAGAGCATCAACCAGACCAAGGGCTACTCCTAAACAAACACGTGTTAGGCAGAAGGCTGCTTTTAAGAGAGCAGCTAGTAAGCGTAAGGCTGCTTGCACAAAAGCGCCAAACAGAAAGACAATTTCTAAAAAAGCACCTCATCGACAAGGTACTGCTTCCAAAAAGTTAACGGGTCAGCGAGTTTATTCGCAAGTGAGAACCTCACGATCCCAAGCAAATGTTTGTTTGAGAGCAACACGTCAACCACAGACCACAATCCCAAGAGCACGGCTTAATCAACAATCTGCCAGTGCAAAAAGCAAAAAGAAAAAGAGGGTTGCATTCCCAGGTCGCCGAGCATCACGCCACTGCAAAAGAAAAGCTGCTATTAAAAAAACAGCATGTGTTAGGAAGAGCATTGTTGCAAAAGCATTTTGTGGCCCTTTGCATTGTCGGCCAAGAGCACCATATAACCAAAGCAATTTTGCAGGGACTTCTTTTGGACTTTCGAAGTGGAACCAGCATGGGTTTTGGCCACCAAACCAACCTGGTCTGACGTTTGAGTCGCGGAGATATCCTCAGCGAGAGGTCCGTCCATTGCGGAGATACCCTGAGCCTGATATCAATGTTTTAGGCAGAGGTCCATCAAGTAAACATGCTGCATTATCAAGAAGAGCTCAGCGGCAAGTCAGGAGTTTGCAGAATTATCCAAGGCTTCAAGATGATGCGTCAAGTAACGTAGCTCTTATACCAAGGGTATCTCAACGTGGTAGTCTTGTACCACAAAGTGAATCTACAATCCAGAATACATGTGGACTTCCTATTCCCAGTAACATAGTGCTACAGAGAGAGCATCAAAGTGAATACATTGTTTGGCCACAAATTCCTCTTCGTCACAACATTGGGTTGCAGAGAGATTTTGAAATTGATAATAGTCCATTATTGGGTGGAGATCCAAACAGACCAAGAGTGCATCAACGTGAAGCTGCTGCTTGGCCAGAAGGCACATTACCACAAAATACTGTGCTACAGAGGGATTTTAATCCTGTTGTGCCTTCATTGCTGCTGCAAAGTGATCTTGACTCTGCTGATCCATTGCTTAGTAACTGTAGGTACGGGAACATTGCTCAGCCACAAGACTGTGCACCTCAAAGAGGCCTTGTCGAAGATAATACCAATAACAACAACAACCTAACTTCATGTAATTCCAATGCAGTGTTACGAAGAGGTCCTGATGCAGATTATATCGACTTAAATTTAAATGATGCTAATTTAGACATTGATCCCAGAAGAGCATTTCCCAGTGAAGTTCCAGACAATAGAGCTTTGACCAGAGATCCTCGTCGCAGGAGTGTTGTGTTCTCTCCAAACACAGTACACAGTGATCCCCGATGTGCAAGTGTTGCATGGCCAAGGGATCTTCCAGCCCCAAATGCACTGCCACAGGGGGACCCAGATCCTGATCCTGATAACGTAGCATTGGCAAGAGAACCTCGGCGTGAGAGTGTTGTGTGGCCAAGAGACCGTCTACCTCCCAATGTACTGGTACAGAGGGACCATGTACTTCAAAACGTAGCATCAGCCGGGGACCCTCGACGTGGAAGTGTTGCGTGGCCAAGAGATTTTCCCCCAAACGCACTGTTACAGAGGGCGCTTGATCATGATCTTAATAATGTAGCATTGGCAAGAGACCCTCGACGTGAGAGTGTTGTGTGGCCAAGAGACTCTTTTTCCTCAAATATAGTGTTACAGAGGGGCCGTCCCCCTGATAATGTGGCATTGCCTTGGGATCCTCGCCGTAGAAGTATTGTTGGGCCAAGAGACCAATTTCCCCCAAACGCAGTATTGCAGAGGAACCGTACCCCCAATAACATTGCATTGCCCTGGGATCTTCGGCGTGCAAGTAGTGCTTGGCCAAGAGACCACTTTCCTCCAAACACAGTGCTACAGAGGGACCATACCCGCAAGAACATTGCATTATCCAGGGAACCTCAGCGAGAAAGCGTAGTGTGGCCACGAGACACCTTGCCTCAGAGTGCAGAACCACGGAGGGTTCCAGGTCCTATTGCAGCTGAGGGAGAAGCTGCAGCACCTGATAACATAGCTTTACTAAGAGACCCTCGGCGTGAGAGTGTTGTGTGGCCACGGGATTCTTGTCCCCAGAATGTAGAGGCTCAGAGGGCTCCAGTTTCTATTGCAGTTGAGGGAGAAGCTGCAGCACCTGATAACGTAGCTTTACTAAGAGAGCCTCGACGTGAAAGTGTTGTGTGGCCACGGGGTTCTTGTCCCCAGAATGTAGAGGCACAGAGGGATCCAGTTCCTAACGTGGGTGAGGGAGAAGCTGCAGCCCCTGATAACGTAGCTTTGCAAAGAGAGCCTCGTCGTGAGAGTGCTGTATGGCCAAGGGAACCTATGCCTTAGAATATTGATACATTGCTGATAACTGCTTTGAAATCTGTGGAATCCAATTGTTTAAAAGGTGAATGCAAGTTAATACTTCATTGTTTCTGTGCTTATTAATATTCAGTAGCAAAAAAGGATAAGTTTTATAGATATTTATTAGGTAAGGACATTAAGGATTATGTAACCGAAGCAAGTTAACGGAGCTAGGGTACAGATTAGCCATGATCTAATTGAATGGCAAAACAGTCTTGAGGAGCTGAATGGCTTATTTCTGTAGCTGGACCTTTTCTGTGTGTGAATTCCAACTACCTGTATACTTTTGGCTTTTTATGCTGTGCCAAACCTTTCATGATACAGGACAGCACCAAGGTTTAAAGAGAAAGAAATCATGAAGTAGTAGTTAAGTGGCATACAGCAAGCTTGTTTTTATATGTTTGTTGATGATATAAAGCTGGGTGGGAAAGTAAGCTGTGTGGAGGACACAGAGGCTGCAAAGGGAAGTGGGCAATGGAATGTAATGGCAGGACGAATGGAAAAACAATTTTTTTTAAGGTGAGAGGCTGTTTTTGAAATTCATGGGGATTTTACATAAAGCACAAAGTTAACATACAAGTACACAAAGCATTTGGGAAGCCAAATGGCATGTTAGACTTTATTGTAAGAGGCTGGGGGCTATGAGTAAGAAAGTCTTGCTGTAATTATGTAGAGCTTTGGTGAGACCTCACCCAGAGTGCTAAATCTGGATTTCCTCTCTACCTAAGGAAGTCTATACTTCCATTAGATTCACTGGGCGTTAAGCAATTTGCTGGTGCTACTGGAGCAGGTTTAAACTAACTTGACAGGGAGATGGTAACCAGGATCTATCCTGATAGAAGAAACGCAGCAAACAAAAGATTGGGAGAGGCAGACGGCACTAGAGTTAAGAATTGGTAAAGGATTAGATGGGGGTCAGACTAAGAGGGATTCCAAAAGATCTAGATTAGGTTTCTAGTGCATATATAAAAATACACAAAGCTTGGTGACTCAGGTTGGTGAGCTGTGGATTCAAATATCTACGTGGGAATATGATGTCTTGGTGAAAATGGAGAGCTGGCTCAAAAAAGGGCAGGAATATGTACTAAATGTTCCTGGAGGTTTTCATGAAAGGTAAAAACATAAAGGAGGGAGTATAGCAGTATTGATTAAGGAGAATATTGTGGCTCTGAGGAGATAGAATGTCCAAGGACAAAATCTATTTGTTTAGACCCAAGAAGTAATAGGGTTCTTTTACATGACTGAGTTTATTCTTACACCACCAATGCATAGGAAATGTAGAGCGGAACAAATTGGCAGTGAATTTTCAAAGGGGTTCAAAAACTATAGAATAGTGATAATGGAGTATTTAATTATCCTAATAGATTGGGATAGTAGTAGTGCAAAGAATAGAGATGGTGAAGAGTCTCTGAAGTGTGTTCAGGAGAATTTTCTCTATCCGTATGTTTCCCACATTATGAGGAAGGAGGTGTTGTTATTCTTAATTCTGAGAAATGAGGCAGATCAAGTCTAAGTGGGGGAACATTTAGGGAACAGTGATCAAAATATAAAGTTCAGGTAAGTCATGGAAAAGGGCAAGGAGTAATTTAGAAAGTTTTCTTATTTATGGGATGTGGGCATTGCTGGCCAAGCCAGCACTTATTGCCCATCCCTAACTATCTTAAAAAGGTGATGATGAGCTGCCTTCTTGAACCCCTGCAGTTCATGTGGCGTAGGTACACCCACAGTGCTGTTAGGGAGGGAGTTCCAGGATTTTGACCCAACAACAGTGAAGGAAAAGCGATATATTTCCAAGTCAGGATGGTGAGTGGCTTGGTGGGGAACTTCCAGGCGGTGGCGTTCCCATGTGCCCACTGCCTTCTCCATCAGGATGGTAGCGGTCATGGATTTGGAAGGTGCTGTCGAAGGAGCCTTGGTGAGTTCCTGCAATGCATCTTGTAGTTGGCACTCACTGCTGCCCCTGTGTGTCTGTGGTGGAGGGAGTGAATGTTTATGGATGGGGTGCCAATCAAGCAGGTGGATGGTGTCAAGCTTCTTGAGTGTTGTTGGATCTGCACTCCTCCAGACAAGGGGACGGTATTCCATCACACCCCTGACTTGTGCCTTATAGATGGTGGACAGGCTTTGGGGAATCAGGAGGTGAGTTACTTGCCACTGGATTCCTAGCCTCTGACCTGTTCTTGTAGCCACAGTATTTATATGGCTAATCCAGTTCAGTTTCTGGTCAATGGTAACCCCCAGGATGTTGATAGTGGGGGTACAGTGATGGTAATATCATTGAATATCAAGAGGTGATAGTTAGATTCTCTCTTGTTGGAGATGGTCATTGCCTGGCACTTGTGTGGCGTGAATGTTACTTGCCACTTGTCAGCCAAGCCAGGATATTGTCCAGGTCTTGCTGCATTTGGATATGGACTGCTTCAGTATCTGAGGAATTGCGAATAGTGCTGAGCATTGTGTAATCATCAACGAACATCCCCACTTCTGATCTTATGATGGAAGGAATGTCATTGATGAAACGGCTGAAGATGGTTGTACCTAGGACACCACCCTGAGAAACTCCTGCAGTGATGTCCTGCAGCTGAGATGATTGACCTCCAACAACTGCATCCATCTTCCTTTGTGCTGGGTATGACTCCAACCAGTGGAGAATTTACTCCCTGATTCCCATTGACTCCAATTTTGCTAAGGCTCCATGATGCCGCTCTCGGTCAAAGGCTGCCTCGATGTCAAGCACAGTCACTCTCACTTCATCTCCGGAGTTCAGCTCTTTTATCCATGTTTGAACTTTCTTTCTTCCAGCAGCATTCAGATTTTTCTAAAGAACATAATAAATTGGGACAGGAATAAGGCATGTGGCCATTCGAGCCTGTTTCACCATTCAATAAGATCATGGATGATCTACTCAATCCCACTTTCTAACCCTGTCTCTGCATCTCTTGATCCTCTACAATGTCCAAAAAATCTATCAACCTCAGACTTGTTTATACTCAATGGCTTAGCTCCAAAGATTCACAATCCTCCACATGAAGGCATTTCTCATCAAATAAATAGCTGACCCAAAGATTATGACCCCTAGCTCTACATTCTCCAGCCAAGAAAAATAGAATCACAGCATGGTTAGCAGAGGAGTTGAAGTGCATTGTCATCAGCAAGAAATGTAGGACACCGAAAGTTAGAGCTACCTGGAAGATGAAAGCGGTAGTGAATAAGATGAAGGAAAAATTGTTGAACGATGTAGCGAATAAGATGATGGGAAAAAAGAGGGCATATGATAAGTGGAGTAGCAGATGTGAAGACTTCAGAAAGATTGACGAAAGAGCCAACGGCAACATGAGGCAAAACATTTTGAACACAGTTAGCGGCTAGGACCTGGAATGTACTACCTGAGAGTGTGATGGAGGCAGATTTAAAGGGATTTCCAAAGACAGTTAAATAAGCAATTAATAATATGATACACAGAGCCATTGGTAAAAGACAGGAGAGTGGCAGAGAGATGACACAGCCATGACAGTAACCACCCTGTGATTCTATTTTTCCTGGCTGGAGAATGTAGAGCTAGGGTTCATAATCTTTGGGGTCAGCCGTTTATTTGATGACAAATGTCTTCACGTGGAGAATTGTGAACCCTTGGAGCTCAGCCATTGAGTATAAACAAGCCTGAGGTCGATAGATTTCTTTGGACACTTAAGAGGACCAAGAGGTATGGAAACAGGGCTGGAAAGTGGGAGTGGGTAGGTCACCTGTGATCTTACTGAATGGTGGAACTGGCTTGAATGGCCACATGCTTTATTCCTGCTCCAATTTCTCATGTTCTTTAGAAAAACCTGAATGCTGTTGGGGGAAAGAAAGTCTAAAGGAGATAAGGAATGCCACATTTTGAGATCCTGGGGAGAAAAATGCATTAGGCTAGGACATTGCAGGGTGTCTTGATGTAAAACACTAAGGATGCAGGGAGGACGAAGAGTGAGTAGGACAAAGTAATTGAAGTTTTTCCCATAGCTTCCCCCATTCCCCATCCACCGTGTGGTTTTTTTTTGTCAAATTGTTGCCAGTTAAGGTTGAAATCGGCCATATTATCAGAGAATGGTTTTGAGCTTATGTCTATCCCGTTTAATTTTAGGGAAAGTTATTTCAAGATGTCAAATTATAGGTGTTGAATAATCATTCATAAAAGGTTATAACCAAACACAAGAGGTATGTTTTGTATCGTCTTAATTGGAAGCTTTTTTAACCTTCCCTGTTGTAAATCATCTCCAGCAATGGCTCCTCTTTCCTGTCCTGTTACCTCTGGAGGCCCCAAGGATCTATCCTTGGCTCCTTCAACTTCCTCAATGGTATGTTGTTTCTTGACAAGAGCATCCGAAGACATGGTGTCAGCTTCCACACGATGACAAGAGCCAGCTCTTCTTTGCCACGACCTCTCTATCAACCCCTCCTCTGCCTGTGTGGTGTTAGACATCCAATCTTGGATGAGCTGCAGTTTTCTCCAACAAGACATTTGGGAAGACTGAAACCATTATCTTCAGCTCCGCCATCATGAGCTTCACGATATTACCACTGACTCCATCCTTCACCCAACCACTGTCTCAAGTTGAACGAAACCATGAGTAAACTTGGCATCTTATTTGACCCTGAGCTGCGCTCCTGACCCCCATTTCCTCTCCAACACAAAGACCTCAGTAACATTGCCTATCTCAGCCCATGTGTCAGACAACTTATACCTCTTTGACACCTCCAGACCATATGGCCCATGCTTGAATATATGAAAACTCTTCTAGCCAAGTTTCATCTATTCTTAAGCTTATCCAAAATTCTATTGCCTGTATTCTATATCAGGTTCACTCATCACCCCTGTTCTCCATGACCTACAAACCCTCCCTGAACCCTCTAACTAACCTCTTCCTTTAGGACGCTGCTTCCTATTTCCAATTCTTTGTCCAAGCTTTTCCTCACCTCTCCTAATGTCTCCTTTGGCTAGGTATCCTTCTTTTGGTTATGCTTCTGAAGCTCCTTGAGACTTTTTTTCTACATTAAAGGAGCTCATGTAAGTGCAAGTCATTGTCACCCACTGAGCTGGAGTTGCTCGAGACTCAGGTCAAGGTGCATGTTGATTCATCATCTCAGTATTGGGTGAGCACTTGTATGCCAGATCATCTCCAGCCCCACAGCTCTTAGATCTCTGTGCTCCTTCAATCCTGGCAATTGAGCAATTTTAATTGTGCCACCTTTGGCAGCCATGCCTTCAGCTGTCTGGGCCTGAAGCTCTGGAATTCCTTTTCTAAACTTCTCTCTCTCTCTCTTTCTCTTTCTCTCTCTCCTCCAGGACACTCCTTAAAACTGACCTTTTTGCCAAGCTTCTGTTCACGAGCTCAGGTATCTCCTTATGTGGTTCAGTGTCAAATTTTATTTGGTAACCTTTCTGTGAAGTTCCATGGGACCTGTTCACTATGTTAAAGGTGCTTCTTTCTTCTTAATAACAGCAAAGGAAGTATGGTGAGTTATCATCCAAGACTCTATGACTCTGTGACTCAGGAGAGATTGCTTTGCCTTATTCCTCTTTGCGAGTGTGACTGGCTCCTAGTCAGAAATTCTGCTTAATAGATAGGCTTGAGGTGCACAATTTACCAAGTACAAATGTTGAGCTTTGGCTGTACACTGGGAGCGCGAACCCAACATTTCTCCCCTTAGGTAACTTGAGGATCTTGAGCAAAGGCCGAGAATGTATTTCAGTGAGTTCCTGGTTCCTGCAGGGCCCCAAGTTGCAGCTACTGCCAAAGTGCTCCAGTGTAAATGTCTGTCGAATTCAGCATAGAGCTCAGCAGCACCTAAGAGGTTGGAGACCAGATTGAGGCAAACTCTGTTCTAAATTGTGTTTGGCATTCTATTTCTTTAGGAACTAACCAAATAGAAACCCAAGAGCCAATAGCAGCTCTAAAGCCATCAACAAAGACACCGAGAGCCAGGAATATGAAGCCGAGGAAGAAACCATCCAAGATCACATCAACAAGGGCTGCAGGGAAAGAGAATGTTGAAACGGGATTCGGAGAGGTACAGAATGTAACCAGGACAACATAGAGTACATGAAAACCAAGAGGGACAGCAATTAGAAACCAGAAAAAGAATGTGGCAAGAGAGACTGTTACAGACAGGAAGAGGGTTAATTGAAACAGCACTAATTTCTCTTCTCACCATCCATCTGTAAACAAAAAGGCGTTTTGGTTTGTTTCCCTCTTTGTAAGCTTTGGCATATTTCCCAACACCTTGGTTTTGATGCGATCCAATTTTCTATTAATAACCCCACAGCATAGGATGCTCTCAGAGGGTTAGTTTATTTGCACACACTCAAAACACGAAAAGAGGGTTTGCAACATTCCCCTCACCTTCAGATTACAAAGAGAGGGATTGAGAAAAGAAAGATTTACAGTACAGAGACCACAGGGAAAGTAAATATTGTTTCATGTGGGTCCCAGAGTCCAGAATCAAAGTCCAATGAGGTATTCCCTCATAGAGGCTGGTGTGCTGAAAACCGATGCTGGATAATTCACTTTTCCGGTGGTGTTGACTTCACATGATGAGATAGGCATGCAGAGATGAATCCGTCTTGTTGTGGGGTCAGACAGGAAAGTGGATTGAAAGCCACTATCAGATCAGCCATGATTTTATTGGATGGTTGGGCAGGCTCGAGGGGCCAAATGGCCTACTCCTGCTTCTAATTCATATGTTTTTATATATGTACGTGATAGTACAGAATTTCCAACAGAAGGAGTGTAGATGGGGCTAGGTGTTCAACCTGGGCAGAGCTCCTTGACTGTGAGGCTGCTAGTTAAATGGTAAACCGCAGACTGAGCTTTTCAATTCAGCAAGGCAATATTACTTGTTCTACAAGCCAGAGGCCCATGTCACATGAATCCATCTCGCCACCATCTTTGACAAAAGATGTTTATCTAAGGTCTGGAATTTGGCATGATCTTCAGGACTGACACTGAGTTAAAAGGAATGTTTGGGAGGCTGTTGTCTTAGCAATGTTCTATCTCCACTGGCAAGCCTGGGTTATCAAATAAAAAAAGCCTTCAATGTAGCTCCCTTTGAAGTTGGGCTGTGCAGCCCCCAGGTGATCACTAGTGGCTCCTTAGATATAACGAGGAGTGAGATTTCCGAAACTACAAAGTGGCTTCTTTTGCTCTGAGGTCAGGGACAGACACAATCTCAGCCATTTTAAGGAATTTTGTTCAGCTTTTAAAATTTTAGAATTAGCCATGATGACATATATTTATATTCTATAAAAATATGCAGTGTGAGGTGTTAGTCCCCCGCAGTAACAGAGATTGGGGAATAAGCAGAGAATGTGAGAAGTGGGAGGGGACAAGTGCTGGTAAATGCGGAGAGAATGTCCCAATAATTTTTCCCTTCTTCCTTATGCTTTGACCTTTGTCCCACTGCTCCCGAAAGCAGCACAGATGAAATGAGGAAACCAGTGTGTTAAGTAGCCTCCACCCTGTAGTATGTGGGTTGTCAGTGCTCATGTGCTATTGCACCAGAATTTCAAACCAGCTGCAGTTTTACGTATATAGTTACCACCCCATTCCCTTGATCACTTGCCCATTTTAAGGCAATGGACATGTGCTTTGTATGGACCAGGAAAGTCTCAGGCCCTATCACCTTCCTGTGCTGAGTTAGTGATCTCAGTGGTAATGTCCCAACAACCCCTGGGTTAACTGGAGGCGGATGATGTGGGCCAGATTTCAAAATTTGCGAACGGTAAGGAGGATAATGATAGACCTCAAGAGGATCGAGGCAGACTGGTCGGTGGAACGTGCAGACTAGTGGCAGATGAAATTTAATGCAGAGGGTTGTGAAGTGATCCATTTTGGAAGGAAAAGCACAGAGAGACTAGAAAATAAAGGGTACAGTTTTAAAGTGGGTGCAGGAGCAGAGCGATCTGAGGGCATGTGCGCATAAATTGTTGAAGGTGTCAGGATAGGCTAAGAGCATGATTAATAAGGCCGACAGGATCATGATCTTTATGAACACGTGGAGTCGGATTTTCTTGACCCAAGTGGGTAGCTCGAGTCTGGAAATTTCCTGACTTGTCAAACCCATCTTGGTAAAAAGTAGCCCAGCTACCAGGTTTTCACTCCACCTGACCCCGGGAGCAGATGGTAGGCAGGGTGCAGTGAAGGGATGAGTGCCGAGGCGAGCTGGTTAGAAGTGTTTAGAAGGCTGCCTCAGTCCTCAGTTCCCTGGGATTTTGTCCCCAGTTGTCTCGGAAGCCGTTAGGCCCTCGAGCGCTCACTCCTCACACTCCTCCCCCACTCCCTCCCCCACCCAGCATTACCCCCTGGCTCCTGATACCCTCCATGCAAACTCATGACCACCAGCTCCCTTCCCAAAGATGCACCATGCCCGCAATGCCATCTCCATAGCCACTCGCTCAGTATCCACCATCTGTGGACTTCAGAAACCAAATGGAGATGGAAAGAATTAAACTTCGAACAATCAACTACAACTCTCACTCCTACACACTTGATAGTGCAAAACCTCCCATTCAAAAAATCTATTCAAAGCTTTTAAATATCCCCAATGGTTAATTTCATTTAAAAAAAAAACTTTTATTCTGAATCCTCATTGAAAACCACTGTAATATCCTCTTTAAACGAGCTTAGACAGATAGAGAGGGTTGTAGGGGCTGGAGGAAGTTTCAGAGATAAGAGGGGGATTATAAGGGCTGGAGGAGGTACTGAGATAGAGAGAGGTCTAGGGGCTGGAGGAGGTTACCGAGTTATGGAGCGTTGGACAAGCTGGAGGAGGCTAGAGAGATAGGGAGGATTGTAGGGGCTGGAGGAGGTTACAGAGATAGGGAGGGTGGTAGGGGCTGGAGGAGGTTACAGAGATAGGATGGGATGTAGGGGCTGGAGGAGGTTACAGAGATAGGGAGAGTTTTAGGGGTTCAAGGTAACAGAGATAGGGAGAGTTGTAGGGGCTGGAGGCGGTTACAGAGATAGGGAGGGTTGTAGGGGCTGGAGGAGGTTACAGAGATAGGGAGGGCTGCAGGGGCTGGAGGAGGTTACGGAGATAGGGAGAGTTGTAGGGGCTGGAGGATGTTACAGAGATAGGGAGGGTTTGTAGGGGCTGAAGGAGTTTACAGAGATAGGGAGGGTTTGTAGGTGCTGGAGTAGGTTACAGAGATAGGGAGGGCTGCAGGGGCTGGAGGAAGTTACAGAGATAGGGAGGGTTGTAGGGGCTGGAGGAGGTTGCAGAGATAGGGAGAGTTGTAGGGGCTGGAGGAGGTTACAGAGATAGGGAGAGTTGTAGGGGCTGGAGGAGGTTACAGAGATAGGGAGAGTTGTAGGGGCTGGAGGAGTTTACAGAGATAGGGAGAGTTGTAGGGGACCATAGGGCCTGGAACCATATTGCAGCAGATGTCAGCCAGCAAAGCAGGCTAGAATGGAAATGCAGAATCAGGAATAGTGCAGTGCAGGAGGCCACCATTTGACCCCTCAAGCCTGCACTGGTTCTTTCACAGCGTAATCCACTTACTCCCACTCTTTCCTCCTAACCCCACAACCTTTTCTCCTTCAAGGATTTACCAAATTCCCCTTTGAAAACCAGGACTGAATCTGTATTTGCCATCCTCTCAGACAGTGCATTCCATATCCTAACCATTCCTTGCAGAATTAAATTTTTTCTCATATATTTGCCATTCTCGTTAAATCTGTTTCCTCAGATTCTCGATCCTTCAACTACTGGAAACAGTCCTTTCTTATTTGATCCATCAAAACCCCTCATGATTTTAAACACCACCCTCTATCAAATGTCCTCTTAAAATTCTCTTCTCTGAGTCACTGTAATCTTTCATCCTGAGTACTGCTCCCATAAATCTCCACTGCACCCTTTACAAAATCTTACCTTCTTCTTGAAGTGTGGTGCCCAGAATTTGACACAAATCCTCCAGCAGCGCCTGAAATCATGGTTTATGCTGGTTCAGTAGAAAAGCATGAAATACTGGGAGAGAAATTCTCTGCTGGGGTGGGTGGAGGGGGCGAGGTTGGCGGGATGGAGAGGTGGTGGGGGGTGTGGGTAGGGGAGCGCGATTACCTGAAACCTTCAGTAAAGTAACAGCCGGAAATTTTAAAAATAGTCTCTGGGAAAACAAGGAGCATCAAATTTTAAAGCCAAATCTAAACTCTTTTTTTAAAACCACTTCCACATTTAAGTAGCAAGTAGTTACAAAAGCTAGTATTATTCTGCTTAAAAGGAAAAAATAAAAGCTGCCTTTTAATGTTGCTCTTCACATACCACAGTCTCGAATGAGCGTCTTTAAAGGACATCTGCTCATCCCCACCTCATTGATAAGGTTAACAATTTCACAATGGACGATCTAAAAAGGGAGCAGAGTTAATTTAGACATGTTGCATTTTATGAATAAGATGATTGAAATACACGCATTTTCACTTAAAAACATCAGATCCCACTTGTTAACTTGTCTCTCCTGTTTGCAGAATGAACCGCCTGCCAAAAGGCAAAGAATAACAGCAGGTGCTTCCAGTCAGATAAGTGAGCACTCTTGCGTCTTGTTTCAAACCGATTACCATTTTGTAAAGAAGCTAAAATTGTTTGAAATAAGCAAGGTGTCGGGGACTGAGGGCGGGGAGTGGTGGTGTTAGACTTCACCCCTCAGGGACCTAGGATCCAGATCCAGCACCAGAAAGGGGTGATTGAGGGGCTCCCGTCTCTATAGGGAGGCATTAAGTTGTGAAGCTGAGGGTGTTACCGATGTGGGAAGGCTTCCCTCCAGCCCACTGAAGCTTATTCACCTCATGGCAAAGCAACCAACTGTGATAGGAATTTTCCCTCTGAGTTGCCTGCCAAGCAGATTAATCTAGTTGTTTATCACTCTTTGTGTAAAACAGTGACTTTTGGTACCAGTTCATAACTTACCTTTCATTCGCACTTCTAGATAGGACACAAAAACAGAAAATACTGGAAGCATTCAGCAGGTCCGACTGAATCTGTGGAGAGGCAAACGAGTAAAGGTTTCAAGTCAGTGACCCTTTATCAAAACCCTAAGGAAGGGGCATTGACATGAAACATGCATGTTTTTACATGCAGGGCCAAAATAAAGCCCTATGTTGGATGACTTAATGGCAGTGTTAAACTTCACCTGATAGTAAATGCAGCAGATGCTGCATAGGAGTGAGCTACCAGCTCTGAGCTCATGAGACAGGCTTCACAGTCGGCTGCAGAATCTCAAGGTTATTTATCGCAAATCAGAGGTAGCAGCTTGTTCCATGATGGGCCAGACCATTGCAGTAACCCATGCTCTTTTCGAAATGGTTTCTGAACAGATCCCAAGCACAAGAAGGTGAAGGTGTCCACCCTGAAGACTGCTCGATGGAAACCACTATCCCAGAGTACCAGAGACTACATCACTACAGCAGTTGACATTGCTGTATAGTATGTACCCAGCAGTTACCTATGTGTTTAATGGACTGTAAGATGTTTTGTTAATGGCTTTGGTTTATGTTGATTGAATGAAAAACTGATGGTGTTCGACAAGGATGATACCAGAGCTGAGGTTACTGGTCAGGGGGGGCTCTTTTCTCTAGAAAAGATAAAGCTTGGGGGACCTGATAGAGGTCTTCAAAATCATGAAAACATTTGCTAGGGCAGATGCAGTGAAGATGTTTCCACTTGTTTGGGGAGACCAGGACTAGGTGCCATCAATATAAGGTAGTCACTAATAAATCCAATGGGAAATTCAGGAGGAAGTTCTTTACCCAGAGAATGGTGGGAACGTGGAACTCGCTGTGACAGGGAGTGGTTAAGGTGAATAATGTCAGTATTTAAGGGGGAACTGGATAAACAGATGTGGAAGAAAGGAATAGAAGGAGATGTTGATAGGGTGAGATGAAGAGGGGGGTGGGTGAAGCACAGACCACTTGGTGCACATGGTCTGTTTCTGCGCTATCCACTCTTATGTAATCAAACATTTTCCACTTCAGGTACCCAGTGTCAACTTGAAGCACTCCCAGGTGAGGCAGAGCTGGAAGCAGAATAAAGATCCCTCTGTACTTGCCCCATCACAATCCCAACCCAGCTACAGTGTAGACTAAATGCAAACTAAAGCTCCCTCCTTCAACTGGCCTATCACGAAATCTCAGGTAGAGGGCACCGCAGTGTTACTGGACTAATGACGGAGTGGCTGGGACAAGTAACCTCTGGCAGTTTGAGAATTTATGCCCAATTTAGAAAACTTGGAAATAAATCAAAAGCTGTGATCAGCCAAAGTGATCATGAAGGCTTTCACGGAATCATAGAATGGTTACAGCGCAGAATGAGGCCTTTCAGCCCGTCATGTCTGTGCTGAGCCTCTGAAGGAATAATTCACCTCATGCCACTCCTCTGCATTCCCCCCCACAGACATGCACATTTTTCCTTTTCAGGTCATGATCCAGTTCCCTTTTGAATGCCTGAATGGAATCTGCCTCCACCACTCTTTCAGGCGGTGTGTTCCAGACCCTAACCGCTCGCTATGTGACAAAGTATTTCCTCAAGTCGCCATTGCTTCTTTTACCAATTACCTTAAATATGTGTCTTCTCACTCTTGATCCTTCCACCAATGGGAACAGTTTCTCCCTATCTACCTTGACCAGGCCCCTCATGATTTTGAATGCCTCTATCAGATCACCTCTCAACTTTATCTCCTCTAAGGAGAACAGCCAAAACTTCTCCAATATTTCTTCCTAACTCAAGTTCCTCTGGAACCAGTCTCATGAATCTTTTCTGCACTCTTTGCAATGCCACCTCATCCTTCCTAAAGTGTGGTGCCCAGAACTGAACGCATAACTGCATTTGAGTGTGAACCAGTGTTTTATACAAGTTTAACATAGCCCCCTTGCTCTTGTGC
The DNA here is from genome assembly GCF_017639515.1 of Carcharodon carcharias. Lineage (NCBI taxonomy): Eukaryota > Metazoa > Chordata > Chondrichthyes > Lamniformes > Lamnidae > Carcharodon > Carcharodon carcharias. The sequence goes on from NC_054490.1 coordinate 17,084,736, forward strand.
TCTATGCCCCTATTAACAAAGCCCACGATGCTATATGCTTTATTAACCACTCTGTCCCCTCTTTGCCCAGCTACCTTCAATAATTTATACACACGTACGCCCAGGTTCCTCTGCCCCTGCACCCACTTTGGAATTGCACCCTTTATTTTATATTGTTGCTCCGCATTCTTTCTACCAAAATGAATCATTTCATATTCTTCTGCATTAAGTATCATCTGCCACTTGTCCTCCCATTCCACCATCATGTCTATCCTTTTTAAGTTCCACGCTATTCTCCTCACAGTTGACATTTGTATCATCTACAAATTTGAAAATGTGCTCTATACAACAGTGTCCATGTCATTAATTTATCAGGAAGAGCAAGAGTTCTAACACCAACGCCTGGGGATCTCCACGACAAACCTCCCTCCAGTCTGAAAAATATCCATTAACCATTACTCTCTCTTTCCTGTCACTCAGCCAATTCTGTATCCACATTGCTTCTGTCTCTTATTTTCCATAAGCTCTAGCTTTGTCTCACAGTATCAAATGCCATTTGGAAGTCCATGTACATCACATCAACAGCATTGTCCTCATCAACCCTCTCTGTTACCTCATCAAAAGACTCAGGCAAGTTAGTTAAACACAAAACAAAAACAGAATTACCTGGAAAAACTCAGCAGGTCTGGCAGCATCGGCGGAGAAGAAAAGAGTTGACGTTTCGAGTCCTCATGACCCTTCGACAGAACTTGCGTTCGAGTCCAAGAAAGAGTTGAAATATAAGCTGGTTTAAGGTGTGTGTGTGGGGGGCGGAGAGATAGAGAGACAAAGAGGTGGGGGGGGGGTGGTGTGGTTGTGTGGTTAAACACAATTTGCCCTTAACAGATCCGTGCTGTCTTTCCTTAATTAACCCACATTTGCCCAAGTGACTTAATTTTGTGCTGAAATATTATTTCTAGAAGCTTCCCACCACTGAGGTTAAACTAACTGGCCTGTAATTAATAGGCTTATCTTTACACCCTTTTTTGAACAAGGGTGTACCATTTGCAATTCTCCAGTCTTCTGGCACCACCCCGAGTCTCAGGAAGACTGAAAAATTATGGCCAATGCCTCTGTGAATTTCCACACTCACTTCCCTCAATATCCTTGGAAGCATCTCATGCAGTCCTGGTGCCTTATCACCTTTAAGTACAGACATCGTATCCAATACATCCTCCTTATTAATTTTAATTCATCAAGTGTCTGAGCCACTTCCTCTTTCACCGTAACCTAGGCAGCATCCTCTTCCTTGGTAAAGACAGATACAAAATACTCACTCGGTGCCTCCAACACATTAGAGTAATTAAAGAGAAACTGTTTCCGGTGACAGGAGGATCGATAACCAGAGGCAAGATACTGCGGATGCTGGAAATCTGAAACAAAAACAGACAATGCTGGAAAAACTCAGCAGGTCCGACAGCATCTGTGGAGAGAGACACAAAATTGACGTTTCAAGTCATTATGACCGTTCTTCAGACCCTTCTTCTGAAGAAGGATCATACGGACTCGAAATGTCAACTCTGTTCTCTCTCCAAGGACACAGATTGAGGGTGATTGGCAAAAGAATCAGAAGTGACATGAGGAATTGGATAAATACTTCTAAGGGAGAGAACTTGCAGGGGTTGGGGAATGAGCAATGGGGAGGAGTGGGACTAATTAGAAAGCACATCCTAAGAGCCAGCACAGGCACAATGGGCTGATTGACCTCTTCCTGTGCTGCATCATTCTATAATTCAGATTATTGTAAAAACCCAACTGATTCGACAATGTCTCTTTAGGGAAGGAAACCTGCTGTTCTGGGGTACTCAAAGAGTACCCACTAGGGAATCACTCCATTATCAGGAGGGAAGCAAGAGAGTTTTACTCTGCAACTAAGATGCTTGAATAGGGCAATATGAAGGGAGCTTTAAACTGCAGCCAAGCCGCACCCAGTCTGACATGGGTGTGTTTGATGCTGGCTGCTTCCTAGTGTGGGAAGTGTCAGGGCCAGCGGCGCAAGGGTGTTTGCCACCCTAACTGAACCTTCAGCCGGAAAACTATCCCCTCCCCCCACCAGCCCCTGCCCCCGCCTTCTGGGAGACATCGGTGGAATTGACATCACGGAAAGCCGGCGGGAGTGACATGACAGAGAGTCAGCAGCAAGGGCCAACCCGGTTCTAAGGGGAAACAAGTCCTGAGAACCCAGGGACAGGCTGAGGGAGCAGGTTAAAGTGGGATTCACTGCCTCTACATTGGGATCTCGAACTCGCTGCTGTGTGAATGCACACGAGGAACGAGCGGGCTGTGTATTAAAGTGCTGCTGTTTAACTTCCAGTCACAGTCATTGATAAAAACATTACAAGAATTCTCGCAGTAAACCTTAAAAACAAATTACTGACATGATCCAAACCCACCCCCCTCTCCGCCAACTCACGCCCATCATAGTCAGGCTAACACTTGTTGCTCACGCCCGACCCCTCAATGAAGTTCAAACCTCACCAATCCCATCGGAGCCCACCATAGACCCAGCCAATTGGAGCCCTCCTGGCATCTTTCTCGGTTTAAGGAGGTTTGAATTTGGTTGGGTGGCATTGTGCAGGATGTGATGTCACTGCATGGCAATGCCTCGTGATGGTGGGAGTTGCGGAGTTTCTTTCCCCTTGGTTGCTGATGACAAATTATGGGACTCATTTGTTTAAAACACCTGGTTTCTGTTCCCATTTGTTTGTAGGAAATGCTGCCCCACCCCCGACTCTTTGCCACCGAGGCGAGAGCCTAGTTCGCCTAGTGGTCACAGAGAACCTGGGAAGCGTTGATCTGGTGAATGTTAACATAAGTAGAGAGGAGCAGGGACATCTAGGTGTCGAGGCACATAAGTCACTTAAAATAGTGACACAAGATAAGGCTGTATAAAAAAGATACTAAGCGCCTGGTTCATTTCTAGAAGAACAGAATTGAAAAGTAGAAAAGTTACTAGAAGCTCCTGTCAGCGTTTCTGCTTTCCTTATTATAAAAAGGGTCAAGGAGGTGGCGAAGGTGTAAAACAAATTTAGAAAGACTGAGAGACTGTACCTGTCAGGAAATACTGAACAGGCTGGGGCATTTGATAGAGATCTTTCAAACTAGGAAAAAGTTTGAGAGGGTAGATGCAAAGAAGATGTCCCCACCTGCAGTGAAGACAAGAATTGGGACGATAAAATGTAGAGAGTCACTAATTTATCCTAGGAGGAAATCAGGAATTATCTGGAGAATGGTGAGAATGTGGAACTCGCTACCACAGGGAGTGGCTGAGGTGAATAGTGTAGATGCTTTTAAGAGGAAGCTGGATAAACACATGAGGGAGATGTTGATGGGGTGAGATGGAGAAGGGGTGGGAGGAGGCTCAAGTGGAGTAGAAATGCCAGCACGGACCAGTTGAGCCGAACAGCCTGATTCTGTGCGGTAAATCCTTTGTAATTCTTTGCAACGCTCGCCTTTATGAGCACAAAACCTCAGCAGTACAGCTGTACTGAGAAATGCTAGTGCTGTGGCCACTTTCTATGTACCAGTGTCCGGCAGTCCAGCATTGTGATCTGATTTACCAGTGATCAGATTCTTTTGTGGCCCATCCAGACAAGGTCAACCTCCTGGTATGTGAGTTTTTTTCCGAGAATGAGTCCGATGTCCTTTTTCTAACTGTCTTCTGGCTGAGGCAGGCAGTCAGGCCTGTGCCACTACCACTGCCCCAGCTGGGAAGGGCTGAGTCAGTGCATGTGGAATGGTGACTAGGTAACCTCTGACCCTGCGTTCAGTGCTCAGGGAGGTCATTGTGTGGTGTCTGTGTCAGCCCGCTCGCCACCCTGTTCCTTAGGACCGAGCAGCCGGCACTCTTAACACAACTTCTCCCTTCTCCTTCTCTCTCTCTCTCTTTGCCGAATAGCAGCCAATTTTAACTGTGCACTTTGATTCCCTGCAGTAATTCTTTGCCACAGAAGGGTTCCAAGAAGGAGGCCAGTCAGGAGCATCTGAGCCAGTTGAGACAAAGGTAATTGTGGCGCTGTGAACCTTGTGGGTGCAGCGAGCAGGTATGTGAGGTTGACAAAATGAATTGCTAGTCTTGCAGCAGCATTTCTGTCCCAAGTTGCAAAACCCACAGAAGGCATCAAGTAGGAGTTCCACCATTTGAAAGACTGTTTCAAAACCCATTGGGAGGGATTGAGCAAGAGCTCCAGTTCCAGGCCCATTGTTATTCAGTTGAGAGTTATCAGGTAAGACTGCTTCTTAGAGGAAACGCCCAACATCTTGCTTTCAGGGGAGGCGATGGTGTAGTGGTATTGTCGCTGGACTAGTAATCCAGAGACCCAGGGTAATGCTCTAGGGACCCATGTTCGAATCCTGCACCGGTGGAATTTGAATTCAATGAAAAAAAAAATCTGGAATTAAAAGTCTAATGATGACCATGGAACCATTGTCAATTCAAAACCCATCTGGTTCACCAATGTCCTTTAGAGAAGGAAATCTGGCGTCTTCACCTGGTCTGGCCTACACATGACTCCAGTCCCACAGCAATGTGGTTGACTCTGAAGTGGCCTAGCAAGCCACTCAGTTGTATCAAATCACTACAAAGTCACAAAAAAGGAATGGAACGGGACAGACCGAGGCACCGGAAACGACAATGGCAAACCCAGTCGACCCTGCAGAGTCCTCCTTGCTAACATCTGGGGGACTAGTGCCAAAATTGGGAGAGCTGTCTCACAGGCTAGTCAAGCAACAGCCTGACACAGTCATTCTCACGGAATCATACCTGACAGATAATGTCCCAGACTCCACTATCACCATCCCTGGGTGTCCTGTCCCACCAGCAGGACAGGCCCAGCAGAGGTGGTGACACAGTGGGATACAGTCAAGAGGGAGTTGCCCTGGGAGTCCCCAGCATCGACTCCAGACCCCATGAAGTCTCATGGCATCAGATCAAACATGGGCAAGGAAACCTCCTGCTGGTTACCACGTACCGCCCTCCCTCAGCTGATGAAACAGTGCTCCTCCACATTGAGCACTCCTTGGAGCACTGAGGGTGGCAAGGGTGCAGAATGTACTCTGGGTGGGGGAGTTCAATGTCCATCACCAAGCCTCGCTCGGTAGCACCACTACTGACCAAGCTGGCCGAGTTCTAAAGGACATAGCTGCTAGACTGGGTCTGCGGCAGGTGGCGGGGGAACCAACAAGGGGGAAAAACATACTTGACCTCATCTTCACCAGCTTGCCTGTGGCAGATGCATCTGTCCCTGACAATTTCAGTAGGAGTGACCACCGTACAGTCAGTGTGGAGACGAAGTCCCGTCTCCACATTGAGGATACCCTCCATCGTGTTGTGTGGCGCTACACCATGCTAAATGGGATAGATTTCGAACAGATCTAGCAACTCAAGCCTGGGCATCCATGAGGTACTGTGGGCCATCAGCAGCAGCAGAACTGTACTCAAACACAATCTGTAACCTCACAGCCTGGCATATCACCCACTCTACCATTACCATCAAGCCAGGGGATCAACCCTGGTTCAATGAGGAGTACAGGAGGGCATGTCAGGAGCAGCACCAGGCATATCTGAAAATGAGGTGTCAGCATGGTGAAGCTATAACACAGGACTACTAACATGCCAAACAGCATAAGCAGCAAGTGATAGACAGAGCTAAGCAATCCCACAACCAACGGATCAGATCTAAACTCTGCAGTTCTGCCATATCCAGTTGTGAATGGTGGTGGACAATTAAACAGCTCACTGGAGGAGGAGGCTCCACAATTATCCCCACCCTCAATGATGGGAGAGCCCAGCACATCAGTGCAAAAGATAAGGCTGAAGCATTTGCTAAAATCTTCAGCCAGAAATGCCGAGTGGATGATCCATCTCGGCTTCCTCCGGAGCTCCCCAGCATCACAAATGCCAGTTTTCAGCCAATTCAATTCACTCCATGTGATATCAAGAAACGGCTGAAGGCACTGGATACTGCAAAGGTATTATTCTGGCAATAGTACTGAAGATTTATGCTCCAGAACTTGCCACGCCCCTAGCCAAGTTGTTCCAGTACAGCTACAACGCTGGCATCTACCCGGCTATGTGGAAAATTGCCCAGGTATGTTTTGTGCACAAAATGCGGGACAAATCCAACCCCGCCAATGACCCCCGCATCAGTCTACTCTCGCTCACATGTAAAGTACTGGAAGGGGTCATCGCCAAGTGGCAGTGGGTTAGCAATAACCTGCTTATTGACAGCCAGTTTGAGTTCCGCCAGGGCTGCTCAGCTCCTGACCTCATTACAGCCTTGGTTCAAATATGGACAAAAGAGCTGAACTCCCGAGGTGAGGTGAGAGTGACTGCCCTTGACATCAAGGCAGCATTTGATTGAGTGTGGCAACAAGGAGCCCCAGCAAAACTGGAATCAATAGGAATCAGGGGGGAATCTCTCTGCTGTTTGGAATCCTACCTAGCACAAAGGAAGATGGTTGTGGTTGTTGGAGGTCAGTCATCCAAGCTCCAGGACATCACTGTAGGAGTTCCTCAGGGTAGTGTCCTCGGCCCAACCATCTTCAGCTGCTTCATCAATGACCTTCCTCCATCATAAGGTCAGAAGTGGGGATGTTCGCTGATGATTGCACAATGTTCAGCAACATTCGTGACTCCTCAGATACTGAAGCAGTCCCTGTCCAAATGCAGCAAGACCTGGACAATATCCAGGTTTGGGCTGACAAGTGGCAAGTAACATTCATGCCACACAAGTGCCAGGCAATGACCATCTCCAACAAGAGAGAATCCAACCATCGCCCCTTGATGTTCAATGGCATTACCATCACTGAATCCCCCACTATCAACAATGGAGGTTACCATTGACCAGAAACTGAACTGGACTAGCCATATAAATACTGTGGCTACAAGAGCAGGTCAGAGGCTAGGAATTGTGCGACGAGTAACTCACCACCTGACTCCCAAAGCCTGTCTGCCATCTACAAGGCATAAGTCAGGAGTGTGATGGAATACTCCCTATTTGCATGAATGAGTGCAGCTCCCACAACACTCAAGAAACTTGACATTGTCCAGGACTAGGCAGCCCACTTGATTGGCACCACATCCACAAACATTCACTCCCTCCACCACAGTGGTAGCAGTGCATACCATCTACAAGATGCACTGCAGGAATTCACCAAGGCTGCTTAAACAGCACCTTCTAAACCCACGACTGCTACCATCTAGAAGGACAAGGGCAGCAGACACATGGGGAACACCACCACCTGGAAGTTCCCTCCACGTCACTCATCATCCTGACTTGGAAATATATCGGCCGTTCCTTCACTGTCGCTGGGTCTAAATCCTGGAACTCACTCCCTAACAGCACTGTGGGTGTACCTACACCACACAGACTGCAGCAGTTCAAGAAGGCAGCTCACCACCACCTTCTCAAGGGCAACTACAGCCAGTGACGCCCACATCCCGTAAATGAATTTTAAAAAAGTATCAATGAAGTGTCAGCTGTTGGCTTAATTGATAATACCTTCACCTCTGAACCAGGAAGTTGAGGGTTCAAACTCCAATGCAGAGACTAGGGCACCAAGTCCAGGCTGACTCTCCAGTTCAATACCGAGGGAGTGCTGCACTCTCGGAGGGTCAGTACTGAGGGAGCGCTGCACTGTCAGAGGGTCAGTACTGAGGGAGCGCCGCACTGTCAGAAGGTCAGTACTGAGGGAGCGCTGTGCTGTCGGAGGGTCAGTACTGAGGGAGTGCTGCACTGTCAGCGGGGCAGTTTTTCAGTGAAACTTTAAAGCAAAGCTCAGTCTGCTCTCTCAGTGGGTGTAAAACATCTCAAGTCACTGTTCTGAGGAAGAGCAGGGGAGAGTGCTGGTATCCTGGGGCTAATTTTTATCCCTGACCCAACATTATTAAAAACAGGTAATTATCACTTTTGCTATTTGTGGGAGCTTGCTGTGGACACGTTAGCTGCTGCAAAATACCCAACAGTTCAATATCTGCCGATCAGCACCCTTCAGGCTCAAATATGAAGACACCATGTTTGACGAGGTAGCAGGGCCTCAAGAATGTTGGGAACTTAGGAACAGGAGGAGGCCATTCAGCCCCTCATCCTGTTACACAAGAACAGGAGGAGGCCATTCAGCTCCTCATCCTGTTACACAAGAACAAGGGGAGGCCATTCAGCTCCTCGAGCTGGTTACACAGGAATGAGAGGAGACCATTCAGCCCATCAGGCCAGTGTTTTTCCATCCAATGAGATCATGGCTGATCTGTGACCTAACTCCATATCCCTGCCTTTGCCCCGTATCCCTTAATACCTTTGGATAACAAAAATCTATCAATCTCCGATTGAAAATTAACAATTGAATGAACGTGAATAGCCGTTTGCGAAAGAGAGTTCCAAATTTCAACCACCCTTTGTAGAAATGTTTCCTAATTTTACTCATGAAAGATCTGGCTTTATGTTTTAGATTGTGCTCCCTAGTCCTACACTCCCCAAGCAGGGGAAATAGTTTCTGCCTTTCTACCCTATCTGCTCCCCTTCTTTCTTGAAAACTTTGAGCAAGTCACCTCTATACCTTGTAAATTTCACAGAATACAGCCCTAGGTTGTGTACTACCTCCTCATAATTTAATCTATGGAGTCCAGTTATAATTCTGGTAACTCTACACTGCATTCCCTCCAAGGCTAATACATTTTTTCTTTGTTGTGGTGCCCAGAACTGTAGGTAGATGTGGTCTAATCGGGGGTTTGTGTAGTTGCAGCTTGGCTTGTATCTGGGCAGGGCTGACTTGCAGAGCCCTCTGAATGTCCGAACAAGCCGGCTTTGTTGGAAGAACAATTGCTAGGCTCACTCTCACTGCCTATGGGGAACTTGAGGATGGGCACCTCCTGAGGACCAGCTCAAAAAGAAAGACTGTTCAGTCACACCTTGAGACTAAAACCAACTGTTGCCTTCATTCAGCACCAGGGCCCTGAGTCCAGCGTCTCCAAGCATTTGGGTTAAGAGGCATTTTCACGCCAACCTGGTAACACTCCTGCTTTCTTTGTTTCCAGGTTTCTGGATCGATGTTCTTCCATCAAAGTTCCTGTGAGCAAACTGAAAGATTTAAGAAACGTCAAGAAGTCTTGTACATCCCAGGCAGAACACCTGCGAGAGGATGAAGCTTCCCTGCTAATCCTGCAGGTATTTCAGTCCAACGCAACCTGCCCAGTCATTAACTATAGTAAGGGGCAGTGGGAGGGCCCCAGCCTTGATCTCTATCTTACTCCAAGTGGAACCTTACCGCACAGAAGGAGGCCAGTTAGCCCATTGTGGTTGTATTGCCCTTTTTGAAAGAGCTCTTCACTCTAGCCCCACTCCCCTGCTGTTTCCCCCCTAAGTCCTGCAAATTTACTCCCTTTCCAAGTATTTATCCAATTCCCCTTTTGAAAGTAACTATTGAATTTGCATCCATTGCCTTTTCAGGCAGAGTGTTCCACAAGGACACAAGAATTAGGAGCAGGAGTAGGCCATTCGTTCCCTCAATCCTGCTCCGCCAGTCAATAAGGTCATGGCAGATATGACCTGGTTTAACAAATTTGATTGAGTTTTTTGAGGAGGTGACTGGGTGTGTAGATGAGGGTAGTGTGGTTGATACAGTCTACATGGACTTCAGTAAGGCTTTTGACAAGGCCTTGCATGGGAGACTGGTCAAGAAAAGAAGAGTCCATGGGATACAGGTCAATTTGGATCCAAAATTGGCTTAGTGGCAGGAGGCAGAAGATGATGGTCGAAGGTTGTTTTTGTGACTGGAAAATTGTAGTGAGGTAAATAGTAAGAAGGAAAGTCTTAGACTACAGGACAATATAGATGGGCTGGTCAGATGGGCAGAACAATGACAAATGGAATTTAATCTTGAAAAATGTGAGGTGATGCATTTTGGGAGGACTAACAAGGCAAGGGAATACACAATGAATGGTAGGACCCTAGGAAGTACAGAGGATCAGAGAGACCTTGGTGTACAAGTCCATAGATCCCTGAAGGTAGCAGGGCAGGTAGATAAGGTGGTTAAGAAGGCATATAGGATACTTGCCTTTATTAGTCGAGGCATTGAATACAAGAGCAAGGAGGTTATGATGGAACTTTATAAAGCATTAGTTAGACCACATCTGGAGCACTGTGTGCAGTTCTGGTTGCCACATTATAGGAAGGATGTGATTGCACTGGAGAGGGTGCAGAGGAGATTCACCAGGATGTTGCCTGGGTTGGAGTGTTTCAGCTATGAAGAGATACTGGATAGACCAGGGTCGTTTTCCTTAGAGCAGAGAAGGCCAAGGGGGGACCTGATTGAGGTGTACAAATTTATGCGGGGCATAGGTAGGGTAGATAGGAAGAAACTTTTCCCCTTAGTGGAGGGGCGAATAACCAAGGGACATAGATTTAAGGTAAGGGGCAGGAGATTTAGAGGGGATTTGAGGAAATATTTTTCACCCAGAGGGTGGGGGTATCTGGAACTCACTGCCTGAAAGGGTGGAAGAGGCAGGAACCCTCTCAACATTTAAGTATTTTGATGAACACTTGAAATGCCATAGCACACAAGTTCTACGGGCCAAGTGCTGGAAAATGGGATTAGAGTAGATAGGGGCTTGATGACCAGCATGGACACGATGGGCCGAAGGGCCTCTTCCCATGCTTTAAAACTACGTGGTTTCAACTCCATTTTTCTGCCCATCCCCCTCGACTCCCTTGTCTATCAAAAACCTGTCTTAACTCAGCCTTGAATAAGTTCAATGAGCCAGCCTCCACTGCTGTCTGGGTTAGAGAATTCCAGAGACTAACAACCCTCTGAGGGAAGAAATTACTCCTCATCTCTGACTTAAATGGGGGGGGCTCCTAACTTGTAAACTGCGTCCCCTAGTTCTAGACTCCCCCTCAAGGGGAAACATCCGCTCAGCATCCACCCTGTCAAGTCCCCTCAGAATTTAATATGTTTCTTCCAGTTCACAAAACTGTGTAAAACAAATTCTCCTCAGCTCCCCCGCGGCACTTCCACCAATTATCTTAAACCTGTCTCCTCTGGTTACCGACCTTCCTGCCAGTGGAAACAAGTTACTCCAACTCGTTACTCCTTTATCATTTTAACTGCTTCTATTAACCCTGAGTGGTTTAGAATAATGCCATTGGACCATTTGACGTCCTGATCAGACATTCCACAAGGCCATAGCGACTCAATTGTGTGTGAGATTGTTTTCCTGGTTCGGATTCGTCAGGAGAACATGGAGAGTGAACAAAGAAGCCAGAGCTTGGGACCATGAGTGCAAATATCTCTTTGGCAGGCCAGAAGCCCGGGACAGCTCAGGCAGCACCTTATTCCCAAACTTTAAGTGTTGTCAACCTTGGCTCAGTCAGTAACACTGGGAAGAATTTTCTCCCCGTCGGGGGTGCTGAGCAGGAGCGGGCGTGGGCAAGGGCGTGCAGCCAATCACCGCCCAGGATTGGCCAATTAAGGCCCGCCCAGCGTGACGCACACCCGGAAGCGCTGAGCGCTCCCTGTGCGGTCAGTGGGGGGGGAGGAGGCTGAGTCGGGACATGCGCGTGAAAGAGCACAGAAATCAGGGAGTTTAATGTCATTGTGAAAAGTTTAAATCAAGAAGAAAAAATTTTTTCCAGACGTGTCCCTTCATGTGACAGTGTCGCATGAGCTGGGACACGTCAATGAATTTTAATGAGAAACTTTATTTGATTTATAAATCCTCCATGCAACCTCATCCCGCTCATGCATGAGGTTTCATGATAAATGTGAAGGCCGCCTAGTCTCTTCACGCCCCCCACCACCACCCCCCCGCCACCCACCTCGCCGCCAACCTTAAGGTTGGACGGGCAGCTCTGTTAATCCTTTTAATTAGCTTTTAAATGGCCTTTACTAGGCCTTTGACGGTTCAGCGGGTGCGCAGCCGACTCTGGTGTGCATTTGCCAAACTGAAGATCGGAACGACGCGCGGTGACATTGTGACGCACGCCTGACATCACCGCACGCCATTTTACACATCGCACAGCGAGCCCGCCCCCACACACCGACTCGAAGATTCTGGCCACTGTCTCTGTTTCTCTCTCTCATCTCTGAGTGAGAAGGTTGTGTGTTCAAGCCCCCACTGCAGAGATTTGAGCCCCATAGTCCAGGCTGACTCTCCTGTGCAGCGCTATGCTATCAAAGGTGTCATCTTTCAGGATGAGACATTCAACCCAGGCTTCCATCTGCCTCTCAGGTGGACATCAAAGATCCCACAGCAAGGAAGAGGGAGGCAGCAGCATAGTGGTAACTTCACTGGACTGGTGATCCAGACACCCAGGCTAATGCTTTTGGGGCATGGGTCCAAATCCCACCATGGCAGCTGGTGGAATTTAAATTCACTTAATAAAACCTGGAATTGAAATCTAGCCTCGGTCATGGTGACCACAAAACGATCATCAACTGTTATAAGAACCCATCTGCTTCCTTTAGGGAAGGAAATCTGCCATCTTTACCCGGTCTGGGCCTACATGTGACTCCAACCCCACAGCAACGTGGTTGACTCTTAACTGCCCTCTCAAATGGCCAAGCAAGACACTCAAGGGCAATTAGGGATGGGCAACAAATGCTGGCCTTGCCAGCGATGCCCACATCCCATGAAGGAATGAAAGAAGGACAGGGGCAGAGCTGCCTGATGTCCTGGAGCTCTTATTTAACTCTCATCCAACTCCACTTAAGCCAATTAGCTGCAGTCGTTTGTCTGATTGCTACTTGTGGGACTTTCCCACTGCATCTCCTTACACCCCTTGGAAAGTACTTCATTGGCTATAAAGCACTTCGAGATGTCCTAAGGTTGTGAAAGGCTGTGTAGAAATGCCAGCGGACATAATGTGGTTGACAAGTGGCAATCCCAAGAAAAGTCGGCCCCAAGGGTGCACCAGGTGAGACTAGAAAGCTTCCTACCCGCTGCTTACCAGCATACTCTGGTCCTGCTATGAACGCAGTGATCCCTCGGGTTCCTGTACCTTTACTCAGACCCAAAAGACTGAATGAAACCTTGGAGCTGATAACTGTACCAGATTCCACCACTGCACCCCCCCAGACTCAGGTGGACTCCGCAAGAGCATCACCCCTCCGAAGGCCAGCCAACGCACCCAAGCCTCTGAAGAGGAAACTCGGTTCCATCAAAAGACTGGTTCCTCCTGAATCACACACTCCGTGTTTACTTTTACCAATGGTTTGGCCAAACTGACATGCAAAGCACTCAGGAGGCAATGGGGGTGAAAATACTGAAAAATGTGGATCAAAAGCATGTGTAGCTAGAATCTACAAGGCCATTCGGCCCGATGTGCCTCTGCCGGCTCTTTGAAAATGCTGTTCAATCAGTCCCCCATTCCCTATAGAATGATAGAGCAGAGAAAGAGGCAATTATTCTTATGAGTGACAGTTGAGTTAGTTGAAAAGCAGTCTGAATATTTGCTTCATAGAATTACATAGTATGGACGTATTACATAGCGTACACACAGAAACAGGCCCATCTGGTCCACGCTGCTATTTATGCTTCACATGAGCTTCCACCCACCCCCTCATCCCATCAACATTTCCTCCTATTCCTTTCTCCCTCACATATTTACGCAGCTTCCCCTTAAATGCATCGACATGATTCACCTCAACCACTCCCTAAGGGAGCGAGTTCCACACTCTCACCACGCCCTGGGTGAAGAAGTTTCTCCTGAACTCCCGATGAGATTTATTAATGGCTATCTGATTTTTATGGCTCCCTGGGCCGGGACTGCCTGCAAGTGGAAACACCTTTTTTAGGTCTAACCTATCAAATCCTTTCATAATCATAAGAATCTCTCTTAGGTCACCCTCAGTCTTCCCTTATCTAAGGAACAGGGACCTACACTGTTCATCCTTCCCCAACAGTAAAATCCTCCCAGTTCTGCTATCACGCACTTACTCCAGTGCCACTCCATCCTTTTTCATATGGAGACCGGAACTGTGTACGGTGACTCCCAGTGTGATATGGAGATCGAAACAGTGCACGGTGACTCCCAGTGTGATACGGAGACTGGAACTGTGCACAGTGACTCCCAGTGTGATATGGAGATCGGAACAGTGCACGGTGACTCCCAGTGTGATACGGAGACTGGAACTGTGCACGGTGACTCCCAGTGTGATACGGAGACTGGAACTGTGCACAGTGACTCCCAGTGTGATACAGAGACTGGAACTGTGCACAGTGACTCCCAGTGTGATACGGAGACTGGAACTGTGCACAGTAACTCCCAGTGTGATATGGAGACTGGAACTGTGCACAGTAACTTCCAGTGTGATATGGAGACTGGAACTGTGCACAGTAACTCCCAGTGTGATATGGAGACTGGAACTGTGCACAGTAACTCCCAGTGTGATACAGAGACTGGAACTGTGCACAGTAACTCCCAGTGTGATATGGAGACCGGAACTGTGCACAGTAACTCCCAGTGTGATATGGAGACCGGAACTGTGCACAGTAACTCCCAGTCTGATATGGAGACTGGAACTGTGCACAGTAACTCCCAGTGTGATACAGAGACTGGAACTGTGCACAGTAACTCCCAGTGTGATATGGAGACCGGAACTGTGCACAGTAACTCCCAGTGTGATATGGAGACCGGAACTGTGCACAGTAACTCCCAGTGTGATATGGAGACCGGAACTGTGCACAGTAACTCCCAGTGTGATATGGAGACCGGAACTGTGCACAGTAACTCCCAGTGTGATATGGAGACCGGAACTGTGCACAGTAACTCCCAGTCTGATATGGAGCTTCACCCTATTACACTAACACAGTTCCATCGACCTAAAACATTAATTCCGGTTTCTCTCACCACGATTGCTGCCGGACCTGCTGAGGGTTTCCAGCATTTTCTGTTTACATGTCTTCTTACTGTTTTGGTGGCTTTGTGTGGGTTGGAATTAGATGAATGCACATACCTTGTTGTGAATCAGGATGCAATTAAGGCAAATCTTTTGTGACTGCGTGTTGGTTATTTAAATTGCTTTGGTCTATGTATGCCTTTTGGGTCTGATTTTAATCGCTCCACACTGCCGGCTCATGCCTTCAACTGCGGGACCTAAGCTGTGCAATTCGCCCCGCTAAACCTCTCCATCTCTCTACCTCGCTCATCTCCTTTAAAGCGCTGTTACCTCTGACTGAGCCTTTGGTCGTCAGTTGCGGCACCTCCTGATGTGGCTCGGTGGCAAATTTTGTTTTATTCTTAGGCCTGTGAAGCACCTTGGGATGTTTTACATTGTCGGAGGCGCTATATAAATACAGTTTTTTAAAATTGATTTCCACCATAGGAAATAATTGGAAATGGGCAGTTTGGTGAATTGGGAAGAATGCCTTTTTCCCTTGGCACCGATTTGGATTTCCAATTAAAATGGGAGATTTAAATAGGTTGACCCAATATGTCGGTTAGCATGATGGGATTAACGTCAGGTCCAATAAGCAGCCAGGCTTCCCTTTCAGTGAACTAACCCTTAGAGGAAAGAAAGAATGCAGTATTCTCCATACGTCATTTGCCAGAACCTTTTAGCCGGGCTCCTGGCATTTTCCACTTTGGTACTTGGCAGCTCCATCATACTGTTCACTCAGCAGCCAGTAATAATGCAAACAGGCAAGTCCACCAATAGGAAACCCTAGCCAGCACACATCCATCCCCAATATCCCACAACGTTAATCCTTCAACTCCAAATCTACAAAGCATTAACTCTCGAGATGAAAATGAACCTCTGTATCCAATTGTCACTCTCCATTATTTCTGTATATCTGTTTCTCCATTTCTAAACCATTGCTGTGTTTGGCCCTCCCACTCCAATCTTCTAATGTCTATGTTCTTCCCTCCATGTCTGATCCTTCAGTATATCTGTCCCTCCTTCTCTCTGCTCCTTCAGTCTATAAGTCCCTCCCTCCCTGATCCTTTAGCCTATCTGCCCCTCTGTGTCTGACCCTTCAGCCCATCTGTCCCTCCCTCTCTGCTCCTTCAGTCTATCAGTCCCTCCCTCTCTGCTCCTTCAGTCTATCTGTCCCTTCCCCTCTGATCTTTCAGTCTATCTGTCCCTTCCTCTGTGATCCTTCAGTTTAGCTGCCCCACTGTGCCTGATCCTTCTGTCTAACACCCGCTCCCTCTCTGCTCCTTCAGCCTATCTGTCCCTCTGTGTCTGATCTTTCAGTCTACCTGTCCCTCCCTCTCTGATCCTTCAGTCTATCACTACCTTTCTCTCGGATCCTTCATTCTATCTTTCCCTCCCTCTCTGATCCTTCAATCTATCTGTCCCTCCCTGCCTGATCCTTCGCTCTACCTGTCCCTCCGTGTCTGATCTTTCAGTCTATCTGTCCCTCTGTTCCCAATCCTTCACCGTGTCTGTCCCTCTGTTCCCAATCCTTCACCGTGTCTGTCTCTCTTCCCGATCCCTCACTCTGCCTGTCCTTCAGTTCCCGATCCTTCACTGTGTCTGTCCCTCTGTTCCCGATCCCTCACTCTGCCTGTCCTTCAGTTCCTGAACCTTCACAGTGTCTGTCCCTCTGTTCCCGATCTCTCACTCTGCCTGTCCCTCAGTTCCTGATCGTTCACTGTGTCTGTCCCTCTGTTCCCAATCCCTCACTCTGCCTGTCCCTCAATTCCTGATCCTTCACTGTGTCTGTCCCTCTGTTCCCGATCCCTCACTCTGCCTGTCCCTCAGTTCCTGATCCTTCACTGTGTCTGTCCCTCTGTTCCCAATCCCTCACTCTGCCTGTCCCTCAGTTCCCGATCCTTCACTGTGTCTGTCCCTCTGTTCCCGATCTCTCACTCTGCCTGTCCTTCAGTTCCTGATCCTTCACTGTGTCTGTCCCTCTGTTCCCAATCCCTCACTCTGCCTGTCCCTCAATTCCCGATCCTTCACTGTGTCTGTCCCTCTGTTCCCGATCTCTCACTCTGCCTGTCCCTCAGTTCCTGATCCTTCACTGTGTCTGTCCCTCTGTTCCCGATCTCTCACTCTGCCTGTCCCTCAGTTCCCGATCCTTCACTGTGTCTGTCCCTCTGTTCCCAATCCCTCACTCTGCCTGTCCTTCAGTTCCCAATCCCTCACTCTGCCTGTCCTTCAGTTCCCGATCGTTCACTGTGTCTGTCCCTCTGTTCCCAATCCCTCACTCTGCCTGTCCCTCTGTTCCCGATCGTTCACTGTGTCTGTCCCTCTGTTCCCAATCCCTCACTCTGCCTGTCCTTCAGTTCCCGATCGTTCACTGTGTCTTTCTGTTCCCCCTGCCCCTTGCCCTGTCTCCATTGCTGCTGTAAAGTGTCTAAACCTCCTTTGAATCTGTAATGCCTTTCCTGCCGAACTCCTTTCCACAGAGGATTGCATAGGACATACAGCACAGAAACAGGCCATTCAGCCCAACCAGTCCACGCTGGTGTTTATGCTCCACTTTCCTTTCCATCTTTCGTCATCTAAATCTGCCATCATAATCCTCTATTCTCTTCTTCCTCAAATGCTTGTCTCTCTTCACCTACACTATTCACTTCAACCTTTCCCTGTGGTAATGAGTTCCACGTTCTCAGCACTATTGGGGTGAGGACGCTTCTCCTGAATTCCCTGTTGATGACTGTCTTATATCGACGGTCTCTTGTTCTGCTCTTCCCGACAATCTCTCTATGTCCACTCTATCCAAACCTTTCAGAATTTTGAAGATCTCCATTAGGTCACCCCTCGGCCATCTTTGTCCAAGAAAGAGGAGACCCAGCCTGTCAATGTTTCCCTCATAAATATACCCACACATTTCTGGTATCGTCCTTGTAAATCCTCTTAGCTCCCCGCCTAGTGCCTTTATATCCGTTTTATAATGTGGGTGACCAGAACTACACACAGTGCTCCAAGCGTGGTCCAACAAAGGTTTGATACAGGTTTAAGTTAACTACTTTTCAACCCTGTCCCTCTAGAAATAAAGCCTAGTGCTTGGTTTGCTTCTTTCTGGCCTTGCTAACCTGAGTTACAACTTTGACTGATTGGAGTATTTGGCCCACGCGATTCCTTTGTTCCTCTAGCCCACCAGGACTCGCCCTCCATGTTCTCCCTACCCAAATGTGCCACCTCACATTTATCTGTGTTGAACCTCATTTGCCAATCATTTGTCCATTCTGCACGTTTATTAATGCCCCCCTGTAATTTGTTGCAATCCTTCTCAGAATTGACCATCTCTTCGCGCCCTCCCCACACCCACTTTGGTGTCATCTAAGTGATGGTATTGTCTTTGGATATCCTTGTGCTGCAGAACGAGTTGGACAAGACTCTCGATGCATTGGAACGGAACAGCGAAGAAATGGAGAAGCTGCGGGATGAGATCAGTAGCCTGAGAGCCTTCCTGGATGAGACGGAAAATGATGAATTCCAGGTCGGTGTCTCACCCGCTCTGGTCACTGATGTACGGCTGTATCAATGTCCTCAGCTCGACCACCTCTTTCTTTCATTTTCACTCGACCCCTACCTCGGTTTAAGAAGACGTTCTCCTTTCGTTCACCTGGGCAGTGTGTGCTGTCAGGCAAAGCACTCAGAGGACGCTATGTCCCACCCTGATCCTGTAAACCATTAGAATCAAGAAATGGTACAGCACAGGAGAGGCCATTTGACCTATCTTGCCTGTGCCATCTCTATGAAAGAGCTATCCAATTAGTCCCATTGACCCCCCCACACCCATTGCTCTTTCCCCATAATATTAGTCCCACTGCCCCCCCGTTCTTTCCCCATAATATTAGTCCTATTAGTCCCGCTACCCCCCTGTTGCTCTTTCCCCATAATATTAGTCCTATTCGTCCCACTGCCCTGCCCTTGCTCTTTCCCCAAAGCCCTTCAAATTTTTCGTTTTCAACTCTCCAGTTCCCGTGACAGTTGGAGTTGAAGCCACAGATCAGTTGTGACCTGACTTAATGGTGGAGGAGGTTCCACAGCCCTTATAGTCGTCTCCTGCTCCTATTTGTTATGCTCTTATGTTCCTGCTATTGAATCTACTTCCCCCGCCCTTTCAGGCAGCACATTCCAGACCATACCAACATGCTGGATAAAAAATGTTTTCCTCATGTTGCCCCTGGTTCTTTTGCCAGTTGTCTTCAAGCTGTGCCCTCTGGTTCCCAACCCTCCTGCCTCTGGAAACAGTCTCTCCTCACTTACTCCATCATGATTTTGGACACCTTGATTAAATCTCCTCTTAGGCTTCTCTACTTTAAGGAGAACAATCCTTGTTTCTCCAGTGTCTCAACGTTAACTGAACGCTTTAAAACTGAAGCTTTTCTGAAACGTGACCCAAGACTGTCTCAACTGTGGCTTAGTGGATAGCACCCTGGCCTCCGAATCAGAAGGTTCAGTGTTCCACAAGAAAGAATATAAAAATGTAACAGAAGAAATCAGATCTGGAGTAGGCCATTCAGCCCCTCAAGCCTGCTCCTCCATTTAATAAGATCATGGCTGATCTGATTATGGCCTTAACTCCACTTCCCTGCCTGGCCCCCATAACCCCTGACTCCCTTGACAATCAAAAACCTGTCCAGCTCAGCCCCTAATGTAGTTGACCCAGCCTCCAGTGCTCTCTGGGGAAGAGAGTTCCAAAGATTAACAATCCTCTGAGAGAATAAATTCCTCCTTACCTCCATCTTAAATGGGAGATCTCTTATTTTTAAATTGTATCCTCTAGCTCTAGCTTCCCACACGAGGGGAAGCATCCGCTCGGTGTCCTGTCAAGACCCCTCAGGATCTTATATGTTTCGATAAGATCACCTCTCATTCTCCTAAACTCCAATGAGTGTAGGCCCAACCTGCTTGACCTTTCCTCATTAGATAAAACGCCTTCATTCCACTCCAGAGACTTGAGCGCAAGATTTTAGGCTCCCCCTGCATTATCGAGGGAGTGCTGCACTGTCAGAGGCCCTGTCTTTCAGGTGAGACGTTAAAACAGTGCTTCCCAAACTTTTTCCTAGTGTGACCCCATTTTAATACCTCCGACTTTTGCATGACTCCAGAGTAAAATATTGGGGAGCGGGGAATGCGGGGTTTGGAGAATTGTCGAGCAATGGTGGGGAGGGGGGTAAAACTGCTGGGTCTGCCCTGACAAAGCCTTTTTAACAGGCTGTAGTTGTAACAGAAATTGGGCCTCAGAGAACAGACGATTCAGCTACACCCGACATCAAGTAGAAATAATCACAAGCATTTAAAGAGACCTTGCAGCCGCCCAAACTCAGTCCGCCGTTGCTGCCTCAAAGCTCGGGACCCCAAAATCTCATCCCGCGACCCCTTTGGGGGTCACGGCCGACAGTTTTGGAACCCCCTGTGTTAAAACAAGGCCTGTCAGGTGGTCATAAAAGAATCCACGCCCACTGTTTTGAAGAAGATCAGGGGGGATACCTCTGGCGTTAAGGTCACTTAAAAAAAACACCATTATCCAGTCATCTTCACCTTTCTATCTGTTGGAACATGCTGTGTGCAAATTGACTTCCGCATGTCCTACATTACAACTTTATTGGCACTTTGGGAGGTCCAGAGGTTGCGAAAGACACTGTATAAATGCAATTTTTATTTTCCCATCGCTAAGCCCTTGGACAAGCTGTAATTAAGTCTTTCTCTCCTCAACACAGGACGCTGACACCTTTCTCTTTCTCTTATGTTCCTGCAGAATGTGGGCACTGGGGTTCTAAACCTCCCCGAGCTCCCCGAAGCCAGTTTCCAGCAGCCCACCCTTCAGGTGAGTGCCCACAGCGTGGGGAAATGGGCCAGCAAAGCGATGGAAGCCCTCAAAATAATGTGGAAGCAGCGCTGAAAAATTCAACATATCATATAGGAAGATAGGCAGCATAGTAAGCAGTGTAGGAGCAGGCATAACATTGCAAATGGATTAAACGAACGGGCAAAATTGTGGCAACAGGATTTCAATTTCGGCAGATATGAGCTCATCCGTTTTGGATCTAAATTTTGGATAGAATATTGGGATTGACACCACAGACTGGACGTCTAAGATCTGGCGCCCTTGGACCCAAAACCGCGCTGGAGTTTGGATTTTCCCAGGTTTTGGGCGGGTGGGGTCGAAGGTCATTTTAAAAGTCATTTTCAGTGACTCTTAACCTCGAGTCACTCACAGCTGTTGGATTAAAAACACCTACTTCTGGTGATCCGCCCACTTCTCAGCTGTATTAATAAATCTCAACCAGGTTACACACACACACCTACACACCTTTTAATGCAACGAGCAAAAAGACAGAAACAGTTAAATGCTGCCTGATTGAGCGGGTTTGTGGAAGGTTTTACATGCAGGTGAGTTTGAACAGAAATGTGAATTTTGCACGCAGGCTGGTGGTTGCGTCCAAACATTGGAAACTCTACTCCCTTGGCTGCGTTACAGGGACGGTTATGGAGTGGGTGATAAATTATGAGCGTGGAGAAGGACCCTGCTAGCTGCCGTTTCTTTGCCCACTTATGAGCACTGTGCTGGCTGCTGGCACATTTGCCAACAGAGCCTGTAACCAATCACTTGCTTGGCGTGCTGTGTCCAGCCCTGGGCACCGCACTTTAGGAAGGATGTCAAAGCCTTGAAGATGGTGCAGAGGAGATTTACCAGAATGGTGCCAGGGATGAGGGACTTCAGTTCATGTGGAGAGACTGGAGAAGCTGGGATTGTTCTCCTTTGAGCCAAGAAGGCTAAGGGGAGATTTAATAAAGGCGTTTAAAGTCATGAAGGCAAATGGAATTTTGGCATTTATTGCTAAAGGAATAGAGAATAAAAATAGGGAAGTGTTGTTGCAGCTGTACAAGGCATTGGTGAGACCGCACCTGGAGTACTGTGCACAGCTTTGGTCCCCTTACTTGAGGAAGGATGTGGTTGCATTGGAGGCGGTTCAGAGGAGGTTCACTAGATTGATTCCAGAGATGTGGGGCTTGTCTTATGAGGAGAGATTGAGCAGTTTAGGCCTATACTCGCTAGAGTTTAGAAGGATGAGAGGAGATCTAATTGAGGTATATAAGATGCTAAAGGGGATAGACAAAGTAGACGTGGAGCAGATGTTTCCCCTTGTGGGGCATTGTAGAATGAGAGGCCATAGTTTTAGGCTAAGGGGTGGTAGATTTAAATCAGAGATGAGGAGGAATTACTTTTCTCAAAGGGTTGTGAATCTGTGGAACTCACTACCTCAGAACGCAGTGGATGCCGGGACACTGAATAAATTTAAGGAGGAGATGGACAGATTTTTAATTAGTAAGGGGTTGAAAGGTTATGAGGAGAGGGCGGGAAATTGGAGTTGAGGCCGAAATGAGATCAGCCATGATCGTAATGAATGGCGGGGAACAGGCTCGAGGGGCTGAATTGCCTACTCCTGCTCCTAGTTCTTATGTTCTTATGAAGGGTTTAGATAGAGGTATTAAGGAGAAACTATTTCCAATCATTGAAGCGTCGATAACCAGAGGAACAGATTGAAGGTGATTGACAAGAACCGAGATGTCATGAGGAAGAACTTTTTGCATGCAATGAATGGTTAGGATTTGGAATGCACTGCCTGATAGGTTGCTGGATACACATTCAAAAGGGAATTGGATAAAACAAAATGCAGAGAGATGGGGAAAGAGAGACGGAGTGGGACTAAGAGGATTGCCCTTTGAAAGAGCCGGCACAGGCTCAATGGGCTGAATGGCCTCCTCCTGAGCAGTCCCATTCTATAACCTGTGGCCCCAGAGGGTGAAAGGTCAGCGACTGCGCCACTCACCCCAGTCCTCCTCTCTCTTCCCACGTACCCCTATCAGAGAGGGGAGCTCTTCATCTGTCTGCGTCTGTCACTGGACTTGACCCCTGGTCCCAGAGGGTGAAAGGTCAGAGTCTGACCTCCTGTGCTACCCCGTTCACAAAACCACGCCTGTACAAGTCAACAAACAGAACACCTTACGCCTGACAATAGCGGGAAAGTCTTGTGATTGACTAAATCCTGGTGAACAACAAGAAACAATGAATATAATGGAGCTACACAGTGTTATTGCAGCATTGAAACATAGACATATTTGGTTTCCAACGGGACAGGTCAGGAGGCAACAAGGGATTCCCTGATGTAAAATGGGAATTATTAATCAGCAGGCAGTAAACAGCAGGGGTGCTGACTAATACAAGCATTTGGATAGCAGGGAACAACTGACTGCAAATGACCTTCAGCGGGGGGCAGGGGTGAGTACAGTTTCCAGCAGCTCAGCTAGTTAGACGTGTCAGCGAAGAGGAGCAAAGGCATCACCAATCAAGGAGAGCCCTTTAAAAAGGGAATGCTGTACATTGCATTGCCAATATACGTTTCCCTCCCAAATCGTGCTACACAGGCCTCTCGTAGCTAGAAATGTCAAATTACAGAATGGCGGCACCATCCTGTGCTGAGCCATTCGGCCCATTGTGTCTAGGCTGGCTCTTTGAAGGATTCTATCCAATTCATCCCACTCCACTGCTCTTTTCCCATTGTTCTGTAAATTTTTCCTGTTCGAACAATCTATCCAACTCCCCCTTTTGAAAGTTCCTGTCGAATCTGCTTCCACCGCCCTTTCAGGCAGCACCTTCCAGATCACCTCTCTGTATAAAATACATTTTCCTTGTCACCTCTGGTTCCTTACCTTAAGTAAAAGTATCCTGGACTCTCCAGTTGGCTGGAATTCTCCCTGGAACCATTCTGGTCAATCACCCCTTAAGCTTCTCTGCAGCGATCAGGAATGTCTCCCTGTCTCACCCTCAGCAGGAACCCTTTCCTAACTTAAAGCTGCAGAAGCCAGCGGCACATCCTCCCCGATTGTACTCTGCGTCCCCCCCTCCCCTACACCCACACCCGCCCGCCGGCCAATCCTGATACGCCGCGGGGGAGACAGCGGGATTGTCAGCCCGGCCTGCGGGCGCGTGCCTGACACACACGGGCGTGAAACAGCGCGCCATGATGTCAACAGAGTGTCCCGATATCATCGCGCGCTCAGGCCATATTTCGGCCAGCGGGCGCGTGCAGGAGTCGGCAGTGCGCCCGTCGATAATTAAGAGGGTTGTAAAGCCCATTAATCATTTCATTAAAGTGAAATTTCCCCTACCTACTGTTGGCAGGCGGGCAAACAGGCCAAGTGGCCTTTGCATATTTTGCCAAACGTCATCCACAGGCGGGATGAGGTTTCCAGCGTTGATTAAAAAAGCAAAAACGTTTTTAACACTTATTATTAACCTATCTCTGCTCATGTGACAGAGTCACACGAGGGGAGATGTTGCCCTTATTTTTGAATTCTTCTCATGGTTAAAAGCTTTAGCACTCTGAGGCAGCCCTGTGCCTTCAGGGGCCCGCTTCAGCGCTCGCGCTCTTCCCGCACCCCACCCCGGCAGCGCTGAGGTTATCGGCGCACGGTTCACGCTAGCTGGCCGGCCAGCGTGAAATCGCAGTAGAGGCCCAATCGCAGGCAGCTCCCGGGCATGCCTGCCCAACGAGGGGGGAAACCCACCCCCAGGATACCTTGCACCGTGTGCTGCCCCGATGACTGCCTGTCTGTTCTGTGCTCACAGGAGAAGCTGATGGGCATCGGAAATCGTGACGCACTCCTTCAGGACCTTCAAACAATTCAACATTCCCCCGCCATGCAAAACCTGTTGACCTTCCTCGAACACGCCCATGCCGAAGCTGACAGCGTCTCTCCCATTGGCCACGGAATTTAACTTGCCGTTAATTTTGCCTTGTGTGTCTCCACAGTTAACTTAATGATTCCTTACATTGGTGTTATACGTATCCAGAAGCAGATTTATAATAAACTTTGTTAGTTTTAACCACATCCTGGTTCTTTGTGTATTTTTCATCCACTGTATGCGGTGAGGGGGGGTTGTGGGGGGGTGGTGAAGGTAGGGCAAAGTTTATCTTGAGTTGGTCAACAACAGATCAGACGCCACTTGTGCACCAGATGTATTCAAAACGAAAGCAAACGGGGGCGCCTATCAAGCGGTAGATTTGCCGTGCGAATGATAAATGTCTGAAGCCTCTCTCAACCTTCACTCGCTTAACAGGAGCAACTTTGCATTTATATAGTGCCTTTGACCCAGTAAAACATGCCAGCGTACTTCACAGGGATGTAATCGATGAGCAGACCACGTAAGGAGGTACCGGATGGGAGACCAAAAGGGAGGGAATTCCAGAGCTCAGGGCCCAGACAGCTAAAGGCACAATTGCCAAGGGTAAAGCGGTGGAAACTGGGGGTGCACGTGAGATCAGAATTGAAGAAGACCAGAGATCTCAGAGGATCTCATAAGTCTAGAGAAGGTTACAGAGATAGGGAGGGTTGTCAGGATTGGAGGAGGTTACAGAGATAGGGAGGGTTGTCAGGATTGGAGGAGGTTACAGAGATAGGGAGGGTTGTAGGGGCTGGAGGAGGTTACAGAGATAGGGAGGGTTGTAGGGACTGGAGGAGGTTACAGAGAAAGGGAGGGTTGTAGGGGCTGGAGGAGGTTACAGAGATAGGGAGGGTTGTAGGAGCTGGAGGAGGTTACAGAGATAGGGAGAATTGTAGGGGCTGGAGGAGATTACAGAGATAGGGAGGGTTGTAGGGTCTGGAGGAGGTTACAGAGATAGGGAGGGTTGTAGGGGCTGGAGGAGGTTACAGAGATAAGGCTATTACGGTTAAATTATGAGGCAGGTTCAATAGGCTAGACTTGAGTAGAGAAGAATAATAGGTGGTCTAATCGAGGAGTTTAGAGAGTTGATAGGAACAATAGAAACTATTCCCTCTGGCGGAGGTGGGGTGGGGTGGAGCCTTGTTTATGTGACCAGAACAAGGGGTAGAACCATAAACTTAGAACCAAACCTTTCAGGGGTGATGTCAGGAAGCACTTCTTCACACAACTGAATGGCCCTCTACTATTCCTGTGCAATAGGCTCAAGGGGCTGGATGGCACCATCCTGTTCCTGTGTAAGGCTTGAAGGTTTGAATGGCCTCCTGTTCCTGTGTAACAGGCTCAAGGGGATGAATGGTGTCTCCCTGTTCCCGTATAACATGCTCAAGGGGTTGAATGGCCTCTCCCTGTTCCTGTGTAACAGGCTCGAGGGGGCTGAACAGCCTCATCCTGTTCCTGTGTAACAGGCTCGAGGGGCCGAATGGCCTCCTCCTGTTCCTGTGTAACAGGTTCGAGGGGGCTGAACGGCCTCATCCTGTTCCTGTGTAACAGGCTCGAGGGGCCGAATGGCCTCCTCCTGTTCCTGTGCAACAGGCTTGAGGGGGTTGAATGGCCTCCTGTTCCTGTCTAACAGGATCAAAGGGGCTGAATGGCCTCATCCTGTTGCTGTGTTAGAGGCCTGAGGGGCTGAATGGCCTCACCCACCTTCAAAAGACTTCTACATCTGTCAAAGTAAGTGGACGAGGCAACAGAACGGAATCAGATCTCACAATTTCTGTTGCAGGGGCCCTCACGCTAACTTGCCCCGGAGCGCGTTGGCAAAACGTGCGGTCTGTGGAAGAAATACTTGCATAGGAGTGACAGAAACAGGCCTTCCGGCCAACTGGTCCACGCTGGTGTCAATGCTCCGCGTGGGCACCCTCTCTACCCCTCTTCACCTCAAGCCCATAGAGCACCTCCCTCTATTCCCCTCTCCCTCCAGGCGACCATCTCGCTTCCTCTCGAAGGCAACTATGGCTATTCGCCCCCCAGGCACCAAGTGACGCAACTGTCAGTGAGGCTCCGTCAGTCCGATCATTCCACGGCCCAGATTCCTGGCTGCTTAGAAGATCCTGTGACTCACTGTGGTTCAGCTAGATCCAACCAGACCCACACACACATTCACCTGGTGTGGCAGCATCTTGGCTTCCTCCGATTGGCTGGAGGGCAGGAGGTGTTGGCTAACTGGGGCCTGTGTTTGACTGTTGCTGTTCAGCCACCCCCCCCACCCCCTTTGACTGGTGCCCGCCCCTCATTACCTGCTGTTGTTAATAAAAGGGGGAGGATGCCTGTGGCCAGAGCTGCTCAAGGAGGAGACAAGAGAGGAGGACGTTGAAGGAGATCCTTGAATGAACTCCACAGATTGATCCCTGATCGCCAACATAGCAGGAGCGGGAACCCTCGGTGAGTCGACCATCTCTCATCATTTTGAACCTTGGTTTTAATGTTTAAAACGCATGTTTTTTTTTAACGATTTCTGTCAATGGTTAGGCATTTTTTTCTAACTTCCCTTTTCACCTGCGTTCTCCTCACTCGCTTACCTGTGTTGCTAGGTCACCTTGTTACTCTGCTCAGGCTCCTAGCTCATTGCGCGTTCGGATGGCAGCTATCCCCTCCTTCCCTGGGCACAAGCGATCCCTCGAAAAGGGGGCGCGAGCCAGAAACTGGAAGGAAGCCATCAACCAACTGGAGAGGGAAAGCTGAACAAATGAGATCAAAGTGCTTGTCTCTGGCATTGATCAAGCACCCCCGTCCCTCCTGGGCCTCCCACTGGTGAAAGGCCTCGAGCCTAGAGGTCAATACTCCCGTGGCCCCTCTCTGGGGGCACCCAGGTGCAGGGATGGATGGAGGGGAGAGAGAGAGAGAGAGAGAGAGAGGGAGAGAGAGAGTGTGGACCGAGCCTCGCCCATCTGCCTCTCCAAGCGATCCAGGGACAGTCCCACGAGCGAGTCCTCCAGTTCCCCTTTGCATCATGGTGGCCAATGGTCAGGAAGGTAAGGATATAAAAGGTAGGAGCAGGAGCGGACCACACACAGACCCTGGAGCCTGCTCCGCCATCCAATGGGATCGTGGCAGGTCTGGGTCTTCAACTCCGCTTTCCTGCCCCACTCAAATTAATTCCCCGAGAGACCAGAAACCTGTCCAGCCCGGCCTTAAATGCATCCAACGATGGAGCATCCACAACCCGCTGGGGTAGAGAGTTCCAAAACTTCACAACCCCTTTGAGTGAAGTCATTTCTCCTCGTCTCGGTCCTAAGCGACCTTCCCCTTACGCTGAGACTGTGCCTCCCATCCACCCCACTGTGTTTTAGATTCTCCGACCAGGGAGGGTAGCAACAGTTCAGCCTCTACCCTGTTAAACCCCTTTAGCCGGAACGGTGTACGTTTCAATGAGATCGCCCCTCATTCTCCCAAACCCCAGAGAACATCAACCCAATTTACTCAGCCTCTCATCGTAAGACAACCCCCTTACCCCAGGGGCCAGTCTGGTGAACCTTTGTGTACCGCTCCCCCCCACCGTCCCTCAATACAGAGTTCCTTCAATGCGGAGAACAGAACTGCACACAGTATTCCAGGCGCTGTCTCACCGCATCCCCGTACAATTGCAGCGAGACATCTCTATTCCTGTACTCCAATCCCCTTTGCAATGAAGGCCAACGTGCCATTTGCCTCCCTAACTGCTTGCTAACTTCCTGGCCAAGGGGTATACAGCCCTTCCGCCGTCTATCTAACACCCACCGCAGATGCGGAGAGCCATTTAAATCTCCATTCAGTTCGGCGGGACCGTAATATCCCACCGGGGCTGGGGGAAGGGCAGTAAAATCCTGGCCTCTGTGTTCCTTACGTGAACACGCTCGAGTCTCTCTCTGACCAGGCCGAGCTGAATTACTCCGCTTAAGCGCTCGGTTGACTGGCTCACTCAGTTGTCCCACCCCACCACCAACCCCCGCCCCAAGTCCCCCAGGAGCCATTGCTCGGGCGTCCCCTGCCCGAGCGATCGCGGGTCAAGGTAACGGACCTGGGCCTCTTCCCCCTCTCTCTCTCCTGAAGGGAGAAGGCTGAGAGGGCGCGACTTAATCAAGGGCGTTAAAACCCTGAAAGGTTTCGATAGAGTGGATACGGAGAGAGTGTTCCCTCATTGACCCGGGGGGGGGCAAACTGGAGGCCGCCGGTGGGAGATAGTCACCCAGAAATCCAATAAGGAACTCACGAGAAACATTGTCACCCAGAGAGTGGTGAAGGGGAACAGCGTTAATTTAAGTTCAGCCAGCAGTGGAGGGTGAAAAGAATCGGTACTCACGATGAGGGGAGGAGGCTCAAGTGGAGCATGAGCACCAGCATTGACTGGTTGGGCCGAATGGACTGGTTCTGCGCTGTGTATCCTGTGCAAGATGGTGGAGGGGAGCACACTGGCTGACAAAGTGACCGGGGCTGGGGGGTGGGGGGCGGCCAGAGTGGTAAGGACAGCCAAAGAGCGGGCGAGGCTGGTGCCTCGAAGCGGGCGAAGCCGTCCTGCTTTGTCCCAATCCTCCGCCCACCTAAACAGAAGTTCTTGCCAGCACCGGGGTCCCCCCCCTCCCCCCAACCCCAGCTGAGCCACCCCGGACTCCCCCTAACCCACTCTCGGCCGCCCAGTGCGGACTTCTCCCCAGTGCGAGGGGCTTAGGAAGAGATTCACAGACTCCCCGGGCTGCCTGTAACTCCTGCGGCCTGCGTGAGTCAACGTTTAATTGGGTTACCTCGGAATTAACCCGCGCCTCCCATGATTCCTCATCTAAATCCCGCTGTCGTAAGCCCTCCTCCGTTCCTTTGTCCCTCGTGTGTTTATCCCGCTTCCCCTTATTCACCTCAACCACTCCCTGTGGGAGCCAGTGGTGGTGGGGTGGGGGGGGGAGGGGGGGGTGGGGTTCACTCAGCCCGGCTGCCTTCCCCTTCCCCTTCCGCAGCTACACCTTTGGCCTCAGTGCCACTGGAAAGTGAGTGCCCGGTACCTCCAGGTAGGCTTGGGGCCTTCTGCTTGTGAGCGACTGGAGTCCCCTGGGTGGGCACTTTGATTCCAATTGTTAAGCTTCATTTACGTTTGTTGTCAATGCTTGTACCCCTTTCCCAAGGAGGGCACATGTTGACTCGCTGCTGGCGAGAAACGTCATCCTTAACCTGAAAGATAAAATACTGCAGGTGCTGGAAATCTGAAACAAACACAGAAAGTGCTGGAAAAACTCAGCAGGTCTGACAGCATCTATGCAGAGAGAAACAGAGTTAACGTTTCGAGTCCGTGTGACTCTTCTTCAGAACTGAAGGGAAGGAGGAATATGATGAAATTTATACTGGTTAAGGGTGGGGGGGTGGAGCAGGTGAAGCTGGATAGAAGGCCAGCGATAGGTGGGGGCAAAGGAGAGAGCCACAAAGATGTCATGAACTAAAGGACAAAGGGGGCATTAATGGTCGTGATAAGGGCTAAAGGAGGCGCTTTTTTTTATTCATTCATGGGATGTGGGTTTCGCTGGCTGTGCCCAGCATTTATTACCCATCCCTTGTTGCCCTTGAGAAGGTGGGTGGTGAGCTGCCTTCTTGAACCGCTGCAGTCCCTGTGACAATAGTGGCAAAGGTCAGAAAGCAGAATGTGATAATAGCAGGACAAGGGTAAGCACTCTGTGAAAGAACAACATGAACAAGTGACAGATGGCCCGAGTGGGGGTGGGGTTGGGAGTGGGGGGAGGGGATGGTGGCGGGAGGGGGAAAGGATCAAAAATGTATCCCCCCCCATTTTATTCCATTTATCTCACATGCAAGTGTGTGTGTGAGTGTCTGCCTGTATATGAGTGTGTGTGTGTGTGTGTGTGTGTATGTGGGAGTGTGCATGCATGTGGGAGTGTGTGTACATGTATATGAGTGTGTGTGTGTATGTGTGTATGTGAGTGTGTGCATGCATGTGGGAGTGTGTGTACATGTATATGAGTGTGTGTGTGTATGTGTGTATGTGTGTGCATGTGGGAGTGTGTGTACATGTATATGAGTGTGTGTGTGTGTGTATGTGAGTGTGTGCATGCATGTGGGAGTGTGTGTACATGTATATGAGTGTGTGTGTGTGTGTATGTGAGTGTGTGCATGCATGTGGGAGTGTGTGTACTTGTATATGAGTGTTTATGTGAGTGTGTGCATGCATGAGTGTGTGTGTGTGCATGTGTGAATATGTGTGCGTGTGTGTTTGTCTGAATGTGTGTGTGTGTATGTATGTATGAATGTGTGAATGTGTGTGTGTGTGTACATATGTGAGTGTATGCGTCCATGTTTGTGTGTGTATGTGTGCCTTTGTGAGCGTTCGTGTGTGTTTGTGTGTGTGAACATTTATGAGCATGAGTTTTTGTGCTTGTGAATGTAAGTGAATGTGTGAATGTGTGTGCATGTGTGTGTTTGTGTGTGCATTGTGAGTGTTTGTGTCTTTGTGTGTGTATATGTGTGTGTGTGTGTGAGAGTGTGTGTGTGTGTTTGTGTGTGCATTGTGAGTGTTTGTGTCTTTGTGTGTATATGTGTGTGTGTGTGTGTGTGTGTGAGTGTGTGTGTGTTTGTGGTATATATGTATGTGTGTGTGTGAGCACGTGTATCTGTGTGAGATATCAGTGACTGAACTGCCACATTCTTGTACCCTCGCACCCCCACACAACCACTTCCACTCTCTGGAGTCAGTCTGAGGGACACACAGCACTAAGTCCGGCTAAGTCCAGGTGGGTGGAGGTTGCAGGACCAGGTAGGCGTGAAACAGGGCGAGCGGTGGGGGATGGGTGCGGAGTGAGGTCAGACGTAGCAGTGGTGGGGGTAGAGAGAACGGTGTCAGGGAATGGTAAGGGTAGTCAGAGTGTAATGGGTTGGGGGGCATCTGAGGCTTTGGACAGAGGAGAAAGATCCCAGCTTCTCTAACCTGATCTGCGGTTAAATCCCCCATCCCTGCGACCATTCTGGTAAATTATCTCTGTGCAACCGGGTGGCAACATGAAAACCTTCCAACTCCAACAGGAGGTACAAGGGCTGTGGTGATTTGACAGCACATTATAAACCAGTCCGAGTGTCCTCTCTATTGTAATTATTCAGCAACGCCCGATATCACTGCACTTTAAATCTCCATGACCAGCTGTAAAACATTTTGAGACCTTTTGAAGCCGACTATTTACAGTCTATGATAATGACTTGGACGAAGGGACCAACTGCATTGTGGCCACATTGGCTGACCCATTCGCAGATAGGTAGGAAAGCAAGCTGTGTGGAGGATTCAAAGAGTCTGCCAAGGGACATAGATAGGTTAAGCGAGCGAGCAAAAATTTGGCAGATGGAGTAAAATGCGGGGATATTCGAGGTTGTCCACTTTGACAGGAAATACAGGAAAGCAGCATGGTATTTTTAATGGAGCGAGGGAGACTGCAGGATGCTGCAGTGCAGAGGGATCTGGGCGCCCTGGTACATGAATCACCCACCAAAAGCTAGTCTGCGGGTGCAGCAAGTATTCGGGAAGGCAAATGGAGTGTGGTCTCTATTGAGAGGGGAATGGAATCGAAAAGTATGGACGTTTTTGCTGCAACAGTATGGGACATTGATGAGACTGTACCTGGAGGACTGTGTACAGTTTTGATAAGGTTCACTGGGCTGAGTCCTGGGGGGGTGAAGGGGGTTTGTCTGATGGGGAAAGGTTGAGCAGGCTGGGCCTGTACTCATTGCAGCTTAGAAGAACGAGAGGTGATCTTATTGAAACATGTAAGATTCTGAGGGGACTCAACAGGGGGAACACTAAGAGGATGTTTCCCCTCGGGGGGGAATCTAGGGCTAGGCGGGGGGAGGCACAGTTTCAAAATAAGGGGTCTCCCATTTAAGACGAAGATGAGGAGGGATTTCCTGTCTCAGAGGGTGGTTACTCTGAGGATTCCTCTACCCCAGACAGCAGTGGAGGCTGGGTCAGTGAATATGTCCAAGGCTGAGCTAGACAGATTGTTGATTAGACAGGGGAGTCGGGTTCTGGGGGAACGTACTGAGGGATATGGGGACATGGGGGAAACGTTGAGTTGAGGTGGAAGATCAGCCGTCTTACTGAATGGACGTCCATGCTCAAACGGCCTACTCCTGCTGCTGTTCCTTATGTCCTTTCCTACGTCCGATGACAGGCAGGAAAGTGGAGTTAAGGCCACAATCAGATCAGCCATGATCGTATTGAATGGTGGAACGGGATTGAGGGGCCGAATGGCCTGCACCTGCTCCTATTTCTCGTGACCTCATGAGGTCGAGAAAAGCTCTGCAGAAAGGCTTCCTCTCTTTCAATGTGCAATACTGCCCTCTGCTGCACTCGTCCCTTTTCTCATTCTCTCTATCTTTCACTCTCTCTCCCACCTCCTCTCTGCCCTCTTCTCTCCCTCTCTTCCTCTCTGCCCCTCTCTCCCCCAGTCTCTCTCTCTCTCTCTCCCACTCTCTCTCCCTCCCTCCCCCTCACCCTCCTCTCTCTCTCCACACTCTCCCTCACCCTCCCTCTCTACCTTTCTTTCTCTTGCTCCTTCATCTCCCCCTTCTCTCTCCGCCCCTCTCTCCCCCTCTCTCCCACCTCTCTCTCTCTCCCCCTCTCTCTCCCCAACTTCCCTCCACTCTCTCTCCCTCCTCCCCTCTCTCTCTCTCACCCTCTCTCTATACCCTTCTCTTTCTCACTCCTTTTTCTCCCCCTTCTCTCTACGCCCCGCTCTCCCCCTCTCTCCCACCTCTCTTTCTCCTCCTCTTCTCCCCCACTTCCCTCCTCTCTCTCTCCCTCCCTCTCTCTTTCCCTTTCTCCTCTCTCTCTCCCACCTCTCTTCGCCCTCTTTTATCCCCTCTCTTCCCTCTCTTTGCCCTCTCTTCCCCCTCCCCTCTCTTTGCCCTCTTTTCCCCTTCTCTCTCCCCTCTCTCTCCCTACCCTCTCTCTCACCCTTTTTCTCTCCATCCCTCTCTATCCCCTTTCTCTCTCCCTTCTGTATCCCCGTCTCTCCCCCTCTCTCTCTTCCTCCACTCTATCTCCCTCCACACTCTCTCCCCTCTCTCTTTCCCCTCTCTATCCTCCTTCCTCTCTCCCCCACTCATCCCTCCTCTGTCACTCCCTCTCTCCCCCCTTTCTCTCCCCCTTCTCTCTCTGCATCTCTCTCCCTCCCTCTCTCTTCTTCCTCTTTCCCCCCACTCCCCTCTCTCTCCCCCTCTCCTCCCTCTCTTCCCCCCTCTCTCTCCCTCTCTCTCTTCCTCTCTCCCACCTCTCCCTCTTTCTCCCCTGTCTCTT
The DNA here is from genome assembly GCF_017639515.1 of Carcharodon carcharias. Taxonomy (NCBI): domain Eukaryota; kingdom Metazoa; phylum Chordata; class Chondrichthyes; order Lamniformes; family Lamnidae; genus Carcharodon; species Carcharodon carcharias. Next base: position 17,118,701 of record NC_054490.1, read on the forward strand.
TCCCCCACTTGCTACTCCTCTCTCTCTTTCCCCATCTGCCTCCCCACACTCTCTCTCCCATCTCTCCCCATCTCTCCCATCTCTCTTTTCCTCTCTCTGTTCCTCTCCACCTCCTCTCTCTCTCTCTCTCCCACTCCACCTTTCTTCTCTCTCTCTCCACCTCCCCTCTCTCTCTCCCCCTATCCCCTTATGTCTCTGTTGGGTTTGGAAGGTGCTGTCTAAGCTGCCTTGGTGAGTTCCTGCAGTGCATCTTGTAGATGGTACACACACTGCTGCTACTGTACGGTGCTGGTGGAGGGAGTGAGTGTTGAAGGTGGTGGATGGGGTGCCGATCAAGTGGGCTTTACACAGGGTTGAAATTCATCAGATATATGGCACAGAATGTGGCCACTCAGCCCAACCAGGCTCTGCTGGTGCTGATGCTTCACTTAAGTCTCCTCCTCTCCGTCCTCATCCAAAACTACCAGCGGAATCCTCTATTCCCATCTCCTTCCATTGCTTATCTCTCCTCCACTTACTATTCACCTTAACCACTCCCCATCTCAGTATAACCCAAATCCATACCACTCGTTTTGACAAAGATGATCTTATTGCGAATTCCCTATCAGATTTCTTTGTGACTATCACATATCATGTACTTTGATAGGAAGAACCAAAAGGCAGGCTATTATTTAAATGGAGAGAGACTCCAAATAAGTGCAGCACAGAGGGATCTGGGTGTTCTTTTGCATGAAACACAAAAAGTTAGCATGGAGGTGCAGCAAGTAATTAAGAAGGCAAATGGAATTTTGGCCAGTATTGCTATAAATGTGGATGTCTTGTTACCACTGTACAGGGTGTAGGTGAGGCTGCACCTGGAGTACTGTGTACGGTTTTGGTCCTCGTATTTAAGAAAGGATATACTGGCATTGGAGGCAGTTCAAAAGAGATTCACTAGGGTGATTCCTGGGATGAAGGAGTTGATTTATCAAGAACGGCTAAACAAGTTAGGCCTTTATTCTTAGAGTTTAGAAGAATGAGGGGTGATCTCATTGAAACGTACAAGATTCTAAGGGGGTTGACAGGGTGGACGTTGAGAAGATGTTTCCACTAGTGGGGGAATCTCAAACTAGGGGTTACAGTTACAGAATAAGGGGACACTCATTTAAAACTGAGATGTGAAGGAATTTCTTCTCTCAGAGGGCAGTGAATATCTGGAATTCTCTACCTCAGAGAGTTGTGGAGGCTCAATCACTGAAAGTATTTAAAGAGGAGTTAGATAGATTTTTGAAATATCGGGGAGTTGAGGGCTGTGGGGAGCTGGCACGAAAGAGGAGTTGAGGCCTGGGGCAGATCAGCCATGATCTTATTGAATGGTGGGGTAGGCTTGAGGGGCCGAATGGCCTCCTGCTCCTATTTCTTATGTTCTTATATCGACGGCCTCTAATTATGCTCATCCCCCACAAGAGGGAGCATTCTCTCTCTCTATCCACTCTACCGAAACGTTGCAGAATTTTAACCACCTCTATAAGGCCACCTCTCAGCCTGCTTCTTTATTCATTCACGGGCTGTAGGCGTCACTGGCCGGGCCCAGCATTTATTGCCCATCCCTAATTGCCCCCTTGAGAAGGTGGTGAGTGAGCCGCCTTCTTGAGCCGCTGCAGTCCCTGTGGTGTAGGTACACCCACAGCGCCGTTAGGGAGGGAGTTCCAGGATTTTGACCCAGCGACAGTGAAGGAACTACCGATATATTTCCAAGTCAGGATGGTGGGTGGCTCGGAGGGGAACTATTGTCAGGGGGGATGAGCCCCTGATAGCTAAACCCTGGCATTCCTGTACACCTTTATTTGCGCTCCCACCAAAGCCTCCGTTACTTGTGGTATTGCAACTGGGACTCTATGCAATACTCCAGATGTGATCTAACCAAGCTTCGACACAGATTTAGCGGAACTACTTTCCAATTCTAACCCTCTGGAAGTAAAGCCAAGGGCTTGGTTCACTTTTCTCTTATGGCCTTTCTAAATCTGTGGCGTAACTTTTTGCGGGTTGAGTATTTGGGCTTCCTTTGATCTCTTGCGCCATTGTTTTTTAAATTTTCTGAGCAATTTGCTTCTTCCTTATTTTTCTTAACAAAATGTCACGAGGAAGAGAGATCCAAAGACTCACCACCTTCTGAGAGAAATATTCTCCTCATCTCTGTCCTAAATGGGTGACCCCTTTATTTTTAAACAGTGACCTCTCGTTCTAGATTCTTCCACAAGAAGAATCCACCCTGTCAAGACCCCTCAGGATCTTATATGTTCCAACCAAGTCACCTGTTACTCTGCTAAACTCCAGCGGATACGAGCCTAACCTGTCCATCCTTTCCTCATAGACAACCCACCCATTCCTGGGATTAGTCTGGTAAACCTTCTCTGAACTGCTTCTACCGTCCTTCCTTAAATAAGGTGACCGATACTGTACACAGCACTCCAGATGTGGTCTCACCAACGCCCTGTACAACTGAAGCAGAACCTCCCTACTTTTGCATTCAATTCCCCTCATAAAATTCTATTAGCTTTCCTGATTACTTGCTGTACTTGCATACTAACCTTTTGTGATTCATGCACTAGGATACCCAGATCCCTTTACATCTCAGAGCTCTGCAATCTCCCACCATTTAGATAATAAGCTTCTTTTTTATTCTCCCTGCCAAAATGGACAATTTTCCCACATGATACTCTATTTGCCAGATCTGTGCCCACTCACTTAACCCATCTATATCACTTTGTAGCCTCCTTATGTCCTCTTCAAAACTCACTTTGCTACCTATCTTTGTGTCATCAGCAAATTTAACAACCATACCTTTGGCCCCTTGATCCAAGTCATTTATATAAATTGTAAAATGTTGAGGCCTGAGCACTGATCCCTGTGGCACACCACTGGTTACCTCTTGCCAACCAGAAAATGACCCATTTATGCCAACTATTTCCTGTTGGCTTGCCAACCTTCTACCCATGCCAATATGTTACCCGCTACACCATGAGCTTCTATTTTCTGCAATAACCTTTGATGTGGCACTTTATCAAATGCCTTCTGGAAATCTAAGTGCAGCACATCCACCAGTTCCCCTTTATCCACAGCACATGTTAATTCTTCAAAGAACTCCAATAACTTGATTAAACATGATTTCTCTCTCATAAAGCCATGTTGACTGGGCCTGATAACCTTGAATTTATCTAAGTGCCCTGCTATAGCTTCTTTAATAATGGCTTCTAATGTTTTCCCTATGACAGATGTTAGGCTACCTGGCCTACAGTTCCCTGCTTTCTGTCTCCCTCCCTATTTGAATAATGGAGTTTATCAGGACCTGGGGACTTGTCAGCTCACAGCTCCAACAATTTGCTCTGTACCACTTCCCTGGTGATTATAATTTTCTTGAGTTCCTCCCTCCCTTCCGTTTCCTGATTTATCTGGAATGTTATTTTCAGCAATTTGTTGCATTGACTATCCCTCCGACAATGTGTCCTCTGCAAATTTAGCAGTTTTGAATGTAGAAATTGTGTTTTGAATTTTATAACTGAGTTTTGAATGAAAAAATTGTGTTTTGAATTTAGAAAGTGTGTTTTTATTTGAAAAATTATGGTTTGAATTTAGAAATTATGTTTCTAAATCAGAAATTGTTCCTTGAATGTAGAAATTGCGTTCCTAATTTAGAAATTGTGCTTTGAATTTAGAAATTGTATTTTTAATGAGAAATTGTGGAAGTGTTGAATTTAGAAGTTGTTCTTTTCTCTTGGATGGTGTTGAGTTTCTTGAGCGTGGCTGAAGTACTCGAGTTTTTAATTGGACGCTGTTTGTTTTCTGTTTTCAGGTGAATAGTCAGCTGTCCTTGTCTGGATCAAAGCACTGGCATCTTTGCAAAAGGGCTTCTCTGATCAAAGCAAGTTCCTGGTCGACCCTGTAGAGCAGCCACGATGACAGAGAGGGAATTCACATTTGCCTTTCAAGGCTCCGAAGGAGAGAGGCAGACGGCTAAGGGTGGGCCTGAGCAGTCTTTGATTTCCGCCCTGAGGGACTCGTCCAGCGTCTTCAGCGAGGAGGAGAGAAAGAACGAGGGGAAGGCGGTCCAGCTGCTGGAGGGGGAGCACCTCCGAGGGGCCCTCAATTTGGGGATGCCCTGCAAGTGCCTGCCGGAGAACGCCCACCTGGAGGCCTTGTTTGTGGGAGGCGGCGGGGGGTCCCAGGGCCGAGAGGGCATTGCTGAGGGCAAGGAGTGCACGACATTCACCGTCGGAGCTGCCCCCGGGAAGAGGCCGATCCTGAAAGGCCCCGAGGCCGGGGTGGACCTGTGTGTCTTTGCCTTGGAAGGCGAGACGGTGGGCGAGGCACTGAGCGAGGACGGCAGGTTCCTGCCTGAGGTGGGCGGCGAGGGCTGGCGGCTGGTGGAGCGGCAGCAGGGCCGCCGGGCCTTCCCACTGAGCCTGGCAGCCAGAGAGCTGCAGGCCGGGGCCTACGAGCTGGGCTTCGAGGGGGAGGGGGCCGGGGGGAGGCCCAACCTCCGCGAGCTGGCCCAGGAGCTCGACGAGTACCTGAAGGGGCGCCTGGGGGGCGGGGGGCCCTGGGAGGCGGCGCAGAAGGAGTTCGAGGAGCTGATGGGCGGGGTGACGCCCAACCGGGTGCCCAGCCACGTGGCCAAGCTGCCCACGGCCATGAACGAGTCGGTGGGCACGCTGCGCTGGAGCCGCCTGGGCGCCGAGGGCAGCGCGGCCTGTTTCCACCTGGCCAGGGGCCACGTGCTGACCTGCTACCACGCGGTCAAGATGATGGTGGGGGAGGGGGTGCCCGAGAGCGAGTGGGGCCCGGCGGTGCGCCAGGCGGCCAGCGTGAGCTTCACCTACCGCACCACCGCCGAGACCCAGTGGAAGGTGGCGAGCGACGGCCTGAAGGCCTACTCCGCCGAGTTGGACTACGCAATCCTGGCCCTGGAGGCGGCCGCAGGCCAAGGCTCCGAGCTGAGGCCCGGCCTGGCCGCCTGGTCCACCAAGCCCGTCGGCCAGGGGGTGGTCTACGCCGTGGGCCGCCATTTCGCCGACGCCCTCATGCTGGTGCCCCTGGGCCCCCGGGAGAGCGGCGACCTGTCCGGCCGCCGGAGCTTCCAGGCTTTCTCCAGCCACAGCTTCTCCCGGCAGCCCAGGTCCGAGAGGGCGCCCTACGGCACGGAGTTCCTCCACGACCCCGCCTCCTCCGGCTCGCCCGTCTTCAGCTACTACGGGGGGCTGGTGGGCATGAGCGCCGGGGGCTACCAGTACGAGGAGCGCGTGGTCGAGTTCGGCCCCACCGTCCAGGCCATCGCGGCCCACGTCCACCTCAACCACCACCCCTTGTACCAGCTGCTGTTCGGCGGCGGCCCCTCGAAGAAAGGCTGCTCCGTCATGTAGAGCGGGGGGACTCGCTGAGAGGGGCAGCCCGGGGGGGGGGGGGGAGGGGGGAGTCCGTAACGGCTTGTGTTGGGTGGCGAAGGGGGGGGAGAAGATGTGGGGGGGGGAGGGGGGTGAGGGGAGAAGAGGGGAGGAGGTGGGTGAGGGGGGAGGGGGTGACCGGAGAAGAGGGGGGAGAGGTGGGTGAGGGGAGAAGAGGCGGGGAGGGGTGTGAGGGGGGAGGGGGGTGAGCGGGGTAGAGGGGGGAGAGGGCTTACAGTGGCGGGGAAGGGAGAGGGGGGGAGATGGTAGTGACCAAACCGCACCCCCCCATGACCCCCTCCTCCCCCCACCACCACCCCACCCCCCACCCCCCAAGACCTACCAGTGAGAAACCTCAAAGGACCTGTATTAAAACCCGAGCGATCCAACAGCTGCCAGAGGCCACGGGATTGGCTGCTGGAAGAGTCCCAATGGCGACTGAACTGACACTCTTACTGGAAGAAATATTTACCCTTATCCTGCAGTCTGCACTGCCGGTGAGTCGTGTCAGACATGAGGAAAGTGAGACGGTGGAGGATAGGGTGTGGGTTAGTAGCGGTGGGGGGGTCGGGGCGGGGGTTGGGGGGGTGGAATCCTCGTATGAATGCATTGAAACAGTCAACGTTCACCTGGGTAGCAATGCAGCACCCTCTTTCTTCCCACACTGGGCGGACAAGCTACGAGCAGAGGTGACCCGGCCAATATTGTGTCACACGGATAGCACGCTCGGCCTATCTGCTCCATACCGTCCATTCAAGCCTCCTTCCCTATGTCCTTGTCTCACCCCGTCAACATCTCCTTCTGCTCCTCTCTCCCTCCAGCTCCCCCACAAACACATCGACACGACTCACCCCCGGCCGCTCCAGGTGGGAGGCACTTCCACATTCCCACCGCTCCCTTGGGTAAAGCAGCTTCTCCTGAATCCGCGGCTGGATTTATTCGTGACTAACCCCCTAGATTGTAGACACCTTTGTTCAGGACTTGCCCGCAAACATCTTCTCTACTTCTACCCAATCGAACCCTTTCATGATTACTAAGACTTCGATTAAGTCAGCCTTTAGCCGTCTCTTTTCAAAAGGAAGGAGCCCCTGCACATTCAGTCTGTCCCCCCACAGTTACAGCGTCTCAGTTCTAAATTATTCCAGTAAATCTTGGTTTCATCCTCTCCAGTGCCCCTGCATCCTTTTATAATGTGGAGAGCATTGGGACAGGAGGCCATTCGGCCCTTTGATTCTGCCCTGCCATTCAATGAGTTTGTGCTTGATCTGTGGCCTAGTTGCCCTTACCTTTTTCTCAAAGCCCCTACTTAATAACTTAAGCTAACAAAAGTCAACTTCGATTTAATATTTACAATTCATCTGGCATCAATTGCCATGTGCCAAAGAGAATTTCAACTGTGCACAGTAACTCCCAGTGTGATACAGAGTCCAGAGCTGTGCACAGTGACTCCCAGTGTGTTACAGAGTCCAGAGCTGTGCAGTGACTCCCAGTGTGATACAGAGTCCAGAGCTGTGCACAGTAACTCCCAGTGTGATACAGAGACTGGAACTGTGCACAGTAACTCCCAGTGTGATACAGAGACTGGAACTGTGCACAGTAACTCCCAGTGTGATACAGAGACTGGAACTGTGCACAGTAACTCCCATTGTGGGCTAACCAAAGGCCTGATGTAAATTTAATGTAATTAATGTCATGTAATAAATAATTAATGTAATAAATTAAAATGTTTTTCAATGCTATCCTTCTCGGAATAAACACCAGTGCTTTGGTTTTACCTGGTCTTGTTCAGTAAAATTTGTAAAAGATGTAAAATTTCAAGCAAGTGTTTTAAAGTGTTTTAATTAAAGGGGGAGCGTGAATCTAACTGTGAGTTGTGTCACATCAATGCGGAAATGGGGAGGTTTGAACCAGCAGGAGGTGAAGGCAGGTCCAAATGACGTAACAAGCTCTCCCGATTCAGATATGGTGCAGCATCTACACTCATCCTCCAGTACTCCCACACACCATCCCTGCACCCCCCCAGCACCTCTCTTCCCCACCACCACCCCCTTCCCTGACCCCTCACCCGTGTCACACAGGCTCTCGGGAATTGTAAGAAAACAGCGCAAAAGAAATAATTCTCAGGAAGTTCCACCCCTGATGCGCTTTGTCAGTGAAGGGTACTGTAAACCCCTTGAGTCTCAGCTCACCTTCTGTTACTGCAAAGGTTTAAACATTCACTCCCTCCACCACCAATGCACAGTAGCAGCAGTGTGTGTACCATCTACAAGATGCACTGCAGCAACTCACCAAGGCTCCTTCGACAGCACCATGTCCACTACCATCTAGAAGGACAAGGGCAGCAGATAGATTCCACCACCTGGAAGTTCCTCTCCGAGCCACTCACCATCCTGACTTGGAAATATATCGGCCGTTCCTTCCCTGTCGCTGTGTCAAAATCCTGGAACTCCCTCCCTAACAGCGCGGTGGGTGTACCTACACCACAGGGACTGCAGCGGCTCAAGAAGGCGGCTCACCACCACCTACTCAAGGGGAAAGTTAGGGATGGGCAATAAATGCCGGACCCAGACAGCGAAGCCCACATCCCCGTGAAATGAATTTTAAAAGTTAGAGATGGGTGATCAATGCCAGGCCTTTGTGATGCTCCCATCGCCCAGATGAATTAAAAGAGAATTCCTCTCAATCCCGATCAAAGGGCCCAGCTCCCCGTCTCTTTCTGTAGGTGCCCGGTGCTTGGCGGACACTTTGGGAAGCTGTTCCCGAGCCTTGGTGGGAAGGAAGAGGGTACCTGAGGCTCCGTGTGGCAACACAACCATTTTTTGGATGAGGAATTCACCCCAGGCCCCCCCACCCTGTCCTTTGAGGTGGACAAGCAGGTCCCCACAGCCACTGTTGAAAGAAGAAGGGGGGGGGGGGAGAGGTGTGGGAGTGGGGGGAGGGGGTGTGGAGGTGGGCTTTCCCCGGTGTCCTGGGCCCAGTGTTTACCCCGAGTCAAGATCAGAGGGCCGCCTCCGATGTGTGCCCATGACCGCGTCGCCGCTTTGCTGGGATCTTGCTGTGCGTGCACCTCGGGTTCTGCCGTTACCCACGTTGCAGCCGCTTTGTAACCTGAGTTGCTCTGCGAAAGCCAGGCCTGCCCGCTTTCCCGGGGGGGTGGGGGGGCTCGTGGGAGCTCGAGTTGAGAGGTGGCCATCGCGAAGCGGCCGGGGCTTCAGTGGGATTATCGGGCGTGTCAAGGTGGTGAAGTATTCAGCCCGATTTCAGCGCGCCAGGGGGTGGTGGGGGGGGGTGTGGGCATTGCGTTTGGGTGGGTGCCCACGAGCTTAGCTCTCATTGCCCGCAGTCCGAGGTGGTCAGTAGGCTCGCCAGCAAATACTCGCGCAAGATCCCACATTTCATGTGTACTCAGTGGTGAAGGGTGAAAGCTGGACTGTCAGCCCGCACCTCCTGACCTCGAATGCGGGCACCTGAGCAGAAACACCCTCCGGTCAAATCGCGGGGCCTTTACAACGCAGCAAGAGCGATGAGCGAGGGCAGGGGTAATCCACCGGGGCGAAGCCCAGCTTCGGCGGGATGAGGACGCATGTGAGTCGGAATCAAAGGTTGGCAGCAGAGATGGTGGCTGCCTTCAAAGGAACAGGACTGCAGGCAGTGTCCCCTCAAAGGGGGAGAGGTAGGACGAATAAATCCAGAGAGCCCTGGAGGACGAGAGAGGAAGGGGTGAAGGTGAAAAGGAAGAAGCACATGTGAGCAGGTGTCAGACAGAAAATACAATGGAGAATCAGGCTGAGTGTAGAAGGACCAGAGGGGGAGTGAAAAAACTAATAAGAAAAGCAAGGAGAGAGCAGGAAAAGAGACTGGCAGTGAACACAACGACGAACCCCAAGGTTTAATTTCAGCATAAAAATAATGAAAGGATTGGAAAAGAAAGAGTAAGGCCAATTAGGGAGTAAAAAAATGGACTTTAGAACATAAGAAATAGGAGCTATTCAGCCCCTCAAGCCTACCCCCACCATTCAATAAGATCATGGCTATAGGGGCTGGAGAAGGTTGCAGAGAGAGGGAGGGGTGTAGGGGCTGAAGGAGGGTACAAAGAGAGGGAGGGTTGTAGGGGCTGTAGGATGTTACAGAGAGAGGGAGGGGTGTAGGGGCTGAAGGAGGTTACAGAGATAGGGAGGGTTGTAGGGGCTGTAGGATGTTACAGAGATAGGGAGGGTTGTAGGGGCTGGAGGAGGTTACAGAGATAGGGAGGGTTATAGAGGCTGGAGGAGGTTACAAAGATAGGGAGGGTTGTAGGGGCTGGAGGAGGTTACAGAGATAGGCAGGGTTGTAGGGGTTGGAGGTGGTTACAGAGATAGGGAGGGTTGTAGGTGCTGGAGGAGGTTACAGAGACAGGGAGTGTTGTAGGGATTGGAGGCGGTTACAGAGATAGGGAGGGTTGTAGGGGCTGGAGGAGGTTACAGAGACAGGGAGTGTTGTAGGGGCTGGAGGAGGTTACAGAGATAGGGAGGATTGTAGGGGCTGGAGGAGGTTACAGAGATAGGGAGGGTTGTAGGGGCTGGAGGAGGTTACAGAGATAGGGAGGGTTGTAGGGGCTGGAGGAGGTTAAAGAGATAGCGATGGTTGTAGGGGTTGGAGGGGGTTACAGAGATAGGGAGAGTTGTAGTGGCTGGAGGAGATTACAGAGATAGGGAGGGTTGTAGGGGCTGGAGGAGGTTACAAAGATAGGGAGAGTTGTAGGGGCTGGAGGAGGGTACAGAGATAGGAAAGGTTGTAGGGGCTGAAGGAGCATAAAGAGATAGGGAGGGATGTAGGGGCTGGAGGAGGTTACAGATATAAAAAGGGTTGTAGGGGCTGGAGGAGGTTACAGAGATAGGGAGGGTTGTAGGGGCTGGAGGAGGTTACAGAGATAGGGAAGGTTGTAGGGGCTGCAGGAGTATACAGAGATAGGGAGGGATGTAGGGGCTGGAGGAGGTTACAGAGATAAAAAGGGTTGTAGGGGCTGGAGGAGGTTACAGAGATAGGGAGTGTTGTAGGGGCTGGAGGAGGTTACAGAGATAGGCAGGGTTGTAGGGGCTGGAGGGTGTTACAAAGAAAGGGAAGGTTGTAGGGGCTGGAGGTGTATACAGAGATAGGGAGGGATGTAGGGGCTGGAGGAGGTTACAGAGATAGTGAGCGTTGTAGGGGCTGGAGGAGGTTACAGAGATAGGGAGGGTTGTAGGGATTGGAGGAGGTTACAGAGATAGGGAGGGATGTAGGGGTTGGAGGTGGTTACAGAGATAGGGAGGGTTGTAGGGGCTGGAGGAGGTTACAGAGATAGGGAGGGTTGTAGGGGCTTTAGGAGGTTAAAGAGATAGGGAGGGCTGTAGGAGCTGGAGGAGGTTACAGAGAAGGGAGGGATGTAGGGGTTGGAGGCAGTTACAGATATAGGGAGGGATGGGGCTGGAGGAGGTTACAGAGATAGGGAGGGATGTAGGGGTTGGAGGAGGTTACAGAGATAGGGAGGGTTGTACGGGCAGAAGGAGGTTACAGAGATAGGGAGAGTTGTAGGGGCTGCAGGAGGTTACAGAGATAGGGAGAGTTGTAGGGGCTGTAGGAGGTTACAGAGATAGGGAGTGTTGTAGGGGCTGTAGGAGGTTATAGAGATAGGGAGGGTTGTAGGTGCTGCAGGAGGATACAGAGATAGGGAGGGAAGTAGGGGATGGAGGCGGTTACAGAGATAAGGAGGGATGTGGGGTTGGAGGAGGTTACAGAGATAGGGAGGGTTGTAGGAGCTGGGGGAGGTACAGAGATAGGGAGGGTTGTAGGAGCTGGAGGAGGTTACAGAGATAGGGAGGGTTGTAGGGGCTGGAGAATGTTACAGAGAAAGGGAGTGTTGTAGGTGCTGGAGGAGGTTACAGAGATAGGGAGGGTTGTAGAGACTGGAGGTGGTTACAGAGATAGGGAGTGTTGTAGGGGCTGTAGGAGGTTACAGAGATAGGGAGGGATGTAAGGGTTGGAGGATGTTGCAGAGATAAGGAGGGTGGTACGGGCTGGAGGAGGTTACAGAGATAGGAAGGGTTGTAGGGGCTGGAGGAGATTACAGAGATAGGGAGGGTTTTAGGGATTGGAGGAGGTTACAGAGATAGGGAGGTTTGTAGGGGCTGGAGGAGATACAGAGATAGGGAGGGTTGTAGGGGTTGGAGGAGGTTACAGAGATAGGGAGGTTTGTAGGAGCTGGAGGAGGTTACAGAGATAGGGAGGGTTGTAGGGGCTGGAGGAGGTTACAGAGATAGGGAGGGTTGTAGGGGCTGGAGGAGGTTACAGAGATAGGAAGGGTTGTAGGGGCTGGAGGAGGTTACAGAGATAGGGAGGGTTGTAGGGGTTGCAGGTGGATACAGAGATAGGGAGGGTTGAAGGGGCTGGAGGATGTTACAGAGATAGGGAGTGTTGTAGGGGATGGAGGAGATTACAGAGATAGGGAGTGTTGTAAAGATGGAGGAGGTTACAGAGATGGGGAGGGCGTTGGAGCTGGAGGAGGTTACAGAGACAGGGAGGGTTGTAGATGCTGGAGGAGGTTACAGAGATAGGGAGGTTGTAGGGGCTAGAGGAGGTTACAGAGATAGGGAGGTTTGTAGGGGCTGGAGGAGGTTACAGAGATAGGGAGGGTTGTAGGGGCTGGAGGAGGTTACAGAGATAGGGAGGGTTGTAGGGGCTGGAGGAGGTTACAGAGATAGGGAGGGTTGTAGGGGCTGGAGGAGGTTACAGAGATAGGGAGGGTTGTAGGGGCTGGAGGAGGTTACAGAGATAGGGAGGGTTGTAGGGGCTGGAGGAGGTTACAGAGATAGGGAGGGTTGTAGGGGCTGGAGGAGGTTACAGAGATAGGGAGGGTTGTAGGGGCTGGAGCAGGTTACAGAGATAGGGAGGGTTGTAGGTGCTGGAGGAGGTTACAGAGATAGGGAGGGTTGTAGGCGCTGGAGGACGTTACAGAGATAGGGAGAGTTGTAGGGGCTGGAGGAGGTTACAGAGATAGGGAAGGTTGTAGGGGCTGCAGGAGTATAGAGATAGGGAGGGATGTAGGGGCTGGAGGAGGTTACAGAGATAGGGAGAGTTATAGGTGCTGGAGGAGTATACAGAGATAGGGAGGGATGTAGGGGCTGGAGGAGGTTACAGAGATAGGGAGGGTTGTAGGGGCTTTAGGATGTTACAGAGATAAGGAGGGCTGTAGCGGCTGGAGGAGGTTACAGAGAAGGGAGGGATGTAGGGGTTGGAGGAAGTTACAGAGAGAGGGAATATTGGGGCTGGAGGAGGTTACTGAGATAGGGAGGAATGTACGGGCAGGAGGAGGTTACACAGAAGGGAGGGATGTAGGGGTTGGACGCGGTTACAGAGATAGTGAGTGTTGTAGGGGCTGTAGGAGGTTACAGAGATAGGGAGGGTTGTACGGGCTGGAGGAGGTTACAGAGATAGGGAGGGATGTAGGGGCTGGAGGAGGTTACAGAGATAAGGAGGGTTGTATGGGCTGGAGGAGGTTACAGAGATAGAGAGGGATGTAGGGGCAGGAGGAGGTTACAGAGAAGGGAGGGATGTAGGGGTTGGACGCGGTTACAGAGATAGTGAGTGTTGTAGGGGCTGCAGGATGTTACAGAGATAGGGAGGGATGTAGTGGCTGGCCGAGGTTACAGAGATAGGGAGGGTTGTAGGGGCTGGAGGAGATTACAGATTTAGGGAGGGTTGTACGGACTGGAGGAGGTTACAGAGATAGGGAGGGTGGTAGGGGCTGGAGGAGGTTACAGAGATAGGGAGGGTTGTAGGGGCTGGAGGAGGTTACAGAGATAGGGAGGGTTGTAGGGGCTGGAGGATGTTAAAGAGATAGCGAGGGTTGTAGGGGTTGGAGGGGGTTACAGCGATAGGGAGGGTTGTTGTTGCTGGAGGAGGTTACAGAGATAGGGAGGGTTGTAGGGATTGGAGGAGATTACAGAGATAGGGAGTGTTGTAGGGGCTGGAGGAGGTTACAAAGATAGGGAGAGTTGTAGGGCCTTGAGGAGGTTACAGAGATAGGAAAGTTTGTAGGGGCTGCAGGAGCATACAGAGATAGGGAGGGTTGTAGGGGCTGGAGGAGTTTACAGAGATAGGGAGGGATGTAGGGGCTGGAGGAGGTTACAGAGATTGGGAGGGTTGTAGGGGCTGGAGTAGGTTACAGAGATAGGGAGGGTTGTAGGGGCTGGAGGAGGTTACAGAGATAGGGAGAGTTGGAGGCGCTGGAGGACATTACAGAGATAGGAAGAGTTGTAGGGGCTGGAGGAGGTTACAGAGATAGGGAAGGTTGTAGGGGCTGCCGGAGTATAGAGATAGGGAGGGATATATGGGCTGGAGGAGGTTACAGAGAAAGGGAGGGTTATAGGGGCTGCAGGAGTATACAGAGATAGGGAGGGATGTAGGGGCTGGAGGAGGTTACAGAGATAGGGAGGGTTGTAGGGGCTGGAGGAGGTTACAGAGATAGGGAGGGTTGTAGGGGTTGGAGGAGGTTACATAGATAGGGAGTGTTGTAGGGGCTGGAGGAGGTTACCGAGATAGGGAGGGATGGAGGGTTTGGAGGTGGTAACAGAGATAGGGAGGGATGTAGGGGCTGTAGGAGGTTACCGAGATAGGGAGGGTTTTACGGACTGGAGGAGGTTACAGAGATAGGGAGGGCTGTAGGGGCTGCAGGAGCATACAGAGATAGGGAGGAATGTAGGGGCTGGAGGATGTTTCAGAGATAGGGACGGTTGTAGGGGCTGGAGCACGTTACAGAGATAGGGAGGGTGGTAGGGATTGGCGGAGGTTACAGAGATAGGGAGGGTTGTAGGGGCTCGAGGAGGTTACAGAGATAGGGAGGGTTGTAGGGGCTGGAGGAGGTTACAGAGATAGGGAGGGTTGTAGGGGTTGGAGGAGGTTACAGAGATAGGGAGTGTTGTAGGGGCTGGAGGAGGTTACAGAGATAGGGAGGGATGTAGGTTTTGGAGGTGGTAACAGAGAGAGGGAGGGATGTAGGTGCTGGAGGAGGTTACAGAGATAGGGATGGTTGTAAGGGCTTTAGGAGGTTACAGAGATAGGGAGGGCTGTAGCGGCTGGAGGACGTTACAGAGAAAGGAGGGATGTAGGGGTTGGAGTAAGTTACATAGATAGGGAATATTGGGGCTGAAGGAGGTTGCTGAGATAGGGAGGAATGTAGGGGCAGTAGGAGGTTACAGAGAAGGGAGGGATGTAGGGGTTGGACGCGGTTACAGAGATAGTGAGTGTTGTAGGGGCTGTAGGAGGTTACAGAGATAGGGAGGGTTGTACGGGCAGGAGGAGGTTACAGAGATAGAGAGGGATGTAGGGGCAGGAGGAGGTTACAGGGAAGGGAGGGATGTAGGGGTTGGACGCGGTTACAGAGATAGTGAGTGTTGTAGGGGCTGTAGGATGTTACAGAGATAGGGAGGGTTGTAGGGGCTGGAGGAGGTTACAATGATAGGGAAAGTTTTAGGGGCTGCAGGACTATACAGATATAGGGAGGGATGTAGGGGCTGGACGAGGTTACAGAGATAGGGAGGGTTGTAGTGGCTGGAGGAGATTACAGAGATAGGGAGGGTTGTAGGGATTGGAGGAGGTTACAGAGATAGGGAGGGTGGTAGGGGCTGGAGGAGGTTACAGAGACAGGGAGTGTTGTAGGGGCTGGAGGAGGTTACAGCGATAGGGAGAGTTGTAGGGGCTGGAGCAGGTTACAGAGATAGGGAGGTTTGTAGCGGCTGGAGGAGGTTACAGAGATAGGGAGGGTTGTAGGGGCTTGAGGAGGTTATAGAGATAGGGAGGGTTGTTGGGGCTGGAGGAGGTTACAGAGATAAGGAGGGTTGTAGGTGTTGGAGGGGGTTACAGAGATAAGGAGGGTTGTAGTGGCTGGAGGAGGTTCCAAAGATAGCGAGAGTTGTCGGGGCTGGAGGAGGTAACAGAGATAGGAAAGGTTGTAGGGTCTGCAGGAGCATACAGAGATAGGTAGGGATGTATGGGCTGGAGGAGGTTACAGAGATAGGGAGGGTTGTAGGGCCTGGAGCAATTTACCGAGATAGGGAGGGTTGTAGGGGCTGGAGGAGGCTACAGAGATAGGGAGAGTTGTAGGGGCTGGAGGAGGTTACAGTGATAGGGAAGGTTGTAGGGGCTGCAGGAGTATAGAGATAGGGAGGGATGTAGGGGCTGGAGGAGGTTACAGAGATAGGGAGGGTTGTAAGGGCTGCAGGAGTATACAGAGATAGGGTGGGATGTAGGGGCTGGAGGAGGTTACAAAGATAGGAAGGGTTGTAGGGACTGGAGGAGGTTACAGAGATAGGGAGGGTTGTAGGGATTGGAGGCGGTTACAGAGATAGGGAGGGTTGTAGGTGCTGTAGGAGGTTACAGAGATAGGGAATGTTGTAGGGGCTGGAGGAGGTTACAGAGATAGGGAGGGATGTAGGGTTTGGAGGTGGTAAAAGAGATAGGGAGGGATGTAGGGGCTGGAGGAGGTTACAGAGATAGGGAGGGTTGTAGGGGCTTTAGGAGGTTACAGAGATAGGGAGAGCTGTAGCGGCTGGAGGAGGTTACAGAGAAGGGAGGGATGTAGGGGTTGGAGGAATTAACAGAGATAGGAAATATTGGGGCTGGAGGAGGTTACTGAGATAGGGAGAAATGTAGGGGCAGGAGGAGGTTACAGAGAAGGGAGGGATTTAGGGGTTGGACGCGGTTACAGAGATAGTGAGTGTTGTAGGGGCTGTAGGAGGTTACAGAGATAGGCAGGGTTGTACGGGCTGGAGGAGGTTCCAGAGATAGGGAGGGATGTAGGCGCTGGAGGAGGTTACAGAGATAAGGAGTGTTGTACGGGCTGTAGGATGTTACAGAGATAGGGAGGGATGTAGGGGCTGGGCGAGGTTACAGAGATAGGGAGGTTTGTAGGGATTGGAGGAGGTTACAGAGATAGGGAGGGTGGTAGGGGCTGGAGGAGGTTACAGAGACAGGGAGTGTTGTAGGGGCTGAGGAGGTTACAGAGATAGGGAGAGTTGTAGGGGCTGGAGGAGGTTACAGAGATAGGGAGGTTTGTAGGGGCTGGAGGAGGTTACAGAGATAGGGAGGGTTGTAGGGGCTGGAGGAGGTTACAGAGATAGGGAGGGTTGTAGGGGCTGGAGGAGTTTAAAGAGATAGCGAGGGTTGTAGGGGTTGGAGGGGGTTACAGAGATTGGGAGAGTTGTAGTGGCTGGAGGAGGTTACAGAGATTGGGAGGGTTGAAGGGATTGGAGGAGATTACAGAGATAGAGAGTGTTGTAGGGGCTGGAGGAGGTTACAAAGATAGGGAGAGTTGTAGGGGCTTGAGGAGGTTACAGAGATAGGAAAGGTTGTAGGGGCTGGAGGAGCATACAGAGATAGGGAGGGGTGTATGGGCTGGAGGAGGTTACAGAGATAGGGAGGGTTGTAGGGGCTGGAGCAGGTTACAGAGATAGGGGGGGTTGTAGGGGCTGGAGGAGGTTACAGAGGTAGGGTGAGTTGTAGGCGCTGGAGGACATTACAGAGTTAGGAAGAGTTGTAGGGGCTTTATGAGGTTACAGAGATAGGGATAGCTGTAGCGGCTGGAGGAGGTTACAGAGAAGGGAGGGATGTAGCGGTTGGAGGAATTAACAGAGATAAGAAATATTGGGGCTGGAGGAGGTTACTGAGATAGGGAGGAATGTACGGGCAGGAGGAGGTTACAGAGAAGGGAGGGATTTAGGGGTTGGACGCGGTTACAGAGATAGTGAGTGTTGTAGGGGCTGTAGGAGGTTACAGAGATAGGCAGGGTTGTACGGGCTGGAGGAGGTTACAGAGATAGGGAGGGATGTAGGCGCTGGAGGAGGTTACAGAGATAAGGAGGGTTGTACGGGCTGTAGGATGTTACAGAGATAGGGAGGGATGTAGGGACTGGGCGAGGTTACAGAGATAGGGAGGTTTGTAGGGATTGGAGGAGGTTACAGAGATAGGGAGGGTGGTAGGGGCTGGAGGAGGTTACAGAGACAGGGAGTGTTGTAGGGGCTGAGGAGGTTACAGAGATAGGGAGAGTTGTAGGGGCTGGAGGAGGTTACAGAGATAGGGAGGGTTGTAGGGGCTGGAGGAGGTTACAGAGATAGGGAGGGTTGTAGGGGCTGGAGGAGGTTACAGAGATAGGGTGGGTTGTAGGGGCTGGAGGAGGTTAAAGAGATAGCGAGGGTTGTAGGGGTTGGAGGGGGTTACAGAGATTGGGAGGGTTGTAGTGGCTGGAGGAGGTTACAGAGATTGGGAGGGTTGAAGGGATTGGAGGAGATTACAGAGATAGGGAGTGTTGTAGGGGCTGGAGGAGGTTACAAAGATAGGGAGAGTTGTAGGGGCTTGAGGAGGTTACAGAGATAGGAAAGGTTGTAGGGGCTGCAGGAGCATACAGAGATAGGGAGGGGTGTAGGGGCTGGAGGAGGTTACAGAGATAGGGAGGGTTGTAGGGGCTGGAGCAGGTTACAGAGATAGGGTGAGTTGTAGGCGCTGGAGGACATTACAGAGATAGGAAGAGTTGTAGGGGCTGGAGGTGGTTACAGAGATAGGGAAGGTTGTAGGGGCTGCCGGAGTATAGAGAAGGGCGGGATGTAGGGACTGGAGGAGGTTACAGAGATAGGGAGTGTTGTAGGGGCTGGGGGAGGTTACAGAGATAGGGAGGGTTGTAGGGGTTGGAGGAGTTTACAGAGATAGGGAGTGTTGTAGGGGCTGGAGGAGGTTACAGAGATAGGGAGGGATGGAGGGTTTGGAGGTGGTAACAGAGATAGGGAGGGATGTAGGGGCTTTAGGAGATTACAGAGATAGGGAGGGCTGTAGCGGCTGGAGGAGGTTACAGAGAAGGGAGGGATGTAGGGTTCGGAGGAAGTTACAGAGATAGGGAGTGTTGGGGCTGGAGGAGGTTACTGAGATAGGGAGGAATGTAGGGGCAGGAGGAGGTTACAGAGAAGGGAGGGATGTAGGGGTTGGACGCGGTTACAGAGATAGTGAGTGTTGTAGGGGCTGTAGGAGGTTACAGAGATAGGGAGGGTTGTACGGACTGGAGGAGGTTACAGAGATAGGGAGGGCTGTAGGGGCTGCAGGAGCATACAGAGATAGGGAGGGATGTAGGGGCTGGAGGAGGTTACAGAGATAGGGTGGGTTGTAGGGGCTGGAGCAGGTTACAGAGATAGGGAGGGTTGTAGGGGCTGGAGGAGCCTACAGAGATAGGGAGAGTTGTAGGCACTGGAGGACATTACAGAGATAGGAAGAGTTGTAGGGGCTGGAGGAAGTTACAGAGATAGGGAAGGTTGTAGGGGCTGCAGGTGTATAGAGATACGGAGGGATGTAGGGGCTGGAGGAGGTTACAGAGATTGCGAGGGTTATAAGGGCAGCAGGAGTATACAGAGATATAGAGGGATGTAGGGGCTGGAGGAGGTTACAAAGATAGGAAGGGTTGTAGGGGCTGGAGGATGTTACAGTGTTAGGGAGGGTTGTAGGGGTTGGAGGAGGTAACAGAGATAGGGAGTGTTGTAGGGGCTGGTGGAGGTTACAGAGATAGGGAGGGATGTAGGGTTTGGAGGTGGTAACAGAGATAGGGAGGGATGTAGGTGCTGGAGGAGGTTACAGAGAAGGGAGGGATGTAGGGGTTGGAGGAAGTTACAGAGATAGGGAATATTGGGGCTGGAGGAGGTTGCTGAGATAGGGAGGAATGTAGGGGCAGGAGGAGGTTACAGAGAAGGGCGGGATGTAGGGGTTGGACGCGGTTACAGAGATAGTGAGTGTTGTAGGGGCTGTAGGAGGTTACAGAGATAGGGAGGGTTGTACGGACTGGAGGAGGTTACAGAGATAGGGAGGGCTGTAGGGGCTGCAGGAGCATACAGAGATAGGGAGGGATGTAGGGGCTGGAGGAGGTTACAGAGATAGGGAGGGTTGTAGGGGCTGGAGCAGGTTACAGAGATAGGGAGGGTTGTAGGGGCTGGAGGAGGCTACAGAGATAGGGAGAGTTGTAGGCACTGGAGGACATTACAGAGATAGGAAGAGTTGTAGGGGCTGGAGGAAGTTACAGAGATAGGGAAGGTTGTAGGGGCTGCAGGTGTATAGAGATAGGGAGGGATGTAGGGGCTGGAGGAGGTTACAGAGATAGGGAGGGTTATAAGGGCAGCAGGAGTATACAGAGATAGGGAGGGATGTAGGGGCTGGAGGATGTTACAGTGATAGGGAGGGTTGTCGGGGTGGAGGAGGTTACAGAGATAGGGAGGGATGTAGGGTTTGGAGGTGGTAACAGAGATAGGGAGGGATGTAGGTGCTGGAGGAGGTTACAGAGATAGGGAGGGTTGTAGGGGCTTTAGGAGGTTACAGAGATAGGGAGGGCTGTAGCTGCTGGAGGAGGTTACAGAGAAGGGAGGGATGTAGGGGCTGGAGGAAGTTACAGAGATAGGGAATATTGGGGCTGGAGGAGGTTGCTGAGAAAGGGAGGAATGTAGGGGCAGGTGGAGGTTACAGAGAAGGGTGGGATGTAGGGGTTGGACGCGGTTACAGAGATAGTGAGTGTTGTAGGGGCTGAAGGAGGTTACAGAGATAGGGAGGGTTGTACGGGCTGGAGGAGGTTACAGAGATAGGGAGGGCTGTACGGGCTTTGAGGTTGCAGAGATAAGGAGGGTTGTACGGGCTGGAGGAGGTTACAGAGATAGAGAGGGATGTAGGGGCAGGAGGAGGTTACAGAGAAGGGGGGGAGGTAGGGGTTGGACGCGGTTACAGAGATAGTGAGTGTTGTAGGGGCTGTAGGATGCTACAGAGATAGGGAGGGTTGTAGGGGCTGGAGGAGGTTACAATGATAGGGAAGGTTGTAGGGGCTGCAGGACTATACAGAGATAGGGAGGGATGTAGGGGCTGGACGATTTTACAGAGATAGGGAGTGTTGTAGGAGCTGGAGGAGATTACAGAGATAGGGAGGGTTGTAGGGATTGGAGGAGGTTACAGAGATAGGGAGGGTGGTAGGGGCTGGAGGAGGTTACAGAGACAGGGAGTTTTGTAGGGGCTGGAGGAGGTTACAGAGATAGGGAGAGTTGTAGGGGCTGGAGCAGTTTACAGAGATAGGGAGGGTTGAAGGGGCTGGAGGAGGTTACTGAGATAGGGAGGGTTGTAGGGGCTGGAGGAGGTTATAGAGATAGGAAAGGTTGTAGGGGCTGCAGGAGCATACAGAGATGGAGAGGGATGTAGGGGCTGGAGGAGGTTACAGAGATAGGGAGGGTTGTAGGGGCTGGAGCAGTTTACAGAGATAGGGAGGGTTGTAGGGGCTGGAGGAGGTTACAGAGATAGGGAGAGTTGTAGGCGCTGGAGGACATTACAGAGATAGGAAGAGTTGTAGGGGCTGGAGGAGGTTACAGAGATAGGGA
Organism: Carcharodon carcharias; assembly: GCF_017639515.1. Lineage (NCBI taxonomy): Eukaryota > Metazoa > Chordata > Chondrichthyes > Lamniformes > Lamnidae > Carcharodon > Carcharodon carcharias. Next base: position 17,139,516 of record NC_054490.1, read on the forward strand.
AGGTTGTAGGGGCTGCAGGAGTGTAGAGATAGGGAGGGATGTAGGGGCTGGAGCAGGTTACAGAGATAGGGAGGGTTGTAGTGGCTGGAGGAGGTTACAGAGATAGGGAGAGTTGTAGGCGCTGGAGGACATTACAGAGATAGGAAGAGTTGTAGGGGCTGGAGGAGGTTACAGAGATAGGGAAGGTTGTAGCGGCTGCAGGAGTGTAGAGATAGGGAGGGATGTAGGGGCTGGTGGAGGTTACAGAGAGAGGAAGGGTTGTAGGGGCTGGAGGAGCTTACAGAGATAAGGAGTGTTGTAGGGATTGGAGGAGGTTACAGAGATGGGGGGGTTGTAGGGGCTTGAGGAGGTTACAGAGATAGGGAGGGTTGTAGGGGCTGGAGGAGGTTACAGAGATATGGAGGGTTGTAGGGGTTGGAGGAGGTTACAGAGATAGGGAGTGTTGTAGGGGCTGGAGGAGGTTACAGAGATAGGGATGGATGTAGGGTTTGGAGGTGGTAACAGAGATAGGGAGGGATGTAGGGCCTGGAGGAGGTTACAGAGATAGGGAGGGTTGTAGGGGCTTTAGGAGATTACCGAGATTGGGAGGGCGGTAGCGGCTGGAGGAGGTTACAGAGAAGGGAGGGATGTAGAGGTCGGAGGAGGTTACAGAGATAGGGAGGGTTGTAGGGGCTTTAGGAGATTACAGAGTTAGGGAGGGCTGTAGCGGCTGGAGGAGGTTACAGAGAAGGGTGGGATGTAGAGGTCGGACGAAGTTACAGAGATAGGGAAAATTGGGGCTGGAGGCGGTTACTGAGATAGGGAGGAATGTAGGGGCAGGAGGAGGTTACAGAAAAGGGAGGGATATAGGGGTTGGACGCGGTTACAGAGATAGTGAGTGTTGTAGGGGCTGTAGGAAGGTACAGAGATAGGGAGGGTTGTACGGACTGGAGGAGGTTACAGAGATAGGGAGGGCTGTAGTGGCTGGTGGAGGTTGCAGAGATAAGGAGGGTTGTACGGGCTGGAGGAGGTTAGAGAGAAGGGAGGGATGTAGGGGTTGGACGTGGTTACAGAGATAGTGAGTGTTGTAGGGGCTGAAGGATGTTACAGAGATAGGGAGGGTTGTAGGGGCTGGAGGAGGTTACAATGATAGGGAAGGTTGTAGGGGCTGCAGGAGTATACAGAGATAGGGAGTGATGTAGGTGCTGGCAGAGTTTACAGAGATAGGGAGGGTAGTAGGGGCTGGAGGAGATTACCGAGATAGGGAGGTTTGTTGGGATTGGAGGAGTTTACAGAGATAGTGAGGGTTGTAAGGGCTGGAGGAGGTTACAAAGAAAGGGAAGGTTGTAGGGGCTGGAGGAGTATACAGAGATAGGGAGGGATGTAGGGGGTGGAGGAGGTTACAGAGATAGTGAGGGTTGTAGGGGCTGGAGGAGGTTACAGAGATAGCGAGGGTTGCAGGGATCGGAGGAGGTTACAGAGATAGGGAGTGTTCGGGCTGGAGGAGGTTACAGAGATAGGGAGGGATGTAGGGGTTGGAGGAGGTTACAGAGATAGGGAGGGTTGTACGGGCTGGAAAGGGTTACAGAGATAGGGAGGTTTGTAGGGGCTGCAGGAGGTTTCAGAGATAGGGAGTGTTGAATGGGAAGTAGGAGGTTACAGAGATAGGGAGTGTTGTCGGGGCTGTAGGAGGTTATAGAGATAGGGAAAGTTGTAGGTGCTGTAGGAGGTTACGGAGATAGGGAGTGAAGCAGGAGTTGGAGGTGGCTACAGAGATAATGAGGGATGTAGGGGTTGGAGGAGGTTACAGAGATAGGGAGCGTTGTAGGAGCTGGGGGAGGTTACAGAGATAGGGAGGGTTGTAGGACCTGCAGGAGGTTACAGAGATAGCGAGGGTTGTACGGGCTGGAGGAGGTTACAGAGATAGGGAGGGTTGTAGGGGCTGGAGTGGGTTACAGAGATAGGGAGGGTTGTAGGGGCTGGAGGAGGTTACAGAGATAGTGAGGGTTGTAGGGGTTAGAGCATGTTACAGAGATTGGGAGGGTTGTAGGAGCTGGAGGAGGTGACAGAGATAGGGAGGGTTGTAGTGGTTGGAGGAGGTTACAGCGATAGGGAATGTTGTAGGGTCTGGAGGAGATTACAGAGATAGGGAGTGTTGTAGGAGCTGGAGGAAGTTACAGAGATAGGGAGGGTTGTAGGGGCTGGAGGAGGTTACAGAGATAGGGAGTGTTGTAGGGGCTGGAGGAGGTTACAGAGATAGGGAGGGTTGTAGGGGCTGGAGGAGGTTACAGAGATAGGGTGGGTTGTAGGGGCTGGAGAATTTTACAGAGAAAGGGAGTCTTGTAGGTGCTGGAAGAGGTTATAGAGATAGGGAGAGTTGTAGGCGCTGGAGGACGTTACAGAGATAGGGAGAGTTTTAGGGGCTGGAGGAGGTTACAGAGATAGGGAAGGTTGTAGGGGCTGCAGGAGTATAGTGATCGGGAGGGATGTAGGGGCTGGTGGAGGTTACAGAGATAGGGAGGGTTATAGGGGCCGCAGGAGTATACAGAGATAGGGTTGGATGTAGGGGCTGGAGGAGGTTACAGAGATAGGGATGGTTGTATGGATTGGATGAGGTTACAGAGATAGGGAGGCTTGTCGGGGCTGGAGGAGGATACAGAGGTAGGGAGGGTTGTAGGACCTGGTGGAGGTTACAGAGATAGCGAGGGTTGTACGGGCTGGAGGAGGTTACAGAGATTGGGAGGGCTGTAGGGGCTGGAGGAGGTTACAGAGATAGGGAGGGTTGTAGGGGTTAGAGGATGTTACAGAGATAGGGAGGGTTGTAGGAGCTGGAGGAGGTTACAGAGATAGGGAGGGTTGCAGGGGCTGGATGAGGTTACAGAGATAGGGTGGGTTGTAGGGGCTGGAGAATGTTACAGAGAAAGGAAGTGTTTTAGGTGCTGGAGGAGTTTACAGAGATAGGGAGAGTTGTAGGCGCTGGAGGACGTTACAGAGATAGGGAGAGTTGTAGGGGCTGGAGGAGGTTACAGAGATAGGGAAGGTTGTAGGGGCTGCAGGAGTATAGACATAGGGAGGGATATAGGGGTTGGAGGAGGTTACAGAGATAGGGAGGGTTGTAGGAGCTGGAGGAGGTTACAGAGATAGGGAGGGTTGTAGTGGCTGGAGGAGGTTACAGAGATAGGGAGTGTTGTAGGGGCTGGAGGAGGTTACAGAGATAGGGAGGGTTGTAGGGGCTGGAGGATGTTACAGAGATAGGGAGGATTGTAGGAGCTGGAGGAGGTTACAGAGATAGGGAGGGTTGTAGGGGCTGGAGGAGGTTACAGAGATAGGGTGGGTTGTAGGGGCTGGAGAATGTTACAGAGAAAGGGAGTGTTGTAGGTGCTGGAAGAGGTTATAGAGATAAGGAGAGTTGTAGGCGCTGGAGGACGTTACAGATATAGGGAGAGTCGTAGGGGCTGGAGGAGGTTACAGAGATAGGGAAGGTTGTAGGGGCTGCAGGAGTATAGAGGTAGGGATGGATGTAGGGGTTGGTGGAGGTTACAGAGATAGGGAGGGTTATAGGGGCTGCAGGAGTATACAGAGATAGGGTTGGATGTAGGGGCTGGAGGAGGTTACAGAGATAGGGATCGTTGCAGGGGCTGGAGGAGGTTACAGTGATAGGGAGGGTTGTAGGGATTTGAGGAGGTTACAGAGATAGAGAGGTTTGTAGGGGCTGGAGGAATTTACAGAGATAGGGAGGTTTGTACGGGCGGGAGGAGGTGACAGAGATAGGGAGGGCTGTAGGGCTGGAGGAGGTTACAGAGATAGGGAGGGTTTGAAGGGATGGAGGAGGTTACAGAGATAGAGAGGTTGTACGGGGCTGGAGGAGGTTACAGAGATAGGGAGGGTTGTAGGGGCTTGGAGAGTTTACAGAGATAGGGAGGGTTGTAGGGGCTGGAGGAGGTTACAGAGATAGGGAGGGTTGTAGGGCTAGAGGAGGTTACAGAGATAGGAGGGTTGTAGGGGCTGGAGGAGGTTACAGAGATAGGGAGGTTGTAGGGGCTGTAGGAGGTTTAGAGATAGGGAGGGAAGTAGGGGTGGAGGAGGTTACAGAGATAGGAGTGTTGTAGGGGCTGGAGGAGGTTACAGAGATAGGGAGGTTGTAGGTGTGGAGGAGGTTACAGAGATAGGGAGGAGTTGTAGGAGCTGGAGGAGGTTACAGAGATAGGGAGGGGTGAAGGTGCTGGAGGAGGTTACAGAGATAGGGAGGGTTGTAGGGGCTGGAGGAGTTTACAGAGATAGGGAGGTGTGTAGGGATTGGAGGAGGTTACAGAGATAGTGAGTGTTGAGGCTGGAGGAGTTTACAGAGATAGGGAGGGATGTAGGGGTTGGAGGCAGTTACAGAGATTGGGAGGGTTATACGGGCTGGAGGAGGTTACAGAGATAGGGAGGGTTGTAGGGGCTGGAGGAGGTTACAGAGATAGGGAGGGTTGTAGGGGTTGGAGGATGTTACAGAGATAGGGAGAGTTGTAGGGGCTGGAGAATGTTACAGAGAAAGGGAGTGTTGTAGGTGCTGGAGGAGGTTACAGAGATAGGGAGGGTTGTAGATGCTGGAGGTGGTTACAGAGATAGGGAGTGTTGTAGGGGCTGTAGGAGGTTACAGAGATAGGGAGGGATGTAAGGGTTGGAGGAGGTTGCAGAGATAAGGAGGGTTGTACGGGCAGGAGGAGGTGACAGAGATAGGGAGGGTTGTAGTGGCTGGAGGAGGTTACAGCGATAGGGAAGGTTGTAGGGGCTGGAGGAGATTACAGACATAGGGAGTGTTGCAGAGGCTGGAGGAGGTTACAGAGATAGGGAGGGTTGTAGGAGCTGGAGGAAGTTACAGAGATAGGGAGGGTTGTAGGGGCTGGAGGAGGTTACAGAGATAGGTAGTGTTGTAGGGGCTGGAGGAGGTTACAGAGATAGGGAGGGTTGTAAGGGTTGGAGGATGTTACAGAGATAGGGAGGGCTGAGGAGCTGGAGGAGGTTACAGAGATAAGGAGGTTTGTAGGGGCTGGAGGAGGTTACAGAGATAGGGTGGGTTGTAGGGGCTGGAGAATTTTACAGAGAAAGGGAGTCTTGTAGGTGCTGGAAGAGGTTATAGAGATAGGGAGAGTTGTAGGCGCTGGAGGACGTTACAGAGATAGGGAGAGTTTTAGGGGCTGGAGGAGGTTACAGAGATAGGGAAGGTTGTAGGGGCTGCAGGAGTATAGTGATCGGGAGGGATGTAGGGGCTGGTGGAGGTTACAGAGATAGGGAGGGTTATAGGGGCTGCAGGAGTATACAGAGATAGGGTTGGATGTAGGGGCTGGAGGAGGTTACAGAAATAGGGATGGTTGTATGGATTGGAGGAGGTTACAGAGATAGGGAGGCTTGTCGGGGCTGGAGGAGGATACAGAGATAGGGAGGGTTGTAGGACCTGGTGGAGGTTACAGAGATAGCGAGGGTTGTACGGGCTGGAGGAGGTTACAGAGATAGGGAGGGTTGTAGGGGCTGGAGGAGGTTACAGAGATAGGGAGGGTTGTAGGGGTTAGAGGATGTTACAGAGATAGGGAGGGTTGTAGGAGCTGGAGGAGGTTACAGAGATAGGGAGGGTTGCAGGGGCTGGATGAGGTTACAGAGATAGGGTGGGTTGTAGGGGCTGGAGAATGTTACAGAGAAAGGAAGTGTTGTAGGTGCTGGAGGAGTTTACAGAGATAGGGAGAGTTGTAGGCGCTGGAGGACGTTACAGAGATAGGGAGAGTTGTAGGGGCTGGAGGAGGTTACAGAGATAGGGAAGGTTGTAGGGGCTGCAGGAGTATAGACATAGGGAGGGATATAGGGGTTGGAGGAGGTTACAGAGATAGGGAGGGTTGTAGGAGCTGGAGGAGGTTACAGAGATAGGGAGGGTTGTAGTGGCTGGAGGAGGTTACAGAGATAGGGAGTGTTGTAGGGGCTGGAGGAGGTTACAGAGATAGGGAGGGTTGTAGGGGCTGGAGGATGTTACAGAGATAGGGAGGATTGTAGGAGCTGGAGGAGGTTACAGAGATAGGGAGGGTTGTATGGGCTGGAGGAGGTTACAGAGATAGGGTGGGTTGTAGGGGCTGGAGAATGTTACAGAGAAAGGGAGTGTTGTAGGTGCTGGAAGAGGTTATAGAGATAAGGAGAGTTGTAGGCGCTGGAGGACGTTACAGATATAGGGAGAGTCGTAGGGGCTGGAGGAGGTTACAGAGATAGGGAAGGTTGTAGGGGCTGCAGGAGTATAGAGGTAGGGATGGATGTAGGGGTTGGTGGAGGTTACAGAGATAGGGAGGGTTATAGGGGCTGCAGGAGTATACAGAGATAGGGTTGGATGTAGGGGCTGGAGGAGGTTACAGAGATAGGGATCGTTGCAGGGGCTGGAGGAGGTTACAGTGATAGGGAGGGTTGTAGGGATTTGAGGAGGTTACAGAGATAGAGAGGTTTGTAGGGGCTGGAGGAATTTACAGAGATAGGGAGGTTTGTACGGGCGGGAGGAGGTGACAGAGATAGGGAGGGCTGTAGGGGTTGGTGGAGGTTGCAGAGATAAGGAGGTTTGTACGGGCTGGAGGAGGTTACAGAGAAGGGAGGGATGTAGGGGTTGGAGGCGGTTACAGAGATAGTGAGTGTTGTAGGGGCTGAAGGATGTTACAGAGATAGGGAGGTTTGTAGGGCTGGGGTGGTTACAATGATCGGGAGGTTGTAGGGGCTGCAGGAGTATACAGAGATAGGGAGTGATGTAGGTGCTGGTAGAGTTTACAGAGATAGGGAGGGATGTAGGTGCTGGCAGAGTTTACAGAGATAGGGAGGGTAGTAGGGGCTGGAGGAGATTACAGAGATAGGGAGGTTTGTAGGGATTGGAGGAGTTTACAGAGATAGTGAGAGTTGTAAGGGCTGGAGGAGGTTGTAAGGGCTGAAGAAAGGGAAGGTTGTAGGGGCTGGAGGAGTATACAGAGATAGGGAGGGATCTAGCGGGTGGAGGAGTTTACCCAGATAGTGAGGGTTGTAGGGGCTGGAGGAGGTTACAGAGATAGGGAGGTGTGTAGGGATTGGAGGAGGTTACAGAGATAGTGAGTGTTCGGGCTGGAGGAGGTAACAGAGATAGGGAGGGATGTAGGGGTTGGAGGAGGTTACAGAGATAGGGAGGGTTGTACGGGCTGGAGGAGGTTACAGAGATAGGGAGGGTTGTAGGGGCTGCAGGAGGTTACAGAGATAGGGAGGGTTGTATGGGCTGGAGGATGTTACAGAGATAGGGAGGGTTGTAGGGGCTGGAGAATGTTACAGAGAAAGGGAGTGTTGTAGGTGCTGGAGGAGGTTACAGAGATAGCGAGGGTTGTAGATGCTGGAGGTGGTTACAGAGATAGGGAGTGTTGTAGGGGCTGTAGGAGGTTACAGAGATAGGGAGGGATGTAAGGGTTGGAGGAGGTTGCAGAGATAAGGAGTGTTGTAGGTGCTGGAGGAGGTGACAGAGATAGGGAGGGTTGTAGTGGCTGGAGGAGGTTACAGCGATAGGGAAGGTTGTAGGGGCTGGAGGAGATTACAGACATAGGGAGTGTTGCAGAGGCTGGAGGAGGTTACAGAGATAGGGAGGGTTGTAGGAGCTGGAGGAAGTTACAGAGATAGGGAGGGTTGTAGGGGCTGGAGGAGGTTACAGAGATAGGTAGTGTTGTAGGGGCTGGAGGAGGTTACAGAGATAGGGAGGGTTGTAAGGGTTGGAGGATGTTACAGAGATAGGGAGGGCTGAGGAGCTGGAGGAGGTTACAGAGATAAGGAGGTTTGTAGGGGCTGGAGGAGGTTACAGAGATAGGGTGGGTTGTAGGGGCTGGAGAATTTTACAGAGAAAGGGAGTGTTGTAGGTGCTGGAAGAGGTTATAGAGATAGGGAGAGTTGTAGGCGCTGGAGGACGTTACAGAGATAGGGAGAGTTTTAGGGGCTGGAGGAGGTTACAGAGATAGGGAAGGTTGTAGGGGCTGCAGGAGTATAGTGATCGGGAGGGATGTAGGGGCTGGTGGAGGTTACAGAGATAGGGAGGGTTATAGGGGCTGCAGGAGTATACAGAGATAGGGTTGGATGTAGGGGCTGGAGGAGGTTACAGAAATAGGGATGGTTGTATGGATTGGAGGAGGTTACAGAGATAGGGAGGCTTGTCGGGGCTGGAGGAGGATACAGAGATAGGGAGGGTTGTAGGACCTGGTGGAGGTTACAGAGATAGCGAGGGTTGTACGGGCTGGAGGAGGTTACAGAGATTGGGAGGGCTGTAGGGGCTGGAGGAGGTTACAGAGATAGGGAGGGTTGTAGGGGTTAGAGGATGTTACAGAGATAGGGAGGGTTGTAGGAGCTGGAGGAGGTTACAGAGATAGGGAGGGTTGCAGGGGCTGGATGAGGTTACAGAGATAGGGTGGGTTGTAGGGGCTGGAGAATGTTACAGAGAAAGGAAGTGTTGTAGGTGCTGGAGGAGTTTACAGAGATAGGGAGAGTTGTAGGCGCTGGAGGACGTTACAGAGATAGGGAGAGTTGTAGGGGCTGGAGGAGGTTACAGAGATAGGGAAGGTTGTAGGGGCTGCAGGAGTATCGACATAGGGAGGGATATAGGGGTTGGAGGAGGTTACAGAGATAGGGAGGGTTGTAGGAGCTGGAGGAGGTTACAGAGATAGGGAGGGTTGTAGTGGCTGGAGGAGGTTACAGAGATAGGGAGTGTTGTAGGGGCTGGAGGAGGTTACAGAGATAGGGAGGGTTGTAGGGGCTGGAGGATGTTACAGAGATAGGGAGGATTGTAGGAGCTGGAGGAGGTTACAGAGATAGGGAGGGTTGTAGGGGCTGGAGGAGGTTACAGAGATAGGGTGGGTTGTAGGGGCTGGAGAATGTTACAGAGAAAGGGAGTGTTGTAGGTGCTGGAAGAGGTTATAGAGATAAGGAGAGTTGTAGGCGCTGGAGGACGTTACAGAGATAGGGAGAGTCGTAGGGGCTGGAGGAGGTTACAGAGATAGGGAAGGTTGTAGGGGCTGCAGGAGTATAGAGATAGGGAGGGATGTAGGGGTTGGTGGAGGTTACAGAGATAGGGAGGGTTATAGGGGCTGCAGGAGTATACAGAGATAGGGTTGGATGTAGGGGCTGGAGGAGGTTACAGAGATAGGGATCGTTGTAGGGGCTGGAGGAGGTTACAGTGATAGGGAGGGTTGTAGGGATTTGAGGAGGTTACAGAGATAGAGAGGTTTGTAGGGGCTGGAGGAATTTACAGAGATAGGGAGGTTTGTACGGGCGGGAGGAGGTGACAGAGATAGGGAGGGCTGTAGGGGTTGGTGGAGGTTGCAGAGATAAGGAGGTTTGTACGGGCTGGAGGAGGTTACAGAGAAGGGAGGGATGTAGGGGTTGGAGGCGGTTACAGAGATAGTGAGTGTTGTAGGGGCTGAAGGATGTTACAGAGATAGGGAGGTTTGTAGGGGCTGGGGGTGGTTACAATGATCGGGAAGGTTGTAGGGGCTGCAGGAGTATACAGAGATAGGGAGTGATGTAGGTGCTGGTAGAGTTTACAGAGATAGGGAGGGATGTAGGTGCTGGCAGAGTTTACAGAGATAGGGAGGGTAGTAGGGGCTGGAGGAGATTACAGAGATAGGGAGGTTTGTAGGGATTGGAGGAGTTTACAGAGATAGTGAGAGTTGTAAGGGCTGGAGGAGGTTGTAAGGGCTGAAGAAAGGGAAGGTTGTAGGGGCTGGAGGAGTATACAGAGATAGGGAGGGATCTAGCGGGTGGAGGAGTTTACCCAGATAGTGAGGGTTGTAGGGGCTGGAGGAGGTTACAGAGATAGGGAGGGTTGTAGGGATTGGAGGAGGTTACAGAGATAGTGAGTGTTCGGGCTGGAGGAGGTAACAGAGATAGGGAGGGATGTAGGGGTTGGAGGAGGTTACAGAGATAGGGAGGGTTGTACGGGCTGGAGGAGGTTACAGAGATAGGGAGGGTTGTAGGGGCTGCAGGAGGTTACAGAGATAGGGAGGGTTGTAGGGGCTGTAGGAGGTTACGGAGATATGGAGTGAAGTAGGGGTTGGAGGCGGCTACAGAGATAATGAGGGATGTAGGGGTTGGAGGAGGTTACAGAGATAGGGAGCGTTGTAGGAGCTGGGGGAGGTTACAGAGATAGGGAGGGTTGTAGGAGCTGGAGGAGGTTACAGAGATAGGGAGGGTTGTATGGGCTGGAGGATGTTACAGAGATAGGGAGGGTTGTAGGGGCTGGAGAATGTTACAGAGAAAGGGAGTGTTGTAGGTGCTGGAGGAGGTTACAGAGATAGCGAGGGTTGTAGATGCTGGAGGTGGTTACAGAGATAGGGAGTGTTGTAGGGGCTGTAGGAGGTTACAGAGATAGGGAGGGATGTAAGGGTTGGAGGAGGTTGCAGAGATAAGGAGTGTTGTAGGTGCTGGAGGAGGTGACAGAGATAGGGAGGGTTGTAGTGGCTGGAGGAGGTTACAGCGATAGGGAAGGTTGTAGGGGCTGGAGGAGTTTACAGACATAGGGAGTGTTGCAGAGGCTGGAGGAGGTTACAGAGATAGGGAGGGTTGTAGGAGCTGGAGGAAGTTACAGAGATAGGGAGGGTTGTAGGGGCTGGAGGAGGTTACAGAGATAGGTAGTGTTGTAGGGGCTGGAGGAGGTTACAGAGATAGGGAGGGTTGTAGGGTTGGAGGATGTTACAGAGATAGGGAGGGCTGAGGAGCTGGAGGAGGTTACAGAGATAAGGAGGTTTGTAGGGGCTGGAGGAGGTTACAGAGATAGGGTGGGTTGTAGGGGCTGGAGAATTTTACAGAGAAAGGGAGTGTTGTAGGTGCTGGAAGAGGTTATAGAGATAGGGAGAGTTGTAGGCGCTGGAGGAAGTTACAGAGATAGGGCGTGTTTTAGGGGTTGGAGGAGGTTACAGAGATTTGGAAGTTTGTAGGGGCTGCAGGAGTATAGTGATCGGGAGGGATGTAGGGGCTGGTGGAGGTTACAGAGATAGGGAGGGTTATAGGGGCTGCAGGAGTATACAGAGATAGGGTTGGATGTAGGGGCTGGAGGAGGTTACAGAGATAGGGATGGTTGTATGGATTGGAGGAGGTTACAGAGATAGGGAGGCTTGTAGGGTCTGGAGGAGGATACAGAGATAGGGAGGGTTGTAGGAGCTGGAGGAGGTTACAGAGATAGCGAGGGTTGTACGGGCTGGAGGAGGTTCCAGAGATTGGGAGGGTTGTAGGGGCTGGAGGAGGTTACAGAGATAGGGAGGGTTGTAGGGGTTAGAGGATGTTACAGAGATAGGGAGTGTTGTAGGAGCTGGAGGAGGTTACAGAGATAGGGAGGGTTGTAGGGGCTGGAGGAGGTTACAGAGATAGGGTGGGTTGTAGGGGCTGGAGAATGTTACAGAGAAAGGGAGTGTTGTAGGTGCTGGAGGAGGTTACAGAGATAGGGAGAGTTGTAGGCGCTGGAGGACGTTACAGAGATAGGGAGAGTTGTAGGGCCTGGAGGAGTTTACAGAGATAGGGAAGGTTGTAGGGGCTGCAGGTGTATAGACATAAGGAGGGATGTAGGTGCTGGAGGAGGTTACAGAGATAGGGAGCGTTGTAGGAGCTGGAGGAGGTTACAGAGATAGGGATGGTTGTAGTGGCTGGAGGAGGTTACAGAGATAGGGAGTGTTGTAGGGGCTGGAGGAGGTTACAGAGATAGGGAGGGTTGTAGGGGTTGGAGAATGTTACAGAGATAGGGAGGATTGTAGGAGCTGGAGGAGGTTACAGAGATGGGGAGGGTT